>NC_071090.1:110155939-110857606 GCF_027358695.1 Spea bombifrons | reverse complement strand
GAAAAAGTAGAATTGGGTGAAGCAGCCAGCTTGGGATATAGAACTTCCTTCTTTCAATATAACCTGCAGCATTTCAGGTTGAATGGTTGTAGAGAGAAGGATGTCATTGAGAGACAGGTGGCTGAGGAAGAAGTACATCGGGGAATTCATATGGTGACTTATGGAGACAAACGATATGATTGTGAAATTAGCAAATAATGTTAACATGTAAATTATTAGAAACAGAAGAAAGAGGATGATTTTAAGGCTGTGAATGTTCTCAAATCCCAGAATCCGGAATTCATTGATTGTTGTCTTGTTCATTAGATTCTCTAAGATGTTTTTATGTAAAAATAAATGCATGAATATTCTCTGAAACAAACAAAAAAAGTCATTGTAATTTGCTGAAAGTAGCAGGGTATGTCATCAGCCAAAAAGGTTGAAAATAGATAATATATGTCAATAAATAGCAAAATAGTTAATTAAGTAGCGTTCCAAAGTATCTGTAAAATATCAATCATTTAAAAGATTTATCTTTTATCCTTCTTAGGCAATAATAAAAACCATAACGATTCTGAGTAATGAGCTTACCTGCCTCCTGCTGATGAATTTTAAATGCATTAAGTCTGTCTATGTGCGCTGTGAATATATTTATACCTTTTCAAGATATTCTGTAGGAGGTCACTAGGGATGGATATTCTACAGAGGTTTTCAGGGAAGGACCCTTGTGTAGACAATGAACAAAGGGACAAATTGCATCATTTCAGAGGCAATTTCAATTTGTTATAAACATATAATCACATCTCATTTAGAAGTTGTTGGGTTTTTTTTTGCTAAAGACAGTGTGTTCTGATATCTGTATATATGTCTACATATTGTAAATAGTACTATATTGGGTTGTACCCTTACACTACCACCCAGTGGAGAAATGATGTATTGCAGCGTGTTTCTATTAACCTGTTTCTGTACCAGTACTGTTTCATGTTTTTTTTTATACTATTCCTGTTAGTAAAGTGACCTGAGCTAGGCTAGCTAGGACCTTGTTCCTCAAGACTGAATAGTCATGTTTGTATGCAAATGTGTTCTATGAATTTGTGCAGATAATATATTTTCCTAATTCTTATTCTATAGTTTTATAAAGATTTTTTTAAAGCGTCCAAATAGTCCTCCATGCCTCCTTTTATTTAGAAGCTGCTCTCTGTCTGCCAAACCTTGCCCTATAAAGACATTGTGAGGGCAGAACAGTAAAAAGGACTTGTTACATGGTGGGTCTAGCAACAGCAAAACTGGATTCCTTATACAAATTACCATCTTACCTCTTCAGCCATCAGCCACTTAGAAAGTTAACCTCATCATGCACAGTTAGTGTCTTAAGGTGATTTACTAGTCATCCCTCAACATCCAGACAAAGAGGACAGCTCATGTCCCATTGACTGTGTTGACTCTGATACAGCTAGATGCTATAAGACTGAACCAGTGCTCTCATGTGACAAGCTAAGTGGTCATGAACACGGAAACATAACTGTCGGTCTTTCTGAAAAACCAGCAGAATGTCAACAGTGAGTGAGCCAAACCTAGTGCAAGGGCCAGTATGGTAGGCAGCAGCCAAAGGGTTAATCCAGAGAGAGTCCAGGGTTGTCATAGCAGGCAACAGACAAAAGGTTAATCCAGAAACAGGAGAACCAAAGGGACAGGAGCACAGAGCTAGGGACACAATGCAGCACACTGAGGACTTCACAATAGCTGAACACCATTTGCAGGGAACCTGGAAGTTAAACAGGGTTTTGGTCCCCCCCAAAAATCCAGTTTAGCTATTTTTCCAATTTTGACACAAGATGGCGGCGTCCTTTAAAAAAACAACCCAGTTTCCAAGAGGGTCTATCAAGCTCAGCGGGACATCAATTCCAAATTTCAGTTGGGGGGGACCAGCCCGTATGTATTCCCATCCCCCGCACACAATATAGGATTGTGAATACCGCCTCCTGCGTGATAGATCTAACGAAAAATACAGTTGATCTAACCGGATCTAACGAATATCTACCAAAATCCATTGAAAAAAATCTAAATTTCAGTTGAGGGGAGCCAACCCATATGTATACCCACCCCCCGCACACAAAATAGGATTGTGAATATCGCCTCCTGCCTTATAGATCTAACAAAAAAAACAGTTGATCTTACCGGATCTAACGAACATTTACCAAAATCCACTAAAAAAATGCCAAATTTCAGTTGAGGGAGGGCCAGCCCGTAAGTATACCCATCCCCCACATACAAAATCGAATGGTGAAGACCATCTCTTGCGTGATAGAACTATCTATAGGATTGTGAATACCGCCTCCTGCCTTATAGATCTAACAAAAAAAACTGTTGATCTAACCGGATCTAACGAATATCTACAAAAATCCATTTAAAAAAATCCAAATTTCACTTGAAGGGGGGGTCAGCCCGTATGTGTTCCCATCCCTCGCACACAAAATAGGATTGTGAATACCGCCTCCTGCGAGATAGATCTAACGGGAAAAAAACCAGTTGATCTTACTGGATCTAACGAATATCTACCAAAATCCATTGAAAAAAAATTTAAATTTCAGTTGAGGGGGGGCAGCCCCCCTCATTAAGTATGCAATATCTTAGTCATTAGACTAGATCTAACAAAAATTTTGTCTGATCCAACCTGATCTAACGTAGAGCTATCATAATGAGTAACATTTTGTTGAATTTTTTGTTAAGGGGGGCTACGGGTTAGCCCCCGCTGAAAAAGATTGTTAATATTGCTTATTTTAGAGTAGATCTAACGAAAAAAAAAACAGTTGATCAAACCTGATCTAACAAAGATCTAACAAATGCAATGATCTTTTGTTAAAATTCTTAATATGGGGGGGGCAACCTGGGGGAGGTAGTTTGAAGGGTCAAGTCTAGACAGTTGATTTAACCTTTAACTCATCTGGCCACTCAACTTCTTAACGAATAGACCAAAAACAGTAATCAACGTTGCTGATATGAAGCTATAGATACATAAACCAACCACGGCATGGATTGAATGAACATACCCAGATAGACACGAATGGACCCACGTAAGTGCCAGTTCTGTCTATAGGAAGCTAAAGAAGAACTAATATCTCACCATGTGCATGGGTTTTCCCAAAGGTTCTTGTTCCGGTAAGACAAACGTTGTTACCTTTACTGAGCAGAATGTTTGTCCAGGCCGGTAATAAAAAGCTTTTTATATTTTTTAACATGCTGTACTAGTATATAAAGCAGCCGGACAAAGAAATAACACCTCCTTCAATATAACATTTCAGTTTCAAAAGTTGTGGTGAGAAGGGCAGGTGTTGAGGAGGAAGTACATTAAAGCATTCGTATTGCAACATGTGATGACCAGCCATATGATGGTGATGGAAAACCCTTCCACTAAAATTTAGGGGTAGTAGAAGTATTATTAAACACTCATCTACAGACACCAGACAAGCCAGAAGGCTTGTTGTTCCCTCAGAAATATCATGGTGCTGCCACAACCACAAGGGATTCTGGGTAGGCGCATGCAAATAAGGTCAACAATTATCCACTTTTAGCTCTATATCCACTTTATATGTGGATCCCGTGAGAGTAAATGCCCGCTGTACAAAACAGCCTTTAGACAAAACTCAGGATGAGGTGCAGCAGCCAGATCACCGCTTATGGACAGCTTTTTTTGTGTTTAAGTTTATTTATACAAAACTGATTATGATACAACAAACATTTTGTGCCTGTTTTGACAAAATTACGTTAGTTCAGACAGTCGATAAGCAGTACTCAGCTCAGGGCAATACACGTTACAGTACGACTTCAGTTTACGGAAAGCTCAGTAATATACAGTAGAAGCAGAGTACAATTATATTTCCAGACGTGGCACATATGGTTAGCACTTTAGTGGAACACAGCCTGGGGAAATGGGGAAATGTGATGGAAGGGGTGGGTGAGGGGGAGAGTAAAGGGGGCCGAGGAGAATGGGGCTAGTCTTCAGACCTATGAATGGAAAAAACAATCCTTCTGCTTTGTCTTGTCGATGAAGATTAGTGCTTAATAATGCTTCTGCTATCCCCCCCCCCATGGTTACATAGACTCCATCATTTGCGGGTTGAGCTTTCTGTAGGGGTAGAAGTGATTAGAAGATATGAAATGTTATATATAATAGATTATTATATTATATATTAGACTTGTGCAAATGGACCAAAAAAATGATTTTTTTGAAAATTTTCCAGCAAGAAAAGTCAACGGAAGTATTGGAGCTGCAGGAAAGGAAGCAGGTGCATGGAAGCGGTCGTGGAGTAGGTAAGGAGACATTTAGAAAGTTTGCAACGGAGTCCGTATATGAGAGAGAGAGAGAGTGAGTAAGAACGCGTGTGAGGGAAAAAAAAAAAAACAACATCAACAAAATTCAAATGAAAGTTTCATTGGAGGTGCCGTTTTGGACATTTGTATGAACTGACTAAATTAGCAAATTTTGTTAAAATTTCTGATTGCACGAATTTAGCCTTTACAAATTCTTTTTTCCTAGATTATTCTTACTGCTTTCTAACCACAGAACATTGTGATAATACCCCAAACAGTGCTTTAAATAAACAATTTGCATTTCAATGAGAACCAATCTTTTATTTATAAAGCACCAACAAATTATACATCGCTGTACAATTTAAATGGCGCAGTTAACACATACATAACAAACGTACATTAATACATGCAGAAACATCAGGAGATGAGAATGAACTTATGGAAAAAATTATATTTTTTGAACTGTATTTTTGCTCTATTAACCATCACCATTCGGCTCTTAAAAGCACTTGACAAAATTTACATTACAATTACAAAATTACAATTACAAAAGGCACCAAGTATAGGGAAAAAAAACTTAATTGTAAAATTTTATTCAGTACATTGTATTTGTTTTTTTTGCCTAAAGAGTTACAAACCATACAGCCAATAATTTTAAAACAATACGTTTTAACAAATTCTAGTTTAATAGAGTAGGCAATATATCCGACTACATAAAATCAGTGTAGTCTTCGTGCTCGTCTTCGGCAAATGTCCGTATGAGCAACTCTATTGGTCGCCAGCAGGAGGCCCCCAATGAGGCCCCCAATGGGCACACTACCATATATGGCTAATATATTCTCGGGCAGAATGCTGCCATCTATTAGTAAGATACATATGAGTTCCATATGCTTGAAATCCAAAGTTATTATGCTACTCAATGTAAAACCAACAGAGGGCAGCATTCTGTCCGAAGATATATTAGCCATATGTCGCTTCTCGGCCTTTTGGCTAAGATCAAGTGTAGTTCCCCTCGGTAGGGGGGGGGGAACTATGCTGATCCTCTGGCCTTAGGGCTGGGAATGCATGGAGCCCGAGGTGCTTTGATTGCCCTGACTTAAATGTCGGAGTCACCATGTGCAGTATTGCACGCCGCTGCCATGGTGAGCGCACGTCTCTGCACAGGCGGCCATCCTATGCACATTCCTCCATAGCACCATTCGGGCATGGAGTGAATTTATTTTTGTACCTGGCTGGGTCATTTTATGGCCTGCCCTTATTTATTTACTCTATTTATTTAATCACTATGTGTGAGAACACGTGTGCCTATTAATTTGATTTGATTTGATTTCCACGGTCACCAAACCTTCATGCGAGGCCACGTTCACCCTTTTGTTTTTCGATTTGGCACCTTCGTTTTTGATCACTGCCTTATGGCGGTGAAGCCTAAGGGGGTTTCTCCCTTACGGGAGTACCCCAAAGGTAAGGGTTCTCACCCTTCGGGGTGAGTCCCATAGATCCGACCCTCCCATGGGGGGGGGGAGGAACCAGTCTGGGTACCTTTTCGGAGGTCTCAGAATTCGTATAGGGCTTCTGCTGCCATGTGCACGGAATGCAGCACCAAGGAGCACGCACCTCGGGCTCTTAAAAAAAAAAAAAAAAAAAAAAATAAAAATAGCCATATGTGGCAGTGTGTTAATTATTCAAATAAAATATATTCCCATGATCCTCTGGTCTCCCCGCTGCAACAGTTAAATGTCCGCACTCGCGGACATTAATTCTGTCGAACTTGCAAACTCTTTTTTCTATTAATTTTGGGGTTTTTTTTTGTATTAAACTGTTTGACAAAAGGATCATGGGAATATATTTTATTTGAATAAATGCAAATGAGCACACTGCCATATATGACTAATATATATCTTCGGGCAGAATGCTGCCCTCTATTGGTTGTACATTGAGTAGCATAATAACTTTGGATTTCAAGCATATGGAACAATGCTACTCAACATATCTTACCAATAGAGGGCAGCAGGGTCCCATTTTTTTTTCTCTTTCTTTCTGCATAGCAACCAGTGGTAAGGGGCCATGCGAGTGAGCCTATTGGTCCCTTGCACGGCCCTTTAACCTACAGATTTCTGCTCCCGTTATCCAACGCAGTATCGCAGGGGTTAACGGGAGCGGAAATCAGGAGTTAAAAAGGCCGTGCGAGTGAGCCCTATTGGTCACCTGCAGGGTCTTCCTCTGGCATCAACCAATGCATCGTCTTCGCCTACGTTTTACCGGCACTGTCTTCTCTTCTTCATGTCTTCGGAACGAAAACGCACTCTTCGTGTTCGTTTTCATGTTCGCCCGAAGACGAATGCACAAGTCTAGTAAGAAGGGCAGGTGTTGAGGAGGAAGTACATTAAAGCATTCATATTGCAACATGTGATGACCAGCCATATGATAGTGAGATTAGAAACAAAACAAAAAGGATGGTTTTAGTGCTGTGGACATTCTCAAATCTCAAACAGGTATTTCAAGATGCTTACGTGTGAAAAATGAATGTAAGTTGCACCTAAACAACCAGTAAAGTTGTAAAGGGAACAACTGATATTCCCAGGCGGTCTCCCATACAGATACTAACCAGGCCCAACTCTGCATGGCTTTCAAAATCAGAGAAAACCGGGCGCATTGAGGTTGGTATGGCCATAGCTAAATACACCTTTCGTTTAACTCCACCCCAGAGTATTTGAAATGCTGGTAGTTTACCTCTTCCATGCCCTAATTCTACCACCAGCCTTTGTCAAAGTTTGGGTAGTAATTTTCTTTGTGTTTTTTTTCTCACACAAATTGTACTTCAGGTATAAATTTACAGCTCTGGGTGTATGTCACTTCTAAACCTTATTTGCATGCGCCTACCCAGAATCCCTTGTGGTTGTGGCAGCACCATGAGATTTCTGAGGGAACAACAAGCCTTCTGGCTTGTCTGGTGTCTGTAGATGAGTGTTTAATAATAATGCTTCTACATACCCCTAAATTTTAGTGGAAGGGTTTTCCATCACCTTTACCCACCATAACTTATGTAACGGTATTTCTTGGTTACCCCAAGCATCAAGTATTAAGCCAGCGTCACAACCTCATGCTGATGAGTCACGTTAAGGATGAAACAGCTGTTCAGCTGTACATGAGTGGTCCTCCTGGGAGCGTGGTTTGGCAGAGACAGCACGGTCCTAAAAAGCTGGGAGGAGCGACTCAAAGTAAAGCTGAAAAAACAGCAGCAGAAAAAAGAAGAGTAAAAAAAGATGCCTTCACACCTACGGCCATACCACCCTCTATATGCCTGATTTTGACCAATCTCTGAAGCTAGGCGGAGTTGAGCCTGGTTAGTACCTGGGTGGGAGACCCCCTGGGAATAACAGGTGTTGTAGACTGTTGCTTTTCTCACATGGGGTTCAAGCCTATGCAGAACAGCAGCATGGGACAGTGCATCACCTTGGTATATGCCAGACTTGATGGTCACTTGTGCTTTCTGTCTTGAGTTGGCTTCCAGACTCCCATTGAGTTCTTGAGGAAGGTCCTTAGTGTTGACTTTGTATGGCATTCACTGATCCGTGTATTGCCTTGAGTCGTAGGCTTTCCTGAAGTCAACCTAGGCTGTGCTCAGGTTGGTCTGTCTAGACATTGAGGCTTAGGCGACTGCTCTGTCTATAAGAAACTGATTCTTGGAGCCTCTAGTGTTGTTCCGAATGGGGTATTGGCTCAAGTTAGGCAACTCCTGCACCAAAAAAGTACAGACAACTTCTCAGACATTATCGATAAGCACACACGCATGCCCGATCATCAAAACATAAAAATTAAAAACGTATACACAAAAATAAAAATAATAATGCAACTTAAAATGCCCCTTTTATGTTTAGCTGTTAATACTGGGGTGCATTTCTTCTACAAATTCATTTTTTTGGAATTAAGAATTCCTTTACAGAGTTAAAACTTTCTGAAGATGAGTTTATAAAACTGTTTTTGTCACATCTCATTAGAAAAGTTTCATCAGTATAAAAAGTTTTTCATGCAATTAATATTGAAGAGTCTGGTTGCAGCTGCACATGAACTCTCTGTATAATACGCATCCCTAGTGGTCTTACAAAGAAATGATGTCATTCCTTCCTGTAAATGTCACAATCTATAAAAACCTATGGATCATGCAAAGACAAATGGATTGGGCTGATATACTGTCTGTCGCAAAATAGTAATGGTTTTTATCACTCATTTTAGTATTAAATCTTCCTATTGGGGACTTCACAGCAAAAATCAGGCTAAGCGTAAGTTTACCAACTTTTTTTTGTTATAGCTGATTGTGAGATATAAATAATATTCAATTTAATCACATCTAGAGGTTGGTTGCCAATTGAAATATAATCAATAATAATAATAGTAATAATCTTTTCACTTGAGTAGTAATCTTACTTTTTCCTGCTAATTTTACTAGAGGGACACACAATATTTGTCTGTATTAGGAAATAGCAGATCAGCTTGAAGAGGTTTATTTTATCTGCATGCTGTTTTTTTTTTTCGTTTTAAAAAAGTATACAACGTGTATTTTCTTTTGGCCCTTTAAGGGTTAAGGGCACTGTCTGAGGCAATGGTAAATAGAGAGTACCAACGCATGCATTAACATATAACACTGTAAATCATTTTCCAATTTCAAGGGATCATGTCTAAAACTACATTGGGCATTGATTATTTTTTTTTTCACCTTATGTTGAGGGCTTCTCGGCCTTTTGGCTAAGATCAAGTGTCTTGCCTGAGGTTCGTGACGATTGGTTGTTGTTGGACCTCGGCCTTTCTACTTATGTAGACATGCTGCTATTGGGGTTCTAACTGATGCCTTTCTGAACGAAACGAGATTCGGTCACGGTTGCGTTCGCTCGCTACTCGGCCTCCGGGCCTGCAGACCCTAGGAAACCCGTTGTGGACTCCCCAACACCGAGTGGATGCATGCTGGAGAAATCCTAACACTCGTGAGGCTTGAGCGCACGGTCTACCTTTGGGTGCTGGGAAAGACTCCCCCTCTTCCTGAGGCGGTCTTCTCCCCTACTTTTGGCCTTTTTTAGTGCCTTTTCCCTCTTTTTGGCCTTTTTTAGTGCCTTCCCCTGCCCCTCTTTTTGGCCTTTTTTAGTGCCTTCCCCTGCCCCTCTTTTTGGCCTTTTTTAGTGCCTTCCCCTGCCCCTCTTTTTGGCCTTTTTTAGTGCCTTCCCCTGCCCCTCTTTTTGGCCTTTTTTAGTGCCTTCCCCTGCCCCTCTTTTTGGCCTTTTTTAGTGCCTTCCCCTGCCCTTCTTTTTGGCCTTTTTTAGTGCCTTCCCCTACCCCTCTTTTTGGCCTTTTTAGTGCCTTCCCCTGCCCCACTTTTTGGCCTTCTTTAGTGCCTTCCCCCTGCCCCTCTTTTTGGCCTTTTTTAGTGCCTTCCCCTGCCCCTCTTTTTGGCCTTTTTTAGTGCATCCCCCTGCCTTCCCCCCTGTGCTTTTAATCTCTCCCTCTTCTCTTTTCCAGTTCTCTACGCTTTCCCAGCCAGACCCGACGAGGAGCGAAAATGGCAACCCAGACCTCTGAAGCCCAACAGCCCAGCCAGGCCACCGGAAGCCGAGTCCAGCCTGCAGCGACCCCAGGGAGCCCACCTCCCCTGGAGACCTGGATGAGGCAGACGGTGGTCCTAAAGTTAAAGGAAGTGGAGGGCCGCACCCCTGACATGGATGTGGACACCTTCAGCAAGAAGGTAGTGCACGAGGGAGCAGGCTTCAGCCCAGCAGAAACCCTGAGCGTCCAGTCGTTTTTGAAGGGAATGTTCTACGTAACGTTCATTTCAGCGGCGGTCTGCAAAAGGTTCTGGGAAGCCTTCAGGTCGGCGAAACCGGATCAGGTCCTCTCCCGTTTCTACGGAAACAGCCCCATCCACAGGGAGGAGAGACCCGTGACGGTCTCGATGCGGAACCCCCACACCCCAGGAAAAGACGTGGCAACTTTTCTGGGAAGATACTGCCACATCGTGAAAGAACCGACCAAGATCCTCAATCAATACGGCTTCTGGACAGGAAGATGGTCCCTCGTGATCCGTCTGAAGGCAGACTCCACCTCGCCGGACGGGCTCCAACACCTCCCGCAGAGCTTCGCCCTGGGGAATTCTACAGGCATGCTCTTCTACCCTGGTCAGCCCACAACCTGCAGACGATGCAGCCAACTGGGTCACAAGGCGGAGGAATGCCAACAGAAATCCTGCAGGCACTGCAGGGTGGTGGGGCACGAGACCAAAGACTGTCCACGAAAGAAGACCTGTAACCTGTGCGGCGATCCTGACCACATCTACAAGGATTGCCCCAAAAGATCAAGGTCATACGCAGCGGTAGCAGCAGCCAAGGCCCCGGCCAAGGTCCCCTCGTCGGCCCCGACCAAGGCTCCAGCCAAGGCGCCGGCACCGCAGACACCCTCTCCGGCAACCCCGAAAGCGAAACCCAGGAAAGGTAAGAAAGCAGCTCCCCCCCCTGCCGAGACTGTCGTGGCCCTGCCCGCTGTCAAGGCTCCCCCTCCTCCCCCAGAGGCAGCGCCATCCCTCCCCTGCGCTGCCTCCGACCCTCCCTGCTTCACCCCCTTCTCCCTCCCCCCACTCCTCCCCCTCTCTGTAGCAGCTCTAACCCCGTCCCTAGCTGCTGCAGACCCCGACCCTTTCCCCCCTCTTGTTTCCGCTGCAGACAACCACCTGGAGATGCCGCCAAAAGGAGCCGGAGCCAGAAAACGCAAACACAGCGGCAAGAAGGAGGAGGAGGACGAGGACAGCGAGACTGAGACGAGCCCCACCAGGATCTCTGTCCAGAAGAGGGCGCCACCACCAGCCCCCACCGTTCCCTCTCCCTCTCCTCCCGAGCCCGCTAATGACAACGACGACACGCTCGAAAAGATGGTCCAGGACCTGACCCCGTCGGATGAACCAGCCACCGAGACCGAGGCTCTGATCCTCAACCAGCTGGACATCGACAACCAGGTCTCCCTCCTGGAACAGCTGCTAGACGAGGCGGTCTGGACCCCCGTGAACCCCATCGACCACGGCGGGGAAGATCCTCCCCCACCAGGGGGAGGAGGCGGTAACTAGTGCCTCTGTTTGAGCTAACCTTCTTTTTACTCCCAACTAATGGCGTCAATTTCTATTTTCTCCATTAATGTGAGGAGCATGAAGGACCAGTTCCGGAGGCGCGGTTTACTAACCTTCCTTTCTTCCCAGCAGTGTGATGTATATATGTTGCAGGAATGCGCTTTACCCTTCTCTCGCTCTTATCGCCATCTATGCAGGGAATGGTCCCACGGCCCGTCCTTTTGGTCCGGTGGGAACGGCTGCAAGTCGGCGGGGGCTGCTATCCTGATCCGAGGAGGCAACTTCACGGTGGACGCTGTCCAGGAGATGGTCTGCGGCAGACTTCTGGTCGTGGACGGATCCTGGGCGGGGGAGCCTGTCAGGCTCATCACCGTGTACGCCTCCCCGGAGAAGAAGCAACGCCTGGAGCTTCTCCAGAACCTGCGGACCCAGCTGACTACCACCAGGGCCATAGTGATGGGCGGGGACTTCAACTGCCCGATCGAGGAAGGAGGGCGCACTTCCACCCACGCAACAAACCTGGACGTGACTTCGAAACTGCTCAGAGAGATTGTCACAGAGGCATCCTTAAAGGACGCTATGGGCTCCATCGGGACCGGCTCCGTGAACTATTCTTGGAGCCGGCCGGATGGCTCTGTGCGTTCCCGGATAGACTTTGTGTTCACCTCTCGAGCGGTAGAGCATCAGCAGTGCTCCATGGTGCCCTGCTACTTCTCAGACCACAGGGCTGTTCGGCTCCAGTGTGCCCTGGGCAAAGGGTTTCCTCCCGGTCCAGGCTCCTGGAAGCTGAACTGTGCCCTGTTAGAGAGGCAGGAAATCGTGGATGAGCTGCGTAATGTATATTCTGATTGTGTCAGTACCAAGTATCTGTTCCCCACTGTAGCCCAGTGGTGGGAGTTTACTAAATTAAAGCTGCGCTCTTTCTTTCAGGCTAAAGGAAGACTCCAGGCGTGTGAGAGGAGGAGGAAATTCAGACGGCTGCAGCGCAAGCTGCAGTCCCTGTTGGACCTCCAACAGTGCGGATGGGACGTGGACGAGGAGCTGGAGGAGACCAAGGAGGGCCTGAAAAGGCACTTTGAGGAGGAATCCAAGCAAATCGTCTTCCGTTCCAAAGTGGAGAACCTGGAGAAGGGTGAGAAATGTAACTCTTTCTTTTTCAGGAAGCTCCACTCCGCTCACACGCCCCTGACGGAAATGAGAGACAGCGAAGGTGTGGTACGACAGGGGAAGGAGGAGGTCCAGAAAGTGGTCGTCGACTACTACCGGGATCTCTACTCCCCCAAAGACACAGACCCGGAGGCTGCTGAACGGTTCCTGTCAGGTATCACTAACACCATTGATCCCGCAGGTCGCGCAGCCATGGACGCCCCCTTGACGCTGGAGGAGCTGCACTCTGCCGCCAGATCCTTCAGGAAGGGCAGGACACCGGGCAGTGACGGCCTCCCAGCCGAGTTGTACACAACGCTGTGGGACCTCATTGGCCCGGACCTCCTCGACCTGTACGAGGAGATGGTGGTGGAGGGCAGGATGCCCCCCACGCTGAGAGAGGGAATGATCACGATCCTGTATAAGCGGAAGGGGGAGAGATGCGACCTGAAAAATTGGCGTCCCATCTCTCTCCTGAACGTGGACTACAAGATCCTCGCCAAGGTACTAGCCACCAGGTTGAAGAAAGTCATCGGGCAGATCGTCCACCCCGACCAGACCTGCGGCATCCCAGGGCGCCGGATCGCGGACAGCCTGGCCCTCATCAGGGACACGATCTACTACATCAAGGACCGCAACGTCCGTGCCGCTCTGGTCACCCTAGACCAAGAGAAGGCATTTGATCGGCTGTCTCATGGTTTTATGGGTCAGGTACTGCGGAGGTTTGGGCTGGGGGAGATGTTCTGTTCTTATGCTAACCTGATGTACCTTGATATCCGCAGCTCGGTGCTGGTGAACGGCTGGAAGACTGACCCCTTCCCGGTCCTCTCTGGGGTCAGACAAGGCTGCCCTCTTTCACCTCTTCTTTTTGTCTGTTGTATAGAGCTCTTCGCCGAGTGCATCAGACGAAATCCAGAGATCAGAGGGATCACCGCGCCGGGCAGAGACAAGAAAGAGATAAAGTGCTCGCTCTACATGGACGACGTGACCATCTTCTGCGCGGATCGCCGGTCGGTGAGAGCGCTCGTCCAGACGTGCGAGGACTTCAGCCGAGCTTCAGGCGCAAAGGTCAACTGCGGGAAGTCGGAGACCATGCTGTTCGGGCAGTGGGACCTGACTTCTGAGCCGATCCCGTTTCCCGTCAAAACCGACTTCCTAAAGATCCTGGGAGTCTGGTTCGGCAGAGACGGCGCGGCCCTGAAAAGCTGGGAGGAGAGACTCAACAAGGTAAAGCAGAAATTTGGGCTGTGGAGCCTCAGAGACCTTACCATCGAAGGGAAAGTGCTGGTGCTGCGCAACGAGATTCTTCCCGTGCTGCAGTACGTGGCTCAGGCGTGGCCCCTGCTGGTCACCATTCACCGAGCCATCAACCGAGCGGTTTTCCACTTCATCTGGGGCTCCAAAATGGACAGAGTAAAGCGCGCAGTGATGTACAAGGAACCCGGCAAGGGAGGCAAAGGAGTGCCTGACATCCCTACCATGCTGAGGACCTTCTTTGTGTGCAACTGCGTGCGCAGGACTCTCAGAGACGTAGTGAAAGGCTCTGCTGGAAACTCCATGTCTCGCTTCTTCCTGCTGCCCCTGTGGAGGCAGCTCAAGTGGGAAAAGTGGGACAGCTCCGTCCCTTACAATTGGACCATGCCCTGGTTCTACTCGGATGTGGGCAAATTTGTAAGGGAACACCAACTGGAGGGAGTTAAACCAGACCTGTGGTTACCCCGTGTGATCCACAAGTTCATCAGAGCCAAAGACACTATCGAGAACATCCCAGGGCTCCCCGACGCCACAGCCAAGACTGTCTGGGCTAACGTGTCGTCGAGCAGGCTAACCAACAGACATAAAGACATGGCATGGATGGCCATTCAGGGAGGCCTCCCCCTAAGGACATTTATGCATGCCAGGGGGCTGTGCAGATATAGACACTGCCCACAGTGCATTGTGGAGGAGGAGACTTCCCTCCACTTGTTCTGGCAGTGCCCGTTTGCACAGGCCTTGTTCAGAGCCCTGGAGCTGGATCTCAAGGACTCTATCGAGAGAAAGTACCTGTCCTTCCATTCGGTACTTTACGGACTTTTCCCAGGGACACACACGGAGAGCGCCATTGAGGATGCTTGGCGCCTCATGTGCTGCGTAAAGGACGCTTTATGGTTTGCCAGGAACCGCCTGGTGCTGAGGAGGGAGCAGGTCACAGTCCGTGACTGCCGCAGGCTTATCCACAGCCTGCTGAGAGACTACTCTCTCAAGGACAGTCTAGAGGCTGAAGACTAGCCCCATTCTCCTCGGCCCCCTTCCCCCCCCCCATTTCCCCAGGTTATGTTCCACTAAAGTGCTTACCATATGCGCCACGTCTGGGAATGTAATTGTACACTGCTTCTACTGAGCTTTCCGTAAACTAAAGTCGTACTGTAACGTGTATTGCCCTGCGCTGCGTCGCAGTACTGCTTATCGTCTATCTGTACCAATATTACTGACCTTTGTATTCCTGCTAAAACAGGTTGATGTCTGTTTTACCATAACCAGTTTTGTATAAATAAACTTAAATACAAAAATCCCCGGGGTCCTTACAGAGAAAGGACGTCATGGTTTTTAACATTATAAAAACCTCTAAAGCAGGCGTTTTCTGTTTATTGCCCGGTATGTCTTCTACAGAAACAGTGTGGGGTCCTATCAGGAAATTATTTCAACCTTGCTTCGGTTAGATCAAAATCCTCTTATATGGTGATATAACAAGGTGGACCAGGCAAGTACGTTTTCCAAAGCTCTGGCTTCTAAACCTCGTTGATAAAAAAGCAAAGAACAATACTAAATGACTTTTGATATATTTTTTAAAATATTTTATATACCTAATTATCTATGTCTTGATGTCTAGTTAGGTGATAGAGTGCTAATAGGAAGGTACAGTAGATATATTTTAATCATTTCCAATATTTTTCTTCTGAGTGCTTCATGTCTACAAAACATTCCCTTTTGGTATCTTACTTTGAAATGCAAATATTCTGGCAGTACTTTAAGACCATAACGTTGACTTAAGACCTGTTCTCTGGGATTCTCAACCCAAATTGGGACTTTAGGCAATGGTGTGTTCTAAAGGGCTTCATAAAATCAAGATCATGCAAGATAAAAGTCACGTCCAACTTCCACCTCTCATGTCCTCGTCTGCAACTCGTTAATCCCCGCTCTACTCATCTTTTAGAGACTTGACCAAGTGGGTTGAAAGTACGTGAGATTTTACTGTATGCAACTCAAGGTGTATCGCTAACTTTTTCCCCCCAATTTTTTTTTTACCTAAAATATTTTATTTAGATTCTTTGTAGGTTTTATATAAATCTGTACATCTATAATATCTCCGATTTCAGGATCCTGAAGCTTCACTGTTTGAAAAGTTCAGCGTTAAGAGAACTGCATAACCTGAGAACAAACCTTTGGACTTTCATCGCTATTGTGTCACTGGAATACCATCTCTACCTGTTACTTCATCAAAAAATGATTTGGGTTTTACACAGAATATTAACTTGTCTCTATGAGGTAAAAAGCTGCAGAATTAAGATAGAGCTGAAGCACCGAGAAGAAACAATTAACCCTTGTGTGCCTATTTCTGTAAAATCTATCAGATATTTATATCTTGTTGTCTCCTCTCTTGATCTCTATGTTTGAAATAAACCAGACCAAAGTGACGGAGATTCTGATGTTGGGTTTTCAGAATCCTCAGATGTTTAACTCTTTAATATTTGTTGTGTTACTTGTGATGTACATCTTGACGTTAGTCGGGAACCTGCTGATAATTATGTTGGTGGCAAAGTTTGATAGCCTGAAATCTCCCATGTATTTCTTCCTCACTCAGTTAGCATTGAACGATAACCTTCTGACCACAGTTATAGTTCCCAACATGCTTCACGTTATAATTAATGGAGGAAGCACAATATCTGTTTCAGGCTGCATCACTCAGTTTTATTTTTATTGTGTTTCACTAGCTTCAGAGTGTTTCCTTCTTGCAGTTATGTCCTACGACCGGTATTTAGCCATTTGCCGCCCTCTGCGTTACACGTCCATCATGGATTTTAGGCTAAATGTTCAGCTTATTCTTTATTCTTGGCTTATAGCATGTTTACTAACATTTATGGTTGCCCCTGCGGTTTCAGTGTTACAGTTCTGCGGTCATGTCATTGACCATTATTTCTGTGATCTCGCTCCTCTACTAGAGTTGTCATGTACAAAGCATACTGCTGCTGAACTCATAGATTTTATCATGGGCATACCCTTTGTAACCATTCCTTTCCTCTTTATTATTTTCACATACATCTCTATTGTTAACATCATCCTTGGTATCTCCTCCAGCGCCGGGAGGCAGAAGGCCTTCTCCACCTGCAGCTCTCACCTGACTGTAGTGTGTACCTACTACGGGACTGTAATTATAGTTTATTTGGCTCCTTCCAAAAAACAATCATTTAACATGAATAAATTGTTATCTCTTTTGTATACAGTGCTTTGCCCATTTGTTAACCCCATTATATATAGCCTTCGAAATGACGATATTAAGATAAACTTGAAAAGGTTTATTATAAATAGCCTGAAAAGAGTTTAGAATAAAGTCTATTGGGTATTCAATTTATACATATTTGCCATAAGCCCAGCTCACATATGCACTTGTTAAAAAAGAACTTACATACACTGGCATGCAGGAGAAAGAATTGCAAATTAATTAACCTGTAAAATCTACTCATTGGAACTCAAAGGGCAAAAAACCTTTGGTGGAAAAAAAAACTCTTACAGGACCCATGTTCAGCAAAGCCATCAGTCCACATTTTCAGCGGAAGAAAAGGATCATTCAAGGAATAAAACAAGATACATATTAAATTACTTTTTCTATATATATGTTATGAATGTAGACCTATGCCTTGAAATGTCATTATTCATATACATTTCCTGAAACACTAAGCTTTTTTGAGATGCAACCTTGTTCTGTAGATAAGTATGTGTGCAATAACTCACAATGGCTCTATTTATTTGAAATGTCCATCCTTAGTTTATTATTGAAAGAGAAAGAAAGATGATATCAGATAGATAGAAGACAGATAATTCCTACATAAAGGCAGAGAGAGAGATAATGTGTAATGTCTCTGAAAATTACTGTATTTATCAGCGAACACACATTTTTCAATAAAATATGAAGCTGAAACCCTACCTGCGTGTTATACGCCGATAAATCCTAGAGCTGCACAATCTTCCCCTGCACAGCTCTCTCGCGCGCCCTCTCTGATGCCGGGTGATGACGTCACTCCGGCCCCGGCATCAGCACAAAAAGTAAAACGCTGGAAGATAAAGAAGACCCATACCAGATCTTCCAAAAGGTAGGTAGTCTGGATTGGCAATATATAAAATTAATGTGTGTGTGTCTGAGTTTTTTATTATTTAAACTTTTTTACTCAAATATCCACAAAAAAGTAAAGTAATGACCACATTCTTGGCAGGTTTCTAATTAAAGCAAAATAGTGAGTTTACATATGAAGTTTTTTTTATTCAGCAATGTCTCAATATATAGGGTGGCAAATAAGATATCACAGTCAAAACTGGGGGGCATTAATAATTTCCACCATTAAATCATACCACTGAAAAAACATATATATACAGATGATCAAACACACGCGAGGACAGGCTCTGCCACACCGACACCCAGACACACACACCAGGACAGACTCTACCACACCAACTACCAAACACACACCAGGACAGGCTCGGCCACACCAACATCCAGACACACGCACCAGAAAAGGCTCTGCCACACTGACACCCAAACACACACACACCAGGACAGGCTCTGCCACACGATACCCAAACACACACCCCAGGACAGGCTCTGCCACACAGGCACCAAAACACACACACACCAGGACAGGCTCTGACACCCAAACACACACACCAGGACAGGCTCTGCCACACCGACAACCAAAGACACACACACACCAGGGCAGGCTCTGCCACACCGACAACCAAAGACACACACACACCAGGACAGGCTCTGCCACACCGACACCCAAACACACACACCAGGACAGGCTCTTCCACAATGACACCCAAACACACACACCCAGGACAGGCTCTTCCACAACTACACCCAAACACACACCAGGACAGGCTCTGCCACACTGACACCCGACACACACACACCAGGACAGGCTCTGCCACACCGACACCCAAACACACACATACCAGGACAGGCTCTGCCACACCGACACCCAAACACACACACACCAGGACAGGCTCTGCTACACTGATAACCAAAAACACACAAACAGCAGGACAAAATCTATGACACAGACATCTACACCATGATGGAATTCCCACACTGATACCCCCTTAGTGTTTTTGCCCCTTGTGTATTGATGCCTCAGCCAGCACCCTTTTAGTATAGATTAATGTGGTGCCCCCACACTCTTGTATGTGGTGCCCCCACCCAGCCAGCACTATTTGTATTAATGCCCCCAGCGAGCCCCTCCCTTTATTATTGATTTATGTGATGGCCCTATCACATATATGCGTTAGACATGCATTTAACTACATAATTAAAAGTACTTATCACTGAACTGGCAGTTTCTTTAAAATTAGCCCCTGCTGCTGATATATATTAATATTAGACCCCGCTGCCTATGGCAGGTATAGATCAACACATTAACACACAAGCCCAGCTTTGCATGTATAGATCAATTGAAATTCACTTGTGAAATCAGCATTGAGGGTATAGATCAAATACACAGAATCAGACATACAAATCCTGCAGGTATACAATTATAATGTATGGAAACATAGCATTGCAGGTATAGATTAAGTTGAGTTTATTTTATAATCAAAAAGATTAATAGTCTAAATTAACAGTCTAAATTACATACCCATACAGTCTTCCAGAAGGTTGATGCCAATGGATGTATACACCATAGTACTTGTCAATTTATCTAATGGTTGACAAATATTCTCAAAGGTCCAGTTCATTCGAGTAAAAAAAGAAGCTGCTCAGAAGACAACACGTTTTGGAAACAGGCCATTAAAATTAAGGTTAATTTCATGGAATCTGAAACTGAAGATCTTACTAAAGTAAATGACTATGTAAAAAATACTCCTACAGAATCCTTATTACATACAGGAAAATGACATAATATTACACTAGAGGATACCATACCATCATGGATTTTAGTATTAGTAACTGACCCATATAACTAATCAAAAAATCATTTTTGGCCTCTATTACTAAAATATCCACATCTTGAACACCTATTAACTCTACAATTGTAGTTAGGGATGTCCCTAGTGTTCTAAATAAACTAGTTTGGAGCAAAATATTCTATAAATCACTTTTTGTTTGTACTTTTCTAGATGTATCTATGGTACTTTTTTCCTTAATAAAGGATTTTTACATGTAATAAGAGAACTTTGTGGAAATGAACCCCTGCCACCACAAAATGACTAGTCTCACATCAATAATATAGAAATTACACTTCCGATGCCATTTATTTATTATCTTGTCCATGTAATTTACAGTACATTGGTCAAACATCTAAACCCATATGTAAGATATTAGGGGAACATGTTCGAAATAGTAGAACTAAAATATGCAATCATAGTATGTTGTCACATTTTGCATAAAAAAAAACATAATGCTAATTCCTCTCTATTAAATTTTGTAACCAAAGTTATGGTGAGTAAAGGTGATGGAAAACCCTTCCACTTTTTCCTAATGTTACATTGGGTAGAGTTTTCTGTTCTCTCATAAATTTCTTCCAAGGTTATTGGTCAGTGGGGTTCTCCATCACCATAAAAAGTCTATTTTATTTTTTTTCTCTTACTGTAACATGTTTGCATCTTTAACATTATATAAGTTATGGTGGGTAAGGGTGATGGGAAACCTGTCCACTTAAAATTAAGGGGGTAGTCCGGTCAGAAGATCCTTCTCCTGTCTACAGATGCGGAGAAGGCATTTGATCGGGTGGCCTGGGACTTCATGTTCCTAACTCTTCGGTCTATGGGTTTTGGCCACTCTTGGATGCGCTGGGTCACCTCTTTATATTCGCTGCCCTCCGCCCGCGTCCGCGTAAATGGAGCACTAACAGCACCGTTCCAGATTTTTAATGGTACATGGCAGGGCTGCCCCCTGTCCCCCCTCCTATTTGCCCTCACCCTTGAACCCTTTTTGCAGGCTATCCGGCATAATCCTAGCATTCACGGCCTGGCCTGCTCAGGTCGTACCATGAAAGTATCCGCCTACGCGGATGATCTCCTATTCGCAGTATCACAGCCTCTCATTTCATTGCCGCACATCCATGAAGAGCTGCGAGTCTATGCTCCCTCTCCAATTTCAAAATTAACACGGGTAAATCCGAGGCCCTAGATGTTTCTTTGCCACCGGGAGAGGCGCGGACGATCCAGAGCTCTTTTTCATACCGATGGTGCCACCTCAGCATTAAATACTTGGGGGTTTGGGTGCCGAGGGACCTCTCCACTGTGTTCGCGGCTAACTTCCCCAATCTACTAATGCAAATCAGGAAAGATTTGCAGCGCTGGTCACTCCCTCACATTTCGTGGCACGGCAGAATTAATGTGCTCAAAATGAATATACTCCCACGGGTTCTGTACCTATTTCAAACTCTACCCATAGCCATACCGAGGGTCTTCTTTGCGGAGCTTCGCTCCTTGATGATTCGATATGTCTGGAGGAATAGATCCCCCAGGTTACGATATGCTGTACTCACCCGCTCGAAAAACATGGGGGGGCTTGCTCTGCCTGACTTTCTCACTTATTATCGTGCCTCCCACCTGCAACGAGTCATGGACTGGAATTACCACCCGCCCTCGAAATTATGGATAGCTCTGGAGCAATCCACCACGGGTTTCCCTCTTTCTACCTGCATGTGGCTTCGCCCTGCAGCCCTGTTGGCGTCTACCTGCACTAATCCGTTTGTTCGTGCCACTCTGGCTGTATGGAGATCCCGTCAGGTTGGGGGACTCCTCTCCTCTTTCCCCTCCCCGCTGACACCCATAGCAGGCAATTTGGACTTTCCTCCAGGCTTGGAAGAGGGATACCTACACTCAATGGGCTTAGATCCCAAGTCCCGTGCCTCTGACTTCTGGGACAACGGTGCTCCCCTGGTCGCTGAGAAGGTTTTCCCGTCACCCGGACCTAGTGTCCTCCACAGATACCGCTTTTCTCAACTCATACACTAGGTCAATTCGCTCCCGGGTAAACATCACCTCTCCAGGGACCTTACCGCCTTTGAAAGGTTTCTCCAATTGGAGAAGATGCCGAGGGGAGGGATCTCAGCCTCGTACCAGCTACTAAACACGGGTACTCCCGCTGCGCCGCCCCCTTTTATGGGTGCATGGGAGGAGATCCTTGGGGAATCACTCTCTGAGCAACAGTGGGAAAAGATCTGCATTCTCACACACAAGAGCTCTATTGCTTCCAAATTCCAGGAAACGGCCTATAAGATTCTCACTATGTGGTATAGGACCCCAGTGTACATTAATAAGATATGCCCGGGGAGTGATCCGACTTGCTGGAGATGCGGAGAGGAGCTTGGTACGTTTTTGCACATATGGTGGGACTGTGGGAAGATCCGGCCTTTCTGGCGGGGTGTTGTGCGCGGAGTGGAGGAGGTGTCGGGGCGAGAGGTGTCCTGCACCCCTGGTTTTTGCCTAATCTCCCATACTGATGCTTCCCTGACCTCTTTGAAGCGCTCCGTTACCAGGCATCTTCTCAATGCGGCCCGCTCCCTGATCCCTAAACACTGGAAATGCACTGAACCTCCTTCACTACGACATTGGGTGGCTCAGGTGGAGGAGATACGGGCGATGGAAGAATTGATCCACCTGTCTAATGACAGGATGGAGGCATATACTAAGGTCTGGGCTGCCTGGCTCTCGTTCCAGTCATCACCGGCACTGGCAGAGCTCCTGAGGTGATACCCCTCCTTGTCTCTTTTCCTCCACCCTTACCTTTTTTTTTTTTTTTCTTTTTCTCCTGGGGCCCGGGAGGGCGGTGGCCTTCTCCTGAGGCGATGTGTTTCGGTGATCTTGATACCGAATCCCCCCCCCTTTATGTTCCTATAGTGAATTATTATCTGTTTCTCCACCCCCATTTCATGGTTCCCCCCTGATCTGACGCAAGTGTGCTATTATCATCTGTGGTCTCTGGCTCGTGAGACATACATATTGTTCTATGTGTTTGGGAACATTTGTTTTCCCTCGACGCCTGCAATTTTATGATCTGTATCTCTATGCATTCAGTTATACATCGCGATTGTCATACTGCTCGTTCACTTCTGTATGCCTCCATATGTTTTCACTGCAATTTTTTGCTGTCTGTCCTCTGATGCAATAGGTTACAGAAATCGCACATTTACTGACCACCATTGTCTCAATGTTCTTTATGTCTTACCCTTTGTTGTTGTATTCCTTCTTTGTCAATAAAAACGTTATTTACCTAAAATTAAGGGGGTAGTAGACACATTATTAAATACTCATCTACAGCCACCAGACGGCTTGTTTTTCCCACAGAAAGCCCATGGTGCTGCCACAACCACAAGGGATTCTGGGTAGGTGCATGCAAAAAAGGTCAATAATCACATTTTGCCTCTATATCCACTGTATACATGAATCCCTGGAAAGTAATTGCCCACTATACAAGTCAGCCTTTAGACAAAACTCAAGAAGAGATGCAATAGCCAGATCACCACTCATGGACAACTTTTTTTTTTTTTTTTTAGGAAGCCCGAGGTGCGTGCTCCTTGGTGCCGCATTCTGTGCACAAGGCAGCAGAAGCCAGACTACGATACCGAGTTCCCTCACGGAGAACTCGGACAAATTCCAACCCCCCCCATGGGAGGGTCGGATCTTGAGTCTCACCCCGAAGAGTGAGACTCCTTGCTGGCCTTCTTGAAGAGAGGAAAGGGCCAGAAGGCTCCAATCCTCCTCCAGCAAAGTCCAGGCTTCACTGCCTCTTAAAAAGAAAACAGTGTCCAAAAACGAAGTGACAAAATCGTGTGCCAAAGAATAGTGATGGCCAAGCCGTGAATTTCAAAAGCCGTGAATCAAATAAGGGGGGCAAATTAATTGGCACTCGTGACCACACGAAGTGATTAAATAAATTAAGAAAAATAATTTAAGGGCAGGCCATTTCTGGCCTGCCAGATTCAAAAATAAATCTCATCCCCAAGACCTGATGGTACATGGGGGCGAGTAGTGCTGGAAGGCCGCCAGTGAGAACGTGCGCTCACCGTGTGTAGTGGCGTGCAATACCACACACGGTGACTCCGACATTTCCGCCAGGGCAATTCCACCTCGGGTTCCATTTGCTTTCCCGAACCCTAAGGCCAGAGGATCAGTGTCATCTCTCCTCCCAGTAAGAGAGACTACGCTTGATCTTAGCCAAAAGGCCGAGAAGCGGACAACTGTTTCATTCTTAACGGGACTCACCAGCATGACATTATGATACTGGCTTAATACTTGAGGCTTGGGGTAGCACGTGAAATACCATTACATAAGTTATGGTGGGTAACCCTTCAACTTAAAATTAAGGGGGTAGTAGAAGCATTATTAAACACTCATCTACAGCCATCAGACAAACCAAAAGGCTTGTTTTTCCCTCAGAGATCCCTTTGGTTACTGGCATTTCTTGTGTGTTGTGGACATGGATTGCGTCATCCAATATTAGTGATTCACGTCACAGACGCAATATCTGTATCGCCCTTTGGATAAACCACTCCCCTAACTGTGGCATACATTACAATATCAATTAGTTCTATTGTTTAAGAAGTGCATTACCTCTACCACCAGGTAGCACTAGAGAGTGAGTGATGTATACATCTATTGTTTATCTAGGACCATAGATAATGGCTACCTACATGAAAAGCCACCAGGAACATCAGGGATATCAGGAACTCCAGGGGGAAGGGGGAGGGGAGAGGAGACTGGGAGGGGAAGAAGGAAGCAGCATGGCAGAAGCTAGGAGAGCTGCAAAAGTTTGCCAGAGAAAAAGCATGAAATAGAAAGCTGCTCTTCCATCTTGGGCTAGTTAAGTGCCAAGAAGCTAGGACTAGTTTAGTGCTTGTATTGTAACTAAAAAGTAGAAAACTACTAGACTTGGGCACCAGGGGGCTCTTCGTGTTCGTCTTCGTGCTCGTCTTCGGGGAAAAAAAAATCTTCGTATTCCGCGAATATTCGCCCCGTTCCTGTCTTCTCTTCGGGCGAATATTCGTTTTTCCGGTTAAGGGGTTAATACGGGGTTAACGCAGCTCTGGCGCCAGTACTTTAAATGTGTGTATCAGCAACTCCATTGGTCGCCAGCAGGGGGCCTCCTGCTGGTGACCAATGATCACAGAACCATATATAGCTAATATATGCTCGGGCAGAATATTCTGCTACTCAATGTAAAACCAACAGAGGGCAGCATTCTGTCCGAAGATATATTAGCCATATGTGGCAGTGTGTTCATTTTCATTTATTAATTATTTAAATAAAATATATTTCCATGATCCGCTGGTCTCCCCGCTGCAACAGTTAAATTTCCGCACTCGCGGACATTAATTTTGTCGAACTTACAAACTCTTTTTTTCTATTTATTTTGGTTTTTTTTGTATTAAACTGTTAGACGAAAGGATCATGGGAATAAATGCAAATGAGCACACGGCCCCATATGGCTTATATATCTTTGGACAGAATGCTGCCCTCTGTTGGTTTTACATTAAGTAGCATATGTTTGAAATCCAAAGTTATTCTGCTACTCGACGTAAAACCAACAGAGGGCAGCATTCTGTCCAAAGATATATTAGCCATAGTCTAACAGTTTAATACAAAAAAAACCCAAAATAAATAGAAAAAAAGAGTTTGGAAGTTCGATAAAATTAATGTCCGCGAGTGCGGACGTTTAACTGTTGCAGCGGGGAGACCAGCGGATCATGGGGATATATTTTATTTAAATAATTAATAAATGAAAATGAGCACACTGCCACAAATGGCTAATATATCTTCGGACAGAATGCTGCCCTCTGTTGGTTTTACACTGAGTAGCATAATAACTTTGGATTTCAAACATATGCTACTTAATGTAAAACCAACAGAGGGCAGCATTCTGTCCGAAGTTATAGTAAGTTATTTATGCTTAGTTAAATGTCCGTACCGGCGACTTTGTTGGTCGCTGGCACTGACATTTAACTGACACAGTGGGGAGACCACTGGTGTCCCTGCTGTGTCAGTTAAATGTCCGTACCAGCGACTTTGTTGGTCACTGGCACGGACTTTTAAGTTAACTGGTGCAGCAGGGTCCCAGGTTGCTTTTTTTTTTTCTGCCTAGCAACTAGTGGTAAGGGGCCGTGCGAGTGAGCCTATTGGTCGCTTGCACAGCCCTTTACCCTACAGATTTCTGCTCCCGTTATCCAACGCAGCATTGCAGGGGTTAACGGGAGCGGAAATCAGGAATTAAAAAGGCTGTGCAAGTGAGCCCTATTGGTCACCTGCAGGGTCTTCCTCTGGCATCAACCAATTGTTTGATGCCAGAGGAAGACCCTGCAGGTGACCAATAGGCTCACTCACACTGCCCTGTAACCCCTGACGACGAACCTTCTGATTTCCACTTCAGTCAACTCCCGCGATGCTGTGAAGATAAGGTAGGCTAGATGGGGAAGGGACCGGGGAGAATAGTAGACGAAGGCGAAGATTCTTCGTGTGTGAGTCTTCGTCTTCGCCTACGTTTTACCGGCACTGTCTTCTCTTCTTCATGTCTTCGGAACGAACACGAAAACGCACTCTTCGTGTTCGTTTTCATGTTCGCCCGAAGACGAATGCACAAGTCTAAAAACTACTACTGAAAGAATCTTTTAAAGTCTTGTATATGATCCTGGTATCTAGAGCCATTTTGGAACTGTATTTAACTGTATTCCTGAATCAAATTTATTGTTGTATTGTTAGATGTGTTTTGTCTAAATTGTGTATTTAAATATTAGCATAATTTTGCATAAATCAGGCCACGACCACAACACTTGTGCTACCCCAAGCCTCAAGTATTAAGCCAGTATCACAGCCTCAAGCATTAGTGGTTGAGTTGCTCAATTTACTAAATGAACCTTTTTGTTTCCGTTACATTCACTGAATACATTGTTAAAAAAAGCAAATCATTGGTCACGCCTCAGAAATCAATACACAGTTCTAAATCCTATAACTCAAAAGTCAACTTCAGCCTTTGGGTCACTAGAATTAAAGAAGCATATACAATTGGATCCCCTGTTGGCTTCCAATCAAAAACAAATTCCATTCTTCCATCATCAATACCATCAATGTCATGATGCAAGTATTGTGTGGCACGTAATCTTGGGGTTCCAGTCTCATAAATGTTTTTATTTTCAGACTCTCTTTAATAGATGTCCTACCACCATCACGCCCCCATCACTTTGCATGTCTGCTCCAGACATGGAGGATCATGTTACACTAAGTGACCCTTTGGCCAACCGTAACCTCTTGTGACCTCTTCAGCCATGTGGAGGAAGTCATGAAGGCAAAATAAGATTGTTGAAATGTTTTATGATGTCCTCGTTCCTTAGACTGAAAATAATTGGGTTAAAAAATGGACCTAGCACTGTGTATAAAAAATAAAACACTTTATTAACATTAAATGACTGCCCTTTGGAAGGGGCAATGTAAACAGTTATTAGTAGGTAAAAGAAAAAATGTCGGTGCGCTAAGCTAGTCACAGGCTCAAATAATACAAATGTGTAATACGAGGCCTACCAAACAGGTGTAAGCATGCTGCAAGAAACAGTGTATTGGCTGTACAATGTATACAAAAAACAAAAACTGTCTGCGCTTCTCACCCTAATAAAGTTGGCAACAAATATATAAACATAATATAAATGAGAGGTTTTGGTTATATGAATTGGCCAAAGCATAATTAAGCTCACCCGCCACGTCAAGGCACACTCTCAATAGGGTGAGATCCTACTCTCACCTCCTACATAGTGGGCACACAATGCAGTTTGTTTCTTGTATACTTTGTTTTTTGTTTTTTGTTTCTTGTATACATTGTACAGCCAATACACTGTATTTGCAGCATGCTTACACCTGTTTGGTAGGCCTCGTATTATACATTTGTATTATTTGAGCCTGAGACTAGCTTAGCGCACCGACACTTTTTCTTTTCCCTGTTTGCACATATTTGAGGTTGTTGGCTCCTCATCAGTCTGGTTGCAGCTTGCTGTCCAGGGGTTAATGGGGAGGAGGTTTAATTGCACCTCCCCCAACACATTAATAAGGTTTTGGTGGCCGTATAAACTGCTTTGTGTGCCCACTATGTAGGAGGTGAGAGTAGGTTCTCACCCTATTGAGAGTGTGCCTTGACGTGGCGGGTGAGCTTAATTATGCTTTGGCCAATTCATATAACCAAAACCTCTCGTTTATATTATGTTTATATATTTGTTGCCAACTTTATTAGGGTAAGAAGCGCAGACAGTTTTTGTTTCAGTTATTAGTAGGTGCCCACTACAGTGAGGTGAGAGCTGCAGGTGGAGAAGGCTTTCTGCCTCTCTGCGCTGGAGGAGATTCCAAGGATGGTGATAAACATGGAGACGTACAAATACAGAAGAAAGGGACATGCTTCTTATTCGGTGCTAATGAAGAAAACAAAACATTTTATTCCAGCTTTTACAGCTCTTTCAAAGAGAATAAAATGATCCATAAACCATAAAACAGTCTTACTGATTCTGTCTCTAAATGAAAAGTTAATGTGGATTTGAACTTCGGTGGTTGGAAAGTGGGTCAAATATATTATTCAATTTTTTTTTATCTTCAATTATTTATATAGGACCATTGATTTAAGCAACAGTTTTATGTAAGGCTATTCTGCTTACAGGCTTCCAGTCTTGGATTATCTTTCCAAAGGGGCGTGAATATTGAGTTCTTTCTTTAAGAACATCCTTTATGCTACAGATTGTGTTTTCTAGGACCTGTGATGGAGCCACAGACATCTTACGGCTCTTTTCATGGGATTCGTGACAGATCCATGGCTGGGCTGGGCTTGTCTGCTCCATGGGTGTTTCCAAGTCATTTTTTACTGCATTTACTCCCATGAGTAAAGTGAGAAGAAGCAAATCCTTTAAAACGGGTTTTAGTGTCATTGCAAAATACAGCCGAAAATCCTGGACATTTTGACCTATACCAATGAGTATGTTTTAACCCTTTAATGACAAAGCCCCTACATGTACAGGCTCAAAATGTATTGTTTTCAATGGGTTTAGGGACCGCCCATTGTCCTTAAGGGGTTAATGTGTGCTTATAGACTTGCGCATTTAGATAAATTTCAATTTGATTGAATATTGTGAAATTCATTCATTTGTACAAACGTCCGAAAACAAGGAAGGGGTCCTGAGAAAATACAAACTGAAACAAATCTAATAATTTTAATTTGATGTTTGTTGTTTTTTTCCTCACTCTTTCTTAATGTCTCCATACCTTCTCTGAAAACTGCTTCTGTGTCTTCTTCTCTGGAGCTCCGCTCCTCCTTCTCTTGCTCTACTCTCTTGAGCCTCTGTGCACACCGCAGTGAATATATCTTCCCCACCACCCAACGAGGGTCAGAGGCTTAGATGTAATTTAGGGAATCATTACAGAGAGTGATAGATGAGAGGAACTTCAGCAAAGTCTTTCAGCAAATTTGGCAGAAATTTAGAGGAAATGTGAATATTTCTGAGATGCAGCAGGACGATTGTTTTGCAGGCTTTTCTTCTAAATCCGTCTTAGGCACCTAAAAATAAACTTGTTCAAATGTATTTTAATGTGTTCATTCCGAAGACTGTATATAATTGGGTTAAAAAATGGGCATAGCATTGTAAATAGAAGAGACAACACCTTACTTATTTTAACCGAAGGAGTCATATAAATGATAATCACACTACCATAGTAGGTGCACACTACGGTCAAATGAGCGCTGCAGGTGGAGAAGGCTTTCTGCCGCCCGGTGCTGGAGTTGATTCTAAGTACGGCAATAAAAATGGAAACGTATGTAAAAATAATAAAGTAGAAAGGAGCAACTACAAATGGTACGTCTAAGATAAAATTAATAAGTTCTACAAGAGGATGCTTTGTACATGAGAGCTCTAGGAGAGGACCTAAATCACAGAAATAATGGTCAATGACATGACCGCATAACCATAAAGCTGAAAGTAAGGGTGCAAGAACACATGTAAATAAACATGCTAAAAAACAGGCTAAACCAATAAGTTGGAAGCAGAGCCTCAAACTCATGATGGAGTTATAATGCAGCGGGTGACAAATGGCCAAATACCGGTCGTAGGACATTATCGTGAGAAGGAAACATTCTATTGCTTCTGTAAGACAATAAAAAGAAAACTGAGTGACGCAGCCGGTAACAGATATTCTGCTTCCTCCATTGATTATAACATGGAGCAGGTTGGGAACTACAACTGTGGTTATAAGGATATCGCACACCGATAACTGAGTGAGGAAGAAATACATGGGAGATTTCAGCCTCGGATACTTTGCCACCAATATAATAATCAGCAGGTTCCAGACTAACGTCAAGATGTAGATCACAAGGAACAGAAGAAATAGAAGAGAGTTTACAGTCTGAGTATTCTGAAAACCCAACAGCAGAATCTCCACCACTATTGTCTGGTTGACTTCAAACATTTTTACAAATAAAAAAAGCCGATGAACTATTTCTCAGTACTCTCAATATTTTGTGCTCATGGGAGACTCAAAAACGAACCTTGATTTACACAAAGATGGTGCTGCAAGTATATATGGAATTTCCGCATTGAGAAAATAAATCCTTAAGGACCACAATAATCCATAAGCGGGTTGTTCTCAGGTTATGCAGCTCACTTCTCTACTGCAAAATTTTTGAAAAAGTGATAGACCAAAGTCCTGAGACCAACGTTGTTAAAAAAAAAAAAAAAAATCCAGGCCTAATATATAACCTGCAAAATCAGATATATTAATGGTTATTAACCAAAATATTGAAAAGGTTGTTAGTCTACTCATGTTATGTGTAGTACAATCTTACTTATTACCAGGTATAATTTAGACCCAATGGGGTCACTACATTTACAATTCATTAAAACGTAGTTTGTCTAGTTAAACGAAATATCATAACTAAAGTCACATGTACCATCGTCATTGTAATAATTGCAAAACAAATTGTAAGCTTACCAAGGTGACTCCGTATATATTTGTTTTCAATAAAATGTAAGCAAAAGGTGGAAATACTGTTTTCTGATAAGACCCCTCAGGTTTTGGAAGCAGAAGTACCGAGCAACAAACAGGCAATGATTGCTTCAGGGATCTTTATACTGTGCAATAAACATGACATTGTTTCTGTATAAGGACACCGGAGATGAGTAATGGCCAGAGAATTACTCCTGATCGCCGGAGTACTGGGACTTCACATTCCTGTGTGTCTTCATTATTTCTACACCATAGTTATTGAGATTTTCTACATTGGGGTTTTTTCAAAAGGAAATCCACAGAATAGCATGGCAAACCAGAGAATATTTCAGAAAATGTATTTCAAAGTTCCTCTTCCCTTAAAACGTGCATGTAGAGCTAGATAAAAGAAGGGTCAATGCAAAAGAGCTAGAGCAGGAACATGGGAGGGACCAGATAACCAGAGGCAAAAAAGGGGCATCTACCCCTACTTGTTGTGAAGTGTATATAGTTGCCTTCACTGGACAAACACAAAACACTAAAGAGACACATGAATGGAGTACGAAAAGTTATAGCAGGGGAAGCTTCTCACTTCCTGTGATGTGACAGGATCAGTAAATAGTAGACTTGTGCCTCTAGCCTACCTTAAATCCCTGTTCCTCCAAGGGCAAGTTGCTCTGAGACAACTGCTTTGTGCAATTTGACCCGGGGAGTTTAGTCCCCCCTTGCAAAGGGCAAGGCAAGGTACACCTCGGAGCAACTGGGTCTGGGGAGACCAATGGCTTCGGCGCCAGGATTTTAAAGGTCTGTGAGAAAGACTTTAATTGGTCGCCGGCAGCTGCCCTTCTTTGGTTGACGCCAGAGGAGCCCCCTGACGTAGGCCAATAGAGTCACTCTTATGGACCTTTCCAATCTTGGCGCCAAAGCTGCTGCTAACTGTTACACTATTAGCCCCTGCTAGAAAACCGACAGAAAACGAAGAGAAAAAGGAATATAGAGAACATATACTAATATGTTATCATATAATGAAGTAATTTCAGATTGAAAAAAAACGTATTTTATCATGAAAGGGCATGTGAGTGAAGTCACATCTGGTCAGTCAGTTTAACCCTTAACTGGCCAATCAACGTCTCCGTTGGGAGACCTAAAAGTCAGTTGAAGAATTAGTGAAGATTCCCACTGAAACACAAGCACGTTAGTAGAAAGGGATCATAGTGAGGCAGAGAAAGGCACTGCAATACAAGTACATCAATAGAAAGGGATGGTTCAGTGTCGCCCAATGGCGGCTCGTCGGTAATTCCAGTGGGGGTTCACGATATATACATTTTGAAAATGAAATGTACATTTAAAATAGGTTAAAATACATTTCCCTAAAAACCCTAAAGACCCCATCAGCCATAACTGCCCCGAAATTAACCCTAAAGACCCCATCAGCCATAAATGCCCCTAAATTAACCCTAAAAACCCCATGAACCATAACTACCCCTAAATTAACCCCTAAACACCCCATCAACCATAACTGTCCCTAAATTAACCCTAAACACCCCATCAACCATAACTGTCCCTAAATTAACCCTAAAGACCCCATTAACCATAAATGCCCCTAAATTAACCCTAAACACCCCATTAACCATAACTGCCCCTAAATTAACCCTCATCTCCCCTAAAATTCAGCAGCCCAAATATTAACTTTATACTTACTGTTAGATGAGTTGCTGAGCAGTGTGGATGCTATAAGGAAAGAGGCGGGGCCTATCATCAGTGTGACAGCAGGGAGGGACTGGGAAGCAGAATGTTGCTAGCCCCGCCTCCCTGCTCACGTCAGTCACTGGGGAGGGTGGGAAGACTCTGAGCTGGGTGGTGAGCAGGCCCGGACTGGCCATCGGGCACACCGGGCATTTGCCCGGTGGGCCGGGCCACGGCAGGGCCGCATTAACTTTAGGGGCTGATGGAGCTGCAGCTCCAGGCCCCTAACCTACCTACGGCCGCAGTAACGCAGGGCATAAGGGGCACCTGCCCCTTAAGCCCGCCGCAACTGCGACCGGGTCCGCCACTCTAAGGGGCCGGGAAGTCCCCACCAAGGCCGGCCTTACGGGTCTGCGGCCGCACAGGGCTTAAATTAAAACATCGGGGGTTTTTTTAACTTTATTGAACATGGAGGATGTTAAATAAAGTTGAAAAAAAAAAACCCGATGTATTAATTTAAACCCTGTGCGGCCGCAGACCCCTAAGGCCGGCCCTGGTGGGGGCTTCCCGGCCTCTTAGAGCAGGGCGCCACACTCCAGGGGGCGCGATGGGGGGCGGTCCGCACCGGGTGCCGCTCATCAGGGGCTGCCAACTTGCGGCACCCGGCACTCCTCCAGAGACGGACAGTAATGTCCGCCGCTGGAGGAGCAGGCTCGCAAGGGAGCGGTATCGGAGGTCTTTAACAGACCTCCGGTTCCCTTGAGTGATTTTAAGCCGGGTTCAACCCGGCTTAAAATCACTCAAGGGAGCCGGAGGTCTGTTAAAGACCTCCGATACCGGTCCCTTGTGATCTGCGCGGCAACAGCTGTTGTGCGCCGGGGTTTGCTGTCAGATCCCGGCGCACAACACTGAAGCCGCGCCCACCGACCCGGTGACCCGGAAGAAGACAGAGAAGACAGAAGAACTGAAGAAGAGGAGCGAAGAGGAGGAAAATGAGCTGTAAGGAGAAAAGAGGAAAGGTAGGAAAACATTCAGTGAGATTGGATTGGTGTATATATGTGTGGATTGGTATATATGTGTGGATTGGTATATATGTGTGGATTAGTATATATGTGTTGATTAGTATATATGTGTTGATTAGTATATATGTGTGGATTGGTGTATATATGTGTGGATTGGTATATATGTGTGGTTTGGTATATATGTGTGGTTTGGTATATATGTGTGGATTAGTATATATGTGTTGATTAGTATATATGTGTTGATTAGTATATATGTGTGGATTGGTGTATATGTGTGGATTGGTATATATATGTGGATTGGTGTATATGTGTGGATTGGTATACGTGTGGATTGGTATGCGTGTGGATTGGTATACGTGTGGATTGGTATACGTGTGGATTGGTATATGTGTGGATTAGTATACGTGTGGATTGGTAAGTGTGTGAGAGTGATGGGTGTTATGCTGTACCATTTCCAATGTCTTTTTCATGATCTAATTATGCTCTAAAAGTACATCATAACTCCCATCACTCTATACTGTTCCATACAGTGGCAGAGCTGGGAGGCAGAGGCCTTGCACCCCCACCACAGGACTCCTGAAAGGTAAGTGAACTTTAAAGAGGGAGAGGGTAGATAGTTAGGAGGGGGTAGTTGCGGCAGGCTTAAGGGGCTCTGCGTTAATGCGGCCATATAGGACCAGTCAGTCCAGTCCTGACTGGACCTATTTTAAGGTGGGAGCCTGGAGCTGCAGCTCCATCAGCCCCTAAGTCAATCCTGCCCTGGCACAGGCGCGGTCGCAGTTGCTGCTTGCTCCGGCAACAAGGTAAGTAGGGTGAGGGAGGGGGGTGCAGTGAGAAGGGGCAGAGGGGGGTTAGATAGTGAGAAAGGGGGAGAGGGGATAGATAGAGGCGGTACATATTGAGAAGTGGGGAAGGGGGTTACATAGTGAAAAGGGGGAACATAGTGAGAAGGGGCAGATAAGATGAAGAGAGGGGGTAGTGTGAATGCGTATGAGAATGAATGAATAAATGTGTGGATGAATTGTGTGAATGCGTATGACAATGAATGAATTCATGTGAGGATGAATTGCTTGAATGATTTGTGAGACTGCATTAATGAATGTGTTAATGATTTGTGTGAATGATTAAATGCAAAGATGGTACGGGTGGGCTTTAACAATAAATAAATAAATAAATATGGGCTGCTCAGGCTTAAATGCCCGGGCCTATTTTTTGTCCCAGTCCGGGCCTGGTGGTGAGTGTGTTGGCTAGGAGCTGACAGCTCGACATACCGCAAAAATGGCAAAATTGCTCCGGGACTTGAGGTACAAAAAACCCCTGGGTCTGAATATTGAAAAAGTAAATTAAAAAAAAGTCCCTGCTTATTTCAACTTATTCCATGTATCTTCATAAAAGGAAATTATAAATGTGTGGAATATGGGTATATTATTGGATTTCACTTGTAAATGAAACCTCATAAAAACTAAGAAAAAGAAAAAAAAACATCTTGATTTATAAAATTAAAAAAAAATAAAAAATGTAAAAAAGCTCTGTTTTACTTGTTAGAAGATTTTTTTTTATATAACGCTATATTTTTTACGCTTATAATCATTTCACAGTCTTCTGCCACCAGGAGTTTTTTTAAAGATTTTAAAACTAGATCTACTCACAAATGTATGAGTTTGCAGAAAATGGAAACATGCAGCAGAAAAACTCTGATTTGCAAAATCACTATTAATATATGCAAGTTAAATTCTAGGTTTAATACACATTTTTCATACAAAAGAGTGGATGTCAAGTTTAAAAAAACTATTTGTGTTTTGTTACCCTGTGTGAGATGAAAAAAAACAAAAGAAAATTAAAAACAGAATAAAACAGTCACCTATCCCATTACCATTTGCATATGGGGGGTCAAATATCTCATTAAAGCTATGAGACATTGATATGCCTCATGCTATCCGTATGTGATGGAGGAGTTTAAACATTTTATATACCCTTGAAAAGTAAAGATGAAAACAATTTTTTTTACCAAACTCAAGAAAATGTAATCAATGTAGGGTGCAATGCATTTTTCATCCACTAGGGGCTCTTAGTGCATACAAGTCAACAAGTACACGCTATGACACAAAATCTGCTGTGATCGAGCACCTTTTGTGCTTAAGTTTTAGGATTTATTTTTTATTTTATTTTTACAAGTTTCAGCCATTTGTATCCACCTGGACAAAGAACCCGAGTTACAATATTAGGTGAAGGACAAAGTGGATCAATTGCAGTTGGACACAAAGTCCATAATTCTATACAGTTCTTATTTAAATTCTACAATATATACACATCACAGGTGAAAGTTTAGTTGAAAATTCTAATTCCCAACTTTTTGGTCACAAAAGTTGTATACAATGATGAGAAGATCATTGCCTAGCAGTCAATAACAGCTGTCCAGCTGCACCAAGCACTCTTACTTGTGACCTCTGACACATTACAGTACTGGTTAAATCTGGTGACTACAACATGGTTTTACACAAACAAATTTGACCACTATATCCCCTGCTTTGCTTCATCCATGGTCATTTCCCTCTTATCACAGATTTCCCTTTCTTTGCATGTATTATGTCCTAAATAAACTGGTTGGGGCAACCACATGGATGTAACATCTTATGAAAAATGTCATGGGAGAAGTCAGCCTGTTTATAGGTTCCCCAATATTGGATACCAAGGTGGTGGACATCTGGAGCTCAGAACAGGGGTAAGATCATTATGATTTAATTTACTTAGTTTTTTTGCTTTTTAATCTATACAGCATCAAGGATTTCTTGGGTGAGCTCCATACCTGCACAGATTATTGCAACGTTGGGCTTTCATTCCTTTTAAGGTTTAAATTTGCAGGTCTTTAAATGTTGACTGTTTAGGCTACTTCTTGTGCCATCCAAATGCATGTCATCTGTCTCAGACTTCATCACTTGAATTAACCCTTAAACTTAACTGACAACTTGACTAAGTTCCGAACCTTCTACCACATATGTTTAAATGGACCAAAATCCATCAAAATGTTTGTGTCTACGTTCAGTTAAAAATGTACCATTTAAAACTATAAAATATTTTTTTAAGTATACATAGGCTGCGAAATGCTTAAACATATGGGTTAAGTATTTTTAGATAAACGATACTGTGGACTGTGCTATTAGTGGTATATTATATAAAAAAACATTACTTTAAATAATTTTTTTGAAAAATAAATTTCATGATTGCCCTTGTAATCTCTTCATTCCTTAGGCTGTAGATAAAGGGATTCAACAGTGGGGTCATAATAGTATAACACACAGAAATAAGTTTTTGTAATCCTAAGTATTGTCCCTTAGAGGGAACCAAATAATTGAACACTATAGCCCCAAAATACAGACAGACCACGGTTAGATGGGAGCTGCAGGTGGAGAAGGCCTTTTTTCTTCCAGCTGAGGCTGAAATCCGCATGATGGCGAGAATAATGTTTATATAAGTTGCAGAGATAAAGCTCAAAGGTAGAAATAATATGGGGATAGCGTTGATGGCATTTACAGTTCCATTAGCTGATGTGTCTGAACAAGAAAGTTTGAGAAGTGGAAGAAGGTCACAATAAAAATGGTTAATTATATTGGACCCACAAAATGTCATCTTCTGCAAAAGAACAATATGTGGTAAAGCAAACGCTATTCCACATACCCAGGAAAAACCTGCAAGAAGAGTACAAAGTTTGAGGTCCATGATGGAGGAATAACGCAATGGGTTACAGATGGCCAAATATCGGTCGTAGGACATCACGGTGAGGAGGAAACACTCATTAATACCAGATACAGAAAACACATAAAACTGAAGAAAGCATCCAGACAGAGAAATAGCGCTGCCTTCTCTCAATATAATCTGGAGCATTTCAGGTTCAATGGTCGTGGTGAGAAGAATGTCGTTGAAAGACAGGTGGCTGAGGAAGAAGTACATCGGAGCTCTGATGTGGTGATACATGATGACCAGTGATATGATGGTGAAATTAGCAGATAACGTTATAATATAAAATATTAAGAACAAAAGAAAGAGCATGAATTTAAAGTTGTGAATGTTCTCAAATCCAATAATCCAGAACTCGTTGGCCGTTGTCTTATTCTTATGATCTCCCAACTTTCATGTGAAAATAAATGCATGAAAAATTCAATCTCTGAAACAATGGTAACGGGGAAAAATATTGGTCATGTGCAGATGGAATAGAGAAATTCTGCGAGCCTGCAAGGACATCCGTGTTGTCAGCAACAAATTGCTGAACTTAAAGCTGCATGCACTCACGTGACATCACAAGGGAGGCTACAAGTTTTAGGGGGGGGTTATCTTTTTGGGTCACATAACCCAAGTCAAGACTATACAGTTGTTTCAATCCTTAACTCCACTTGCCACTGAGCTTCTTAATCGATAGACAAGCGCTGTTAAAGCTACTGCTCAATCTAAAGCTATAGCTATAAAGCCACCAGTGTGGCATATTTTAGGAAGCCCAACATGGATTGATTGACAACTTGTTTAGATTATTTACAAAAATACTTACATTTAAAAAATACACTTTTACACTGAATTTGAAAATGTTTTTCATTTTCTTTCTAGTCCCTTTAAACTTAGAATGCTACCCGATAGCCACTGATCCAGATTCTAAAGTGGTTGTTAAATGAGAGACTATAATGGCAAATAAGTGTCAATTGTCCCATCTAGTATGCCTATACCCATAAAAAGTCTACTTGAAAACTGGCTTATGTTATAGACTAATCCTAACCCAAACATGTATAAAACCATCAAAAATTCTTACAATCACAAAGTATTTCCAGATCTGCAAAACCGTATTCAAAATTTGTTAACTGTAAATTAGCTTAATGTGAAATGTGATATAAGAAGCATCTTTTACCCTCAATACATCTGCTTTCCTTTATCCTTAAACGTGTTTGGCACGATTGACCTTTATCCTAAGCATGTTATATGGAGCTAAACAAGAATAAATATCTTACCATGTGCATGAGTTTTCCAAAACGTTCTTGAGTTGGTGCGACGAACATTGTTACCTTGTCTAAGCAGGATTCTTCTCCGGGCTGTTATATCGGTTAATATAGCTTTTTATAGTTTTTGTCTGTGCTCTGCTGCCACAAAGGATCCTCAAGAGATCTCTTTTTTGGCTTAAGAAGCGGCTCCAAAGAGACTAGATGGCTAATTATTTTGGAAGAAATGCTCTCAGATGTATTGTGTGAGTGTAGTGCTACAGTTCAATTATTATCTATTGAAGAATACACCAACCAGCCATAACATTATGACCACCTGCCTAATATTGTGTAGGTCCCCTTTTCCCACCAAAACAGCCCAGACGCCACTAGACCTCAGAAGGTGTGCTGTGGTATCCGACGCCAAGACGTTAGCAGCAGGTCCTTTAAGTCCTGTAAGTTGCATCCTCCAGGTAAGCGACGGCAACACACTCTCCCATCCACGTGATGTAAAAGAAACGTTTATTCAGACCAGGCAACCTTCTTCCATTGCTTTTATTGTCCTTTTCAGGACAATAGCCACACTGTGTAGCAAAGCTTCGGATAGCCACAGTGCCAACGCAGCTCCGGTGCAGCGACGCCTCCCCTTCTATCTACAACACTGGCTCTGTATGGGGGCGGAAGGGGTTAATCACTGGTGTCCTGGCAGGAGGAAGCAACGTTTGGTGGGAGTACCCAGTCGGGTTACAGGGCGTCCAATCACAAATCTCATATACTCTCATGCTTCTACTCAGAAAGCAATGAGTGTGTATGTATATATATATACACACACACACACACCCACAGTTCAGTTTTTGATTGGGAAACAAAATTTGTTCTCAGTCTCTCTCTATGTGTCCCTACTTTCTCGTACGACCGCTTTCATGTCTCCTCTTCTCCGTCTCCTTCTCTGCAGCTTCACTTTTTATCTTTCTATACTTCTTGTTCTTTTTCCAGCTCTTCACCTTCCCTGGTCCCCTGCATCCTCCTGTGTTATGGCCCCCCCCTCCAACTTACCGGTGCATCTGAGTCCCCGGTGCTTAGTCCGGGCAGCGTGTAGAGTTCTACGCGATTGTATCGTGTAGAGCTCTACAGCCCGGACTAAGCACCGGGGACTCAGATGCACCGGTAAGTCGGGTCGGGGGTTAACACAAGAGGATCCAGGTCCCCTGCATCTGGGTCCCCAGTGCTTAGTCCGGGAAGCGTGTAGAGCTCTACGCGATTGTATCGCGTAGAGCTCTACACGCAGCCCGGACTAGCACCGGGGACTCAGAAGCACGGGTAAGTTGGGGGGGCGGGGGGGTTAACACAGGAGGATCCAGGTCCTCTGCATCGCTGCGGGGGATCTGGATCTTAGTCTCATAATCAGACCTATTTGAGGTCTGATTATAAGACGACCCTGATTATAAGACGAGGGGTATTTTTCAGAGCATTTGCTCTGGAAAAAAACCTCGTCTTATAATCGAGCAAATACGGTATTCTCGGGCAGAATATTATGCTACTCAGTGTAAAACCAATAGAGGGCAGCATTCTGTCCGAACATATATTAGCCATATCTGGCAGTGTGTTCATTTTCATTTATTAATTATTTAAATAAAATACATTCCCATGATCCGCTGGTCTCCCCGCTGCAAGAGTTAAATGTCCGCACTCACGGACATTAATCCTGTCGAACTTGCAAACTCTTTTTTTTCTATTTATTTTGGGTTTTTTGTATTAAACTATTACACGAAAGGATCATGGGAATACATTTTATTTGAATAAATGCAAATGAGCACACTGCCACATATGGCTAATATATGTTCGGACAGAATGCTGCCCTCTGTTGGTTAGATACATTAAGTAGCATAATAACTTTGGATTTCAAGCATATGGAACAATGCTACTCAATGTATAACCAACAGAGGGCAGCATTCTGTCAAATAAAATATATTCCCATGATCCTTTTGTGTAATGGTTTAATACAAAAACCCCCCAAAATAAATAGAAAAAAAGAGTTTGCAAGTTCGACAGAATTAATTTCTAACTCTTGCAGCGGGGAGACCAGCGGATCATGGGAATATATTTTATTTAAATAATTAATAAATGAAAATGAACACACTGCCACATATGGCTGATATATCTACGGACAGAATGCTGCCCTCTGTTGGTTTTACACTGAATAGCATAATAACTTTGGATTTCAAGCATATGCTACTTAATGTAAAACCAACAGAGGGCAACATTGTGTCGGAAGTTATAATAAGTTATTATGCTAAGTTAAATGTCCGTACCGGCGACTTTGTTGGTCGCTGGCACGGACTTTTAACTATTGCAGCAGGGTCCCAGGTTGCTTTATTTTCTTTTTCTGCCTAGCAACTAGTGGTAAGGGGCCGTGCGAGTGAGCCTATTGGTCGCTTGCACAGCCCTTTACCCTACGGATTTCTGCTCCCGTTATCCAACGCAGCATCGCAGGGGTTAATGGGAGCGGAAATCAAGAGTAAAAAAGGCAGTGCGAGTGAGCCCTATTGGTCACCTGCAGGGTCTTCCTCTGGCATCAACCAATTGGTTGTTGCCAGTGGAAGACCCTGCAGGTGACCAATAGGCTCAGGGGTTACAGAGCAGTGCGCCCTGTAACCGCTGGCGACGAACCTGCGGATTTCCGCTTCAGTCAACTCCCGTGATGCCGTGAAGATAAGGTAGGCTAGATGGGGAAGGGACCGGGGAGATCAGTAGACGAAGGCGAAGATTCTTCGTGGTGTGTGTCTTCGTCTTCGCCTACGTTTTACCGGCACTGTCTTCTCTTCTTCATGTCTTCGGAACGAACACGAAAACGCACTCTTCGTGTTCGTTTTCATGTTCGCCCGAAGATGAATGCACAAGTCTAGTTTTGAGCTGGTTTGTGGCTCAGAATCTGGGGGGTGTGGGGGTATCTGGGTACACCCCTATTAAGGAGTTGGCAAAGTAAATTATTGGCACTTTATTATGTTTTTGGTTATTGTTAAATTATTGTTTGGGGTCATTGTCATGGTGTGGGTGGTGTCGGGATATTATTGTTACTATTGTATTTTGTATGACAAAGACTTTTTGTAAATGATGTTTTTAAGCTGTGGATTTATAACTAATTTTCTTCTGCAATTTTGGTGTCCCTGTCTTATTTTGGGGGGGTGGGTATTCTGGTGGTTTTCCTAGAAGGCCCACGGATCGACTATGCGCCTGTCATACCCCTGATAACATAGTCTGGGTTGTCTGCTTTACAGAAATATATACTTTTGTGGGAATTTTTGGTTTATTTGTTTAAAATTAGAGTTGCAATCCCATCATACCTAATGTACAGATTCTACGGCTTTATAAAGAATAATGTACACCTTATAGTATGTTCCCTATAAGTGCTGGAAAAGTATGGAAATTCTATATAAATGAGGTATTTCTGAAATCAGGACCCCTGAATTGATAACCTTGGAGGGGATTTTCTGTCACTTTACCTGATTTTGCGAGGATTCAAAGGTGAAAATATATAAAAAGTAGGGGTTTTTTTTTCAAATTTTTCAAAATTACAGTACTTTTGGAATGTGGCCAAAGCAGTCTTAAACCTGATCTGAACGGTCTAAAACGCTCAGGTCAGGTGACAGACTCCCTTGAAGCAGCCCCCTCTCCCTGCTCTCTATCACATCGGATCGTCATGGAGACAGGAAGGGCTGAGCAGGCAGGGAGCCTTATGTTTAAAAGCGACAGTTTTCCTGCTAAGTACCTGCATGTCATAAGCATTTGAATTAAAATTACCATATTGAAATCAAATCTGATGTTTTTTTTAATTTTTATTTGGTGTGCGTTGGAAGAGGGGTAGTCTTATACGGCGAGTATAGCCCAAACACTATATTTTAACTGGAAAAGTTGGGGGTCTTCTTACACGCCGGGAAATACGGTAGTTTCCATGGGTACACTATTCACAGGAAAAGAGAATAATCGCTGAACCGACATAGCGCAAAAATGGCAAAATTGCTCCGGGACGTGAGGTACCAAAAACCCCTGGGACCGAAGGGGTTAATACACATTATTGAAAAGTAAATCCAAAAAAAGTTCCTGCTTATTCCATGTAATTTTCATAAAAGGAAATTATAAATGTCCGGAATATGGGTGTATTATTGGATTTCACTTGTAAATTAAACCTCATAAAAACTAAGAAAAAAAAAAAATCTTGATGTATAAAATAAAATGTAAAAAAAATTTAAAAATGTAAAAAAAAAAGCTCTGTTTTACTTTTTAGAGGATTTTTTTTATATATATAACGCTTTTTTTTTTTTTTACGCTTACGATCATTTTACAGTCTCCCGCCACCAGGAGTTGATCAGATTTTAAAGCTAGGTCTACTCACAAACGTCTGAGTTTGCAGAACATGGAAGCGTGCAGCAGAAATTGTGTGCACATTTGGTAAAGTCTGATTTGCAAAATCACTATGAATATATGCAAGTGAAATTCTAGCTTTAATACACATTTTTCATACAAGAGTGGATGGGTGTCACCTATCCCATTACCAGTTGCATATGGGGGGGTCAAATTTCTAATTAAACTATAAGACATGGAGCCCACTTTTGATATGCCCCATGTCATCGTTGAAAAAGACGACTGACCGCGGGAAAAATTACCAAACTCAAAAAAAATGTAAAATGTGAGGGTGGTTAGGCTGCGTGCCATATATTTCTATTATAATCAATGTAGGGTGCAATACATTTTCCATCCACCGGGGGCTCTTAGTGCATCCGAGTCAACAAGTACACGCTATGACACAAAAAGCAATGTTAGAATCTGCTGTGATCGAAGAGTCCGAGTTACAATATTAGGTGAACGACAAAGTAGATCAATTGCTGTTGCACACAAAGTCCATAATTCTATACAGTTCCTTTTTAAATTCGACGATATATATACATCACAGCTGGAAGATTAGTTGAAAATTCAAATTCCCAACTGTTTGGGCACAAAAGTTGTATACAATGATGAGAAGATCATTGCCTAGCAGTCAATAACAGCTGTCCAGCTGCACCAAGCACTCTTACTTGTGACCTCTGACACATTACAGTACTGGTTAAATCTGGTGACCACAACATGGTTTTACACAAACAAAATTGGCCACTATATCCCCTGCTTTGCTTCTTTCATGGTCATTTTCCCCTTTCCACAGATTATTTCCCTTTCTTTGCATGTATTATGTCCTAAGTAAACTGGTTGGGGCAACCACATGGATGTAACAGAACGTCTTATGAAAAACGTCTTGGGAGAAGACTGCCCGTTTACAGGTTCTCCAATATTGGATACCAAAGTGGTGGACATCTGGAGTTTAGAGAACAGGGGTAAAGGTCATTATGATTTAATTTACTTATTTTTGTGCTTTTTAATCTATACAGCATCAAGGATTTTTTGGGTGAGCTCCATACCTCCACAGATTATTTCAACGTTGGGCTTTCATTCTCAGTCTCAACTGCACTTTTAAGGTTTAAAATTGCAGATCTTTAAATGTTAATGACTGTTTTGGCTGCGTCTTGTGGCATCCAAATGCCGGTCGTCGGTCTCAGATTTTATCCTTTGAATTAACCCTTAAACTTAACTTGACTAAGTTACCCACCCTTCTACCAAATATGTTGGACCAAAATAAATGGACCAAACTCCATGAAAATGCTTGTGTCTACATTCTGTTAAAAATGTACCATTTAAAATTATTAAAAAAAAACATTTAAGTATCCATGACCTGCGAAATGCTTAAACATATGGGTTAAGTACTTTTAGATAAATGATACTGTGGACTGTGCTATTAGTGGTATAGTATAAAAAAAAAATCACTTTATATAGTTCTTTTGAAAAATATATTTCATTATTGCCCTTGTAATCTCTTCATTCCTTAGGCTGTAGATAAAGGGATTCAACAGTGGGGTCATAATAGTGTAACACACAGAAATAAATTTTTGTAATCCTAAGTATTGTCCCTTAGAGGGAACCAAATAATTGAACACTATAGCCCCAAAATACAGACAGACCACCGTTAGGTGGGAGCTGCAGGTGGAGAAGGCTTTTTTTCTCCCAGCTGAGGCTGAAATCCGCATGATGGCAAGAATAATGTTTATATAAGTTGCAGAGATAAAGCTCAAAGGTAGAAATAATATGGGGATAGCGCTGATGGCATTTACAGTTCCATTAGCTGATATGTCTGAACAGGAAAGTTTGAGAAGTGGAAGAAGGTCACAATAAAAATGGTTAATTATATTGGACCCACAAAATGTCATCTTCTGCAAAAGAACAATATGTGGTAAAGCAACGACTAAACCACATACCCAGGAAAAACCTGCAAGAAGAGTACAAAGTTTGAGGTCCATGATGGAGGAATAACGCAATGGGTTACAGATGGCCAAATATCGGTCGTAGGACATTGCGGTGAGGAGGAAACACTCATTAATACCAGATACAGAAAACACATAAAACTGAAGAAAGCATCCAGACAGAGAAATAGAGCTTCCTTCTCTCAATATAATCTGGAGCATTTCAGGTTCAATGGTCGTGGTGAGAAGGATGTCGTTGAAAGACAGGTGGCTGAGGAAGAAGTACATCGGAGCTCTGATGTGGTGACATGTGGAGACCAGGAATATGATGGTGAAATTAGCAGATAACGTTATAATATAACATATTAGGAACCAAAGAAAGAGCATGAATTTAAAGTTGTGAATGTTCTCAAATCCAATAATCCAGAACTCGTTGGCCGTTGTCTTATTCTTATGATCTCCCAACTTTCATGTGAAAATAAATGCATGAAAAATTCAATCTCTGAAACAATGGTAACGGGGAAAAATATTGGTCATGTGCAGATGGAATAGAGAAATTCTGCGAGCCTGCAAGGACATCCGTGTTGTCAGCAACAAATTGCTGAACTTAAAGCTGCATGCACTCACGTGACATCACAAGGGAGGCTACAAGTTTTAGGGGGGTTATTTTATTGGGTCACATAATCCAAGTCAAGACTATACAGTTGTTTCAATCCTTAACTCCACTTGCCACTGACCTTCTTAATCGATAGACAATCGCTGTTAAAGGTACTGCTCAATCACCAGTGTGGCATATTTTAGGAGGCCCAACATGGATTGATTGGCAACTTGTTTCGATTATTTACAAAAATACTTACATTTAAAAAAATAAACTTTTACACTGAATTTGAACATGTTTTTCATTTTCTTTCTAGTCCCTTTAAACTTAGAATTCTATCCAACAGCCACTGATCCAGATCCTAAAGTGGTTATAAATGAGAGACTATAATGGCAAATAAGTGTCAATTGTCCCATCTAGTATGCCTATGCTCATAAAAAGTCTACTTGAAGACTGGCTTATGTTATAAACTAATAAAACCATCAAAAGTCCTACAATTACAAAGTATTTCCAGATCTGCAAAACCGTATTCAAAATCTGTTAACTGTAAATTTGCTTAATGTGAAATGTGATATAAGAAGCATCTTTTACCCTCAATACATCTGCTTTCCTTTATCCTTAAATGTGTTTGGCATGATTGACCTTTATCCTAAGCATGTTATATGGAGCTAAACAAGAATAAATATCTTACCATGTGCATGAGTTTTCCAAAACGTTCTTGCGTTGGTGCGACGAACATTGTTACCTTGTCTAAGCAGGATTCTTCTCCGGGCTGTTATATCGGTTAATATAGCTTTTTATAGTTTTTGTCTGTGCTCTGCTGCCACAAGGAATCCTCAAGAGATCTCTTTTTTTGGCTTAAGAAGCGGCTCCAAAGAGACTAGATGGCTAATTATACTCAAGTGATTTTGGAAGAAATGTTCTCTCAAATGTATTGTGTAAGTGTAGTGCTACAGTTGCCCAAATGGCATTACAACATACTGGAACAGGCCCTCTGGAGTGGAAAAGGCAGTCTTCTCTTTAGCCTCCTCAGTCAACGGTATCTGCCAATAGCCCTTTGTAAGGTCAAGTGTTGTGATGTACCTTGCCTTCCCAAGCCTCTCAACCAGTTCATCCACTCGGGGCATGGGGTACGCATCAAACTTTGAGACCTCATTTAATCTCCTGAAGTCATTACAGAACCTCCACGTCCCATTGGGCTTTGGGATTAGCACAATGGGGCTTGACCATTCACTAGTGGATTCCTCAATCACACCTAATTCAAGCATGCGCCTGACCTCAGAGGATACCGCCTCCCTACGTGCTTCTGGTATCCTGTATGGCTTCAGGTTCACTTTACTGTGAGGCTAAGTTTTAATATGGTGTTTTATGAGGTGGGTACGGCCAGGTAGGTCCGAAAACTTGCGTCTGTTTTCCTGCAGGAACTCCCTCACCTCCTGCTTCTGGGGCACTGACAGTGCCTCTCCTATTGTTACTGGGGGAACAGGTTGCCCCACTTCTTTGACCCCTGCCTGGGTTGCCCCCAAAGACTCCCGATCTTTCCACGGCTTGATCAGGTTTACGTGGTAAACCTGGAAGGGTTTTCTCCTGCCTGGTTGATGGACCTTGTAGTTCACCTCACTCATCTTCTCTACAACCTCATAGGGACCCTGCCACTTGGCTAAAAACTTACTTTCAACGGTGGACACTAAAACCAGGACCCTGTCCCCGGGATTAAAGGCCCTCAACCTGGCAGATCTGTTATAAATTCTGCTCTGGGCCTCCTGTGCTCTTTGCAGATGCGTTTTAACTATAGGCATCACTGTCGCTATTCGGTCCTGCATCTGAGCCACATGTTCAATAACACTTTTATATGGGGTGGCCTCGGTCTCCCAAGTTTCTTTGGCAATATCTAACAAACCCCTTGGATGTCGGCCATAGACTAACTCAAAGGGGGAAAACCCTGTAGAGGCTTGGGGCACCTCCCGGATAGAGAACATGAGGTAGGGTAATAGACAGTCCCAATCCCGACCATCCCTTTCTACCACCTTTTTTAGCATATGCTTTAGGGTTTTGTTAAACCTCTCAACTAACCCGTCTGTTTGAGGGTGGTACACTGAGGTACGGAGGTGAGTGATTTTAAACAACTTACACAGGTCTTTCATGACCCGTGACATAAAGGGCGAACCCTGGTCAGTAAGAATTTCTTTAGGGATCCCCGTGCGAGAGAACATGTAAAACAACTCCCTAGCAATATTTTTGGAGGCTATGTTTCTTAAGGGTACCGCCTCTGGGTACCGGGTAGCATAATCCAATACAACCAAAATGTATTGGTGTCCCCTAGCAGATTTGACAATGGGCCCTACCAAATCCATGGCAACTCTCTCAAATGGTACTTCAATGATGGGAAGTGGTACCAAGGGGCTACGGAAGTGTGGTGTTGGGGCACTTTTCTGGCATGTGGGGCAGAACTCACAATACCTTTTTACTTCTTCATACACCCCAGGCCAATAAAACCTTCGGAGGACCCTCTCTTGTGTTTTATTAGTCCCCAAGTGCCCCCCAAACACATGGTTATGAGCTATGTCCAGCACCAGGTGTCGGTATGGTTTTGGCACCAGAAGCTGTTCCACAATTTCCTTGTTAACTTTGGTGACCCGGTACACTAGATCCCCATTCATGGCAAAATGTGGAAATTTCTGGTCAGCTTCGGGTTCCTGTGGTACCCCATTTACTACGGTGACATTTGCCCGTGCAGTTCCCAGAGTGGGGTCTCTCACTTGCTCGGTCCCGAAGTTACCCCGAGACATTTCTAAATCTAAGACCTGTTGGCCGGGTAGGGAAGTTTCTTCTTCTTCCTCCCCAGCTAACACCTGCAAGGGGAAAGAATCTTCACTATACATTTCAGGTGGGCCTACATCCTTTTCATCATGCCCCTTACTGGTATCATTGTTTCCTATGGCCATCTCCCATGACCCGTTATTTACAGGGAAGGGTACAGACTCTGCCGGAGTTTGTTCCCCCGCTGCAGAAACGTTCCCCCTTTTCCACAACTCCCAGAACAATGGGAAATCGCGGCCTAATATAACCGGATGCACAAGTCTTTTTACAACTCTGACTTCGTAGGTCACAGTTCCAGATGGGGTCACCAACTTAATGGGGGCCACAGGGTAAGCGACAATATCCCCGTGGATGCATAGCACTCTTATGTGCTTGTTCGGCACGTAGTCCATAGCCACAAGGCCGGCCCGAACCAAAGTCACCAGGCTACCCGAGTCCAAAAGTGCCTTCACGGAGCAGTCATTTATTGTCACCATACAAAAATGTGGCTCAGTCTCTGACTCTGGAATGGCTGCACAAACAGGTTCTGCAAATAGGGACTGACGCCGACTAGCGTCACACACCATGGGTTCTGAGTTAAGAGGGCAATAGGCGGCTATGTGTCCCCACTTGTGGCACCTCCAGCACTGGGGGGTCCCTGGCCTCTTTAGTAGGGAGCCCTGTCTAGGACTGTGGGGCCCCAGGGGTTCAGGATCAGTCTTTTGCCCTCGCCCAAACTCTAGAGCCCTGCTCTCGCTCACATTTTTCCATACACCTCCAGCTGGAACTCTCTTACCCAAAGATGTCGCCGGTCTGACGGTCTTGGAAGGTGTTGGTGCTGCAGGGACCTCACGGAGGAAGTCCTCGGTTGCTATGAACCTTTCCACCATGTTGACAAGCTGCTCAGCAGTTCTGGGGTCTCCATGCCCATCCCACCATTGTAGCTCCGCCGGGAGGGCGCGGAAGTAGTGGTCCACTACCACCTTTTCCACCATCTGGGCTGGTGTAGTGGATTCTGGTTCCAGCCACTTACGTACAAGATGAATAAGATCATACATTTGGGACCTGGCAGGCTTGTCCATGGTGTATTTCCAACAGTGGACTCTCTTGGCCCGAACAGCGGGCGTAACACCCAGGCGAGCAAGGATCTCCATTTTTAGTTTTGTAAAGTCCCGGACATCCTGCTCCCCGAGGTCATAGTAGGCCTTTTGCGGTTCACCACTCAGAAAGAGTGCAATCACTTCTGCCCACTCTGCAACTGGCAGTCTCTCTCTCTCCGCCACTCTCTCAAATACGGTGAGGTAGGCCTCAACGTCATCGTCGGGCGTCATTTTTTGTAAGCCCCGCTGAACGGCCCTCCTCACATCAACAGTCTCAAGGGGGCTTGCCTCCACTCGTTGGGGCTGAGCCACAACAGTCTCTCTGAGCGCAGCAATCTGCTCCATTAACAGGCGATTCGTTTCCTGTTGTTGGGCCATAGTCTGCTGTTGCGCATTTTGCTGAGCTTCAAAAGCCTGCTCATGTCTCAGGTTAGCCTGTATCAGCTGTTTTATCACCTCCTCCATTGTGCCGGATGGGCCGTACAGTGCTGCAGCTTTCACTCAGGACATATGCTTCCGGCCCTTTAAATGTCCACAAATTTCAGATGCTGTGTTTTGTCCTGCCGTTGCTCCTAGCACCACTGTGCCCGCATTCTCCATCAATAGTAGGGAACAGCTCACGCATGGGGCGGCAATGACAGTTTCACACCGGTTTCAAACGTAAAGCGGGTTTATTTAGATGCTGTAGGCACAGAGCACCTTGTAAACAAAACAAACTATAAGCCTGTCCGGCTCTAACTAAACAGCAGGATACCTCTCTACAAGCCAAGGTCTGGCACAAAGCAAAGTAAAAGGGTTTGCATGGGTAAAGCCTCATACCTGGTCGGCTGCAGCGCTGGCTGTAGCTGCTCCTTCCCCCAGTTTCTCCTCCCGCTGCAAACCTAACAGCCCTCTCTTTTAAGGCTTCCTCCCCAGTAACGAGCTTAGGAAGCCTCACCTGAGAGCACCTGGGATTGCTACCATGCCTGGCTGAGGTAACCAGGTGAGATATATATCCCATCAACCACTCTCCCATACACTTTACCACAATATATACACACACACACACACACACACACACACACACACCCACAGTTCAGTTTTTGATTGGGAAACGAAATTCGTTCTCAGTCTCTCTCTCTATGTGTCCCTACTTTCTCGTACAACCACTTTCATGTCTCCTCTTTTCCGTCTCCTTCTCTGCAGCTTCACTTTTTATCTTTCTATACTTCTTGTTCTTTTTCCAGCTCTTCACCTTCCCTGTCTGTCCCCTGCATTATCCTAACCTGTTCTGTGTACTTCTGCAATAAGGACACTCAATGCTAAATCACTCGATTGGAGGAGCAGGGGAGAGGCTGTCTGCCAAGGCTCTGTCATGTTCTAAAGTACTACACTAGACCAGAATTATGTAGACTTTGGCAAAGAGAGAGAGAAATGTAGAAATGCTTCTCTTTCTCCTCGGGTCCGTCTGCATTATTCTGGCGTGGTGTTGTACTTCTGCAACAGGACAAAGACTCCAAGGCTCCTCCCGGCCACAGAACTGCGGAGAGTTGATGCACGCAGACCACTCGAGAAGACAGATTAAAGAGAAAACAAGAAGCAGAGCGAGGGATAAGTGGAAACATTGACAGAGACCTTGAGCCTGAAAAAAACAACAGAACGCAAGCAAAAATATTGAGCTCTCTACTTTTGTTTTCATTTCTTATAGTCAGGTCCCTCGTTTGTGGACATTCGTCCGAAAAGACAAAATTGGTAAATGTCCTCAATATCATCCGGATGTCAAAGACATGTTGGACAGACTCACCATGACCATTATATCTGGGGGGGGGGTCACCTGGGCATCAGGGACAATCCTTTTTTCTACAGTTTCTTCTAGGAATACAAGCAGGGTATAACACATACCCTGTGCAAACAAATCTGAGGAACACAAGAGTTGGTGAAAAAAGTAAAAGCACAGGAAATAATTTCTGCGGCCAGTGATTGGTGGCCAAATAGCTGCATGAAGAGCCCAAATGAAGCTTCTGGAACAGGCGCAGCTTAGTAGAGGGGGCCCTGACAGGGCTAGGAGGTGGGCCTAAGGGGTTTTGTTTTAATTTTATTGGTTTGCCATGTTAGGGGCTGGGTTATATAAATAGGTGGTAGCCATTTTGTGATCACATTTTCTAATCAGTTTTCCAGACCTGTTGTTGTCCCTCCCTATTTAGGGTTTTAGGGCGGGTCCCTTTTTGTCACAGCGGCGGGGTGGAGAGGCAAGTTTGGAGAGTTTGAATGGGAGTTTTCATGGTAAAAGGTTGTTGGTTGTTCCCTATAAGTGCTGGGAAAGTATGGAAATTCTATAAAAATAGGTATTTCTGAAATCAGGACACCTGAATTGATAACCTTGGAGGGGATTTTCCATCACTTTTGCGAGGATTCAAAGGGGAAAATCTATAAAAAAATGTTTTTTTCCCCCCAAATTTTCACTAGTTTTTACTACATTTCTAATCCTAAATTTTCAGCTAATTATCTAACTATGGCATCAAAAGAAAGCTCTATCTCTCCTTGAACAATCAATATATACCGTATTCTGGCGTATATACGCCGGGTGTCATCTTATAGGGCGGGAGCTGAAACTTACCGAGCCAGACTGGAGAATCTGCGGCGTGTTAGTGCAGCAAGAGCGGCGCGGTGCCCAGAAAAACACGCCTCTTTCACCCGCCTTGCCCGTCCTTGTATCCTATTACCTCCTTCTCTGCCTCCCAGATCTCGCTCCTGAGGACTGCAGTGAAGCGGCGCAGGCGCGCATGTGCGGGATCTGGGAGGCAGGGAAGGAGGTAATAGGATACAAGGGCGGGCCAGACGGGTAAAAGAGGTGCTCTTGCTGCACTAACGCTGCACCTGGGCACTTGCCAGACCTCATTATAAGTCTTTTTTGGAAGATCTCGGCGAGGGACAGCACTAATAAAGGTACGGTACTTTTGGAATGTGGCCAAAGCAGTCTAAAACCTGACCTGAGCGGTCTAAAACGCTCAGATCAGGTGACAGACTCCCTTGCAGCAGCCCCCTCTCCCTGCTCTCTATCACATTGCGCTACCGCTCGGATCGTCATGGAGACAGGGAGGGCTGGGCAGGCAGGGAGCCTTATGTTTATAAGCGACAGTTTTCCTGCTAAGTACCTGCATGTCATAAGCATTTGAATTAAAATTACCATATTGAAATCAAATCTGATGTTTTTTTAATTTTTATTTGGTGTGCGTTGGAAGAGGGGTAGTCTTATACGGCGAGTATTGCCCAAACTCTATATTTTAACTGGAAAAGTTGGGGGTCTTCTTATACGCCGAGAAATACGGTAGTTTCCATGGGTACACTATTCACAGGAAAAGAGAATAATCACTGAACGAACGTAGCGCAAAAATGAGAAAATTGCTCCGGGACGTGAGGTGCCAAAAACCCCTGGGACCGAAGGGGTTAATACACATTATTGAAAAGTAAATCAAAAAAAGTTCCTGCTTATTCCATGTAATTTTCATAAAAGGAAATTATAAATGTGCGGAATATGGGTGTATTATTGGATTTCACTTGTAAATTAAACCTCATAAAAACTAAAAAAAAATAAAAAATAAAATCTTGATGTATAAAATAAAATGTAAAAAAAAAAATAGAAATGTAAAAAAAAAGCTCTGTTTGACTTTTTAGAGGATTTTTTTTATATATAACGTTTTTTTTTTGTTTTTTTTACGCTTACGATCATTTTACAGTCTCCCGCCACCAGGAGTTGATCAGATTTTAAAGCTAGGTCTACTCACAAACGTCTGAGTTTGCAGAACATGGAAGCGTGCAGCAGAAATTTTGTGCACATTTGAAAAAAGTCTGATTTGCAAAATCACCATGAATATATGCAAGTGAAATTCTAGCTTTAATACACATTTTTCATACAAGAGTGGATGGGTGTCACCTATCCCATTACCAGTTGCATATGGGGGGGTCAAATTTCTAATTAAACTATAAGACATGGAGCCCACTTTTGATATGCCCCATGTCATCCTTGAAGAAGACGACTGACCGCGGGAAAAATTACCAAACTCAAAAAAAATGTAAGATGTGAGGGTGGTTAGGCTGCGTGCCATATATTTCTATTATAATCAATGTAGGGTGCAATACATTTTCCATCCACCGGGGGCTCTTAGTGCATACGAGTCAACAAGTACACGCTATGACACAAAAAGCAATGTTAGAATCTGCTGTGATCGAAGAGTCCGAGTTACAATATTAGGTGAACGACAAAGTGGATCAATTGCAGTTGCACACAAAGTCCCTAATTCTATACAGTTCCTTTTTAAATTCGACGATATATATACATCACAGCTGGAAGATTAGTTGAAAATTCAAATTCCCAACTGTTTGGGCACAAAAGTTGTATACAATGATGAGAAGATCATTGCCTAGCAGTCAATAACAGCTGTCCAGCTGCACCAAGCACTCTTACTTGTGACCTCTGACACATTACAGTACTGGTTAAATCTGGTGACCACAACATGGTTTTACACAAACAAAATTGGCCACTATATCCCCTGCTTTGCTTCTTTCATGGTCATTTTCCCCTTTCCACAGATTATTTGCCTTTTCTTTGCATGTATTATGTCCTAAGTAAACTGGTTGGGGCAACCACATGGATGTAACAGAACGTCTTATGAAAAACGTCTTGGGAGAAGACTGCCCGTTTACAGGTTCCCCAATATTGGATACCAATGTGGTGGACACCTGGAGTTTAGAGAACAGGGTTAAAGGTCATTATGATTTAATTTACTTATTTTTGTGCTTTTTAATCTATACAGCATCAAGGATTTCTTGGGTGAGCTCCATACCTCCACAGATTATTTCAACGTTGGGCTTTCATTCTCAGTCTCAACTGCACTTTTAAGGTTTAAAATTGCAGGTCTTTAAATGTTAATGACTGTTTTGGCTGCGTCTTGTGGCATCCAAATGCCTGTCGTCGGTCTCAGATTTTATCCTTTGAATTAACCCTTAAACTTAACTGACAACTTGACTAAGTTACCCACCCTTCTACCAAATATGTTGGACCAAAATAAATGGACCAGACTCCATCAAAATGTACCATTTAAAATTATTAAAAAAAACATTTAAGTATCCATGACCTGCGAAATGCTTAAACATATGGGTTAAGTACTGTTAGATAAACGATACTGTGGACTGTGCTATTAGTGGTATATTATATAAAAAAAAATCACTTTATATAGTTTTTTTGAAAAATAAATTTCATTATTGCCCTTGTAATCTCTTCATTCCTTAGGCTGTAGATAAAGGGATTCAACAGTGGGGTCATAATAGCATAACACACAGATATAAATTTTTGTAATCCTAAGTATTGTCCCTTAGAGGGAACCAAATAATTGAACACTATAGCCCCAAAATACAGACAGACCACCGTTAGATGGGAGCTGCAGGTGGAGAAGGCCTTTTTTCTCCCAGCTGAGGCTGAAATCCGCATGATGGCAAGAATAATGTTTATATAAGTTGCAGAGATAAAGCTCAAAGGTAGAAATAATATGGGGATAGCGCTGATGGCATTTACAGTTCCATTAGCTGATATGTCTGAACAGGAAAGTTTGAGAAGTGGAAGAAGGTCACAATAAAAATGGTTAATTATATTGGACCCACAAAATGTCATCTTCTGCAAAAGAACAATATGTGGTAAAGCAACGACTAAACCACATACCCAGGAAAAACCTGCAAGAAGAGTACAAAGTTTGAGGTCCATGATGGAGGAATAACGCAATGGGTTACAGATGGCCAAATATCGGTCGTAGGACATTGCGGTGAGGAGGAAACACTCATTAATACCAGATACAGAAAACACATAAAACTGAAGAAAGCATCCAGACAGAGAAATAGAGCTTCCTTCTCTCAATATAATCTGGAGCATTTCAGGCTCAATGGTCGTGGTTAGAAGGATGTCGTTGAAAGACAGGTGGCTGAGGAAGAAGTACATCGGAGCTCTCATGTGGTGACATGTGGAGACCAGTAATATGATGGTGAAATTAGCAGATAACGTTATAATATAACATATTAAGAACCAAAGAAAGAGCATGAATTTAAAGTTGTGAATGTTCTCAAATCCAATAATCCAGAACTCGTTGGCCGTTGTCTTATTCTTATGATCTCCCAACTTTCATGTGAAAATAAATGCATGAAAAATTCAATCTCTGAAACAATGGTAACGGGGAAAAATATTGGTCATGTGCAGATGGAATAGAGAAATTCTGCGAGCCTGCAAGGACATCCGTGTTGTCGGCAACAAATTGCCGAACTTAAAGCTGCATGCACTCACGTGACATCACAAGGGAGGCTACAAGTTTTAGGGGGGGGTTATCTTTTTGGGTCACATAACCCAAGTCAAGACTATACAGTTGTTTCAATCCTTAACTCCACTTGCCACTGACCTTCTTAATCGATAGACAATCGCTGTTAAAGCTACTGCTCAATCTAAAGCTATAGCTATAAAGCCACCAGTGTGGCATATTTTAGGAAGCCCAACATGGATTGATTGACAACTTGTTTAGATTATTTACAAAAATACTTACATTTAAAAAATACACTTTTACACTGAATTTGAAAATGTTTTTCATTTTCTTTCTAGTCCCTTTAAACTTAGAATTCTATCCGATAGCCACTGATCCAGATCCTAAAGTGGTTGTTAAATGAGAGACTATAATGGCAAATAAGTGTCAATTGTCCCATCTAGTATGCCTATGCCCATAAAAAGTCTACTTGAAAACTGGCTTATGTTCTAGACTAATCCTAACCCAAACCTGTATAAAACCATCAAAAATTCTTACAATCACAAAGTATTTCCAAATCTGCAAAACCGTATTCAAAATCTGTTAACTGTAAATTAGCTTAATGTGAAATGTGATATAAGAAGCATCTTTTACCCTCAATGCATCTGCTTTCCTTTATCCTTAAATGTGTTTGGCATGATTGACCTTTATCATGTTATATGGAGCTAAACAAGAACAAATATCTTACCATGTGCATGAGTTTTCCAAAACGTTCTTGCGTTGGTGCGACGAACATTGTTACCTTGTCTAAGCAGGATTCTTCTCCGGGCTGTTATATCGGTTAATATAGCTTTTTATAGTTTTTGTCTGTGCTCTGCTGCCACAAGGAATCCTCAAGAGATCTCTTTTTTTGGCTTAAGAAGTGGCTCCAAAGAGACTAGATGGCTAATTATACTCAAGTGATTTTGGAAGAAATGTTCTCTCAAATGTATTGTGTAAGTGTAGTGCTACAGTTGCCCAAATGGCATTACAACATACTGGAACAGGCCCTCTGGAGTGGAAAAGGCAGTCTTCTCTTTAGCCTCCTCAGTCAACGGTATCTGCCAATAGCCCTTTGTAAGGTCAAGTGTTGTGATGTACCTTGCCTTCCCAAGCCTCTCAACCAGTTCATCCACTCGGGGCATGGGGTACGCATCAAACTTTGAGACCTCATTTAATCTCCTGAAGTCATTACAGAACCTCCACGTCCCATTGGGCTTTGGGATTAGCACAATGGGGCTTGACCATTCACTAGTGGATTCCTCAATCACACCTAATTCAAGCATGCGCCTGACCTCAGAGGATACCGCCTCCCTACGTGCTTCTGGTATCCTGTATGGCTTCAGGTTCACTTTACTGTGAGGCTCAGTTTTAATATGGTGTTTTATGAGGTGGGTACGGCCAGGTAGGTCCGAAAACTTGCGTCTGTTTTCCTGCAGGAACTCCCTCACCTCCTGCTTCTGGGGCACTGACAGTGCCTCTCCTATTGTTACTGGGGGAACAGGTTGCCCCACTTCTTTGACCCCTGCCTGGGTTGCCCCCAAAGACTCCCGATCTTTCCACGGCTTGATCAGGTTTACGTGGTAAACCTGGAAGGGTTTTCTCCTGCCTGGTTGATGGACCTTGTAGTTCACCTCACTCATCTTCTCTACAACCTCATAGGGACCCTGCCACTTGGCTAAAAACTTACTTTCAACGGTGGACACTAAAACCAGGACCCTGTCCCCGGGATTAAAGGCCCTCAACCTGGCAGATCTGTTATAAATTCTGCTCTGGGCCTCCTGTGCTCTTTGCAGATGCGTTTTAACTATAGGCATCACTGTCGCTATTCGGTCCTGCATCTGAGCCACATGTTCAATAACACTTTTATATGGGGTGGCCTCGGTCTCCCAAGTTTCTTTGGCAATATCTAACAAACCCCTTGGATGTCGGCCATAGACTAACTCAAAGGGGGAAAACCCTGTAGAGGCTTGGGGCACCTCCCGGATAGAGAAGATGAGGTAGGGTAATAGACAGTCCCAATCCCGACCATCCCTTTCTACCACCTTTTTTAGCATATGCTTTAGGGTTTTGTTAAACCTCTCAACTAACCCGTCTGTTTGAGGGTGGTACACTGAGGTACGGAGGTGAGTGATTTTAAACAACTTACACAGGTCTTTCATGACCCGTGACATAAAGGGCGAACCCTGGTCAGTAAGAATTTCTTTAGGGATCCCCGTGCGAGAGAACATGTAAAACAACTCCCTAGCAATATTTTTGGAGGCTATGTTTCTTAAGGGTACCGCCTCTGGGTACCGGGTAGCATAATCCAATACAACCAAAATGTATTGGTGTCCCCTAGCAGATTTGACAATGGGCCCTACCAAATCCATGGCAACTCTCTCAAATGGTACTTCAATGATGGGAAGTGGTACCAAGGGGCTACGGAAGTGTGGTGTTGGGGCACTTTTCTGGCATGTGGGGCAGAACTCACAATACCTTTTTACTTCTTCATACACCCCAGGCCAATAAAACCTTCGGAGGACCCTCTCTTGTGTTTTATTAGTCCCCAAGTGCCCCCCAAACACATGGTTATGAGCTATGTCCAGCACCAGGTGTCGGTATGGTTTTGGCACCAGAAGCTGTTCCACAATTTCCTTGTTAACTTTGGTGACCCGGTACACTAGATCCCCATTCATGGCAAAATGTAGAAATTTCTGGTCAGCTTCGGGTTCCTGTGGTACCCCATTTACTACGGTGACATTTGCCCGTGCAGTTCCCAGAGTGGGGTCTCTCACTTGCTCGGTCCCGAAGTTACCCCGAGACATTTCTAAATCTAAGACCTGTTGGCCGGGTAGGGAAGTTTCTTCTTCTTCCTCCCCAGCTAACACCTGCAAGGGGAAAGAATCTTCACTATACATTTCAGGTGGGCCTACATCCTTTTCATCATGCCCCTTACTGGTATCATTGTTTCCTATGGCCATCTCCCATGACCCGTTATTTACAGGGAAGGGTACAGACTCTGCCGGAGTTTGTTCCCCCGCTGCAGAAACGTTCCCCCTTTTCCACAACTCCCAGAACAATGGGAAATCGCGGCCTAATATAACCGGATGCACAAGTCTTTTTACAACTCCGACTTCGTAGGTCACAGTTCCAGATGGGGTCACCAACTTAATGGGGGCCACAGGGTAAGCGACAATATCCCCGTGGATGCATAGCACTCTTATGTGCTTGTTCGGCACGTAGTCCATAGCCACAAGGCCGGCCCGAACCAAAGTCACCAGGCTACCCGAGTCCAAAAGTGCCTTCACGGAGCAGTCATTTATTGTCACCATACAAAAATGTGGCTCAGTCTCTGACTCTGGAATGGCTGCACAAACAGGTTCTGCAAATAGGGACTGACGCCGACTAGCGTCACACACCATGGGTTCTGAGTTAAGAGGGCAATAGGCGGCTATGTGTCCCCACTTGTGGCACCTCCAGCACTGGGGGGTCCCTGGCCTCTTTAGTAGGGAGCCCTTTCTAGGACTGTGGGGCCCCAGGGGTTCAGGATCAGTCTTTTGCCCTCGCCCAAACTCTAGAGCCCTGCTCTCGCTCACATTTTTCCATACACCTCCAGCTGGAACTCTCTTACCCAAAGATGTCGCGGGTCTGATGGTCTTGGAAGGTGTTGGTGCTGCAGGGACCTCACGGAGGAAGTCCTCGGTTGCTATGAACCTTTCCACCATGTTGACAAGCTGCTCAGCAGTTCTGGGGTCTCAATGCCCAACCCACCGTTGTAGCTCTGCCGGGAGGGCGCGGAAGTAGTGGTCCACTACCACCTTTTCCACCATCTGGGCTGGTGTAGTGGATTCTGGTTCCAGCCACTTACGTACAAGATGAATCAGATCATACATTTGGGACCTGGCAGGCTTGCCCATGGTGTATTTCCAACAGTGGACTCTCTTGGCCCGAACAGCGGGCGTAACACCCAGGCGAGCAAGGATCTCCATTTTTAGTTTTGTAAAGTCCCGGACATCCTGCTCCCCGAGGTCATAGTAGGCCTTTTGCGGTTCACCAGTCAGAAAGGGTGCAATCACTTCTGCCCACTCTGCAACTGGCAGTCTCTCTCTCTCCGCCACTCTCTCAAATACGGTGAGGTAGGCCTCAACGTCATCGTCGGGCGTCATTTTTTGTAAGCCCCGCTGAACGGCCCTCCTCACATCAACAGTCTCAAGGGGGCTTGCCTCCACTCGTTGGGGCTGAGCCACAACAGTCTCTCTGAGTGCAGCAATCTGCTCCATTAACAGGCGATTCGTTTCCTGTTGTTGGGCCATAGTCTGCTGTTGCGCATGTTGCTGGGCTTCAAAAGCCTGCTCATGTCTCAGGTTAGCCTGTATCAGCTGTTTTATCACCCCCTCCATTGTGCCGGATGGGCCGTACAGTGCTGCAGCTTTCACTCAGGACATATGCTTCCGGCCCTTTAAATGTCCACAAATTTCAGATGCAGTGTTTTGTCCTGCCGTTGCTCCTAGCACCACTGTGCCCGCATTCTCCACCAATTGTAGGGAACAGCTCACGCATATTCTGGCGTGGTGTAGTACTTCTGTAACAGGACAAAGACTCCAAGGCTCCTCCCGGCCACAGAACTGCGGAGAGTTGATGCACGCAGACCACTCGAGAAGACAGATTAAAGAGAAAACAAGAAGCAGAGCGAGGGATAAGTGGAAACATTGACAGAGACCTTGAGCCTGAAAAAACCAACAGAATGCAAGCAAAAATATTGAGCTCTCTACCTTGTTTTCATTTCTTTTAGTCAGGCCCCTCCTCGTTTGTGGACATTCATCCGAAAAGACAAAATTGGTAAATGTCCTCAATATCATCCGGATGTCAAAGACATGTTGGACAGACTCACCATGACCAGTATATCTGGGTGGGGTCACCTGGGCATCAGGGACAATCCTTTTTTCTACAGTTTCTTCTAGGAATACAAGCAGGGTATAACACATACCCTGTGCAAAAAAATCTGAGGAACACAAGAGTTGGTGAAAAAAGCAAAAGCACAGGATATAATTTCTGCGGCCAGCGATTGGTGGCCAAATAGCTGCATGAAGAGCCCAAATGAAGCTTCTGGAACAGGCGCAGCTTAGTGGAGGGAGCCCTGACAGGGCTAGGAGGTGGGCCTAAGTGGTTTTGTTTTAATTTTATTGGTTTGCCATGTTAGGGGCTGGGTTATATAAATAGGTGGTAGCCATTTTGTGATCACATTTTCTAATCAGTTTTCCAGACCTGTTGTTGTCCCTCCCTCCCTATTTAGGGTTTTAGGGGGGGGGTTCCCGTTTTATCACACCGGCGGGGTGGAGAGGCAAGTTTGGAGAGTTTGAATGGGGGTTTTCGTGGTAAAAGGTGGTTGGTTGTTATGTTTTGTAGGTTTCGAGCTGGTCTGTGGCTCAGAATCTGGGGGGTGTAGGGGTATCTGGGTATACCCCTATTAAGGAGTTGGCAAAGTAAATTATTGGCACTTTATTATGTTTTTGGTTATTGTTAAATTATTGTTTGGGGTCATTGTCATGGTGTGGGTGGTGTCGGGATATTATTGTTACTATTGTATTTTGTATGACAATGACTTTTTGTAAATGATGTTTTTAAGCTGTGGATTTATAAATAATTTTCTTCCGCAAATTTTGGTGTCCGTGTCTTATTTTGGGGGGATGGGTATTCTGGTGGTTTTCCTAGAAGGCCCACGGATCGACTATGCGCCTGTCATACCCCTGATAACATAGTCTGGGTTGTCTGCTTTACAGAAATATATACTTTTGTGGGTATTTTTGGTTTATTTGTTTAAAATTAGAGTTGCAATCCCATCAGACCTAATATAAAAATTATTCGAATAATGAACACCTTATAGTATGTTCCCTATAAGTGCTGGGAAAGTATGGAAATTCTATAAAAATAGGTATTTCTGAAATCAGGACACCTGAATTGATAACCTTGGAGGGGATTTTCCATCACTTTACCTGAAATGCCCCCCCCCCCCAATTTTCGCTAGTTTTTACTACATTTCTAATCCTAAATTTTCAGCTAATTATCTAACTATGGTATCAAAAGAAAGCTCTATCTCTCCTTGAACAAACAATATATACCGTATTTTCCGGCGTATTAGACGACTTTTTAACCCATTAAAATCTTCTCAAAAGTGGGGGGTTGTCTTATACGCCGGGTGTCATCTTATAGGGCGGGTGCTGAAACTTACCGAGCCAGACTGGAGAATCTGCGGCGCGTTAGTGCAGCAAGAGCGGCGCGGTGCCCAGAAAAACACGCCTCTTTCACCCGTCTGGCCCGCCCTTGTATCCTATTACCTCCTTCTCTGCCTCCCAGATCTCGCTCCTGAGGACTGCAGTGAAGCGGCGCAGGCGCGCATGTGCGGGATCTGAGAGGCAGGGAAGGAGGTAATAGGATACAAGGGCGGGCCAGACGGGTGAAAGAGGCGTGTTTTTCTGGGCACAGCGCCGCTCTTGCTGCACTAACGCTGCCCCTAGGCACTTGCCAGACCTCATCACAAGTCTTTTCTGGAAGATCTCGGCGAGGGACAGCACTAATAATGGTACGGTACTTTTGCAATGTGGCCAAAGCAGTCTAAAACCTGACCTGAGCGGTCTAAATCAGGTGACAGACTCCCTTGCAGCAGCCCCCTCTCCCTGCTCTCTATCACATTGCGCTACCGCTCGGATCGTCATGGAGACAGGGAGGGCTGGGCAGGCAGGGAGCCTTATGTTTATAAGCGACAATTTCCCTGCTAAGTACCTGCATGTCATAAGCATTTGAATTAAAATTACCATATTGAAATCAAATCTGATGTTTTTTTTTATTTTTATTTGGTGTGCGTTGGAAGAGGGGTAGTCTTATACGGCGAGTATAGCCCAAACACTATATTTTAACAGGAAAAGTTGGGGGTCGTCTTATACGCCGGAAAATACGGTAGTTTCCATGGGTACACTATTCACAGGAAAAGAGAATAATCGCTGACGTGAGGTGCCAAAAACCACTGGGACCGAAGGGGTTAATACACATTACTGAAAAGTAAATCAAAAAAAGTTCCTGCTTATTCCATGTAATTTTCATAAAAGGAAATTATAAATGTGCGGAATATGGGTGTATTATTGGATTTCACTTGTAAATTAAACCTCATAAAAACTAAGAGAAAAAAAAAAAATCTTGATGTATAAAATAAAATGTAAAAAAAATTAGAAATGTAAAAAAAAAAAGCTCTGTTTTACTTTTTAGAGGATTTTTTTTTTATATATAACACTATTTTTTTTTTTTTACGCTTACGATCATTTTACAGTCTCCCGCCACCAGGAGTTGATCAGATTTTAAAGCTAGGTCTACTCACAAACGTCTGAGTTTGCAGAACATGGAAGCGTGAAGCAGAAATTGTGTGCACATTTGGTAAAGTCTGATTTGCAAAATCACTATTAATATATGCAAATGAAATTCTAGCTTTAATACACATTTTTCATACTAGAGCGGATGGGTGTCACCTATCCCATTACCAGTTGCATATGGGGGGTCAAATTTCTAATTAAACTATAAGACATGGAGCCCACTTTTGATATGCCCCATGTCATCCTTGAAAAAGACGACTGACCGCGGGAAAAATTACCAAACTCAAAAAAAATGTAAGATGTGTGGGTGGTTAGGCTGCGTGCCATATATTTCTATTATAATCAATGTAGGATGCAATACATTTTCCATCCACCGGGGGCTCTTAGTGCATACGAGTCAACAAGTACACGCTATGACACAAAAAGCAATGTTAGAATCTGCTGTGATCGAAGAGTCCGAGTTACAATATTAGGTGAACGACAAAGTGGATCAATTGCAGTTGCACACAAAGTCCATAATTCTATACAGTTTTGGGCACAAAAGTTGTATACAATGATGAGAAGATCATTGCCTATCAGTCAGTAACAGCTGTCCAGCTGCACCAAGCACTCTTACTTGTGACCTCTGACACATTACAGTACTGGTTAAATCTGGTGACCACAACATGGTTTTACACAAACAAAATTGGCCACTATATCCCCTGCTTTGCTTCTTTCATGGTCATTTTCCCCTTTCCACAGATTATTTCCCTTTCTTTGCATGTATTATGTCCTAAGTAAACTGGTTGGGGCAACCACATGGATGTAACAGAACGTCTTATGAAAAATGTCTTGGGAGAAGACTGCCCGTTTACAGGTTCTCCAATATTGGATACCAAAGTGGTGGACATCTGGAGTTTAGAGAACAGGGGTAAAGGTCATTATGATTTAATTTACTTATTTTTGTGCTTTTTAATCTATACAGCATCAAGGATTTTTTGGGTGAGCTCCATACCTCCACAGATTATTTCAACGTTGGGCTTTCATTCTCAGTCTCAACTGCACTTTTAAGGTTTAAAATTGCAGGTCTTTAAATGTTAATGACTGTTTTGGCTGCGTCTTGTGGCATCCAAATGCCTGTCGTCGGTCTCAGATTTTATCCTTTGAATTAACCCTTAAACTTAACTGACAACTTGACTAAGTTACCCACCCTTCTACCAAATATGTTGGACCAAAATAAATGGACCAGACTCCATCAAAATGCTTGTGTCTACATTCTGTTAAAAATGTACCATTTAAAATTATTAAAAAAAACATTTAAGTATCCATGACCTGCGAAATGCTTAAACATATGGGTTAAGTACTTTTAGATAAACGATACTGTGGACTGTGCTATTAGTGGTATATTATATAAAAAAAATCACTTTATATAGTTTTTTTGAAAAATAAATTTCATTATTGCCCTTGTAATCTCTTCATTCCTTAGGCTGTAGATAAAGGGATTCAACAATGGGGTCATAATAGTGTAACACACAGAAATAAATTTTTGTAATCCTAAGTATTGTCCCTTAGAGGGAACCAAATAATTGAACACTATAGCCCCAAAATACAGACAGACCACGGTTAGATGGGAGCTGCAGGTGGAGAAGGCCTTTTTTCTCCCAGCTGAGGCTGAAATCCGCATGATGGCAAGAATAATGTTTATATAAGTTGCAGAGATAAAGCTCAAAGGTAGAAATAATATGGGGATAGCGCTGATGGCATTTACAGTTCCATTAGCTGATGTGTCTGAACAGGAAAGTCTGAGAAGTGGAAGAAGGTCACAATAAAAATGGTTAATTATATTGGACCCACAAAATGTCATCTTCTGCAAAAGAACAATATGTGGGAATGCAACGACTAAACCACATACCCAGGAAAAACCTGCAAGAAGAGTACAAAGTTTGAGGTCCATGATGGAGGAATAACGCAATGGGTTACAGATGGCCAAATATCGGTCGTAGGACATCGCGGTGAGGAGGAAACACTCATTAATACCAGACACAGAAAACACATAAAACTGAAGAAAGCATCCAGACAGAGAAATAGCGCTTCCTTCTCTCAATATAATCTGGAGCATTTCAGGCTCAATGGTCGTGGTGAGAAGGATGTCGTTGAAAGACAGGTGGCTGAGGAAGAAGTACATCGGAGCTCTGATGTGGTGACATGTGGAGACCAGGAATATGATGGTGAAATTAGCAGATAACGTTATAATATAACATATTAAGAACCAAAGAAAGAGCATGAATTTAAAGTTGTGAATGTTCTCAAATCCAATAATCCAGAACTCGTTGGCCGTTGTCTTATTCTTATGATCTCCCAACTTTCATGTGAAAATAAATGCATGAAAAATTCAATCTCTGAAACAATGGTAACGGGGAAAAATATTGGTCATGTGCAGATGGAATAGAGAAATTCTGTGAGCCTGCAAGGACATCCGTGTTGTCAGCAACAAATTGCCGAACTTAAAGCTGCATGCACTCATGTGACATCACAAGGGAGGCTACAAGTTTTAGGGGGGGGTTATCTTATTGGGTCACATAATCCAAGTCAAGACTATACAGTTGTTTCAATCCTTAACTCCACTTGCCACTGACCTTCTTAATCGATAGACAAGCGCTGTTAAAGCTACCGCTCAATCTAAAGCTATAGATATAAAGCCACCAGTGTGGCATATTTTAGGAAGCCCAACATGGATTGATTGGCAACTTGTTTAGATTATTTACAAAAATACTTACATTTAAAAAATAAACTTTTACACTGAATTTGAACATGTTTTTCATTTTCTTTCTAGTCCCTTTAAACTTAGAATTGTCCCATTTAGTATGCCTATGCCTATAAAAAGTCTACTTGAAAACTGGCTTATGTTATAGACTAATCCTAACCCAAACCTGTATAAAACCATCAAAAATTAAAGTCCTACAATTACAAAGTATTTCCAAATCTGCAAAACCGTATTCAAAATCTGTTAACTGTAAATTAGCTTAATGTGAAATGTGATATAATAAGCATTTTTTACCCTCAATACATCTTCTTTCCTTTATCCTTAAACGTGTTTGTCACGATTGACCTTTATCCTAAGCATGTTATATGGAGCTAAACAAGAATAAATATCTTACCATGTGCATGAGTTTTCCAAAACGTTCTTGTGTTGGTGCGACGAACATTGTTACCTTGTCTAAGCAGGATTCTTCTCCGGGCTGTTATATCGGTTAATATAGCTTTTTATAGGTTTTGTCTGTGCTCTGCTGCCACAAGGAATCCTCAAGAGATCTCTTTTTTTGGCTTAAGAAGCGGCTCCAAAGAGACTAGATGGCTAATTATACTCAAGTGATTTTGGAAGAAATGTTCTCTCAAATGTATTGTGTAAGTGTAGTGCTACAGTTCAATTATTATCTATTGCAGAATACACCAACAAGCCATAACATTATGACCACCTGCCTAATAGTGTGTAGGTCCCCTTTTCCCGCCAAAACAGCCCAGACACCACTAGACCTCAGAAGGTGTGCTGTGGTATCCGACGCCAAGACGTTAGCAGCAGGTCCTTTAAGTCCTGTAAGTTGCATCCACCAGGTAAGTGACGGCAACACACTCTCCCATCCACGTGATGTAAAAGAAACGTTTATTCAGACCAGGCAACCTTCTTCCATTGCTTTTATTGTCCTTTTTAGGAGAATAGCCACACTGTGTAGCAAAGCTTCGGATAGCCACAGTGCCAACGCAGCTCCGGTGCAGCGACGCCTCCCCTTCTATCTACAACGCTGGCTCTGTCTGGTGCGGAAGGGGTTAATCACTGGTGTTCTTTCAGGAGGAAGCAACGTTTGGTGGGAGTACCCAGTCGGGTTACAGGGCGTCCAATCACAAATCTCATATACTCTCATGCTTCTACTCAGAAAGCAATGAGTGTGTATGTATATATATATGCACACACACACACCCACAGTTCAGTTTTTGATTGGGAAACGAAATTCGTTCTCAGTCTCACTCGATGTGTCCCTACTTTCTCGTACAACCGCTTTCATGTCTCCTCTTCTCCGTCTCCTTCTCTGCAGCTTCACTTTTTATCTTTCTATACTTCTTGTTCTTTTTCCAGCTCTTCACCCTCCCTGGCTGTCCCCTGCATTATCCTTACCTGTTCTGTTTACTTCTGGGATACAAGGGCGGGCCAGACGGGTGAAAGAGGCGTGTTTTTCTGGGCACAGCGCCGCTCTTGCTGCACTAACGCTGCCCCTGGGCACTTGCCAGACCTCATCATAAGTCTTTTTTGGAAGATCTCGGCGAGGGACAGCACTAATAAAGGTACGGTACTTTTGGAATGTGGCCAAAGCAGTCTAAAACCTGACCTGAGCGGTCTAAATCAGGTGACAGACTCCCTTGAAGCAGCCCCCTCTCCCTGCTCTCTATCACATTGCGCTACCGCTCGGATCGTCATGGAGACAGGGAGGGCTGGGCAGGCAGGGAGCCTTATGTTTATAAGCGACAGTTTTCCTGCTAATGTGTAAGGGGTTAATACACATTATTGAAAAGTAAATCAAAAAAAGTTCCTGCTTATTCCATGTAATTTTCATAAAAGGAAATTATAAATGTCCGGAATATGGGTGTATTATTGGATTTCACTTGTAAATTAAACCTCATAAAAACTAAGAAAAATAAAAAAAAAATCTTGATGTATAAAATAAAATGTAAAAAAATTTAGAAATGTAAAAAAAAAAGCTCTGTTTTACTTTTTAGAGGATTTCTTTTTTATATATAACGCTATTTTTTTTTTTTTTACGCTTTCGATCATTTTACAGTCTCCCGCCACCAGGAGTTGATCAGATTTTAAAGCTAGGTCTACTCACAAACGTCTGAGTTTGCAGAACATGGAAGCGTGCAGCAGAAATTTTGTGCACAACTGTTTGGGCACAAAAGTTGTATACAATGATGAGAAGATCATTGCCTAGCAGTCAATAACAGCTGTCCAGCTGCACCAAGCACTCTTACTTGTGACCTCTGACACATTACAGTACTGGTTAAATCTGGTGACCACAACATGGTTTTACACAAACAAAATTGACCACTATATCCCCTGCTTTGCTTCTTTCATGGTCATTTTCCCCTTTCCACAGATTATTTCCCTTTCTTTGCATGTATTATGTCCTAAGTAAACTGGTTGGGGCAACCACATGGATGTAACAGAACGTCTTATGAAAAATGTCTTGGGAGAAGACTGCCCGTTTACAGGCTCTCCAATATTGGATACCAAGGTGGTGGACATCTGGAGTTTAGAGAACAGGGGTAAAGGTCATTATGATTTAATTTACTTATTTTTGTGCTTTTTAATCTATACAGAATCAAGGATTTCTTGGGTGAGCTCCATACCACCACAGATTATTTCAACGTTGGGCTTTCATTCCTTCAACTGCACTTTTAAGGTTTAAAATTGCAGATCTTTAAATGTTAATGACTGTTTTGGCTGCGTCTTGTGGCATCCAAATGCCGGTCGTCGGTCTCAGATTTTATCCTTTGAATTAACCCTTAAATTTAACTGACAACTTGACTAAGTTACCCACCCTTCTACCAAATATGTTGGACCAAAATAAATGGACCAAACTCCATGAAAATGCTTGTGTCTACATTCTGTTAAAAATGTACCATTTAAAATTATAAAAAAAAAACATTTAAGTATCCATGACCTGCAAAATGCTTAAACATATGGGTTAAGTACTTTTAGATAAACGATACTGTGGACTGTGCTATTAGTGGTATATTTTATAAAAAAAATCACTTTATATAATTTTTTTGAAAAATACATTTCATTATTGCCCTTGTAATCTCTTCATTCCTTAGGCTGTAGATAAAGGGATTCAACAATGGGGTCATAATAGTATAACACACAGATATAAGTTTTTGTAATCCTAAGTATTGTCCCTTAGAGGGAACCAAATAATTGAACACTATGGTCCCAAAATACAGACAGACCACCGTTAGATGGGAGCTGCAGGTGGAGAAGGCCTTTTTTCTCCCAGCTGAGGCTGAAATCCGCATGATGGCAAGAATAATGTTTATATAAGTTGCAGAGATAAAGCTCAAAGGTAGAAATAATATGGGGATAGCGTTGATGGCATTTACAGTTCCATTAGCTGATATGTCTGAACAAGAAAGTTTGAGAAGTGGAAGAAGGTCACAATAAAAATAGTTAATTATATTGGACCCACAAAATGTCATCTTCTGCAAAAGAACTAGATGTGGCAAAATCAACAGCATCCCACCTACCCAAGATGAAGCTGCCAATAGAGTACAACGTTTGAGGTCCATGATGGAGGAATAACGCAATGGGTTACAGATGGCCAAATATCGATCGTAGGACATCACGGTGAGGAGCAAACACTCATTTGCAGCACATACAGATAGAAAATAGAATTGGGTGAAGCAGCCAGACAGAGAAATAGCGCTTCCTTCTCTCAATATAATGTGGAGCATTTCAGGTTCAATGGTCGTGGTGAGAAGGATGTCGTTGAGAGACAGGTGGCTGAGGAAGAAGTACATCGGAGCTCTGATGTGGTGACATGCGATGACCAGTAATATGATGGTGAAATTAGCAGATAACGTTATAATATAAAATATTAAGAACAAAAGAAAGAGCATGAATTTAAAGTTGTGAATGTTCTCAAATCCAATAATCCAGAACTCATTGGCCGTTGTCTTATTCTTATGATCTCCCAACTTTCATGTGAAAATAAATGCATGAAAAATTCAATCTCTGAAACAATGGTAACGGGGAAAAATATTGGTCATGTGCAGATGGAATAGAGAAATTCTGCGAGCCTGCAAGGACATCCGTGTTGTCAGCAACAAATTGCTGAACTTAAAGCTGCATGCACTCACGTGACATCACAAGGGAGGCTACAAGTTTTAGGGGGGTTATCTTATTGGATCACATAACCCAAGTCAAGACTATACAGTTGTTTCAATCCCTAACTCAGTTTGCCACTGAGCTTCTGAAATGCTCTGAAACTAAAATTGATAGACAAGCGCTGTTAAAGCTATCGCTCAATCCAAAGCTTTAGATCTAAAGCCACCAGTGTGGCATATTTTAGGAGGCCCAACATGGATTGATTAGCATCTTGTTTAGATTATTTACAAATTTAAGCTGCTGAAAAATACTAACACTTTAAAAATACACTTTTACACTGAATTTGAACATGTTTTTCATTATCTTTCTAGTCCCTTTATACTTAGAATGCTACCCAACAGCCACTGAACTAGATCCTTAAGTGGTTGTTAAATGAATTGTCCCATCTAGTATGCCTATGCTCATAAAACGTCTACTTGAAGACTGGCTTATGTTATAAACTAATAAAACCATCAAAAGTCCTACAATTACAAAATCTGTTAACTGTAAATTAGCTTAATGTGAAATGTGATATAAGAAGCATCTTTTACCCTCAATACATCTGCTTTCCTTTATCCTTAAATGTGTTTGTCACGATTGACCTTTATCCTCAGCATGTTATATGGAGCTAAACAAGAATAAATATCTTACCAAGTGCATGAGTTTTCCAAAACGTTCTTGAGTTGGTGCGACGAACATTGTTACCTTGTCTAAGCAGGATTCTTCTCCGGGCTGTTATATCGGTTAATATAGCTTTTTATAGTTTTTGTCTGTGCTCTGCTGCCACAAGGAATCCTCAAGAGATCTCTTTTTTTGGCTTAAGAAGTGGCTCCAAAGAGACTAGATGGCTAATTATACTCAAGTGATTTTGGAAGAAATGTTCTCTCAAATGTATTGTGTAAGTGTAGTGCTACAGTTCAATTATTATCTATTGAAGAATACACCAACAAGCCATAACATTATGACCACCTGCCTAATATTGTGTAGGTCCCTCTTTTCCCACCAAAAGACCCCTGACCCATCGAGGCATGGACTCCACTAGACCTCTGATGGTGTGCTGTGGCATCTGAGACCAAGACCTTACCAGCAGGTCCTTTAAGTCCTGTAAATTGCGAGGTGGGGCCTCCATGGATGCATCCTGGTGCCATGTGCCCTCCAGGTAAGCGACGCCAACACTCCCATCCACGTGATGTAAAAAGATGTTTATTCAGACCAGGCAACCTTCTTCCATTGCTATGTGGTCCAGTTCTTATGCTCACATGCCGTTTGTAGGCTCTTTTGGTGGTGGACATGGGTTAGCATGGCCACTCTGACTGGTTTGTGGCTACACAGCCCCATATTCAAACTGTGATGCATTTTGTGTTCTATAACCTTTCCATCAGAACTAGCATTTCAGCAATTTAAGCTACAGTAGGTTGACCACACAGACCAGCCATAGCCCCCCATGCATCAATGAGCCTTGGCCTCCCATGACCCTGTTGCGGGTTTACCGCTTTTCATTCCTTGGACCACTGCAGACCAGGAACACCCCACAAGAGCTGCAGTTTTAGAAGTGCTCAGACCAAGTCGTCCAGCCATCACAATTTGGTCCTTGTTAAAGTCACTCCTTGCGCGTGCCCATTTTTTTTCTGCTTCTAACACACCAACTTTGAGGATTAAATGTTCGCTTTCTGCCTAATAGATCCCACCCATAATGCTATGGCTGATCAGTGCATAGTATAAGAAATAGTTCTACCTACCGAAAGCTTTTTTTCCCTGAGGATCCCTGGTTACACTTTGATAGACTCCTATTTACCTGAAATAAAGCAGAAAGAAAATAAGACCCTCCCCTCATGGTTACCCTCAGTGATTAACAAAGACCACTTAGGAAAAAAAACTTACTTACCAAATAAATCAGAAAAACAAAAAATATCCAAGGAAGGAAGGAAGTGAGTGTGCCACTATGTAAAATATTCTAATACATTTTCTAACCTCAATTAAGAAATGGACCATATATAATTATTAGTATAGGCAATAGTCAAAGATATATAATTATTAGTATAGGCAATAGTCAAAGATATGTAATTATTGGGCATAAATAAATGATAATTAAGATATATTAATATGTTTCAAGGTTTCCTTGACCTTAAATATAGAATGAAGGATTTGCTGAACATGCAGTCTATAGATAGGATAGTAGCTTGCTAATGCATGGTATAGTTGTAACTCTAAAAGGGCATTACAATATACGTACAGCGACCACCTAAAATAGGGTTTGGGCGTGTAAGACCTAAGTGAACATGTTTGAACACCTAATTAGGTGAAGACCAATAGACTGACATCATTTTCAAATGATATATAAGCTTGGTGTAAGAGAGGCATGGAGGAGAGGTAGAGGAGAGATGTACTTGCCATCCACAGACTCTTCTTGTCCCAACACTCCCTCCCTCCATCCTCAGGAATGCATAGGACAGATGCCATCAACTAAATTCCTTTCCAAGGTTTTGTAAGACTTGTTTCGTATTATTTTTGTTATCTTCTTTTTATATTCTTCTTTTATTTTTGTTCGTATTAAATGTTTTACCTTTGTTTGCATCTAAGTGACTCTGCCTATTTTTGACGCACATACATTTATATGTGATCCAATTATTTGAAGTTTGTATTGGCCCTATATATTTTCTTACATATCTGGCGTGCCAGCCCTGCGTATTTTTTTTCCTGACCTTTGCCCTCCAGCTTGCTCAGGGGGAAGGGCAGATATATCTGTACACTTTTTGCAAACTGTCGGGAGAAAAATTAAGAAAAGAACCTTTGAGGATAGACTTTCAGATTTTATTGGAACCAAAAGTGCTAAAAGACGCTATTGACGGCAGACGCAAGAAAGCCATACAGCGTGATACAACAGCCACTCAAGGAGAGTTCACTAAACAGGGTAAGTCATGGATTTTATAAAAACATATGCTAACAAAAGTAAAATAACTTTTCAATTTGATAATTGTCCTACTAATGCACAGTTATGGGCTAGTATGTACAAACAATGTGAGCTAGAGAATATGAAGATAGATAAGAAATTGTTATGTATTGATAAACTTAAGAAGAAACTGCAAAATGTCCTAAGCATGTTTAAAACGTTTAATGACTTGATTGTGGACGATTTACAACCTAGACAAAGTATTTGCATGATTAACAAAGTTGTACCAGAATCTAACCCTGATGACAATACTGACGACTTTAACAGCTGTCCCGACTGTTTTGTTTTAGCTCAGCAATTAGAGAACTTGGAGAGGGCTAGGGACAGACAAGCTCAGTTACTGTCTAAACTATGTTTAGAAAATAAGAAGGTGTCAGTTATCACAAGACAAGAAGGTAAGAAGGGCGTATCTTTTGTCCCTGAAATAGCTGGTACCTCAACAATAGATTCTGATGAGGAACTTGACGTAGGAGGAGTTGAGAGACAAAAGCTCAGAGATAGTGCAACAAAATTGACTTTAAAAATTAATGATCAATTAATGAAAATTGCCAAAGATATTCCTAAATATGACGATAAGATGGATGCATTCCATAATATTGAAGTATTTGAAACAAATACAGACAAATTCCAATTAAGTAATAAACAAAGAAACGCCATTTTTAAGCTATGGATACCTTCACATATGTCCAAAAGGTTACAGGACACACCTACAGAGGATGCATTAGGTCAATTAGTGCATGCAAATGACATGGATAGATTGAAACAATTAATTCTGTTTACAACTGGTGACTCATCTCCATCTCTTGACTTAATTGAATCTCTAAAAGTAAATCTTCAAGATGATCCCTTTGCATTTTTGTTGAAATTTGAGAAAGCCTATAGAATGGTAATGGGAGTTGATGATGGAGATGAACCACAGGCAATGATTATAGCATTTGTAAGGAAATTTAAATATCTAGATCCTGTATCTGTTCAGCTTGCCTCTGAAAAACCTAGTTTGCAAGAAGCAGCCATATTCATTGATCGTATTAGAAGAGCAATGAAAATGTCAACTGTAAAGGTAAAAGTATCTACAGTACAGGAACTAATTGACAAACGGCGAGAATTAACTCAGAATGACTGTCACAAGCCACAAACTAATCCTACTAATTTTGAACGATTTGATAATACTAACCGAAAGATATTCAGACCAAATGTTAGTTGTTATCATTGTGGTCAAAGAGGACATTTGAAGTGGCAGTGTAAACAATTTCTTCAAAATAGAAAATTTGTCCCTAGAACACAAAATTTTGGGAAAGAAAATGGGCTGATGCCAACAGCCCCACCTACTGGTGAACAATTTAAGTCAACGTCCCCATACACTCCACTAATTAGACAGGTGCAAGAGCTCACAACAAATAGTACTGCTACTAATGTAACAGGAAAGAATGTCAGGGGGGGTCTGACACCCTCTCAGTGACTAAATAAGAATCAATCACTCTGTAAGTTGACCTATGTAGCTCCAGTGTCAACTGACAACTGCGGCAGACCATATGTCAAGGGAAAATTACAGGGAAAAGAGATTACATTCCTAATTGATACAGGAGCTCAATTAAGTGTGACTAATCAAGCTTTACCTATAACATCTAACTCACCTGTTTGCACGATTGTAGGTTTTAGTGGTAAAGGTAATACTTCAGCAACTTTGGTTACTGGTGTTTTGTTTGAGATTCCTGGCTATTTGTGTACTGAAATTGATATCTGGCATTGTCCTAGCTCAGAAAATATCTTAGGGGCTGATGTAATGAGAGAACGAGGCTGGGTCATTGACTTAGGGAATCAAGTGATATGGAGAAGTAATAACCTTAAAGGGCCTGTAGTAATTGATCCAAGTGACTACAGTGTAGTGGCCGTCATCAATTTAATTGAGGAGGTATCCCCAAATCATGTATGGCCACAAATGGATTGTAATGACTTGACTCTTGTAGAAATTGTGCAGAAACATCCCTCGTTATGGGCTCAATCTAAGAATGAGGTAGGGACGATGAAAGATGTTGTTGTCAAAGTGGAAGGAACAGATCCCATAGCTCAGAAACAGTACCGATTGCCTCCAGATTCAATTGAGCCTTTGTCCAAAATTATTGAAGAACTACTTCAACAAGGCGTCATACGCAAATCAAATTCGGTGACAAATTATCCGTTATGGGCAGTTAAGAAACCAGATAATTCTTATAGAATGCTTCTAGATCTGCGTATGTTTAATAAATGTACCCCAAATGTGGCGCCAATTGTAGCAGATACCCCCGACATCATGTCTCGATTGAATGCTAAGGCAAAGTTTTTCTCGGTACTGGATATCAGTAATGGTTTTTTCAGTATTCAGATAGAGAGGAGTTGTCAATACAAATTTGCTTTTACTTTTCTGAATGAGCAATATGTATTTTGCAGATTACCACAAGGGGCGCACATGTCACCTAGTCTGTTTCATCAGGCATTGGCAAAAGTGTTATCAAAATTCTCAAGGCAAGATTGTATTCTACAGTATGTTGATGATATCTTGTTGGCAACAGAGAGTAGAGAGGAACACCTCACCTTACTAGCAGAATTGTTTAATCTGTTGTACGAGTCAGGATTGAAATTAAATCCAAGGAAGGTCCAATTACTGAAACAAGAGGTTCAGTACTTGGGAGTTTTGATAAGTCCAGGCCAGAGACGTCCTTTGCAGGAAAGAGTAGCAACAGTAGCAGCTTTGCCTGTACCTACAACTTTCAAAGCTTTAAGACAATTCCTGGGACTTGTAAATTTTTCTAGAGACTTCATAGAGGGCTTTGCTGAAAAAGCTAAACCCTTATATGACTTACTAAAAAGTACTGATGATGACAATTCGTTTGGTCCATGGGGAGATGAGCAGCAGAAAGCGTTTGAACAACTTAAACTTGATTTACAGAGAGCACCAGCTTTGACAACTGTGTATCCATCTAAGCCTTTTGCTTTACAAGTTCATACCTCGGAGACGGCTGTCTCGGCAGTTTTACTGCAGCTACAGGGAAAGGAATGGAGAATAGTTGGCTATTTTTCCAAACTCCTTTCACCTGTGGAAAAAGGGTTTGAAACGTGTGCAAGACATCTGGTGGGTGTACACTTTGCAGTCAAGGCGACTGAACATATTGTTGGGTTTAACAAACTAATTTTGCAGACCCCTCACTCCACCTTGAAATTGCTTCTTGAAAAAAGTATCCCAGGAGTGTCACATCAAAGATTTGCACATTGGTTGTTGTCTTTATCTCCAAAACAGATTGAAGTGGATCATAAAGCTAAATATGTGCTCCCTCAACTAATGCAATATGAGGGTGAATCACATGAGTGTGTTGAGACATTTCAGGGGGATTTTCCATCTCTTTTTAGAAAAGAAGTAGAGGAAACTGATGAACCAGTATTTGTAGATGGTTCTAGATTTTGTTTGAAAGGACAATATTATACCGGATATGCCATTTGGTTTCCAAAGAAAGGTCGAGCTATTCAGCATAGACTACCAGGACATTTTTCTGCCCAGAGAGCAGAAATCGAAGCTGTTAAAACAGTATTGGAAATTAATGAGAAAGAAAATAATGATCCTTTGGTAATCTATAGCGATAGTTCATATGTCGTACGTTCACTAACAGACTACTTACCTGTGTGGAAAAAACGAGGTTTTGTGGATTCATCTAACAAAATCTTAAGTCATGTTGATACATTGCAGACTATCTTTGAGCTTGCTTCTAAAAATCCTAACCGATATGCTATTGTCAAAGTACCTGGCCATAGCAGAGGGACTAGTGATTTAGCTTTGGGAAATGAGAAAGCAGATTCTCTAGCCAAGGAAGCAGCTTTGATAGGAGAGATAGTGATGGAACTAGAACCGTTGGAAGTACTACCAGTAAAGAGTAAGGAAGCAAATTTACCTTCATTTAGTGATGAACAGATGAAAGATCCGTTCATTGTGGAATGTAAGAATAAAATAACACCTCCTTTTGTTTGTGAAAATGGAGTGATTTGTTATGAAATGCAAGGTAATTTACTTCCAGTTGTGCCTAAACACTTGCAGACGGAATTCACCCGCTATAATCATGAAAGTTTAGGTCATGTGGGTCAGCAAAAGTTGCTGGAAATTCTCAAAGAGAAGTTTTATTGGGACAAAATGGAGGACTCTGTACAAAATGTTGTTCAGTCATGTCTCATTTGTGCTCAAGTAAACCCCAGGCCTAAAGGACAAAAGCCTCCACTTCTAAGAATTGCACCTGCAGACGGTCCGTGGTCTACATTGCAGATTGACTACGTAGGTCCCCTACCTTCAGGTAAACAAGGTCTCAGGTACGCATTGGTTGTGGTAGATGTATTTTCTAAGTGGGTAGAACTGTTGCCTGTCAGGAAAGATGATGCTTTGTCTACGGCAAAAGCATTAGTGAATCATGTTTTTTGTACTTGGGGAATCCCAAGGATGATTTCATCTGACAGGGGGAGCCATTTTACTGGCAAAGTCATGCAGGCTGTTTGCGCAATCCTGGGGGTACGTCAACAATTCCATGTTCCATACCATCCTCAGTCCGCAGGTATTGTAGAAAGAATGAACAGGACGATTAAGTCTAGAATTGCAAAAATGTTACTTGATAAAGGAAATACTTGGGTTGATGCAGTACCTCTGGTATTGATGAGTATTAGGGGAACAAGCTCCTCAACTACCCAGTATACACCTTTTGAATTAATGACAGGAAGGAAAATGCCATTGATCTTTCCTCATGAACCGTTTTTGTCTACTCCACAGAAAGATGCCATTGCAAGAACTAAGTGGTTACAGATACTTCAGGAGAATTTAAAAACAATTCTTCCTCACGCAGCGTCTAGAATGCAGCGTATGGTACCGCCTCACTCTTCTAAATTTGTGAGAGGAGCATCAGTAATGATTAAGACTTTTAGGAAGGCGGGACCTTGGGAAAGTAATTGGGAAGGACCGTTTGAAATAATCGATACTATGGGTCAAGTTATGATCCTTGTTCAAAGAACAGAAAAGACTGTGAAAAATACCCGTAGGCAGCAGAAGCTGTGGGTACATGTTGACCAGTGTAAATTGTATGTTTCTAACTAAATTCTGTTCTTGCAGGAACACAGTTCTGCAAGAAAATGGAGGAACACAACTGTTTACTATTGGACAAAGAACCTTCAAAGAAACAGCAATACAAGAAGCGTGACATCAAGATAGCGTGTTACATATTACTTCCATGGTTGTTGGTGCTGAGTTTTTTGGTTGCTGTGTTGTTTGAACTATACCAGAAGCCAATTGGAATGGATGATCCAACAAAGGATTTACCACAGGAGACATTGTTATCACATAAAATAAGAGAAGTTCAGGTGGATCGACTCCTGACATCAGACATTGATACATCAAGAGACATTGTTGGACGAATTAGATTAATTATGGTTAAGATATACAGATTTTGTATTTGATAGGAAAATCTGGAACAATTAGAAGCTTCAGCTTGTCTTCATTTTGTTTCCAAAGTAATATGTCTTCCAGGGCAAGAAAAAGTTGTCTATCATTCTTGTTTTCACAATCATTCATCATGTGAGGCCAGGATTGAAAGTGTTACATCTGTGCATGAATTAATGACTCAAGTAAAGATAGGAAAAGTTTGTTTTCAGGTAATGAAGGAAGAGTCATTGGTCAGAGCATTCTTTTCAAATTGTATGCATAATGAAACTCTTCACAGAGGATTATATTGCATAGAAGGAGAATTGAAAAAGTTGGAGATAGATGGGAAAAAGTTTAATGTCTCCACTATGGGCATAGAGCGTTTAAAAACACTACCTCTGCAATTTAATCTCACACAGATAGACCATTTTCCTTGCAAAACATGGACTGAAGAAATAAAGAAAGATAAGGGATTATTGGCCATATTAAAACAACAATTGAAAGATGCCGAAATTGTTTTCCAACATAAACAAGGTGAATTAGAACAAATTCAACATCAATGGAATGATATGTCTGGAGTTAGTTGGTGGTCAAATTTTAAAAAATCAGTAAATATGTGGTCACAATCTTCGGTAAAATCCGCAGCTGGGAATATATTGTTGAATCCAATTGTTATTATAGCTATACTTGTTTTATTATGTATCATTTATCAAAGTTTTCTTATGTGTAGAATAAGTAAGATATATAAACATGTTAAGTATGAAGTAGATAAGGGAGATGGAATATTAAGGGAATTGATAAAAAGGGCACAATCCTCTCATTCCATAACAAATATAGAGAAAAGGGTGTCTCATGCTAATGATTATCATATGGTCCCAGGTAAAGTGTGATGTGATTGTAGTATAAATGTGATACGAATGTGATACGAATGGTGAGTAAATGTGTATATTTGAAAAGATATGATAAGGATATTATCCTATCATCAGGGGGAATTGTAAAATATTCTAATACATTTTCTAACCTCAATTAAGAAATGGACCATATATAATTATTAGTATAGGCAATAGTCAAAGATATATAATTATTAGTATAGGCAATAGTCAAAGATATGTAATTATTGGGCATAAATAAATGATAATTAAGATATATTAATATGTTTCAAGGTTTCCTTGACCTTAAATATAGAATGAAGGATTTGCTGAACATGCAGTCTATAGATAGGATAGTAGCTTGCTAATGCATGGTATAGTTGTAACTCTAAAAGGGCATTACAATATACGTACAGCGACCACCTAAAATAGGGTTTGGGCGTGTAAGACCTAAGTGAACATGTTTGAACACCTAATTAGGTGAAGACCAATAGACTGACATCATTTTCAAATGATATATAAGCTTGGTGTAAGAGAGGCATGGAGGAGAGGTAGAGGAGAGATGTACTTGCCATCCACAGACTCTTCTTGTCCCAACACTCCCTCCCTCCATCCTCAGGAATGCATAGGACAGATGCCATCAACTAAATTCCTTTCCAAGGTTTTGTAAGACTTGTTTCGTATTATTTTTGTTATCTTCTTTTTATATTCTTCTTTTATTTTTGTTCGTATTAAATGTTTTACCTTTGTTTGCATCTAAGTGACTCTGCCTATTTTTGACGCACATACATTTATATGTGATCCAATTATTTGAAGTTTGTATTGGCCCTATATATTTTCTTACACACTAGGAATCAGCTCTCCATAAATTGGTCTGCTTATCTGCAATCACCGGTGACACACAGACGGCGCTATATCAAACATCTGAAACTGGTGGAGAGAGACAAAGCCTGTCTCAGAGAAGCAGTCATCTTTAAGCAAAAATATCGGCGAGCAAGAGAATGAAGGCTTCCTCAAGTAGCCGCCTTGCAGATTTGCTCTGGTAGATCATGCATCTTTCCACCCAGGAGGTTGACACATAAGGAGAATGGACCATGATACTCATGGAGTGAGGCTTGGTAGCTTATGGTAGCATAAATTCTCAGTTCTAACTTAAAAATTCCACCTAGAAACCGTTGGGGTGATGTTATACAACATGCTCCTTACCCCCCCCAAACACACGGGGAGGCTTACAAGAACACCACCCTCCCTTACCCATTCAATGGTGGTGTGAGGAACTAGAGATAACTCTTGGGTGTATGCTGTCAACCAATGCTCTTGAGTCCCCAAGGTAAGGAGCCACTCCAAAAATAAAAGTTTCTTGGTATCGAGGCATTTCAAGAACACCATTGAAGTTTAAGAGGAGATCGATGATTGCGTCCTAAACTCTTAAAACGAGCATCCACCACCATACAATGTAGATGCCATACATGGCCCCTGATGCCGATCTTGGTGTTACTGAATGCCTTGACATCGAAGCATTACAGCAAAACACTGTTTAAGCAAAGTGATCGTCATTGCACGTCATTGGTTGGTAACTGACCATTTTTGGGTGACGTACCTGGCCCGCCATTGGTCATTAACGGGTTAAGCATCACTCCCTGGGGCTGTGTTTTCCTGTTTTGCAAAGTAACATCTATGTATATATCTTCATATATATGAGTAAAACTGAAACACACAAATACAAAGTCAAATATTACTCAACAAAGTTAATAAGGTAATAGAACAAACAGCGTACAAAGAAATGAGGCAGATAATAGCTAAGACAGGCTGCATACTGAATCCTGAATTACCCACATACAGGTGACATCAAAGAAGTCTAGAAATGTAGTCAATTTGTTACATAACACAAAATGGAGACTAAAGTGACTGGCTAGGTTCTGAGGTAACCTTGACAGTAATCTAGGAAAGAAATGCTAAACTAACCATATTATTAAACATAGAAAATGAAAGAATAGCGTTGCCCAGAATACAAATATAAACTGACGGTAATTGTTCAGTGCTGTCTAGGTGCAAATGCATGTGAAGAAGAAAAAGTTATAGCATCAGTTATAAGAGAAAGTGAAACAAAATGGCTCCTGGTCAGAGGTTTCTATGGAAAAAGAGTACAATTACAAGAAGGCACCACTAGGTGGCTCTAAAAGGGCTAACTTGGAGCCGGAACAGCTCATAACACTTGACCTCCCATTTTGACGATACATTTGAAAGTTAAAAAGTTGATTGTTGATATGAGTTATTTAATTTTGATTCAACCCCTTCTGTACCGAGGGTGTTTTGTGCCCAAAAGCCTGAGACCTTTTCAATATTTTTACATGGTCAGCCCCAATACTCAGGTAGGCTGTCATGTTTAAATGATGCTCAATTGGTACTAAGGGGCCCAAAGTGTGCCAAGAAAATATCCCCCATACCATTACATCACCACCACTAGCCTGAACTGTTAATACAAGGCAGGGTGGATCCATGTTTTTTATGTTGTTTATGCCAAAGTCTGACCCGGCCATCTAACTGTCACAGCTGGAATCGAGACTCATCAGACCAGGCAACGTTCTTCTAGTCTTCCGTTGTTTAATTTTGGTGATTCTGTGTGAATTGCAGCTCCAGTTTCCTGTTCTTAGCTGACAGGAGTGGCACCTGGTGTTGTCTTCTGCTGCTGTAGCCCATTTGTTTCAAAGTTCGACGTGTTGTGCGTTCAGAGATCGTATTCTGCAGACTTTGGTTGTAACGAGTGGTTATTTGAGTTACTGTTGCCTTTCTGTGATCTTGAACCAGTCTGCCCATTCTACTCTGACCTCTGACATCAACAAGGCATTTCTGTCACAAAGCTGCCGCTCACTGGGTATTTTCTATTTTTTGGACCATTCTCTGTAAACCCTAGAGATGATTTGGGTGAAAACCCCAGGAGATCAGCAGTTTCTGAAATACTCAGACCACCCGTCTGGCACCAACAACCACCATGCCACGTTCACAGTCACTTAAATCCACTTTCTTCCCCATTCTGATGCTCGGTTTGAACTACAGCAAGTTGTCCTGACCACGTCTACCTGCCTAAATGCATTGAGTTGCTGCCATGTGATTGGCTGGATAGAGTGTAGTAGGCTACATAAAACCACTATACAACAAATGTACATTTGAACCTAAGGATTGGATTTAAATCATAACATGTAGGAAATTCTAGTTTAGGTTATTTGCTGAATACATCCAGGAAGTAATGTGATCATATGATAAAGACTTGTTTACTAACCAGTTCGTTAATAATGTTAAGTAATATTTACTAATTACATAAACTATAACTAGTTTCAACAGATTGTTGGCTCTGTTTCCTTTTTTAACACATAATCATGAATGTTTCATGAATTCAACCTGAAAGCATTCACATAAATTAAATGGGCAAACACCATTCGAAAGGATATTTAAAATAAACAAAATCAGTCGGAATGATGCCCGTGGGGGCCAGCATGGCCAGAGTGAGCCCAGACTGGGATCCTGAGTAAGACTAGGCTTTGGCACCAATTTTGGGTAAGTTTCAGGGTTAGTTATTTAAGGGGTTGTGACACGAGGCTGAGGGACATTTTGTAGTCACCTTACCCTGTGTCGTTTGTCACACCCTCCCTCCCTGTTTGTTGTGTTAGTGTAACAGAAGCCTCCGTGCCATGGGCTCCTGGAGGGGCCTGAGTGCCAGCCTCCTCCCTACAGACTATGGGCCCAGGTATGGAGTGCCACGTTTCCCAAAGCACCAGAGACTCTAAAGACTGTGGAGCTCGGACAGATTCGGGGTGCCTGCATTTTGGAAAGGGGTTTTATGTCTGATTTTATTCTTATTGATCGGGTCAGGACTGACAGGACAGAAGTCAGGGAGCCGCCCCCACAGACTACAATAGCCATTGTAGCCATTTACCCTCCTCCCCACAGACTACAATAGCGACCCCCTTCTGGGCATGAGGTGGGCTGAGTGCAAATACGTCGTGTGCAAAGAAGGACCTGATGGGGAACTGTGTGTGGTTTGCTGTGTCTATTGTATGTTTTAAATACTGGTGTGTTTCCAGATAAACTGAGTCCTGTTTTCATCTCAATTTGAGTGTTGTCTGATGCTTGGGGTGGGCTGCTATGTTCCTTTATTGTCCTTTTCTGAACAATAGCCACACTGTGTAGTTAAGATTCGGCTAGCCACTGTGCCAACGCAGCTCCGGTGTGAATGCTCTGGGGGAGAGCGTTTGATGGGAGGTTCCCAGAAGGTGGTGCTGGGAGCCTCAGGTTTTGGCATCTTGGTATGTCCGTTTCTGTGTGGTGGTTCCTAGTCTGCCTGGCAGGCTTTTTGGGATTTGTTAATGATGTATGTTTATTGATGTTATTTATTATATTTATGTGTTCAGTTTGGTAGTCTGACCTCTCCGCGTGTTTTGCGTGTATCGTTTTTGAAGGGACCTTTATATCACATTATTTGATTTTCTAATTTTGTTTTCTTTATTTTTTCACTGGGGCAGTATATAACCCCTGATTTGTAGCTTACCAGGCCCATCCAATGCGCTCTTTGGTATCCATTTTGGTGAACCATGAAATGAACTGATTTGATTTTCACTTTCACCACCCTCGACACCAAAAGGGTAAATAGGTATTTGTTAACCTAGTGTCATCTGGCTATGTTCCATGGTTTAAGCATCCTTTCACTACTTGGGGCCATGCAAAAATGAGCATGCGTTCCTTCAACCAGTGGCCATTTTGAAATTACTTGCAGTCAGGCTAGGGTCACAGCAACATATTTTGGCCTAGAGGAACAGGGGATGCTACAAAACCAAGAGGACAGATCATCCTCCTGGGTCATCAGCCCTCAGCCCCACCCAATGTGTCGCTTCTCAGTGGGACGGTTACAAATGAGATGTCTGATCTTACCAACCAGACAATTTATACTATGGAAGACTGCCTCCATACACTGTTTCATAGGCTATGCGCCTTTAAGAAATAAGGGAGGATGGCAGCTGTGGAAGAAAAAACATTTTAATCTTCAAAGGGATGGGGCAGGAGGCTACCATCCCACCCCAAGAACTTTAGCTTGGCTTGCAACTTATATTCCCTTCACAGGGTAGGGGAGAGTCACTTGATCCTGATGTCAAACTGGTACCCTATGTAAAGGAAGTCCCACAGCTGTTGGTGATGAGCGTGACGAGGGATGCTAACACTGATCAGCCAAAAGTTATGTCAATATTTCCATATTCAACAATCTAGACTTTATCTCTATCCACCCCATTTGCCCTTTAGGAGAATTGAGAACCCCATTCACCCATCATGCTGAGGGACCCAGCAGCCACAGGGCATCCGCAAGTGGAAGTTACTATCGTGCACACCTTTCCTGCCCAGTAGGATGGAGGGGATAAAGATTAGGAATAAAACATTTTAAATCCCAAATTTACCAATGTCTTCTTATTGGGGTGGAGGTAAGGGATGGAAATAATAACTGCCCACCTCCATAGCACTCAAAGTGTGCAAACCAATGAAACAGAAAAGATAATTTCTCACCTTCATGTGTGGCCCAAGCAAATAAGCTATCCCAAAAAATAACAAACTTAAATTAAATATTTATTTATTATTTGTTGCAGCCTCAATCATTTCAATACGTTATCAGTAAATATATACGGGTGTATTCACTAAACGGTTAGTTACTGACTTTGCAGAGTGTTAAACATTTAACACAACATAATTACTGTCCAGGAAAATAATTGCATTTATTAAGGTAGGCTTTTAATTAACACAACATGCATTAACAAATACAAACCATAATTCTCAAATGTCATACTAACTAAACATAACGATTGCCGTAACTAGCATTCCAGCAGCCAGTCAAACCCTTCTATGATTATAGCCAAGAACATACTTCTTTTAAGAAATCTGTCCTTGACTACATTAACAATTTGACTTGTGCACATGGACCAAAAATCATTCATTCATTCATTCATTCACACTTACCCTCTCACTCATTCTGAAATTTGAGGAAAACAGAGGGAAAAGACACATTTGTCAGTTATGAAAAGGGTTTCTTTGATTCATAAATATATTCCACATGCGCTAGGCAGAGATACAGCCTTCTACACATGTATTTATTCAACATTTCATGCTAGGTCTGAAGGCTTATTATATCTTCTGACAATTATATCTGCAGGAGAAAATCATACAGTTCGAGGTTCATCAAAGCTAATATTTTGAAACGAAATGTGTGATTTTCCTTTTAATTTCTTCATTCCTCAGACTGTATATAACAGGGTTCAGCAGTGGAGTAACAATCGGGTAGCACACAGAGACCGTTTCCTGTAACCCTAGGTATTTTCCCTTAGGTGGAACCATATAATTAAACACAATAGACCCATAGTATATGCAGACCACAGTTAGATGGGAGCTGCAGGTCGAGAAGGTTTTTTGCCTCCCGGCTGAGTTAGAGATCCGGAGGATGGCGGCAATTATATTTATATAAGTTAAAGAGATAAAAATAAATGGAATCAACACTACCGGTATTCCACTGATGGTACTTGCTATTTCAATAGATGATGTGTCTGAGCAAGCAAGTCTGAGAAGTGGAGGAAGGTCACAATAAAAATGGTCAACTTTATTTGACCCACAAAATGTAATTTTCTGCAACATAAAAATATGTGGTAAAGCAATAAGTATCGCACAAACCCAACATGAAGTTGCAAGAAGAATACAAAGTTTGAGGTCCATGATGGAGGAATAACGCAATGGGTTGCAGATGGCCAAATATCGGTCGTAGGACATCGCGGTGAGGAGGAGACATTCATTAGCAGCAGACATGGAAAAAAAATAAAACTGAATAAAGCATCCAGACAGAGAAATAGCGCTTCCTTCCCTCAATATAACCTGGAGCATTTCAGGTTCAATGGTGGTTGAGAGAAGAATGTCGTTGAGAGACAGGTGGCTGAGGAAGAAGTACATCGGAGCTTTGATGTGGTGACACACGATGACCAGTGATATGATGGTAAAATTAGCCAATAATGTTAAAATATAAAATATTAGAAACAAAAGAAATACAACGATTTTAGTGCTGTTGGTGTTCTGAAATCCCAGAATCCAGAATTCTCTGACTCCTGTCGTGTTCGTCACATGCTCCATGACACTTGGCGCACGTAGATATAATATATATTTACGTGCCCTATAAATCATATGGAATTTTTGTGTTCTCCTTCCTATGACGCAAAATAAATGCGTGAAACACCGTCTAATACGCGATTATTTGCTGAAAATGTATTTGTTTTTCCATTAACCTTCAAACCATCTACAAAATTATATATATATAAAAAAATAATAATATTAATAATTTTATTATAATAAATAATAATAATAGAAATCTAAATTCAGAACATGCATTTCAAATCAAGAATTTGTAAAAATGTCAGATATTCACTAAAAAAAAAAAATGTCATTCGCATGACAAAAACCGGGAAAGAATAATGTAAGGAAATAAGAATGAAGATACCAAACACAGAGAAATAAAAAAATACTATACGATTATCTAACGTTCTATACTGGATAATGGTAACAATTTGTTTTTAAATTTAAGTGATAGAAGGATATTTTTAATTCACGTTTTGGAACATATGTATAATTTACACCCAGTAGTAAACATAGCAGTGAGTTCTGTAGGCAAATATAAAAACTATATAAAAGTCTAACCAGTGTCAGCAGTAATGTTAACGCTTCATTGTCAACGCCGGCTTTCTGTAACATAAACCTGAATGCGGAAACGTAAATTATACGACCAAATATTTGTCAGAATCACATAAAAAGAATTATTTCCACATAACTTAGGCTATGAGATGACATCACATAAAAAAAAAGATTCAGGACTCAGTTTTCAAGTGCCCCCCCTCCCCCGAGCCGATAAGCAACTTCACAAATTGAATATAAATCAGAGGATTTTGAGTAAAAACTCACCTGCCTCCTGCTGATGAATTTTAAATGCATTAAGTCCGTGTATCTGTGCTGTGAATATATTTATACCTTTTCCAGACATACGCCGTAGCCGTGAGGAGCTTTCTGTAGAAGAACACTAGGGATACTATTCGGGGAACTGCCCTTGTGTATTCAAGATATTACATCATTTCATACAAAGTTTAAACAATGTTTCAACAAAAACTTATATTCAGCTCTGGATATTAAAGTTTTGTTGGCACATTTATCTTAACCCCTTAAGGACAATACTGTTTCTTACTCGTAGTACTTTGTGGGACAATGGCTCTTTTAACATTTTTCAGTGTTGCTGTTTAGCTGTGATTTTCTTTTTCTTTCCTATGTTGGGTTTTTTTCAGGACCTACAGGGCTTTCTTTAGATACCATTATTTTTATCATATCATCTAATTTACGATTAAAAAAAAAAAAAGATAAAATATGGTGATTTTTTGTTAAAAAATTACTTTTTCTCACTTTTTAAACTAAAAACATTTACTCATCTGCAAAAACTAATGAAAAAACCTGCTAACTAGATTCTACTATTTGTCCTGAGTTTAGAAATACCCAATGTCTATGTTTTTTTTGCTTTTTTCTGCACATTATGGGGCAATAAGTACTAGTAGCGTTTTGCTATTTCAAAACCATTTTTTCCTCAAAGCTGCTCATTCTGCCCCCATGTGCTATTTCGGGTATCCTTAAAGCCGGCCAATGAAATTTACCCCATCAAACCATATATTTTTAAAAACTAGACACCCCAAGGTATTTCAAATGCTGGTATTTTAACCATTTCCATGCACTAGTTCTACCATCAGCCTTTGTCAAACTTTATGGTAGTAAAATTTTTTTATTTTTTTCACACATGTTGTACTCCAGGTATAAATTTACAGCTCCTGGTATATGTCACTGTCAAACAACACCCCAATATGTGTTCAGCAACATCTCCTGAGCGCAGTGATACCCCACATGCATGGGTTTGTTAGGTTGTTTGGGGACTGAAAGGCAGTGGTGGGATTCAACTATCTCACACACACACAAAGACTCAGGCAGTCTCTCGTACACTCACACAGGCAGTCTCTCTCTCACATACACACAGACTCAGGCAGTCTCTCATACATGCACACAGATTCAGGCAGTCTCTCTCTCACACACGCACACAGATTCAGGCAGTCTCTCTCTTACACACGCACACAGAGGCTCAGGCAGTCTCTCTCTCTCACACGCACACAGAGACTCAGGCAGTCTCTCTCTCTCACACACACACAGAGACTCAGGCAGTCTCTCTCTCTCTCACACACACACAGAGACTCAGGCAGTCTCTCTCTCTCACACACGCACACAGAGACTCAGGCAGTCTCTCTCTCTCACACACACACAGAGACTCAGGCAGTCTCTCTCACACACACACAGACTCAGGCAGTCTCTCTCTCTCTCACACACGCACACAGAGACTCAGGCAGTCTCTCTCGCACACAGAGACTCAGGCAGTCTCTCTCGCACACAGAGACTCAGGCAGTCTCTCTCGCACACAGGGACTCAGGCAGTCTCTCTCGCACACAGAGACTCAGGCAGTCTCTCTCGCACACAGAGACTCAGGCAGTCTCTCTCGCACACAGAGACTCAGGCAGTCTCTCTCGCACACAGGGACTCAGGCAGTCTCTCTCGCACACAGAGACTCAGGCAGTCTCTCTCGCACACAGGGACTCGGGCAGTCTCTCTCGCACACAGAGACTCAGGCAGTCTCTCTCGCACACAGAGACTCAGGCAGTCTCTCTCGCACACAGAGACTCAGGCAGTCTCTCTCGCACACAGGGACTCAGGCAGTCTCTCTCGCACACAGAGACTCAGGCAGTCTCTCTCGCACACAGAGACTCAGGCAGTCTCTCTCGCACACAGAGACTCAGGCAGTCTCTCTCGCACACAGAGACTCAGACAGTCACACATAAATAAGTAAAATCTACTGTAAAAAATGCACTTTGAACGATTTCAAGCTGTTTAGCAAATATATATATATATATATATATATATATATATATATATAAATATGAAAAGCAGTTAATCAAAGTGTTCAATAGAAGTCTGGAATGATGCCCACGGGGGGGCCAGCATGGGCTATAGTGGGCCTTGACTGTTGTGTGGAGGAGAGGTAGGCTTTTTGGCGGGAAATTTGGGGGTGGAGTTGGGGGAAGATTATATAAGTGGTTGCTTTCCCGGGCTCAGGAACCATTTTTTGTGGTTAGCTTACCTGGTTGCATGTCCCACCCTCCCTCCCTTTTTTCTTTTGTTTGTAGGTTTGTGTCGTTTGTCACAGTCTGTGGGGCGGCAGCTTGCCAGGTATCCAGGGGGTTAATGTGGTGGTAAGTGAATGGTTGGTAACATCTGGTGGGAGGTTCTTGGCTGTCAGTGCTGGAACCTCAGGTCAGGGTGGGGGCATCTCGGTATGTCCCTTCCTTAAGTGGCATTTGGTTCTGGTACCTGGATTGCTTGGCAAGCTTGGGTGTTTATTGTATATATTTACATGTTGGTGTTTGAGTCGTTGTCCTTGTTAACGCACCGATGTTTATTATTTCAGGTTTTGGCGTGACAATGACTCTAATAAATAAAATTGGCTGTGGCCTTTTCTCATCCATATTTATGGTGTGGTGTCATTATTGGGGGGTTTTTAATGGGGAGTTAAGCCTAGCCCGGAGAATCGAAGCTACAACAGTCAAAAGTATGCACTGGTGCTTTTTAGATAATTGATTGTGAATTGTTTATGTGACAAATGCTATTAATAAAACAAAGAGCCACTAAACATTTTTATAAATCTACTTCTATTGTTGATGCCATCGTGTGAGTGACGGCAATGTCATTTACATGATGGCAGTTGTGGTTGCTCTTCGGAGCAATCACAAGGCGATTGGGGTAGGGGGTTGTGTTGCTGCATGCGTCAATATCGAGGCAATTCAGCAACACAGTTTATGCTTAGGAACCGATTCCGATCGCTTCCTAAGCTCTTTTATCCGGCCGCCGCTGCGATCTTGTGAGGCTTCCGTGGATGCTGCAAAGCCGCCGATCGCGGCAATGCAGCTATTTAACGGGCTTTGTCGTTAAGGGGTTTGTCACGTATCTGGCTAGTCCGACCGACTACCTCCGCTGTCTTGTGCTCCCTTAGCCTGGGACACCACACTCTTTCTTTGGCCGTGGTAAATGTCTGTAGTAGTGGAACTGGGGGGAAGGGGACCACATAATAAGGCACCATGGGGTGGAGGGGTCTGATATTAAAGTAAAACAATGGCAGTCACTCCCTAGTTGCAGATCCTGGCTATCTGACAGAGATAATGCCCTCAGCCAGTGATGAGATGATACTGCTGGGGGTAGCCACAGAAGTCTTTACAAACCCAGGGCCCATAGTCAATAGGGAGGAGGCTGGCAGTCAGGCCTCTCCAGTGGCCCCAGTGATGGAGGGTTCCGTCACAGGGTTAAAGGTGAATATTCTAGTAGGTGACCATTTACGGACCAAGAGTCACAGTCAAAGGCAGGCAACTTACTTCTAAGTTACTTGTTGTGAATTGTAAAATGGTGACTGAACACCTATTATAGTCATTAGAAGATAGAGAGTGTCCTTAGATCAGTAGATGCTGCTGGTACAAAGAAGAATACATACAAGATCCTGTGCAACCAGTGGGCATTTTACAATCTTCTCTTTTCTTAATGTTATATTTCCATAATCCAAAACTGAAGACTGAAGAGCATTGTGAATCAACTCTGGATGGCACTAAAGATATATATACAGGACCACCCTTGAGCAAGGCAAGCTGGGCTACTGTTCTAGGCTCTGCTGCACACTTACACTCTCCAGGTAAAAGTGGAGCTCTAGGATATGATTTGCAAAGACCACAAGGGCAAGAAAATGTGAGAATCCTGTAGCTCATGGAACAGCGTAGCTAAGAGAAAGGGGCCTTGACTGGGTGAGGAGGTAGGCTTAGGATAATCGAGTTAAGAGACATTGGATAAGGGACTTTGAGACATTTTCTTACCTGAATTTTGGGTTGGAAAGGCTTGTTTTTTATATGATGGATCCAGTGGTGGAAGAGTTACTGGAGGGAATTTGGGTGGCCATGCGGCAACCTGGAGCAGCTTGGCTGCAGGAGCAGTTGGACCCACTACTTTCCTCATTGGGGACCGCTCATCATGGGGACAGGGGGCTGATGAGGCGGACCAGGCTGCTGCAGCGGTTGAGCCTGGAGTCCGGAGTGTAGGTAGGTAGGGGAAGGTGAGTTCCGAGGGATGTCACTATTTGTTGAGGACACTGGAGTGGGTGGGGCAGTCATTTGGGGTTCTATTGGCGGCTGATAAGACTATGTGCCTTACTTTTTGGGGCTTGGAAATTGATTCTGAAAAAGAGGAATGTCAGCTTCTACATGAGAAGTTGAGGCAAGCGGTGGCAGAGGCTAGGAAGGTCACGTTAAGCCAGCAGCTTCAGTCTTTAATGGGTCAGTTGAACTTTGCGTGTAGGGTCATACCTATGGAGAGGATTGTTAATAGGAGCTTGTTGAGAGCAACTGCAGAGGTTAGGGCTGCACACCACTTTACCGAGGTAAACAGTACAATGATTTTTAGACAACTGTCAGTGTCATCAACAGATTTCAAGCTTTTTACGGATGTGTGGGGGGTATGGGTTTTGGTGCCTATTTTGATGGTAGGTTGTGCGTAGAGCCATGGCCAGCCGCGTGAGCCGTGAGCGCATTGATTCAGAACATGGCCTTTTGGAGTTGTTTCCACTGTTGGTGATGTTGTTGTTATGCGGAGAGGAGTTACTGAATAGGAAGGTAGTGTTTTTTTTGGATAACATGGCAATGGTACATGCGGTATAATAAACATCCAGTTAAATGCATAAAGTAGGTTTCTGAAAAATACTCAAACAAAAAAATAAACCTTCTGTTAACCACAAACCAGGAATTCATAGGAAACAATTGTGTGACCTAGATTTTACTCTTTGGCACGCAGCAACCGTTAACAAAATTCACATTACAAAACTGATAAGAATTGTATCAGAAATAGAGAAATAATTAATATATATATATATATATATATATAAATGTTCCATTACATGACATTGTAAAGGATTCATGTTTCCTCTTCTGAGCCAATACTTCCTTTATTAATTGAATCAAACTCAGAAATGTGACAGTTTTGATTGGTCACCTTACAAGGCTCTGCTTAAAAAAGACAATTAACCCCTTAAGGACCAGCATGTTTTTTAGTTTTTGTACCGAAGCTGTTTTAACACTTTTGCGGCGCTCGTGTTTAGCTGTAATTTTCTCCTCACCCATTTAGTGAACCCACATAAGTTATAAATTGCTTTTATGGTACAAGAAGGGCTTTCTTTAGACACCATATCATCTAATTTCCTATAAAAAAAATAAAATATAATGAAAAATTGAAAAAAAAGCTTTTTCTGCAAGTTATTAAGCAATACGTAAGTAGAGTTTTGCTATTTCAAAACCTTTTTTTTTCCAAATTTGGTCATTCTGCCCCATGTGCTATTTTGGGTATCATTAAGGCTGGCCAAAGCAATTTACCCCATCAAACCATATATATTTGAAAGGTAGACACTCCTATTCACTAATTCTACTACCATCCTTTGTCAAACTTTGTGGTAGTAATTTATTTATTTTTATCACAAAAATTGCACTTCAGGAATGGATTTGCAACTCTGGTATATGTCACAGTCAAACACCACCCCAATATGTGTTTAGCAACATCTTCCGAGTACAGTAATAACCCACATGCATGCATACCTTATATTAAATTAAAAACTAGACACCCCAGGGTATTTCAAATGCTGTTATTTTAACCCTTTCTATGCACTTATTTTACCAACAGCCTTTGACAAAATGTGTGTTAGTATTTTTTTTTATTTTTTTATCACACAAATTGTACTTCACGTGTGCATTTGCAGCTCCTGGTATATGTCACCAGTTATAAAAAAATGGTTTTTGAAATAATAAAACACTACTTGTACTTATTGTCCTAAAACTTGTAAAAAAAAACATAAAACCGCCGGATATTTCTAAACACAGGACAAACATTAGAATCTATTCAGCAGGTTTTTTTTTATTAGCTGTTGTAAATGAGTAAAATATTTTCAAATAAATTGTTAGAAAAAAATCCTTCAAATATTAACATTAGAAAAAAATCCTTTTTTAATTTTTTAACAATTGTTTATCATTTTTTTTTAAGGAAATTAGATGATATAATATAAAAAAATGGTATAAAAAGAAAGCAATATATAACTTGTGTGGGTACTCAAAACAAGAGAGAGAAACAAATCACAGGTTAACACGAGAACCGCAAAAAGGGTACAAAAAGAAAAAAAAACAGCCTTCTAGAGTTAAAAAAGTATCATTATGGATAAAATAAACACATGAATACGTAGGCATTAGATCAAGAAGCTATTTATCAGTAACGAACATCCTTTACATTTTCTTATTCCACTAACAAGGACTAACCTAAAGACAGAACGATGATCAGCAGACCAAATTCAACAGGATTTACTAAAAGCTACCTGTTCTACCCTTTAAATTAGGATTATATCTGTTTAAAAAAAAATTACACAAGGCCGTTTAGACTTAATTTGGGATTTGAGATTGTCAATGCAGCTGATATGAGGCCTGTGTATTGGGCTATGCCGTCATAGAAGGATATCATATCTCATTTTTAACTTGCATAATGATGTCTACATCATGGTACTAGGCCGTGGTCTACAATACTGTAACACGTAAAAATAAATTTTTGTTATCTTACGTAATAAAATTGTCCTGTAGATGGAATCACTTAAGAACAACTTATATTTTAACACCTTATCCAATTGGGCACATTATGGGGGTGAGCGTCATTATACCTCTCCTAAGGGTTTTTTTAAATAAATGGAATTATTTAAATCCACTCCATAGTGAAAGTGATGAACCCACAATGTTGTTCTTGTTGGGAGTGACATCATTTGTAATCTACCATACAAGTCTCAGAGATTCGGCGCTGGTGTACGGTGTTGTGTGTTAGATTAGCGATGCGTACGTATATTCTAAGAATGGTTTGCAATATTTAGGACGGCCATAGCATCTCATTTAGGAAAACAGGGTTATTATAATATAAAAAGCATCAATCATTTCCCAACAATGAGCTGCGACGAGTAAAACTGGTTGAAAACGAGATATTGTTCCATCAATTTCAACTGGGTGGGTGCGTAAATGTGTTTAGAAGAACATTTCCCAGAATTATTCACTGCAATCAGTGTTTGATCGCCACTCCTATAGGTGAAGAAAAATCCAGTTTGCCCCATCCTATGTCAGATGAAAACAAGGTTTACAAATTGGATTCCTAAAGAAGAACTGCCCAATGATCGGTCATCATCATCAACTCAAGTAAAACTGCCATCCTTATTCCATCCCAACCCCGCTCACCTTTCTCCAGAACAAAAAATATTGTTGTTAATGTTAATCTCCACACTGCAGTTGAAAAGATATTTTCTATGATCATTGACTATGTTGTCTGTTGCCTTTTCTGGGTGCCATTGTGTTACACACTAGGTGGTAAAGCCTAGCTAATGCATTAAATTATTGGCAAACCTTGTAGTGGGTTGATTTTGTCTGTGCAAGTAGCAAGGAAGGACAAGACACTCGTGGACCTTAAAAAAAATCCATCCAATGATAAAATCTTTACAATTTTTACAATTATTTTTCTCGAAACCCAACATAATTTCTTACAAAAACTACGCGTCTCTAAACTTTTTTTAAATAGCCCACCTTTTAATAAATTAAATTGTCAATGTCTTTGGTTGAAAAAAAGTCATAAGGCTGTTCATATTGTATTCTACAATTTGAGAGCTTTTGATGTAATGTCTTTAGACCACAATAGTATATCATATCGCGTTTATCTTACATACTTTTTGTTGGAAATATAAACTTTGTTATTGTTCTTTTGATGTCTTCATTCCTTAGGCTGTATATAATGGGGTTCAAGAGTGGGGTCACAATAGTATAACACACAGAAATCATTTTTTGCAAACCTAAGTATTGTCCTTTAGATGGAACAATATAATTAAACACAATAGACCCATAGAATACACAGACTACGGTCAGGTGGGAGCTGCAGGTGGAGAAGGCTTTTTGTCTTCCATCTGAAGTAGAGATCCGAAGGATGGAGAAAATAATTTTTATATAAGTTACAGAGATAAAAATGACTGGTAGAAACAAAGTCGGGATAGAGTTGACGGTATTTACTATTCCATTAGCTGAGGTGTCCGAACAAGAAAGTCTAAGAAGTGGAGGAAGGTCACAAAAAAAATGGTTAATTGAATTTGACCCACAAAAAGTTATCTTCTGCAAAAGGACAATAGGTGGGAAAGCAATAAGTACCCCACACACCCAACAAAAGGTTGCAAGAAGAATACAGAGTCTAAGGTCCATGATGGAGGAATAACGCAATGGGTTACAGATGGCCAAATATCGATCGTAGGACATCACGGTGAGGAGCAAACACTCATTAACAGCCGATACTGAAAGAAAGTAAAATTGAGTGAAGCAGCTGGCCCGGGACATAGTCCTTCCTTCTCTCAGTATAATGTGGAGCATTTCAGGTTCAATGGTGGTAGAGAGAAGGATGTCATTGAGAGACAGGTGGCTGAGGAAGAAGTACATCGGAGCGTTGATGTGGCGACATGCGACGACCAGGAATATGATTGTGAAATTAGCCGATAACGTTAAAGTATAGCTTAGTAGAAACAAAAGAAAGATTATGATTTTAACGTTGTGGATGTTCTCAAATCCCTGTATCCAGAATTCAGTGTCAGTAGACTTGTTCATAACATGCTCCCTAGTGCTTTCATGTAAAAATAAATATATGAAACGTGCAGGAATAGAACAATTTGAGAAAGAATAAAAAAAAAAAAAAAAAAAAAACTCATTTATTTATCAAGGTTTTTGCGGTCACTTGTTTGTAGATGGAATGACCATATTTCTCTAACACAGATATAATAGAATTTCAAGATATCATCTCAAAAGTTAAAACAAAGAACCTGATTCGTACGTCAAGAAGATCCAAAATGTTTACCTAAACTTGAAAAAGACCTCGTTGTTTCTTTTGTCTCAGTAAATCTGCCTGACGCTGGAACTCTTGAGCGCCTGGAGCCTTTATTTACCTTCTCTATCTAAAATAAGTGTCAAAAATATCTATTACTTGTGAATTTCAGGAATAATAGATACGTATTGATTTTCCTAATCCCCTTCAACACAAACTGAAAATTACAGCATAAGAAGAGAGAAACAGATCATCTATGAACAATGTCATACATTGTAAAAAAAAAAATGCATTTTAAGCTTGGTAAATAAGACTCTTACCATGTAAAAATGATCTCGGAATGTCCTTGTAATTGTGAGACAGACATTGATGATGTCTCCAGGATCTCCAGAATGTTTCCAGGCTCTTGATCGTCTGATTTTTTTTATAGTTTTCGGTGTTCTACTGCCACGTATTGGAGAATCCACAAAAGATTTCCTTCTGGCAGTAGAAGTGATTCCAAAGAGACAGATAATTATCTAAGGGAAATATAATTCTCACTTGGGCAACTCAACCTGATGTTTTGTTCTCCAATATGATTTCGGTATTGGAAAATAACGTAAGTTGATGTTACTTTATTCCGAGGGGTATATTTCGTCTTCTATGACTAGCCCACAACCACTTTTCTGGAAAGTTGCCTCCTTACCTGAGAAGTTTGCTCATTTAGAATTGTGGCATTTCATTTGTGTGTCTTCAGTTCCCACAAGCTTGTGTGGACCAAACCACAGTCAATACAGGAGCACATATGGTGCATCAGTATTGAAAGAGTTAAAAGATAAAAGTCCGCCACTGACCTGGAAATCAAGAGTGGGCACACAATCCGGTCACTCCCGACCAATGGCAGTGATTTAATCATTATGACAGCAACTTGATAACCCCTCCCCCTCCCATCAGTGACAGCTGCTCTAGAGAGATAGGGGGCATCCAAGGTAAAATAAAAAGAAATCAAGAAACACACAAAAAATAATGAATAAAAATACAGATTTTCTTTTTGTTTAATATATGATTAGTTTTTACTATATGCAATATACAGTATACATTTTTTTTAACTTATAAAATGCATTCTTTAACCCCCCCCCCAAATAGTAAAGTCCAAATCTGCAACTGCTCCACTGGCCTCCTTCTCTACGATCCGATGATTATTCATTGATTGGCGGCTTAAAATCAACAAGAGCATCTATGATCCATGTACACAAGGGTCTAACCAGAACCCATGGGCGTAGGAACCCCTAAAAATCGGGGGGGGGGCAGCATTTTCCCCCATCAGATCCCCACTTTCTCCCCATCTCTTTTTTTTTGCAAACACGTACAATAATATATAACTTGAAACACTGGTAAAAACAATGTACGTTTAATACATTAAATATAGGAAAAAAACAATGTTTTTGCTTCCATTGCTCTCACACTCTCACTTACTCTCTCTTTGTCAACATCTCCCTATCTTCTCCACCAACCGCTTCCTTGTCCATGTCTCCTTTTCCTCAGCTCCACTTCCTCTCTTGCCGCTTCTTGTTCTTCGTCCTTCTTTCTTTGTCTACTTCTCATTGGTATCAGCTCTGTTTTTCAGGTACTTCAACAAAAGAGTGCACACACCCTCTTACCAATTTGAAAAATGGGGGAGAGGATGTCCCCGTTGTGGTCACCGTGGCGCTACATTTTTGCAGAAGTACACCAAAAGGCCAGAATATTGCAGATGGATTCACAGAGAAGAGAGGTGCAGAAACCTTTCTCGTTCTCCACAAATCATTCTACAAGTCAAGAAGATGGTCAATGGTGTCAAAAGCAATATAGAGGTTCAGGAGTATTATCACGTGATCATGGAAGAGAGCAAGTCTTTTTGTTAGGCCTTCTCAGTAGAAAATGAACTTGGATACAACTGGCTCTACTTGGGAGGGGTAGGAAGGAAAAAGATTGTTAGTAGTTTCAGGAGTGTCAAGAACAAAACAACGTAAGTTAGGTAATTATATCAATCAACTGGCTAGCTAATAGACTTTTGGAGTCAAATTAATTAAATTTTTTATGAAATTTAATGCAAGAGGCCAGAAACATGCACACCGATTTGTGGAGAGAGAGAGGTGCAGAAACGCTTTTCTTTCTCTGTGAATCGGTCGCATTATTCTGGCCCGTTAGAGTACTTCTGCAAAAAGGCAGAGTCACGGCATGCACCACAATGCATAACCTTACATTTGTCAACATTAAATCTCATCTTCCACTTTGTCGACTGGCCCTCAAATTGCAACAGTTTGTCGGGGCCTGGAAGCAAGTACTTGCCAAGGACCCTGTAGAAAATACTAAAGGGGGCGGAGCATGACGTGATGACGTGGACGCCGTATTGCATGCTCTGTGAGCTGGGGCCCTGAGGAGAAGACCTGATGCAGATAACGACGCTGACTTTTTCGCGTGTGCCGTCCAGTACCCGCCCTCGTTCGGCTTCTGCCTGAGGCGGCACAGACATCTGATTGGGGAGGGAAAGGGAAACACCAGTACTGGGGCGCTGACCGCGGATGTGAGAAGAAAGGAAAAGGAGGGTTAACAGCGAATCCGAGGGTTAATAGCTTATCCGAGGTGTCTGAGGAGGCTTTGTGGGAGCTGAGGCTGGATGAGAACGGTGGGGAAGTTGGACGTTGATGGAGATTTTAGTTTTTTTTTTAAATCTTTTTTTTTTTTCGCTGAGGAGAGAGAGGGGGAGCCTTCTGCACGTGATATGTGGTGGGAGACCCACAAAAAAAATATAAATAACATAAATTAAGAAGAACCAGCCCATATTGAAGGATATATATATATTAGAATTTATTAATTCCTTAGATGGATTAATGCAACTTGATCGAAATATTTTTGAAAGACGTCACACAATGTACAAACCACACATAGCAAAAGACTTACCACGGGACAGATTAGTATGTTTTAAATCATACAGATTCGAATCAAATATTATGGCATTAACTAGATGGAGAAAAACAATATCTGAGAAATGTAAGTATATAAACACATACAATGATCTTGCCTATGAAACCAGACAAGCTCGGAAAATCTATTCTACACTCAAGGCGAACAAATGGAATAAAATTTCGCTGGGGCTTCCCAGAATCTATTATTATTTTTGAAGAAGGTCAGAAGCACCGTTTCAACTTGCGAGATGGATAAAACAGAAGTTGGGGAGACGCACTGAGAAATAGATCAACGCCGTACTCCATTAAAATTAAGGAAGTGGAATAGACACAATATTGTAAGGGACGTATATATCTACACAAATAATATATATAATTTTTTTTATATTAAGTTTATCACTCGAATGGGAATATTAAAGACTATTAGGAATATTTAAAGGCTGAATTCTACTGAAGACACAATATATATATATATATATTAGACTTGTGTATTCGTCTTCGGGCGAACATGAAAACGAACACGAAGAGTGTGTTTTCGTGTTCGTTCTGAAGACACACCGAAGAAAAGAAAGTGCCGGTAAAACGCAGGCGAAGATGAAGACTCACACGCGAAGAATCTTCGCCTTCGTCTACTAATCTCCCCGGCCCCTTCCCCATCTAGCCTACCTTGACTGAAGCGGAAATCCGTAGGCTCGTCGTCAGGGGTTACAGGGCAGTGTGAGTGAGCCTATTGGTCACCAGCAGGGTCTTCCTCTGGCATCAGCCAATTGGTTGATGCCAGAGGAAGGCCCTGCAGGTGACCAATAGGCTCACTCGCACAGCCTTTTTAACTCCTGATTTCCGTTCCCGTTAACCCCTGCGATGCTGCGTTGGATAACGGGAGCAGAAACCCGTAGGGTAAAGGACTGTGCAAGCGACCAATAGGCTCACTCGCACGGCCCCTTACCACTAGTTGCTAGGCAGAAAAAAAAATAAAGCAACCTGGGACCCTGCTGCAACAACAAAGTCGCTGGTACGGACATTTAACTTAGCATAATAACTTATTATAACATTCGTAACAATGCTGCCCTCTATTGGTAAGATACATTGAGTAGCTTAATAAGTTATTATGCTACTCAATGTAAAACCAACAGAGGGCAGCATTCTGTCCGAAAATATATTAGCCATATGTGGCAGTTTGTTCATTTTCATTTATTAATTATTTAAATAAAATATATTCCCATGATCCGCTGGTCTCCCCGCCGCACTCGCAGACATTAATTCTCTCGAACTTGCAAACTCTTCTTTTCTATTTATTTTGGGGTTTTTTTTTGTATTAAACCATTACACGAAAGGATCATGGGAATATATTTTATTTGAATAAATGCAAATGAGCACACTGCCACATATGGCTAATATATGTTCGGACAGAATGCTGCCCTCTGTTGGTTTTACATTAAAACCTGCTGGCGACCAATAGAGTTGCTGATACGGACATTTAAACTCCTGGCGCCAGAGCTGCTGCGGTACGTGTTAACCCCGTATTAACTCTGTAACCGAAAAAAACGAAGAAAAAACGAATATTCGCCAGAAGAGAAGACAGGAACGGGCGAATATTCGCGGAATACGAAGATTTTTTGGGATGAAGACGAACACGAAGACGAAGAGCCCCCTGGTGCCCAAGTCTAATATATATATATATATATATATATATATATATATATATATATATATATATATATATTTTTTTTCCCTTCATTTAAGGCTATTATGTTGAATTCTGAAGTCATAACACTAAAAGTGATGTGTGTATATATATATATATATATATATATATATAATAAAAAAATTATGTTAATTATATCACTTTAAAGGGAATTTAAGAATAGTAGGCTTACTTAAATGATGATGAAGTCTACTAAAGACAAATTAGTGTAAGGGGTGTATGCCTACATAAATATTTTTTTGTTATATTTGTGATATTAAGTTTATCACTTTAAAGGGAGTATTAAAGAATATCAGGTATAGTTAAAGGCATAATTCTATTGAAGATATAATATAATTATTTTTTTCCCCCACTCTTACCCCCTTCTTCCCGTAGAATAACCTCAATTTATATGGCACCGGAAAGAACTGTATATTATATTTAAGATAAGGGAGAGCCCCAGTAGTAATGGCATCTTTGCGAATCAAAGAAGATATGTGTATTTGTATATGTTTTTATGCAATATATTTTTGTTTTATGTATAGAAATTCGGTGTTGGGGAAAATATATGTTAAAACGCCCTTTCTGTCCAAAGGTTTCGATGGTGATAATGGGATATCAGGGATTAGACGGTATGTCGATACATTTGGTGAATGGGATTAAATTCTCCACATAAAAGATCAGTTTGTAGAGAATTATTAAAGAAAGAAAAGGTAGATATAAACTTTCTACAAGAAACACATTGGAAGAAAGAGGATAGCAATAAAATGAAAATTCTGGGTTATACTAAAATGTTTAGCTCCTCATTATCAGGTATTAAAAAAAAAAAAGAGGTGTAGCAATTCTGATTTCGGATGATTTGGACTTTAACTTAAAATATAGTTACCAGGATCCGGAAGCTAGGGTTTCTATAGTAATCTGCAGTATAGATCAAGTAGAATACACTCTAGTAAATATATATGCTCCAAATATAAATTCAGTCGGCATCTTAAAACGTATAATAAATAGAGTGGACAAGGTCAAACAAGGTCTCTTAATAATAGCGGGAGATTTTAACATGGAGTTAGAATCGGATTTAGATAAAAGGATACCTATGGAGAATAAAATCCCTAATGATCTGGGTAAACAAGCTAAACATTAACAAAATATCTTAAAAGCAAATAGACCCGAGAGTTTTGGATTTCACATACTATTCAAGGGTGCATAGCTCATATGCTAGAATCGATGTGTTCTGGAAAGAAGAGAAAATGATAAGAAATTTAGTTGGATCACATTTAATAGAAATATGCTGGACGGATCATAATGCGGTAACTATGAGTACTAAAGCAATAGAAAAAATAAGACATAGAAATAATTGTATTAAAAGAAGAGGCTAAAATAGACTACATATTAAAAATGGCAGAAGCCCTTTTTCAAGAAAATAAATCAGACCAGCTACAATTATCATCGATATGATGTGCATTTAAGTACCTAATGAGGGGCATTTAATAAAATTAGGTACCCAATACAAGAAAAAGCACCAAGTTGACTCATCTAACCTTTATATAAATTACTTTAATCTAAACTCCCAGAATAAAAATAATCCAGTTAGATAAAATCCAGAAACAAATAAATGAACAAATATTGATATCCACTAAGGCAAAATTTAAATCTCTAAATCTTCCTTTATAGCATAAGGGCAATAAAGCTGATAAATTGTTGACAGCTAAATTAAAAAACAAGATAAAAAGTATAACTAAAAGAAGACAGCGCTCCGGCAAAGTATTAATATAAAAAATGGATAATTTATTAAAAAAGTAAACAAACATTAGACAAGGAAAATATTCAAAATACATATCAAAATAAAAATATCAAGAAAGACATACAATAATAATAATAATAATAATAATAATAATAATAATAATAAAAAAATAATAATCAATATACAATGAAAAGAAATCTAATAAAACTCACTGTAGAGTAAGTAAAGCCTGGCCAGGCTAGGCGCCAAAATGCAGATAATATATAAAATTAACTTTAAAGGGAAAGAAGACTATAAACCAAAATGAATAGCAGCAGCCTATGAAAATATTTACTGTATCCCAGGGAAAAAAGATAGAAATAATATTAAATAATATTTGGATAAGGCTAAATTACCTTCTGTAACATCTGACCATTTAAATAAACCTAAGTCAGAAGAGCTATCCAACAATTAAAATCAAATAAGGCCCCTGGCCCAAATGGCCACTCAAGTATATCCTACAAAACAGTTTTAAGTAAAATAGACATGCATTTAAGCGGCATTCACTACTGGCATAACTCTTCCAACTGAACTTATGCAAGCAAATACTGTCCCAATACTTAAACCAAACAAAGAACCTGACTTGGGCAATTATCTACCCATTTCCTTAATCAATTGTGATATGAAGATCTATTCTACTATCTTGGCCGAGAGACTTAAAGATATTGTGCCAAATTTAATTCATAGAGATCAAGTTGGATTTATTAAAAAGAGAACCTCTGGCTCACATATCAGACGTCTTATAAATATACTTAACAGGGAAGAAAAGAAAGGCTCTCCTCTGGCCATAATTACTGTAGATGCAGAAAAGGCTTTTGATAGGGTAAATTGGTCCTTTATGCTTCTAGTACTAAAGGAATACGGTTTGAGTAGAAAAATATTGAATGCCATATTTGCTTTTTATTCGAACCCTACAGCTAGAATAATAGGATCAGGAATAACATCTGAATGGTTCTAAATCAAAAATGGAACAAGACAAGGCTGCCCACTTTCCCCACTATTGTATATTATCTCATTAGAACCTCTAACAGAAAATATACGATTTAGCACCCAGATTAAAGGCTCAGGGGCAAGTCAAAATTAATTTAGACGCAGACGATTTAATGCTTGTGCTTTCTGATCCATATCAGTCTATAAACTATATATTGTCTGACATTAAAAATTATCAAACTATAAATTAAATATATCATGCATCATTACCCTAAATGTAGGAAAATAATTGAACGAAGAAATGCAAAGAAAGTATCCTTTTATCTGGAATAAAGACAAGATAGAATATCTAGGGATCTTAATAACATCAAATATGGAATAAATTTTAGTAATTAATCATCAATCCCTACTAAAAAAACAAGACATATTATGAAGACTGGGATCACATAGACATAACATGGTAGGGAGGTATAAATACAGTTAAATCATATATACTACCCATTTGGTTATATCTTTTTTGGTTGATATCATTGGTCCTCCCGGATAGAAACCTTAAGGAAATACAAACGATCTTAGATCAATTTATATGGAGAGAAAAAAAGACCTAGAGTGGCGAGAAAACTTATGTGTAGGAAAGAGGGAGGGATTGGAGCAGTCAATATAAAAAAATACAATGACTACTTATATGATATCCCCTTTGAGCAGTTGGCTAATACCAGAAAAAAAACTAGAACCCTGGTAGCTAATGGAAAAAGACAATAAAGGAGCTTGGGAACCTGATCTGTTTCTATGGCTACGTTTTTCAAAATATCAGAAGTGGCTTAAACAAGAACAAAATCCAATAATTAATAATTAAGACAACAATGAAAATGTATAGACAAGATCCCAACTTCTTGCCCTCTCTCAATAATCCAAGTAGAAATGGAAAATATCGATATCAGAGATTGGCAACATAATGGTATGGGGAAATTGAGCGATCTTGTGGTGGACGAACAGATTAAATTGTTTGTATAAGTTAAAACAGAATTTAATTTACCCTGAAATGACATGTTTAAATACTTACAAATTAAAAGTTTTCCTATAGATCACTGTATGTCAAATCTCCATATGAATGGCCTATGTATTCATTTATTATTTCAAGAGAAAAAAAATATTGGCGATATAATAGAATCAAGATTAATCAAGAAAAATGTAAATATGGAAATTAATACCAATTTAAACAAATGGGGAAAAGAGTGGATAGGAATAATCCCAAAAATAAAACCTTACCTTCACGGTTTAAATCTTTTGGAATCACAGGAGATGGCACCTAGTCCCAAAGAATATATCTAAAATATTCCCGTCGGTATCTTCTTAATGTTGGAGATGGGAAATTGAAGTAGGTACTCATTGGCCAAGACCAGAATTGTTTTATCCATTTATTTCTAGCTATTAAATATCTATTGGTTACAAACTGGAAATCTCAATTGTTACCTTCTTGGACACAGATAAAACACCAATTAAATTACCAATTAGAGATGGGGAGTAAGGGGACGAAAACAGTGGATAAAGGTTATAAGATTTGGAGACAGCTATTTGAGAAAGAAGAAGACACTTTAGTCGGATTTTATATATTGTTATCATCATTGACATATTACCATCGTAGACAATGATACAAATTACGGGCGATTCCTTTGTTTTGTTTTTTCCAACCTGTTTTAAATATTTAAGTAATAACTTATGGAGAAGGATATTGTGCATTTTTGTATCTTGTATATGTATTTTTTTGTATTTGTTTTTTTTCCTGTTTTTGTCTATTTGATATAATAAAAAAAAAAATAATACTAAATAACAATAAAGAACATAATCTGTTCTGTAAAAAATGTAAAGGCTTTCTTAAAAACAGAGGGAAAAATAGCCGTTAGGAGTAAAAATGATTTGTAAATCTATATTCTGTTTATATTCAATTTTTTTAACCATCAAGTAAAGAATACTTAAATACCTACAATTTAGTTACTAATATACACACACACATATATATATATATATATATATATATATATATATAATACTGCTTTTTTAAAAACCCAATTTTTTAAGTGTTATTGTAATCTCTTCATTCCGTAAACTATATATAAAAGGGTTCAAGATCGGGGTCACCATTGTGTAACACACAGAAATCATTTTTTGTAATCCTAAATATTGTCCTTTTGATGGAATCACGTAGTTAAACACTATGGTCCCATAATACATACAGACCACGGTCAGGTGGGAGCTGCAGGTGGAGAAGGCTTTTTGTCTCCCAGTTGAGGTGGAGATCCGGAGGATGGCGAGAATAATATTTATGTAAGTCATGGCGATAAATATTAACGGTAGGAATACCAATGGAATAGAGATGATAGCAGTTACTATTTCATTTGCTGATGTGTCAGAACAAGAAAGTCGGAGAACTGGAACCAGGTCACAATAAAAATGGTTAATTATATTTGTCCCACAAAATGTCATCTTGTACAGAAGAACAATATGTGGTAGAGCAAAAAGTACTCCACAGACCCAACATGAAGTTGCGAGGAGAATACAAAGCTTGAGGTCCATGATGGAGGAATAACGCAATGGGTTACAGATGGCCAAATATCGATCGTAGGACATCACGGTGAGGAGCAAACACTCATTAGCAGCAGATATCGAAAGAAAGTAAAACTGCATAAAGCATCCAGACAGAGAAATAGCGCTTCCTCCATTCATTATTATATGGAATGTTTCAGGTACGATGGTTGTGGAGAGAAGGATATCATTGAGCGACAGGTGGCTGAGGAAGAAGTACATTGGAGCGTTGATGTGGGGACATGCAACGAACAGTAATATGATGGTGAAGTTAGCCAATAATGTTAAAATATAACTTATAAGAAACAAAATGAAGAGGATGATTTTAGTGCCGTGGATGTTCTCAAATCCTAGAATCCAGAATTCCCTGATTAGTGTCTCATTCTTAAGATTCTCCACCTTTCACAGAAAAATAAATAAGCATACATCTCTGAGACATTTGCAAAGAAAGACCTTAGAAATATACGTATGTAAACTATAGAGATTTTTTGGATTTGTCAAACAAAAATGAATAGATAATAAATAAAGTATACTTTATCTCAGTTTTACCTTCATGATTCGGACCTGTTCCTTTTTTACGATGATGAGATCTACAGAGATTGAAAACTCTCTTTAGGCGCAGCACTCAGGTCCATATGAGTGAAAGAATAAGTTTTCTAAAAAATCTAGATGCAAAACAATATTGAATAAATAAATTATTCCCAAAAAATTCTTACCATGTCTATGATGGTTTCCAATTGTGTTTGCTAAATTGATACCGACAGTGATTACGTTTCAAAATGTGTCCAGGCAGGAAAAAATATGCTTTTTATGGCTTTTAGTGTAATACTGCCATATCCAAGAATCCTCGAGAGGTCTCCTCCTGCTGGAAAAGTTACTCCAAAGAGACTGAACGAATAATTCTTTCATATTGTTCAGTTCAGAAGTTTCTCAAATGTATTCTGTCTTTCTGCAAAAATACCCTAGTGGTACAGGTCAATAATTTGAACCTTATCTATTCATAGAAACAAATAAAAGATTCCTCCGAAATGAATGTCCAACTCGTGTATATTCATGGCTTCCAATTTACAGTAAAACTTAAATAAAACAATACTTGACTCATATCAACTCAACTGTGTCACAGTTCCACACTTTCAGCCCCTGGAGGTCACGCTAACAGGCCCAGTGCCCTGCCTGATGGCTATCCTGCTGTGTGCCCTGCCTGTACTCCACGCCTTTCCTTAAGGCTAATACTCAGCGCCCCATCCGGCCTACGAGATTGGAAGAACATTTTACCAATGCTCGAGAGATGGTGGTTCTAAAGCTGAAAAGGTGAAAGGCAGCATCCCTGATCTCAACATTGACACTTTGCGCAAGAAGGTACTGCTGGATAGTGTTCTCTGCCTTTTTTCTCCATCATATAGACACCTTAGTATTAAGTGGACCAGCAGCCCATTCATTTGGTCACTGGAAGAGAAGAAGCTCACCCAGATTAGTCCATCATAATGCAAAGTGAACTGAGGAACAGAGTCCTCCAAAGCAGATACCGGCACAGTCCACAGTGCGTGTAGGCATCCAAGTAGTAACCAGGCCAAATCCTGCCTAGCTTCCAAAATTAGATTTATTCAGGGTGTTATGGCCATAGGCATCAGCTGAGTAACCCTGACCTGATCCTACCACTCTTTTTTCAGGAACTCACACGGAGGCTGTCATTGAAGAAGCCCAACAGCTATGTTGTTTTAAAGCCACTTTGTGGTCTCCTACAAAGTAAACCCTGCGTAGGGAAAAGAACACTGTATGAGACTGTTGATAGCTGATCCTAAACTTGCTTAATGACTATTCCATCATTGACAATCTTAAGGAGGAGGACTAAACCTAAGACCTCACTTCTCCTGGCCCCAATTAGCCCTTGGTCATTTGTAATAACCATTCCCGCTTGCTTCACATTCCATCTACTCCCCGCTGTTGAACCGTTTATTGTTTTTAATGTTATAACATCCACGTATGATTGCTTTATGGTGTTGTGACACAGTAAAGTACTTACACATTTATGAGAGTTTTTGTTCAGGGTGTACTGCTTTATGATTATTGATATTGACTTTCACACATGTTATGTCAAAGCTTGTGTCCGGGAAAGCGTCTTGGTATGCCATCTAGATGATATAAATGTTCTGTCTTTGAATAAACACAATCCAGTAGAGCCCTCTAAAGCTTGTGATTACTGGGTAATGTGTTCCTTTTTGCCACGTTGTGAATCCCTCTCCCTCACATTGACATGATTCATCAATGGATAGAAAACAAAAAGTGGAAAATAAACAATCACTGAGCGTACAATATGGCTATGTAAATACAATGTTTAAATATAGCTGTGGTGTGCGTCAAAAGGTTGTCAGGCTTCACAAAATGGGAAGAAGATAGTTGGAGTGGTCAGAAAAATCTCCAAGGATAACAGCTGCAGAATTGCATCCTGGGGTCAGAGAGCCTCTAAAACTGCAATCCGACAACACCTACGTCACCACAAGTTGTTGGATAGGTTTCAAACAGGCATCTTCAGTTTGCCAGACACTACTGGAACTGAGATGAGATCATGTTCCATGGTCAGATAAACACCAGAGGTGGGTTTGGTGCACACAGAGACGTAGCCATATGCACAAGTATCCCATGCCCACAGTTAAATATGGTGGTGGCTCTTTAATGTTTTGGGGCTGTTTGTCTGCCAGAGGAATGATGCTGTTCTTAGGATATATAGCATTGTTATAACATCTGACTGTCAGAAAACTTTAAATGAGCCGTGGTCATATCTTCCAGCAGGACAACAATCTAAAACGTACATCAAAATCAACACTAAAATGGTTTACTGACCACAAAATCAATCAATCAAATTGGTACCTTTAGTGGCAACTGAAGGTACCAAAGCTGCATTTAGGGTTATGGGACAATGAGAAGGGAGCATGAATGTATGGTGCAGAGAGTCCTGGCAGATCCAAACTTTCTCTTGTTCAGCAGTATGGGAGCATTGTCTATTTAAGAGTTTGAGCGGTCAGTTAAGTTAATAACCGCCGTGCCCCTAGTAAGGAGGGGATAAGGTAGACCTTTTAGAAGACATGTGGAAATGGGCCAAAACATGTTTTTATTGAGGGAACGTACTAATGCGTTCCAATGACCCCCAGTATTAGAATCCTGTATTATATCTCAACTGACTTCAATGAGCCCCGTTATGGAGCCTATTGAAGCCAGTGAAATGCAATACATGCTTCTAATAATGGATGTCATTGATGCCCATTAGTATTTTCATAGAACACAAAGGAAGCCTGGATGGACTTCATCCTACCTTAACCAGGAATGTGGTGGGTAGGTAATAGAGCAAATGAACTAAAATTGATTCAATTTTTTTTATTTTTTTTTTGATCCCTTCGTTTTCAGATACAAATTTTATTTCCTGCCCTTTCAATTTGGACAAAAATGCGGGTATTTTAGATTCGGAAACAAACCTTTTTGTCACTCACCATCTCTCACTCACTCTCATTCAAGTTTTATTCACACTCTCTCTGAATGTCTCCCTACCTTCTCCGCGGACCTCTTCCGTTTCCCTGTCTCCTTGCCTTGCAGCACTACTTATTTTTTTGCATCTTTTTGTCTTTATTTTTCTACTTCTCCATGGACATGACCTCGCGGTGAACTTCTGCAAAAGCCTCTCCACTAGTTCAACCAGGGCTCTGCCCTTTTGCAGAAGTTTACCGGAAGGCCGTGTCCATGGAGAAGCAGATGAAGAAAGAATGCACAAGGAGCAAAGGACAAAGAGAGAAGAAGCGAAAACCTGGAGACTGGGAGATGGAAGAGGATGGCGGAAAAGCCTAGGAGACATTTAGAGAGAGTGTGAGAGAGAGTGAATGAGTGTGAGAGAGCATGGATAAGAGTGTGAGAGTGAGTGAAAGAACCAATAAAATTCAAATGAAAATTTAGAGCTCTTTGCTTTGTTCGAAGAATTGATGAAATTGGCAAACTTTAGTAAAATTGAAATTTGCACTAATTTGAATGCACAGTATTTAGTTGATTTAACCCCTTCTATTCCACAGGACAGGGACTGAGGTAGAGGGGAGCATGGAATGGGGTCTCTTTCCATCCATAGTGGAATGGTATTAGGGGTGAGACAAAGATGCCTCTCAGTGTACAGGAAGGGGGGTGAGGGGATCCATGCCCCAATATGGGTTTATAGATCATTTAACCCCTTCATCCACTTTAGCAGGGGATGGGGTATCAATTGACATATACTCCCTCCCAGCAAGGAGTCCCAGTAATGGAGGGTTCCTTAACAGTTGGACCATGGAGGAGAAGAGCTCCTGCTGTAGTAGGGCTGCTCCTTCTGTGTCACGTAAGTGATTTTTTTAATGCATATTATATTGGTGGCAGAGGGTAAGAGTACGTAATAGGCACTCTTCTATTTCTGGGGACAATAAACTATCCCTTTAAGGACAAGTCAAGCTGAAAGAACAAAAAGATGCAAGAGAGGAAGCTGAACTCCGGGAAAGGAGACAGGGAATCTGTCAGCGGAGAAGGTAGGAAGACATTGTGAGAGAGACTGGGAGCGAGTGTGAAGGAGGGAGAGTGAGAGTGTGGGGGGTTTTGCATTTTAAAGTCTGGGGTGCAGAGGGACCAATATAGGATCTGCCCCAGGTGCAAAATACTCTAGGTACTCCAAGCCTCTGAAATTTTTTTAAGAAATAAACATACACATCTTCATGTTTCAAAAGCAACTAAAGCAGGGCCGGCCCTACAATGGAGCAGAGTGGGGCAATTGCCCCAGGCGGCACTTTTGAAGAGGCGGCACTTTGCTGCCCCAAGCACTTTTTTTTCTTTTTTTTTGAAAAGACTTTTTGAAAAAAGTTCAAATTTGTATAATCCATAAAACAACACAAGCCACAAGCCCCAATAGTCATAGGGGGTGATGCTTTTTAAATGGATGCTTCATGCAGGGTATCATCATATGGATTTGAAGACAATGAGTCTCAAACTGTAAAGCGTATTAACGAACGTATAATATTCAGTAGCCACACTCAGAAACATTGTAGAGGCCAGCGAAACCAAGCAAATGGCAAATGGCTCTTGTGTTTACTAATAATACCTGCAGACTATGCTATACCATACAGAAGGAAATGAGCAGCTCCATTCAGGCTTCACTATAAACATTTAACTATACATAATTGTGTCTACGTTTAGAGCCATGCTATTTCATTGGTTTATTAAATTGTTTCATTAGAGCCTCTGTAATCTCTTTGTTCCTGAGACTGTATATAAGGGGATTCAACAGCGGGGTCACAATGGTGTAACAGACAGCAACAAATTTTTGTAATCTTAAGTATTGTCCTTCAGATGGAACAATATAATTAAACACCAAGGTCCCATAATACATACAGACCACGGTCAGGTGGGAGCTGCAGGTGGAGAACCCTTTTTGTCTTCCAGCTGATGTAGAGATCCGGAGGATGGCGAGAATGATGTTTAGATAAGTTACAGAGATAAATGTTAACGGCAGAAATAATATTGGGATAGAGTTGACAGCACCTACTGCTTTAATGGTTGATGTTTCCGAACAAGCAAGTTTGAGAAGTGGAAGAAGGTCACAATAAAAATGGTTAATTATATTTGAGCCACAAAATATCATCTTGTGCAAAAGAACGATATGTGGTATGGAAATGAGGATCCCACATGCCCAAGATAAAGTTGCAAGAAGAATACAAAGTTTGAGGTCCATGATGGAGGAATAACGCAATGGGTTACAGATGGCCAAATACCGATCGTAGGACATCATGGTGAGGAGTAAACACTCATTAGCACTGCAAACAGCTAGAACATAAAATTGAGTGAAGCAGTCGGTCTCGGGCATAGCATAGCCTTCACTCCATATAATCCGGAGCATTTTAGGTTCAATGTTCGTTGAGAGAAGGATGTCATTTAAAGACAGGTGGCTGAGGAAGAAGTACATGGGAGCGTTGATTTGGCGACATGTGAGGACCAGTAATATGATTGTGAAGTTAGCAGATAATGTTAAAATGTAGCTTATAAAAAACAAAAAAAATAATAAGACTTTAGTGTTGTGGATGTTCTCGAATCCCAGGATCCAGAATTCCTTGATTATCGTCTCATTTTTAAGCGGCTTAGACTTTCGTGTAAAAATAAATGCACAATAAAATTAATCCCTGAAACACAAAAATTGTAAAAGTAGACAAAAACATTTAAGAAGGGTGTTTTTATCTCCCACCAAAAAGAATATATTACCTGGGACACAACACTTTTTTATGGAAACAGATCAAACAATGTATGGCTTGGCACTCTAAGGTAAAGTTGGGTACACACTCCTATGGTAGCCATAATTATTACTAAATCCAATAACTAATCTTTACACGGGCCTCAGAAGGTCCATGTGTGGAGTCTAGAAAGTGTCAGACCTTACCACGGAGACATGACAAAATTGGAAGTTTGGCCTTTTTTCCTTCTTGTCCATCATTAATTATGAGGCTGAGTCTGTATCTTTTTCTTTCTTTTTGTTGTTTTCTCCAATAGTAATATAAATGATTAGACACACATAATTATATTTCTTGTAGTTGAGTGCTACTCCTGCTGGATAAAGATTATGGTTGAAGACCAACTTCTGCACAGAAGTAAGAGAGCACAAACCCAGAAATGACCAGAAAAGTTAAAGGGAGATTTTCTGCTAAACTCTTGAGGGAACGGTTAAGAAAACCAAATTTTTAGTTTGTAACATTTGCGGAATCATATTAAGAGTAAAAAAACTTTGAACGGCACTTCAATATGGAGGACTACCTATCGTTATTCCTGATCTATCAGCGAAGACTACAAACATCAAAAATAGGAAAAAAATGTGTTGGAAGACATCATTTCCATTTAATCTGCCAATTTTCTTACTTGTATTAGCTCAAATGTTACGTGGTCTTTGACCTCGTCTTAAATGTAAAATAGACTTATGAATGCCCAATGGATGCCTCATTTCAATGACAGCCGTCACCTAATAATGATTCTAGATTGTTGTCCCCGGTTGCTCTACTCTAGGCTCCAGGCTCTTTGATAATAGAAACATAAGAACATGTAATCAGCCCTTGGTCTTGTGTTAGAGATCTAGGCTGTTCTACTTACAGTATCTTCCACCCCTCCTCTTGTTCTCCTCCTTTGAAATGAACTTCTCTTCTGTACTTTGTTAACTCCCTTAATGTATTGGAATATTTCTATCCTATCTCTTCTCTCTCAGTTCTCATCCATGTTATGCCTTGAAAATTCTATCTGTGTACAATGTCCTACCATTAAATGCAGATGAATATGGCCACTCAATCTTACCTGGTTTTCGTAATTTTCTAAATCTTTCTGCGATAACATCATGACGCTGACTCGTGTTTATCGCAATGTTTTTTAAGCTGGAAAGAATCTACTTTTTATAGTTTTTCAACATTATACTGCCATATCCTCAAGAACCCCCAGAGGTCTCCTTATGGCCCGAGAAGCAACACCAGAGAGACAAGGCGGTTAATTATCCTCAAGTGGCTATTAAAGAAATGGTTTCTGAATTTCTGTAATATTGCACAGATCTATAATCCACATTTGTTCAGTTCACATGAAGCAAAATAAGAGTGATAATGAAATGTATGTGTTGATTTTATAAAAATGGAAGGCTTCTTATTGTGCAAATTTTATTCTCTTTCATCTGTGTTCCGGCTCCTGTTTAGTTGTGTGACCTTGGTCAAAATTATATGATTTCTAATGCCTAGGTACCACTGCGGCCTGTTAGCAGGTCTTGTCTAGACGTGTATATACTCTGATACCACTTATACCAGTCTGAAAGCCTCATTCACAGGCTCCTGTCTGCAGGGCCGGACTGGCACACCGAGAAACCGGGAAATTTCCCGGTGGGCCAGCAGACCAACATTTAAAGCGGCCGTATGGCCGCCTCCGCCGACCACCTAATAAAATTAAAGTGGCCGTGGTGCACGCACCAAGCATCCCACTGGCAATGCCTCATTGAGGCTCTTCCTCCTACCCTTTACATGACAATCCCTTGTGACAAGGAGAGGATCTTCACGTCAGAGGAGAGCAGGAAAAAAGACAAACAAAAATGTAAGTATTTAAAAATAAAATAGCTAGGGGTTAGAGGAAAGTGGACCCATATTTAAGGGAGTGGGGGGGTGACTGGGTTTTGTCATTACAAAATAAATATAAACAGGGGGGTGGGTGGCTGGGGGTAATACACATGGCAGTGGGGACATCAATAGGCAAGAGGGTGGTTGGGCATCACATAAATTAATACTAAAGGGGGGCCTGACTTGAGGCATCAGATTAACCACTACAAAAGGGGTGGGGGCATCACTACACAAGGGAGAGCAATACACAAGGTTGTGGGGGAACACATTAATCAATACACAAGGGGCAAAAATGTAAAAGGGGGGTTAATGATAACCGTTGTGGCTTAGCATGTCCTGTTGTGTGTGGGTGTCGGTGTGGCAGAGCCTGTCCTGGTGTGTGTCTTGGTGTCGGTGTGGCACAGTCTGAACTTTTGTATGTGTTTGGGTGTCCTTGTGCCAGAGCCTGTCCTGGTATGTGTGTCTGGGTGTCGGTGTAGCAAAGCCTGTCCTGGTGTGTTTGAGTGTCTGTGTGGCAGAGCCTTTCCTGATGTGTGTGTGTTTGGGTGTTGGGGTGCCAGAGCTTGTCCTGGTGTATGTGTTTGGGTGTCGGTGTGGCAGAGCCTGTCCTCATGTGTGTATTTGAGCGGCAGTGGCAGTCGTTGTGGCAGAGCCTGTCCTGGTGTGTTTGAGTGTCTGTGTGGCAGAGCTTTTCCTGGTGTGTGTGTGTGTGTTTGGGTGTCAGCATGGCAGAGCCTGTCCTGGTGTGTGTGTTTGGGTGTCGGTGTGGCAGAGCCTGTCCTGATGTGTGTGTTTGGGTGTCGGTGTGGCAGAGCCTGTCCTAGTGTGTGTGTTTGGGTGTCGGTGTGGCAGAGCCTGTCCTCATGTGTGTATTTGAGCGGCAGTGGCAGTCGTTGTGGCAGAGCCTGTCCTGGTGTGTTTGAGTGTCTGTGTGGCAGAGCCTTTATTGGTGTGTGTGTGTGTTTGGGTGTCAGTGTGGCAGAGCCTGTCGTGGTGTGTGTGTTTGGGTGTCGATGTGGCAGAGCCTGTCCTGATGTGTGTGTTTGGGTGTCGGTGTGGCAGAGCCTGTCCTAGTGTGTGTGTTTGGGTGTCGGTGTGACAGAGCCTGTCCTGATGTGTGTGTTTGGGTGTTGGTGTGGCAGAACCTGTCTTAGTTTGTGTGCTTGGGTGTCAGTGTGGCAGAGCCTGTCTTAACGTGTGTGTCTCTGGGTATCGGTGTGGCAGAGCTTCTCATGGTGTGTGTGTCTGGGTGTCGGTGTGTGTTTGGCTGTCGTTGTGGCAGAGCCTGTCCTGGCATATGCTTGGCAGAGCCTGTCCTGGTGTGTGTGTTTGGGTGGCAGAGCCTGTCCTGGTGTGTGTGTTTGGCAGAGCCTGTCCTGGTGTGTGTGTGTGTTTGGGTGTCGGTTTAGCAGAACTTGTCCTGGTGTGTGTGTCTGGTTGTCGGTGTGTCAGAGCCTGTCCTGGTGTTTGTTTTTGGGTGTCGGTGTGGCAGAGCCTGTCCTGGTGTGTGTGTGTTTGGGTGTCGGTGTGTCAGAGTCTGCCCTGGTGTATGTGTTTGGGTGTCAGTGTGGCAGAGCCTGTCCTGGTGTGTGTGGTGTGTGTGTTTGGCAGAGCTTGTCCTGGTGTGTGTGTCTGGCTGTTGGTGTAGCAAAGCCTGTCCTGGTGTGTGTGTGTGTAACGTTCACCCTTCGCTGTATGGACTTGGTTAAACTTTGTGCCATTCATTTCATGTTTCCAGCCACTAGTGGCCGCCCTTGCCATTCAGAACCACTCAGACTAATTATCAGGTCCAGCTGCAGTTGCTTACCTGATCAAGTCAGCCTTTATAAACCTGCCCAGCCCTGCAGTCTGGGCCTTGAAATTGAAGTTAGAGGACTACCTGTTTGGTTCCTGCCTTGTTCCAGTACCTGCCTTGTTCCAGTACCTGCCTTGTTCCAGTACCTGCCTTGTTCCAGTACCTGCCTTGTTCCAGTACCTGCCTTGTTCCAGTACCTGCCTTGTTCCAGTACCTGCCGTGTTCCAGAACCTGCCGTGTTCCAGAACCTGCCGTGTTCCAGAACCTGCCGTGTTCCTGAGTTGCGGCCTCCCAAGCAGAGTACCCTGCAAGTGGGCAACCTGCCGTGTTCCTGAGTTACGGCCAGCGCCCCTCTAGTGGACTCCCAAGAGGAGTGCCCTGCAAGTGGGCAACCTGCCGTGTGCCCTACAAGTGGGCAACCTGCCGTGTGCCCTGGAAGAGGGCTTCTAGCCGTGCCGTGTGCCCTGGAAGAGGGCTTCTAGTCACGTGCCCTGCAAGAGGGCTTCTAGTCGTGCCGTGTGCCCTGCTAGAGGGCTTCCTGCCGTGTGTGCCCCAACCCGAGGGCTTCCAGCCGTGTGCCCCGCAAGTGGGCTTTCAGCCGTGTGCCCCGCAAGTGGGCTTTCAGCCGTGTGCCCCGCAAGTGGGCTTTCAGCCGTGTGCCCCGCAAGTGAGCTTCCTGCCGTGTGCCCCGCAAGTGGGCTTCCTGCCGTGTGCCCCGCAAGTGGGCTTCCTGCCGTGTGCCCCGCAAGTGGGCTTCCTGCCGTGTGCCCTGCAAGTGGGCTTCCTGCCGTGTGCCCTGCAAGTGGGCTTCCTGTCGAGTGACTTTCTTTGTAAATATTGTTGTACCACCATATACAATACAACTCTTAATTCCTGATCTTCTGTCTGTGGTTTATTCCTACGCCTGTCTGTACCGACCCCAAGCCATCATGCATCGTGGGGTACAGACAGAGCCCCTCGTATCCCCTGCACCTGGGCTCCTTATCAACCTGTGTCCTCGGTTCGTGACAGTGTGTGTTTGGATGTCTGTGTGGCAGAACCTGTCCTGGTGTGTGTGTCTGGGTGTTGGTGTGGCAGAGCCTGTCCTGGTGTGTGTGTTTGGGTGTCGGTGTGGCAGAGCCTGTCCTGATGTGTGTGTGTGTTTGGGTGTCAGTTTGGCAGAACTTGTCCTGGTGTGTGTGTCTGGGTGTTGGTTTGGCAGAACCTTTCCTGGTGTGTGTGTGTTTGGGTGTAGGTGTGGCAGAGCCTGTCCTGGTGTGTGTGTTTTGGGTGTCGGTGTAGCAGAGCCTGTCTTGGTGTGTGTGTTTGGATGTCGGTGTGGCAGAGCCTTTCCCGATGTGTGTGTTTGGGTGTTGGGGTGGCAGAGCCTGTCCTGGTGTATGTGTTTGGCTGTCGGCACGGCAGAGTTTTTCCTTGTGTATTTGAGTGTCTGTGTGGCAGAGCCTGTCCTGGTGTGTATGTTTTGGGTGTCGGTGTGACTGAGCCTGTCCTGGTGTGTATGTTTGTGTGTCGATGTGGGAGAGCCTGCCCTGGCGTGTGTCTGGGTGTTGGTGTGGCAGAGCTTGTCCCGGTGTGTGTGACTGGGTGTCGTTGTGGCAAAGCCTGTCCTGTTGTGTGTGTTTGGGTGTTGGTTTGGCAGAGCCTGTCCTGGTGTGTGTGTTTGGGTGTTGGGGTGGCAGAGCCTGTCCTGGTGTATGTGTTTGGGTGTCGGTGCGGCAGAGTTTTTCCTTGTGTATTTGAGTGTCTGTGTGGCAGAGCCTGTCCTGGTGTGTATGTTTGGGTGTCGGTGTGACTGAGCCTGTCCTGGTGTGTATGTTTGGGTGTCGATGTGGGAGAGCCTGCCCTGGCGTGTTTGAGTGTCTGTGTGGCAGAGCCTTTCCTGGTGTGTGTATTTGGGTGTCAGTGTGGCAGAGCCTGTCGTGGTGTGTGTGTTTGGGTGTCGGTGTGGCAGAGCCTGTCCTGGTGTGTGTGTCTGGGTGTCGGTGTGGCAGAGCCTGTCCTGGTGTGTGTGTGTTCGGTGTCGGTGTGGCAGAGCCTGTCCTGATGTGTGTGTGTGTGTGTTTGGGTTTTGGTTTGGCAGAGCTTGTCCTGTGTGTATGTCTGGGTGTTGGTGTGGCAGAACCTTTCCTTGTGTGTGTGTGTGTGTTTGGGTGTAGGTGTGGCAGAGCCTGTCCTGGTGTGTGTGTTTTGGGTGTCAGTGTAGCAGAGCCTGTCTTGGTGTGTGTGTTTGGATGTCGGTGTGGCAGAGCCTTTCCTGATGTGTGTGCTTGGGTGTCGGTGTGGCAGAGCTTTCCTGGTGTGTGTGTTTGGGTGTCGGTGCGGCAGAGTTTTTCCTTGTGTATTTGAGTGTCTGTGTGGCAGAGCCTGTCCTGGTGTGTATGTTTGGGTGTCGGTGTGACTGAGCCTGTCCTGGTGTGTATGTTTGGATGTCGATGTGGGAGAGCCTGCCCTGGCGTGTGTCTGGGTGTTGCAAAGCTTGTCCTGGTGTGTGTGACTGGGTGTCGTTGTGGCAAAGCCTGTCCTGTTGTGTGTGTTTGGGTGTTGGTTTGGCAGAGCCTGTCCTGGTGTGTGTGTTTGGCAGAGCCTGTCCTGGTGTGTGTTTGGGTGTTGGTGTGGCAGAATCTTTCTTGGTGTGTGTGTTTGTGTGTCAGTGTGGCAGAGCCTGTCCTGGTGTGTGTGTTTGGGTGTCGGTGCAGCAGAGCCTAATCTGGTGTGTGTGTTTGGGTGTCGGTGTGGCAGAGTCTGTCCTGGTGTGTGTGTTTGGGTGTCACTGTGGCAGATCCTGTCCTGGTGTGTATTTGGTTATCTGTTTCCTGGCAATTTACTTACTGTAGGAATTAATTGAACTATTTAATTTTTACTTATCCAGAGATAAAATGCCTTCCTGTATTTGTAGTCACTTCAGAGGACAACATTTTCTAGGGCCAGAAATCAGTGAAAGGAAAAGTAAAGGTTTTATGATATTAACTATTTCAATAAGCAGATCTTTTCACAAAGTTATAGTCACAGGAATTTGGATTGTGGTTGGGATCTTCAGAGTCTGTGAAACCCAATTGAATTGTATGGCCTGATTTCTGCTCTCCTTCCCCCTTAAGGGAGACCCTTTTTCATACGCACTGGCAGAACTGGAACGTTTCATTTTTGCAGTAGCAAATGTGTCACGTTCTATCTAGGCCGCGGAGCTGCATATCTCTGTCTTGCTTCAGTTTCTCTGTTTTGCTTCAATCCATTCCTGGATTTCCTTATGCTCTGTTCTGATCTTCCATTCCTTGCTTCTAGTTCTGCTCTTTGCTTCAGCTCTGTTTCCTTTATAAGGTAAGCCCCACCCATTATGTTTGTCTTAGTCTGCAGTCTAAAGGTATGTCTCTCTGATGTGTGTTTAGATTTCATGTTTGGTTTGTTAAGTACCTCTGTAAACAGGGTTTAGCGTTAGGACCCACTGTCATTGGGTACTTTGGCGTAGTGGTGGGCTAAGCATACTATGGCCATAAGATGTGACGGAATCTCCAATAGTTATCATATAGTCCTAGGCTAGTTCCTGTATTTATGTGTGTCAGTCGGTGATGTAACCTGTGGGGTGTCCTGTCCTGTCTTGTATCCCCGGTAGAGGGGTGTCCTGTCTTGTATCCCCTGGAGATGGGGTGTCCTGTCTTGTATCCCCGGGAGAGGGGTGTCCTGTCCTGTATATGGGGGATCTTGAGTAATCCTTGTCTTGTTTCCTGTAGTGCCCTTTATCATGTATATCTTGTCTTTTATGTTTATTGCCAGTCCCCCTGTCCCTTGCTTGCTATGTTTCAGCTGTTACTCTGCTTAGCTTCCACACTCCCAGCCTGCAGCATCCCACACATGAGTCTAGTGCTATGTCTCATGCCTGCTCTACGGTGCCTGCAGGATATATCTTTGCTTTGTTCTGGACTACATCCGCTGCTATATCAGGGTGCTGGTGTGTGGCTGCACAACCCTAGATGCTCAACACCAGGGTGAGTGCAGTCGCCCTGCACTAGGCCCTGTCCTGTGACTTCCTTATTGTATGTCCCCCTCTAGTGTCCATTTGTTAGTAATACATGCTCTCCTAATTTTTGATCTCAGCTTGTCTTCTAAATTCTCCTACTCTCTCCTGACCTGACCTTGGCTTGCTTTCTCGTTCTGCTCCTCTGCTGCCTGACCCGACCTTCTGGATTGCATTCGATGATGCTCCAAGGCATCCCAGCCAGGACCCTACACATTTCTCTAACAAACACCTGTCTGCCTGATTGACTACAGGCCATATGTGGCAAGGTGATTATGACCCCAAGCTTTACTCCCCATTCACAGGTACAAACAATCTTAGTAAGAGAAGGTATCAGTGGGGTGGACAAAACTTAAGTCTGCGGCTTTGGCATATTCTGTGGTCGGGGTTACAGTCTACTCAGTGGCAACAGGAAGCTTATGAAGTGGACACCTGACTATGCCAGGTAAGGCCAGTGGGGCCAGACACTTTATTGAACACCCCCATTAAACAGTTACAGTCCTGCTGGAAAAAGTAAGTAAGATCGCATGGGTGGTATCACTGTACTCAGGAGATGTTGTTTAACACGTATAGGGGTGTTGACAGTCCCATATACCAAGGGCTGTAAACTCATATCTAAAGTACAATGTGTGTGGAAAAAAAAACACACAAAAAAAAAACACCACAATTTTTGACGAAGACTGGTGGTGAAATTAGTGTATGGAAAGGGTTAAAATACCCTGGGGTGTCTAGTTTTAAAGCATAAATGGTTTGATTTAGATAAATTGAATTGACTAGCTTCAAAGATAGCATATGAGGCAGAATGACCAGATGTGGAAAAAAATGGTTTGGAAATAGCAAAACGCTACTTGTGCTTATTGCCCTCAAACTTGCCAAAAGCCATAAAAACATACAAAACATTGGGTATTTCTAAATGACAAATAGTAGAATATATTTAGCCGTTTGTTTCATTAGCTTTTGTAGATGAATAAGATGTTTTTCAAATAAAAGAGAGAAACTTGTTTTTGACAATTTTCATCATATTTTATTATTTATATGGGAAATTGGATTCTAGATCAAACATACGGTACCTGAAAAAAAGCCTTTTATGTTCTAAATAAATATATAATATATAACTTGTGAAATTTATAACAGCTGAAAGTGTCAAAACAGCTTGGTCACGAAAAGTAGAAAAAGTTTAAAAAAAAAGAAAAAAAACCAGCCTGGATCTTAAGGGGTTAATGAAATTGGCAGATTTTGTTAAAATTAGAATTTCTAGGAATCTGAATGTACAAGTCTAATTATTACACAGGTTTACAGTATACGCAGATTAATTTTTACATTTCGTATAACTAATACGCTGCTGCCCTCTAGTGGTCAATAATCATACTACAGACTTTCATTTACTGATCCACTTTTAACATTATTAACAATCTGCTGTAATAATTATATTCCAAATACAAAATATGAAAGTGCGCTTAGTGCTTCAAGGACTTAGAGCTCTCAGTGGTTTTTAATTTTGATAGTAAATCAAATACAATTAAATCTATTATCAGTAAACAGTGGAAAATTTTACAGAAAGACGAGCTCCACAAAAAACTTTTTATCAGAAAAACCAAAGGATGAATTCGGGGGAGCGCCAAATCTGAAACCAAAAAAAGATTAAAAAAATTGTACAATAAACATTAATATTAACAAATGTTTCCCATAAATAAATCAGGATTTTATCCATGCAAAAACTGCCCAGCTTGCATAGTGAGTAATAACGGAAGGAATCCTCATACTAACTTTAAATCTACCGCTACTGGAGAGACTTCCTTAATAAAGGATTTTTTGCCCTACTCCACAAGTAATGTGATATATTGCATAGACCGCCCATGTGGGCTTCAGTATATTGGCTGAACACTAAGACTACTAATGAAATGACCAGATGAACTTGCAAAAAATACAAGGAAACCTTTATTTGTTGCTAAAACACTTTTTAGAACATAATCAGAAAAAAAAACCTTTTAAAATTCTGGTCAATAATGAAAGTTAATAAATATTGGAGAGGTGGGGATAATTTTGAAAATATCAGGAAGAAGGAGATGAAATGGGTATTTTGCCTATAAATTCTGCATCCTAAAGGTCTAAATGCTGAGTTAGAAGTTCCAAATAACCTATTTTAAATATAAATGTATATTCTTTTTTGGGCAATAATATGAGGGGCCGTTAGGGACATTATTTCAGTTTTTTTTCCCCTTGTATATCACATAGTGAAACGCATATATCATATAGTGAAACGCATATATCATATCTAATGGATACATATTTATAACGCAGGGTACACTATGATATGTTTCCTTATTTTACATGTCAATCGTTATTAATCCTTAAAAGAAGATTTATTGTGTTTTGGAGAAGTGAACTCTGGTCTTTGTTGCTGCTTTTGTACATCATTTGGTGCTGGGTTTCACAATACCTTTATTTACTGAGACACGTTTAATAGAACTAGTACTTTGCTGCCATCTTGTGGTAAATACGTATATTACAGACTTTGAGTGAAAGATTGACATATGCCTTGCTGCACACCCTGTGTTTGGGGCCTCAGAGAATGTTTTATATCCAAAGAAGTGTCTATGGTGCAGGGTCAGAGTGTATATTGTTAGTATGTAGTTATAACACATCATAAGTAACAGTAAAAATCCAACATAAACATGACCCTTGCACTGCCCATACCCAGGAGGTTCCCCATTTCCCAAACCCGAAATAAAAGACAGACACCAGCAGGATTGGACTTAGAAAAGGCCGAGACATTTATTTAACAAATGTCTCGACATAACTTTATTTAACATATTGTAAAAAACACTTTAATAATAACTTCTGTATAAATACTATACAGTCTTCTGTACACCTGTGTACAAACAGCTGAGGGTTCCCAACCTAAACACAAAACAATGGCTTCACACTACCCCTTCCGCCGGATACCACAATCGCCCAAGCGACCGCGGGTCGGATAGGGGAGCTCCACCTTAACGCTTTGGTTAATCCTGTACAGGGAGGGCATTAACTCTAACCTCTAACCAAAACCATCAACTTGCCACTCCCATTATCATTCAAACTTCTCCAGGGAACTCCTCCGCCACAGCAAAGAAAACGGATCCCGCGAAAAAGAAAGAGGGAAAGGGGGAAAGAAAAAACACACAAAGCCAACACAAAAACACAAAGCAAAAGACAAAAAAGGGGGAGGTTGGGCGGGAAACTGCTCCTGTGGTGTTCAGTAATTGCCCCTTGCACGTGTGCTTAGAGGGGCTTTATAGCCCTGTCCCCTTCCCCCTAATACCATGTGCACCGTCCTGTAGTGCTGGCAGGGTCATGTTCCCCTTAAGCCTATGACTCCAGGGTTTCTTGATACTTAATAATAATAATAATAATAATAATAATAATATCATTATTATTATTCATAATCTAATTATCTTTTTTCATTAAGTGTCAACCAATTACACAGCACTGTACACTTTAAATGGGGCAGTTAACACATACATAATAAATACACATTAACACGTAGAGACACATGAGAAGAATACACATTGTCAAAAAATAATAATTACTTACACAGGAAATGTGAGTACAAGTAGACAACTTGCAACTTTCTGAGTTGCCTGTGACTTAAAGGCTGACATAGAGCATTCATGTATATACTCCTGTGCACCAGCAACCCCTCAGCGTTAGAAGTCTATATTTCATCTCCATTGACATTAAAGTCTGTGGAACCCGTTTTCAAGATTATTTTTTTATATATTATTTTTTTTGTCTGATTTTATTGCGCTCACAGAAACCAAATATTATTTTTTTCAGGACAGCAAGGGCTTTTTTTCTTATAAATTGGTATGGAAAACAAACAACACAGTATGCAAACAAAATTCTTCATTCAACAACATTTTCCCCACTAGCATATATATGTCATGTTTTTGGGATGATTAATGGGCCCGTTTCTCATTTGGAGCTGTATTAGACAACCAAGGGGCATATAGACATATTTTATATATCTCACACCAACATCTTCCAAAGTTTCTTAATTTTGTGTTTATGTGCATATACAAAAAAACATTACAGTTTGCATGGTATCATCCCCCAAGTTCATCAATGCCCCACATGCATAGGTTTGTAATGCTTATGGCACTTAACAGATCATAGAGGAGAGGAGCGCTGGAGGCGATTAAAGTGCAAGACGTACTATTACATTCTGCGTCCTCAAAGGTAAGGTACTGTGTGGACGTAATAGTACGTCCTGTGTCAAGAAGAGGTTAAGTCATTTGAGTTAAGCCTTTAACACAATTGACAACTTAAACCTTTGCACTAAAATTGCAAAAATACATAAATTAACATAGATGTCAATCTGAGTCTCCTCAATTCCTCAAGGAAATAGATCTACACTAGTAACTGAAGCCAGTCACAGTTTCATTTTTTGGAACCATCAAGGATACACCTGCAAATTAAACATGACCTGTGAAGGTACCATTCCATCCAAACACCACATTTTAGTCTTACAAATAACAAGATTTTACTATAATACAGGAGCAAGCAGTTGAGAATTGAGGAGAAACAGCCCCAAGCATAAGACAAAGCAAGCAACTAATGCCAACTGAGGTTCTTTAAATGGATTCTACCTTTGAATCACCATTATGTATAGTTTAAGATGTAAAGAAAGTGATCCTCAATGTGTGAAATTGGGAAGCAAACTCATAAAAGTAATAATAACATACCAGTAAGTGTGTAGATCACGTTAATATTGTGAAGCTTCATTTTGGGCAGAGAGGACATTTTTTTATATACACTTAAATCTTAGATACATCTACAAAATATAATATTGTGGCTATAGTTAAGGATTGTCATCTCTTCATTCCTTTGACTAAATTTAATGGGGTTCAGTGGGGTAACGTTTGGTAATAAAAAAATATTGCCATTTCCATGGAAACAAGTGATTAAACATTAATGCCCCATAAAACATACAGAACGTAGGTAGGTGGGGGCTACAGGTGGAGAAAGCTTTTTCATCGACCATCATAAAACGACGTCATACCTCATTTGTCATTTACATGATTGTTTTGAAAGATGTACTTTGTTATTGTTGTTTTAATGTCTTCATTCCTTAGACTGTATATGATGGGATTCAACAGCGGGGTCACAATCGTGTAGCACACAGAAATCATTTTTTGTAGCCCTGAGTATTGTCCTTTAGATGGAATCACATAGTTAAAGGTTAAGGTGCCATAATATATACAGACTGAAGTAAGGTGGGAGCTGCAGGTGGAGAAGGCTTTTTGTCTCCCAGCTGAGGTGGAGATCCGGAGGATGGCGGCGATGATGTTCATATAAGTTATAGAAATAAAAAATAATGGTAGAAATAATAATGGGATGGAGTTAATTTCACTTACAATTTCACTCGCTGATGTGTCTGAACAAGAAAGTTTAAGAAGAGGAAGTAGGTCACAATAAAAATGGTCGATTGTGTTTGACGCACAAAATGTCATCTTGTGCAGAAGAACAATATGTGGTAAAACAAAAAATATTCCACACACCCAACATGAAGATGCAAGAAGAATACAAAGTTTGAGGTCCATGATGGAGGAATAACGCAATGGGTTACAGATGGCCAAATATCGGTCGTAGGACAACACGGTGAGGAGCAAACACTCATTAACAACAGATAAAGAAAGAAAGTAGAATTGGGTGAAGCAGCCAGCTTTGGAGATACGATTACCTTCTTTTAGGATAATGAGGAGCATTTCAGGTTCAATGGTTGTGGAGAGAAGGATGTCATTGACAGACAGGTGGCTGAGAAAGAAGTACATCGGAGCGTTGATGTGGGGAGATATGACAACCAGCAATATGATCGTAAAATTAGCCCATAGTGTTAGAATGTAATTTATGAAAAACAAAAGAAAGAGGATGATTTTAGTGCTGTGAATGTTTTCAAATCCCAGAATCCAGAATTCATGGACTATGGTCTCGTTCTTAAGATGTTTGAACGTACATGTATAAAGAAATGCACAATAATATTATTATTCTCTGAAGCACGCAATTTGTGAAAATACACAATAATATCTGGGAGGAAAATGTTTCTCATGAAATATTGTTTTTTTGTGAGGAGACCCAAGCTCTTTTAGGGAACAATTGAACAAAATTATTATTTTTTTTTAAATTTATGAAAGATTTGCTTGATCAGTTTCTTGAAGGATTAGTTAAAAGTATGAAAACAGGAAAAAATCTGTGTGATGATGTCATTCCCATCTGCCAATTACCGAAATGCTTACATTTTACTCGACTTAATCTCGTGTTTAGAATAGCCTTATGAAAATCCTATGAAAGGTGACATTTGATCACAGCCTTCATCTAATAATTATTATAGATTATTGTCTTAAATTCCTAAAATATAATAAAAATAATATATAAATATATATTAGATACTTTATATGCAATGATAAGTATAACACGAAAAAGCTGACCAAGGCAATGTTAAAGAGGTCTCTTTCCGGCACGAGAAGGGATTCCAACGAGATCAGACAGTTAATTGTCTTTTCGATAATTATCTGTTTTCTAAATGTTTTCTGAAATGTGTTCTTCATTTCTGCCAAATTGTACCGGTGAAAGAAGTCAACTTGAATCTGATTCAATACGAGTCCTTATGCATTGCCTGTGATACCGTCAGGGTACCTGTTCAATTGGTACGCAAGGTTCAAAATCATTTCAGATGATTATTTTTGTTTCATTTTTTGTTATTTTAGTATTTAGGAAATAAATTTTGTTTCATTGTGTGATAGGATATTCCCTACCACCCCCCCCCCACCCCCCCAACACCCGCTTCCCTAAATAACAGACACCACATTTTGTTTTGGATAAACACAGGCCACACAGCAATTTATTTCCAAAATATAACAACCAATACGCTATCAACATATTCACAATAATATAACCTCAACAAATTCGTCCTTGCCAGGCTGGATTATATCCTGACCTAACCTCTTCTGTGCGTACCCTCCCCCCCTCTTCACTAGACAACCATAGGCATAAACTCCTGGCTTTCCAACCAAAGAGTGCCAGCCACCACCCGGGCTTTAGCTCAGTGGGCACGGTCATACCAAACCCATTAACAGAGGTTAGAGGATTTATCTGCCCAACTACCATCCTTGTCTTAAACACCTGTTCCAGCCTCTACTGGCAAGGACAACACTGCCATTAGCTCCACCTAAAATCAGCAAGTGTGCCCCACCACAAATGCCATGGCCTGCTCCAACACATCTTGTAATGCCAGATTAAATAAATCAAGGCCCAGGTCTGTAAGATGGACCTCGTCACTTTGAAAGTAAACCTCTAGAAAATCCTAAACTGAATTTAAAACCCCCCAGTACCTAAAACAAATTTTGAAACCGACCTATTTAATTTAATCCTTGATCACTCCAAGGCTCGGTGATCATGCAAACATCTCCAATAATTACAAGAAACCACCTCTGACCAGACCAAACAAGTATCGGGAAACAGTACCAGCAGCCACACCAAGTTTGGTGCCCCGTACAGGTATAGTCGTTCCTTCTGAGATGGATCAAGAAAACATCCAGTGCCCCTAGCAAACGAGACAGTTGGACCAACTGGCAAAAACACCAGGCAAAAACCCAATCTGTTCCCTTCCAGGGCGCACTCCTGCCCGTCAACGGGCACAATAGACATAGAAGTGGTTGACAAAACAGATGGAAAAGCGATCTGGTCAGTACACCTGTACTTTATTGGTTGATGGCAGACGAGCCCCCTGCTGGCTACCAACAGAGTCGCTCATACAGACTTTTAAAATCCTGGTGCCGCAACTTGGCCAGGAGAGACCACTGGTCTCCCTGCTTCCAGAGTTAAAGGTCCGTACGAAAGACCAATAAAGTCTCTTGTATGGACCTTTAACTCTCGGAACGGGGGGAGACCATGGTCTCCCCAGGCCAAGTTGCGCCGCCAATTGGTTGATGCCAGAAGAGGCCCCTGCAGGCCACCAATAGAGTCGCTTGCATGGCCCTTTAAATCCTGACGGGGAACTTGGCCTGTCTCCCGGCTCTAAGTTTAACTCCTGACGGCGAACCTACGGATTTCCGCTCCCGTTATCTACGCCGTTTTGGTTGATGCCAGAGGAGGCCCCTGCAGCACTCCTGACGGCGAACCTACGGATTTCCACTTCCGTTAACCCCTGGGATGCTGCGTAGATAAGGTAGGCTAGATGGGGAAGGGACCAGGGAGATTAGTAGACGATTTGCTGCCGCCATGTTTATGCACAAGTCTAAGCTCTTTCAGGCAGGAGTAATGGGAAACACAGAGCAGTGATTACTGTCTTTTCGGGGGCTGTAATCCCTTCCAGGGCTAGGGTCCGTAGTCTGTGGGGAGGAGGCTGGCCCTCAGTCCTCTCAAGGAGTCCCAGTGCTGGAGGGTTCTCTCACAGTTGGAACATGGAGGAGAAGAGCCCCTGCTGTAGTAGGGCTGCTTCTTCTGTGTCAAGTAAGTACTTTTTTGTTAAGGAAGAGTGCATATTATATTAGTGACACAGGGTAAGAGTACTTAATATGCTCGCTTCTATTCTGGGGACAATAAATTATCACTTTAAGGGCAAGTCAAGCTGAAAGAACAAAAATATGCAAGAGAAGAAGCTGAGCTGTGGGAAAAGAGACAGGGACACAGAATCTGTCAGCGGAAAAAGTTAGGTAGACATTGTGAGAGAGCCTGAGAGCAAGCGTGAGGGAGGGAGTGTGAGATAGTGAGTGAGAGTATGGGTGCTTTTGCATTTTAAAGTCTGGGGTGCAGAGGGGGCAACATAGGATCTGCTCCTAAATCTAATCATAAGTATCCGTCCAAGTCGCCTACATTTTTCAGGAAATAAAAATACACATCTTCATGCTTCAAAACCAACTAAAGTCACGTTTCTCATTTAGACCCTTTGAGGTCACATCTGCATTTGTGTTAATCATGCAGTGTCCATGGGTCAGCATACAACTCTAAATTAAACATGGCCTAAGAAGGTCTTCAAAATAACAACATTTCACAATGAAACTTGAGAATTGAGAATAAAAAAAATGGTATAATCCAGGAAACAACACAAGCCACTGGCCCCGACAGTCATGGGGAGAATGCTTTTTAAATGGATGCTACATGCAGGGTATCATCATATGGATTAGAAGACAATGAGCCTCAAACTGTAAAGCGTGTGACCAGGCTTCGTAGGCTTTGCTACAGGTATTAACGAACGTATAATATTCAGTAGCCACACTCAGTGTAGAGGCCGGCACAACCAAGCAAATGACAAATGTCTGATAAAAATACCTATAGACTATGCTGGGAACAGAAGGAAAACAGCAGCTAAATTCCAACAGGCTTCATAAAACTTCTACATTTCTATATCAGCTAACACTATAAACCTATTATTATACATAATTGTGTCTACGTTTAGAGCCATGCTATTTCATTGGTTTATTATTTTTTTTCATTAGAGCCTCTGTAATTTTTTCGTTCCGTAGACTGTATATAAGGGGATTTAACAGCGGGGTCACAATAGTGTAACAGACAGAAACAAATTTTTGTAATCTTAAGTATTGTCCTTCAGATGGAACAATATAATTAAACACCAAGGTTCCATAATACATACAGACCACGGTCAGGTGGGAGCTGCAGGTGGAGAACCCCTTTTGTCTTCCAGCTGAGGTGGAGATCCGGAGGATGGCGAGAATGATGTTTATATAAGTTACAGAGATAAAGATTAATGGCAGAAATAATATTGGGATAGAGTTGACAGCACCTAGTGTTTGAATGGTTGATGTTTCTGAACAAGCAAGTTTGAGAAGCGGAGGAAGGTCACAATAAAAATGGTTAATTATATTTGAGCCACAAAATATCATCTTGTGCAAAAGAACGATATGCGGTATGGAAATGAGGATCCCAGATGCCCAAGATAAAGTTGCAAGAAGAATACAGAGTTTGAGGTCCATGATGGAGGAATAACGCAATGGGTTACAGATGGCCAAATACCGATCGTAGGACATCACGGTGAGGAGTAAACACTCATTACAGCTGCAAACAGCTAGAACATAAAATTGAGTGAAGCAGTCGGTCTCGGGCATGGCATAGCCTTCACTCCAAATAATCCGGAGCATTTTAGGTTCAATGTTCGTTGAGAGAAGGATGTCATTTAAAGACAGGTGGCTGAGGAAGAAGTACATCGGAGAGTTGATTTGGCGACATGTGAGGACCAGTAATATGATTGTGAAGTTAGCAGATAATGTTAAAATATAGCTTATAAAAAACAAAAAAAATAATAAGATTTTAGTGTTGTGGATGTTCTCGAATCCCAGGATCCAGAATTCCTTGATTATCGTCTCATTTTTAAGCGGCTTAGACTTTCGTATTAAAAATAAATGCACAATAAAATTAATCTCTGAAACACAAAAATTGTAAAAGTAGACAAAAACATTTAAGAAGGGTGTTTTTATCCCCCACCAAAGAAAATATATTACATGGGACACAACACTGTTTTATGGACACAGATCGAACAATGTATGGCTTGGCACTCTAAGGTAAAGTTGGGTACACACTCCTATGGCAGCCATAATTATTACTAAATCCAATAACTAATCTTTACACGGGCCTCAGAAGGTCCATGTGTGGAGTCTAGAAAGTGTCAGACCTTACCACGGAGACATGACAAAATTGGAAGTTTGGCATTTTTTCCTTCTTGTCCATCATTAATTATGAGGCTGAGTTTGTATCTTTTTCTTTCTTTTTTTTGTTTTCTCCAATAGTAATATAAATGATTAGACACACGTAAATGACCCAGAAATGACCAGAAAAGTTAAAGGGAGATTTTCTGCTAAACTCTTGAGGGAACGGTTAAAAAAAACAAATTTTTAGTTTGTAACATTTGCGGAATCATATTAAGAGTAAAAAAACTTTTAACGGCACTTCAATTTGGAGGACTACCCATCGTTATTCCTGATCTATCAGCGAAGACTACAAACATCAAAAATAGGAAAAAAATGTGTTGGAAGACATCATTTCCATTTAATCTGCCAATTTTCTTACTTGTATTAGCTCAAATGTTACATGGTCTTTGACCTCGTCTTAAATGTAATATAGACTTATGAACGCCCAGTGAATGCCTCATTTCAATCACAGCCTCCACCTAATAATGATTCTAGATTGTTGTCCCCGGTTGCTCTACTCTAGGCTCCAGGCTCTTTGATAATAGAAACATAAGAACATGTAATCAGCCCTTGGTCTTGTGTTAGAGATCTAGGCTGTTCTATTTACAGTATCTTCTACCCTCTCAGTAAATTAAAACATTCTTATATTCAAACTCTAGCCCTCTAGTTTTAGATTATTACCTCTTGTTCTCCTCCTCTGAAATGAACTTCTCTTCTGTACTTTGTTAACTCCCTTAATGTATTGGAATATTTCTATCCTATCTCTTCTCTCTCAGTTCTCATCCATGTTATGCCTTGAAAATTCTATCCGTGTACAATGTCCTACCACAAAACCCTTTATTTTTAGCCCATTAAATGCAGATGAATATGGTCACTTAATCTTACCTGGTTTTCGTAATTTTCTAAATCTTTCTGCGATGACATCATGACGCTGACTCGTGTTTATCGCAATGTTTTTTAAGCTGGAAAGAATCTACTTTTTATAGTTTTTCAACATTAAACTGCCATATCCTCAAGAACCCCCAGAGGTCTCCTTATGGCCCGAGAAGCAACACAGGAGAGACAAGACGGTTAATTATCCTCAAGTGGCTATTAAAGAAATGGTTTCTGAATTTCTGCAATATTGCACAGATCTATAATCTACATTTGTTCAGTTCACATGAAGCAAAATAAGAGTGATAATGAAATGTATGTGTTGATTTTATAAAAATGGAAGGCTTCTTTTTGTGCAAATTTTATTCTCTTTCATCTGTGTTCCGGCTCCTGTTTAGTTGTGTGACCTTGGTCAAAATTATATGATTTCTAATGCCTAGGTACCACTGCGGCCTGTACTTGTACATACCCTGATACCACTTATACCAGTCTGAAAGCCTCATTCACAGGCTCCTGTCTGCAGGGCCGGACTGGCATACCGAGAAACAGGGAAATTTCCCGATGGGCCAGCAGACCAACATTTAAAGCGGCCATATGGACGCCTCCACCGACCACCTAATAAAATTAAAGTGGCCGTGGTGCACGCACCAAGCATCCCACTGGCAATGCCTCATTGAGGCTCTTCCTCCTACCCCTTACATGACAATCCCTCGTGACAAGGAGAGGATCTTCACGTCAGAGGAGAGCAGGAAAAAAGACAAACAAAAATGTAAGTATTTAAAAATAAAAAAGCTAGGGGTTAGAGGAAAGTGGACCCATATTTAAGGGAGTGGGGGGGGTGACTGGGTTTTGTCATTACAAAATAAATATAAACAGGGGGGTGGGTGACTGGGGGTAATACACATGGCAGTGGGGACATCAATAGGCAAGAGGGTGGTTGGGCATCACATAAATTAATACTAAAGGGGGTCCTGGCTGGAGGCATCAGATTAACCACTACAAAACGGGTGGGGGCATCACTACACAAGGGAGAGCAATACACAAGGTTGTGGGGGAACACATTAATCAATACACAAGGGGCAAAAATGTAAAAGGGGGGTTAATGATAACCGTTGTGGCTTAGCCTGTCCTGTTGTGTGTGGGTGTCGGTGGGGCAGAGCCTGTCCTGGTGTGTGTCTTGGTGTCAGTGTGGCACAGTCTGAACTTTTGTATGTGTTTGGGTGACCTTGTGCCAGAGCCTGTCCTGGTATGTGTGTCTGGGTGTCGGTGTAGCAAAGCCTGTCCTGGTGTGTTTGAGTGTCTGTGTGGCAGAGCCTTTCCTGATGTGTGTGTGTGTTTGGGTGTTGGGGTGCCAGAGCTTGTCCTGGTGTATGTGTTTGGGTGTCGGTGTGGCAGAGCCTGTCCTCATGTGTGTATTTGAGCGGCAGTGGCAGTCGTTTTGGCAGAGCCTATCCTGGTGTGTTTGAGTGTCTGTGTGGCAGAGCCTTTCCTGGTGTGTGTGTGTGTTTGGGTGTCAGTGTGGCAAAGCCTGTCGTGGTGTGTGTGTTTGGGTGTCGGTGTGGCAGAGCCTGTCCTGATGTGTGTGTTTGGGTGTCGGTGTGGCAGAGCCTGTCCTAGTGTGTGTGTTTGGGTGTCGGTGTGGCAGAGCCTGTCCTCATGTGTGTATTTGAGCGGCAGTGGCAGTCGTTGTGGCAGAGCCTGTCCTGGTGTGTTTGAGTGTCTTTGTGGCAGATCCTTTCCTGGTGTGTGTGTGTTTTTGTGTCAGTGTGGCAGAGCCTGTCGTGGTGTGTGTGTTTGGGTGTCGGTGTGGCAGAGCCTGTCCTAGTGTGTGTGTTTGGGTGTCGGTGTGACAGAGCCTGTCCTGATGTGTGTGTTTGGATGTTGGTGTGGCAGAACCTGTCCTAGTTTGTGTGCTTGGGTGTCGGTGTGGCAGAGCCTGTCTTAACGTGTGTGTCTCTGGGTATCGGTGTGGCAGAGCTTCTCATGGTGTGTGTGTCTGGGTGTTGGTGTGTGTTTGGGTGTCGGTGTGGCAGAGTCTGTCCTGGCATGTGCTTGGCAGAGCCTGTCCTGGTGTGTGTGTGTTTGGGTGTCGGTGTGTCAGAGTCTGCCCTGGTGTATGTGTTTGGGTGTCAGTGTGGCAGAGCCTGTCCTGGTGTGTGTGGTGTGTGTGTTTGGCAGAGCTTGTCCTGCTGTGTGTGTCTGGTTGTTGGTGTAGCAAAGCCTGTCCTGGTGTGTGTGTGTGTGTGTGTGTTTGGATGTCTGTGTGGCAGAACCTGTCCTGGTGTGTGTGTCTGGGTGTTGGTGTGGCAGAGCCTGTCCTGGTGTGTGTGTTTGGGTGTAGGTGTGGCAGAGCCTGTCCTGGTGTGTGTGTTTTGGGTGTCGGTGTAGCAGAGCCTGTCTTGGTGTGTGTGTTTGGATGTCGGTGTGGCAGAGCCTTTCCCGATGTGTGTGCTTGGGTGTCGGTGTGGCAGAGCTTTCCTGGTGTGTGTGTTTGGGTGTTGGGGTGGCAGAGCCTGTCCTGGTGTATGTGTTTGGCTGTCGGCACGGCAGAGTTTTTCCTTGTGTATTTGAGTCTCTGTGTGTCAGAGCCTGTCCTGGTGTGTGTGTGTGTTTGGGTGTCGGTTTGGCAGAACTTGTCCTGGTGTGTGTGTCTGGGTGTTGGTGTGGCAGAACCTTTCCTGGTGTGTGTGTGTTTGGGTGTAGGTGTGGCAGAGCCTGTCCTGGTGTGTGTGTTTTGGGTGTCGGTGTAGCAGAGCATGTCTTGGTGTGTGTGTTTGGATGTCGGTGTGGCAGAGCCTTTCCCGATGTGTGTGCTTGGGTGTCGGTGTGGCAGAGCTTTCCTGGTGTGTGTGTTTGGGTGTTGGGGTGGCAGAGCCTGTCCTGGTGTATGTGTTTGGCTGTCGGCACGGCAGTGTTTTTCCTTGTGTATTTGAGTCTCTGTGTGGCAGAGCCTGTCCTGGTGTGTGTGACTGGGTGTCGTTGTGGCAAAGCCTGTCTTGTTGTGTGTGTTTGGGTGTTGGTTTGGCAGAGCCTGTCCTGGTGTGTGTGTTTGGCAGAGCCTGTCCTGGTGTGTGTGTTTGGGTGTTGGTGTGGCAGAGCCTGTCCTGATGTGTGTGTTTGGGTGTCGGTGTGGCAGAGCCTGTCCTAGTGTGTGTGTTTGGGTGTCGGTGTGGCAGAGCCTGTCCTCATGTGTGTATTTGAGCGGCAGTGGCAGTCGTTGTGGCAGAGCCTGTCCTGGTGTGTTTGAGTGTCTGTGTGGCAGAGCCTTTCCTGGTGTGTGTGTTTGGGTGTCAGTGTGGCAAAGCCTGTCCTGGGGTGTGTGTTTGGGTGTCGGTGTGGCAGAGCCTGTCCTGATGTGTGTGTTTGGGTGTCGGTGTGGCAGAGCCTGTCCTAGTGTGTGTGTTTGGGTGTCGGTGTGACAGAGCCTGTCCTGCTGTGTGTGTTTGGGTGTCAGTGTGGCAGAGCCTGTTGTGGTGTGTGTGTTTGGGTGTTGGTGTGGCAGAGCCTGTCCTGGTGTGTGTGTCTGGGTGTCGGTGTGGCAGAGCCTGTCCTGGTGTGTGTGTGTTGGGTGTCGGTGTGGCAGAGCCTGTCCTGATGTGTGTGTGTTTGGGTGTTGGTTTGGCAGAGCTTGTCCTGTGTGTATGTCTGGGTGTTGGTGTGGCAGAACCTTTCCTGGTGTGTGTGTGTGTTTGGGTGTAGGTGTAGCAGAGCCTGTCTTGGTGTGTGTGTTTGGATGTCGGTGTGGCAGAGCTTTCCTGGTGTGTGTGTGTTTGGGTGGCAGAGCCTGTCCTGGTGTATGTGTTTGGGTGTCGGTGCGGCAGAGTTTTTCCTTGTGTATTTGAGTGTCTGTGTGGCAGAGCCTGTCCTGGTGTGTATGTTTGGGTGTCGGTGTGACTGAGCCTGTCCTGGTGTGTATGTTTGGGTGTCGATGTGGGAGAGCCTGCCCTGGCATGTGTCTGGGTGTTGCAGAGCTTGTCCTGGTGTGTGTGACTGGGTGTCTTTGTGACAAAGCCTGTCCTGTTGTGTGTGTTTGGGTGTTGGTTTGGCAGAGCCTGTCCTGGTGTGTGTGTTTGGCAGAGCCTGTCCTGGTGTGTGTTTGGGTGTTGGTGTGGCAGAATCTTTCTTGGTGTGTGTGTTTGGGTGTCAGTGTGGCAGAGCCTGTCCTGGTGTGTGTGTTTGGGTGTCGGTGCAGCAGAGTCTGTCCTGGTGTGTGTGTTTGGGTGTCACTGTGGCAGATCCTGTCCTGGTGTGTATTTGGTTATCTGTTTCCTGGCAATTTACTTACTGTAGGAATTAATTGAACTATTTAATTTTTACTTATCCAGAGATAAAATGCCTTCCTGTATTTGTAGTCACTTCAGAGGACAACATTTTCTAGGGCCAGAAATCAGTGAAAGGAAAAGTAAAGGTTTTATGATATTAACTATTTCAATAAGCAGATCTTATCACAAAGTTATAGTCGCAGGAATTTGGATTGTGGTTGGGATCTTCAGAGTCTGTGAAACCCAATTGAATTGTAAGGCCTGATTTCTGCTCTACTTCCCCCTTAAGGGAGAACCTTTTTCATACGCACTGGCAGAACTGGAACGTTTCATTTTTGCAGTAGCAAATGTGTCACGTTCTAACTAGGCCGCGGAGCTGCATATCTCTGTCTTGCTTCAGTTTCTCTGTTTTGCTTCAATCCATTCCTGGATTTCCTTATGCTCTGTTCTGATCTTCCATTCCTTGCTTCTAGTTCTGCTCTTTGCTTCACCTCTGTTTCCTTTATAAGGTGAGCCCCCCCCATTATGTTTGTCTCAGTCTGCAGTCTAAAGGTATGTCTCTCTGATGTGTGTTTAGATTTCATGTTTGGTTTGTTTAGTACCTCTGTAAACAGGGTTTAGCGTTAGGACCCACTGTCATTGGGTACTTTGGCGTAGTGGTGGGCTAAGCATACTATGGCCATAAGATGTGACGGAATCTCCAATAGTTATCATATAGTCCTAGGCTAGTTCCTGTATTTATGTGTGTCAGTCGGTGATGTAACCTGTGGGGTGTCCTGTCCTGTCTTGTATCCCCGGTAGAGGGGTGTCCTGTCTTGTATCCCCTGGAGAAGGGGTGTCCTGTCTTGTATCCCCGGGAGAGGGGTGTCCTGTCCTGTTTATGGCGGATCTTGAGTAATCCTTGTCTTGTTCCCTGTAGTGCCCTTTATCATGTATATCTTGTCTTTTATGTTTCTTGTCAGTCCCCCTGTCCCTTGCTCGCTATGTTTCAGCTGTTACTCTGCTTAGCTTCCACACTCCCAGCCTGCAGCATCCCACACATGAGTCTAGTGCTATGTCTCATGCCTGCTCTACGGTGCCTGCAGGATATATCTTTGCTTTGTTCTGGACTACATCTGCTGCTATATCAGGGTGCTGGTGTGTGGCTGCACAACCCTAGATGCTCAACACCAGGGTGAGTGCAGTTGCCCTGCACTAGGCCCTGTCCTGTGACTTCCTTATTGTATATCCCCCTCTAGTGTCCATTTGTTAGTAATACATGCTCTCCTAATTTTTGATCTCAGCTTGTCTTCTAGATTCTCCTACTCTCTCCTGACCTGACCTTGGCTTGCTTTCTCGTTCTGCTCCTCTGCTGCCTGACCCGATCTTCTGGATTGCATTCGATGATGCTCCAAAGCATCCCAGCCAGGACCCTACACATTTCTCTAACAAACACCTGTCTGCCTGATTGACTACAGGCCATATGTGGCAAGGTGATTATGACCCCAAGCTTTACTCCCCATTCACAGGTACAAACAATCTTAGGAAGAGAAGGCATCAGTGGGGTGGACAAAACTTAAGTCTGCGGCTTTGGCATATTCTGTGGTCGGAGTTACAGTCTACTCCGTGGCTACGGAGCTGCGCAACAGGAAGCTTATGAAGTGGACACCTGACTATGCCAGGTAAGGCCAGTGGGGCCAGACACTTTATTGAACACCCCCATTAAACATTTACAGTCCTGCTGGAAAAAGTAAGTAAGATCACATGGGTGGTATCACTGTACTCAGGAGATGTTGCTTAACACATATAGGGGTGTTTGACAGTCACATATACCAAGGTCTGTAAACTCATATCTAAAGTACAATGTGTGTGGGGGAAAAAAACACACAAAAAAAAACACACACAAAAAAACACCACCATTTTTGACGAAAACTGGTGGTGAAATTAGTTTATGGAAAGGGTTAAAATACCCTGTGGTGTCTAGTTTTAAAGCATAAATGGTTTGATTTAGATAAATTGAATTGACTAGCTTTAAAGATAGGATATGAGGCAGAATGACCAGATGTGGAAAAAAAATGGTTTGGAAATAGCAAAACGCTACTTGTGCTTATTGCCCTCAAACTTGCCAAAAGCCATAAAAACATACAAAACATTGGGTATTTCTAAATGACAAATAGTAGAATATATTTAGCCGTTTGTTTCATTAGCTTTTGTAGATGAATAAAATGTTTTTCAAATAAAAGAGAGAAAAACTTGTTTTTGTCAATTTTCATCATATTTTATTATTTTATGGGAAATTGGATGATATGATCAAACATACGGTACCTGAGGAAAGCCTTTTATGTTCTGAATAAATATATAATATATAACTTGTGGGAGTACACTAAATGAGAGAGAACAAAATTACAGCTTAAAGTATTAAAACAGCTTGGTCATGAAAAAAAAAAAAAAAAAAAAACATCCTGGATCTTAAGGGGTTAATGAAATTAGCAGACTTTGTTAAAATTAGAATTTCTAAATGTACAAGTCTAATTATTACACAGGTTTACAGTATATGCAGATTAATTTTTACATTTCGTATAACTAATACTCTGCCCTCTTGTGGTCAATAATCATACTACAGACTTTCATTTACTGATCCACTTTTAACATTATTAACAATCTGCTGTAATAATTATATTCCCAATACAAAATATGAAAGTGCGCTTAGTGCTTCAAGGACTTAGAGCTCTCAGTGGTTTTTAATTTTGATAGTAAATCAAATACAATTAAATCTATCATCAATAAACAGTGGAACATTTTACAGAAATATGAGGTCTGCAAAAAAAATTTGCCAGAAAAACCAAAGGATGAATTTGGGGGAGCGCTAAATCTGAAACCAAAAAATAATAAAGAAAATTGTACAATAAACCTTAATAAAAAAAATCTGGATTGTATCCATGCAAAAACTGTCCAGCTTGCATAGTGAGTAATATTGGAAGGAATATTCATACTAACTTTAAAACTACTGCTATGGAGAGACTTCCTTAATAAAGGATTTTTTGCCCTACTCCACAAGAAATGTGATATATTGCGTAGAACGCCCATGTGGGCTTCAGTATATTGGCTGAACACTAAGACTACTAATGAAAAGACCAGATGAACTTGCAAAAAATATAAGGAAACACCCTTTATTTGTTGGCAAAACATTTTTTAGAACATAATCAGAAAAAAAAAATGTTTAAAATTCTGGTCAATAATGAAAGTTAATAAATATTGGAGAATTGGGGATAATTTTGAAAATATCAGGAAGAAGGAGATGAAATTTTGCCTATAAATTCTGCACCCTAAAGGTCTAAATGCTGAGTTAGAAGTTCCAAATAACCTATTTTAAATATACATTTATATTCTTTTTTGGGCAATAATATGAGGGGCCGTTGGGGACATTATTTCAGGTTTTTTCCCCATGTATATCACATAGTGAAACGCATATATCATATAGTGAAACGCATATATCATATCTAATGAATACATATTTATAGCGCAGGGTACACTATGATATGTTTCCTTATTTTACATGTCAATCGTTATTAATCCTTAAAAGAAGATTTATTGTGTTTTGGAGAAGTGAACTCTGGTCTTTGTTGCTGCTCTTGTACATCATTTGGTGCTGGGTTTCACAATACCTTTATTTACTGAGACACGTTTAATAGAACTAGTACTTTGCTGCCATCTTGTGGTGAATCCATATATTACAGACTTTGAGTGAAAGATTGACTTATGCCTTGCTGCACACCCTGTGTTTGGGGCCTCAGAGAATGTTTTATATCCAAAGAAGTGTCTATGGTGCGGGGTCAGAGTGTATATTGTTAGTATGTAGTTATAACACATCATAAGTAACAGTAAAAATCCAACATAAACATGACCCTTGCACTGCCCATACCCAGGAGGTTCCCCATTTCCCAAACCCGAAATAAAAGACAGACACCAGCAGGATTGGACTTAGAAAAGGCTGAGACATTTATTTAACAAATGTCTCGACATAACTTTATTTAACATATTGTAAATTATTGTAAAAAACACTTTAATAATAACTTCTGTATAAATACTATACAGTCTTCTGTACATCTGTGTACAAACAGCTGAGGGTTCCCAACCTAAACACAAAACAATGGCTTCACACTACCCCTTCCGCCGGATACCACAATCGCCCAAGCGACCGCGGGTCGGATAGGGGAGCTCCACCTTAACGCTTTGGTTAATCCTGTACAGGGAGGGCATTAACTCTAACCTCTAACCAAAACCATCAACTTGCCGCTCCCATTATCATTCAAACTTCTCCAGGGAACTCCTCCGCCACAGCAAAGAAAACGGATCCTGCAAAAAGAAAGAGGGAAAGGGGGAAAGAAAAAACACACAAAGCCAACACAAAAACACAAAGCAAAAGACAAAAAAGGGGGAGGTTGGGCGGGAAACTGCTCCTGTGGTGTTCAGTAATTGCCCCCTGCACGTGTGCTTAGAGGGTCTTTATAGCCCTGTCCCCTTCCCCCTAATACCATGTGCACCGTCCTGTAGTGCTGGCAGGGTCATGTTCCCCTTAAGCCTATGACTCCAGGGTTTCTTGATACTTAATAATAATAATAATAATATTATTATTATTATTCATAATCTAATTATCTTTTTTCATTAAGTGTCAACCAATTACACAGCACTGTACACTTTAAATGGGGCAGTTAACACATACATAATAAATACACATTAACACATAGAGACACATCAGAAGAATACACATTGTCAAAAAATTATATTTACTTACACAGGAGATGTGAGTACAAGTAGGCAACTTACAACTTTCTGAGTTGCCTGTGACTTAAAGGCTGACATAGAGCATTCAACTATATACTCCTGTGCAGCAACCCCTCAGCGTTAGAAGTCTATATTTCATCTCCATTGTCTTTAAAGTCTGTGGAACCCCTCTTCAAGATTATTTTTTTATATATTATTTTTTTGTCTGATTTTATTGCGCTCACAGAAACCAAATATTACTTTTTTCAGGACAGCAAGGGATTTCTTCTTATAAATTGGTATGGAAAACAAACAACACACTATGCAAACAAAATTCTTCATTCAACAGCATTTTCCCCACTAGCATATATATGTCATGTTTTTGGGATGATTAATGGGCCCGTGTCTCATTTGGGGCTGTATTAGACAACCAATATAGACATATTTTATATATCTCACACCATCATCTCCCAAAGTTTCTTAATTTTTTCTAAGTGTTTATGTGCATGTACAAAAAAACCTCACAGTTTGCATGGTATCATCCCCCAAGTTCATCAATGCCCCACATGCATAGGTTTGTAATGCCTATGGTTTTTTCCAGCATCAGCTGTTTTTTCCAACAGATCATAGAGGAGAGCAGCACTGAAGGGGATTAAAGTGCAAGACGTACTATTACATTCTGCGTCCTCAAAGGTAAGGAACTGTGTGGACGTAATAGTACGTCCTGTGTCGCAAAGAGGGTAAGTCATTTGAGTTAAGCCTTTAACGCAATTGACAACTTAAACCTTTGCACTAAAATTGCAAAAATACATAAATTAACATAGATGTCAATCTGAGTCTCCTCAATTCCTCAAGGAAATAGATCTACACTAGTAACTGAAGCCAGTCACAGTTTCATTTTTTGGAACCATCAAGGATACACCTGCAAATTAAACATGACCTGTGAAGGTACCATTCCACCCGAACACCACATTTTAGTCTTACAAATAACAAGATTTTACTATAATACAGGAGCAAGCAGTTGAGAATTAAGGAGAAACAGCCCCAAGCATAAGACAAAGCAAGCAACTAATGCCAACTGAGGTTCTTTAAATGGATTCTACCTTTGAATCATCATTATGTATAGTTTAAGATAAACTAAAGAAAGTGATCCTCAATGTGTGAAATTGGGAAGCAAACTCATAAAAGTAATAATAACATACCAGTAAAGATTCAACAAGTGTGTAGATCACGTTAAAATTGTGAAGCTTCATTTTGGGCCGAGGGGACATTTTTTATATACACTTAAATCTTAGATACATCTACAAAATATAATATTGTGGCTATAGTTAAGGATTGTCATCTCTTCATTCCTTTGACTAAATTTGATGGGTTTCAGCAGTGAGGTAACTTTTAGTAATATAAAAATATTGCCGTTTCCATGGAAACAGGTAAGTAAACATTAATGTCCCATAAAACATACGTAGGTAGGTGGGGGCTACAGGTGGAGAAAGCTTTTTCATCGACCATCATAAAACGACGTCATACTTCATTTGTTATTTACATGATTGTTTTGAAAGATGTACTTTGTTATTGTTGTTTTAATGTCTTCATTCCGTAGACTGTATATGATGGGATTCAACAGCGGGGTCACAATCGTGTAGCACACAGAAACCATTTTTTGTAGCCCTGAGTATTGTCCTTTAGATGGAATCACATAGTTAAAGGTTAAGGTGCCATAATACATACAGACTGAAGTAAGGTGGGAGCTGCAGGTGGAGAAGGCTTTTTGTCTCCCAGCTGAGGTGGAGATCCGGAGGATGGCGGCAATGATGTTTATATAAGTTATAGAAATAAGAAATAATGGTAGAAATAATAATGGGATGGAGTTAATTTCACTTACAATTTCACTCGCTGATGTGTCTGAACAAGAAAGTGTAAGAAGAGGAAGTAGGTCACAATAAAAATGGTCGATTGTGTTTGACGCACAAAATGTCATCTTGTGCAGAAGAACAATATGTGGCAAAACAAAAAGTATTCCACATACCCAACATGAAGATGCAAGGAGAATACAAAGATGAAGGTCCATGATGGTGGAATAACGCAATGGGTTACAGATGGCCAAATATCGGTCGTAGGACATCACGGTGAGGAGCAAACACTCATTAACAACAGATACTGAAAAAAAATAAAACTGAGTGAAGCAGCCAGCTTTGGAGATACGATTACCTTCTTTTAGGATAATGAGGAGCATTTCAGGTTCAATGGCGGTGGAGAGAAGGATGTCATTGACAGACAGGTGGCTGAGGAAGAAGTACATGGGAGCGTTGATGTGGGGAGATATGACAACCAGCAATATGATCGTAAAATTAGCCAATAGTGTTAGAATGTAATTTATGACAAACAAAAGAAAGAGGATGATTTTAGTGCTGTGAATGTTTTCAAATCCCAGAATCCAGAATTCACGGACTATGGTCTCGTTCTTAAGATGTTTGAACGTTCATGTGTAAAGAAATGCACAATAATGTTATTATTCTCTGAAGCACGCAATTTGTGAAAATACACAATAATATCTGGGAGGAAAATGTTTCTCATGGAATATTGTTTTTTTGTATGTGAGGAGACCCAAGCTCTTTTAGGGAACAATTGAACAAAATTATCAGTTTCTTGAAGTAGTAGTTAGAAGTATGAAAACAGGAAAAAAATCTGTGTGATGATGTCATTCCCATCTGCCAATTACCTAAATGCTTACATTTTACGCGACTTAATCTCGTGTTTAGAAAAGCCTTATGAAAACCCTATGAAAGGTGACATTTGATCACAGCCTTCATCTAATAATTATTATAGATTATTGTCTTAAATTCCTAAAAATATGAGGCTTTTTTTATAACCCCAAATGCTTAAGTAATCAGGTTTAAAATATAATATAACTAATATATAAATCTATATTAGGTCCTTCATTTGCAATGAAACGCTGACCAAGGCAATGTTATCTCCAGAAATGTAGTAAAATAATCTTACCATGTCTATGATATTTTCCAGACTTTTCTTGTAACAATGTGACAGGTGCCGTTCCTGATCAGCATATTTGTACAGGTTGCAAGTGATCTGCGTTTTATAGTTTGCAGGGTTCCTCTGTCGTGTCCTCCAGAAGCCTCAAGAGGTCTCCTCCCGGCATGAGAAAGGATTCCAACGAGATCAGACAGTTAATTGTCTTTTCGATAATTATCTGTTTTCTAAATGTTTTCTAAAATGTGTTCTTCATTTCTGCCAAATTGTACTCGTGAAAGAAGTCAACTTGAATCTGATTCAATACGAGTCCTTATGCATTGACTGTGATACCGTCAGGGTACCTGTTCAATTGGTACACAAGGTTCAAAATCATCTCAGATGATTATTTTTGTTTCATTTTTTTGTTATTTTGTTTTGGAAATACATTTTGTTTCATTGTGTGATGGTATATTCCCTACCACCCCCCCCCCACACACACACAACACCCACTTCTCTAAATCACAGACACCACATTTTAGGGTAAAGCACATTTTTATTGTATTTTCAAACAGTAGAGGGAGGGATACAGAAAGGAAAAAAAGGAGGGGGGGGCAACATAGGTAGCATCACAGTAGATTACAGGAGTGGTTCCCAGCATGCCATCGCGTAACAAAAGACGGGCCATGATGAAATGCAAGAACAATATCACACGGAATGACATATACAATACTTACGGAACAAGTGACCAGACACACGTCCCCCAAAAAGAGAATACAGCATGGAGGAATCCAAAAGCACGCAGGCGAATGTTTGTTTTGGATAAACACAGGCCACAGCGATTTATTTCCAAAATATAACAACCGATACGCTATCAACATATTAACAATAATATAACCTCAACAAATTCCTCCTTGCCAGGCTGGATTATATCCTGACATAACCTCTTCTGTGCGTACCCTCCCCCCCTCTTCACTAGACAACCATAGGCATAAACTCCTGCCCTTCCAACCAAAGAGTGCCAGCCACCAGCCGGCCTTTAGCTCAGTGGGCACGGTCATACCAAACCCATTAACAGAGGTTAGAGGAGGGATCCGCCCAACCTTGTTCCAGCCTCTACTGGCAAGGACAACACCGCCTCTACACCTAAAATCAGCAAGTGTGCTCCACCACAAATGCCATGGTGTCACGAACCGAGGACACAGATAGATAAGGAGCCCAGGTGCAGGGGATACGAGGGGCTCTGTCTGTACCCCACGATGCATGACGGCCGGGGGTTGTTACAGACAGGCGCAGGAATGAACCACAGACAGATCATCAGGTTTAAGAGCTGTATTGCATGTGATGGTACAACAATAATTGAACAAGGAATGTCACTTGGCAGGAAGCCCTCTTGCGGGGCACACGGCAGATAAGCCCTCTTGCGGGGCACACGGCAGATAAGCCCTCTTGCGGGGCACACGGCAGATAAGCTCCCTTGCGGGGCACACGGCAGACAAGCCCTCTTGCGGGGCACACGGCAGACAAGCTCCCTTGCGGGGCACACGGCAGATAAGCCCTCTTGCGGGGCACACGGCAGATAAGCCCTCTTGCGGGGCACACGGCAGACAAGCCCTCTTGCGGGGCACACGGCAGACAAGCCCTCTTGCGGGGCACACGGCAGACAAGCCCTCTTGCGGGGCACACGGCAGACAAGCCCTCTTGCGGGGCACACGGCAGACAAGCCCCCTTGCGGGGCACACGGCAGACAAGCCCCCTTGCGGGGCACACGGCAGACAAGCCCCCTTGCGGGGCACACGGCAGACAAGCCCCCTTGCGGGGCACACGGCAGACAAGCCCTCTTGCGGGGCACACGGCAGACAAGCCCTCTTGCGGGGCACACGGCAGACAAGCCCTCTTGCGGGGCACACGGCAGACAAGCCCTCTTGCGGGGCACACGGCAGACAAGCCCTCTTGCGGGGCACACGGCAGACAAGCCCTCTTGCGGGGCACACGGCAGACAAGCCCTCTTGCGGGGCACACGGCAGACAAGCCCTCTTGCGGGGCACACGGCAGACAAGCCCTCTTGCGGGGCACACGGCTGGCCGCAACTCAGGAACATGGCAGGTTGCCCACTTACAGGGTACTCGACTTTGGAGTCCACTTACTTGGGCGCTGGCCGCAACTCAGGAACATGGCAGGTTGCCCACTTGCAGGGCACACGGCAGGTTGCCCACTTGCAGGGTACTCTACTTGGGAGTCCACTTAGTGGGGCGCAGGCCGCAACTCAGGAACACGGCAGGTACTGGAACAAGGCAGGTACTGGAACAAGGCAGGTACTGGAACAAGGCAGGTTTCTGGAGCAAGGCAGGTTTCTGGAGCAAGGCAGGTTTCTGGAGCAAGGCAGGTTTCTGGAGCAAGGCAGGTTTCTGGAGCAAGGCAGGTTTCTGGAGCAAGGCAGGTTTCTGGAGCAAGGCAGGTTTCTGGAGCAAGGCAGGTTTCTGGAGCAAGGCAGGTTTCTGGAGCAAGGCAGGTTCTGGAGCAAGGCAGGTTCTGGAGCAAGGCAGGTTCTGGAGCAAGGCAGGTACTGGAGCAAGGCAGGAATCAAACAGGTAGTCCTTTGACTTCAATGTCAAGGCCCAGACTGCAGGGCTGGGCAGGCTTATAAAGGCTGTGATAATCAGGTAAGCAACTGCAGCTGGACCTGATAATTGGTTTGAGTGGTTCTGAAATGCCAGGGCGGCCACTAGTGGCTGGAAACATGAAATGAGCAACGCAAAATATAAACAAGTCCGGTCAGCGCATGGGGAAACGTGACACATGGCCTGCTCCAACACATCTTGTAATGGCAGATTAAATAAATCAAGGCCCAGGTCTGTAAGATGGACCCCGTCACTTTGAAAGTAAACCTCTAGAAAATCCTAAACTGAATTTAAAACCCCCCAGTACCTAAAACAAATTTTGAAACCGACCTATTTAATTTAATCCTTGATCACTCCAAGGCTCGGTGATCATGCAAACATCTCCAATAATTACAAGAAACCACCTCTGACCAGACCATACAAATATCGGGAAACAGTACCAGCAGCCACACCAAGTTTGGTGCCCCGTACAGGTATAGTTGTTCCTTCTGAGATGGATCAAGAAAACATCCAGTGCCCCTAGCAAACGAGACAGTTGGACCAACTGGCAAAAACACCAGGCAAAAACCCAATCTGTTCCCTTCCAGGGCGCACTCCTGCTCGTCAACGGGCACAATAGACATAGGAGTGGTTGACAAAACAGATGGAAAACAGATGGAAAAGCGATCTGGTCAGTACACCTGTACTTTATTGGTTGATGGCAGACGAGCCCCCTGCTGGCTACCAACAGAGTCGCTCATACAGACTTTTAAAATCCTGGTGCCGCAACTTGGCCAGGAGAGACCACTGGTCTCCCTGCTTCCAGAGTTAAAGGTCCGTACGAAAGACCAATAAAGTCTCTTGTATGGACCTTTAACTCTCGGAACGGGGGGAGACCATGGTCTCCCCAGGCCAAGTTGCGCCGCCAATTGGTTGATGCCAGAAGAGGCCCCTGCAGGCCACCAATAGAGTCGCTTGCATGGCCCTTTAAATCCTGACGGGGAACTTGGCCTGTCTCCCGGCTCTAAGTTTAACTCCTGACGGCGAACCTACTGATTTCCGCTCCCGTTATCTACGCCGTTTTGGTTGATGCCAGAGGAGGCCCCTGCAGCACTCCTGACGGCGAACCTACGGATTTCCACTTCCGTTAACCCCTGGGATGCTGCGTAGATAAGGTAGGCTAGATGGGGAAGGGACCAGGGAGATTAGTAGACGATTTGCTGCCGCCATGTTTATGCACAAGTCTAATTATTACAGGAGAAAACAAGAATCAAAATTTGGTGGTTCTCAGACAGGAAAGCGGAGTAGATAACTCAAGTACATCATCCAAATGTTTTACAGTTGACTTCCTTGTCCCGAAATATCATATGGATTGTTGGCTTAATCGGGGGACCAACAGACGCTTAAAATTTTAGCAGACTACAGTAGATTCTCGGTCCACCTGAGAGTTCCAGGGAAACCTGATATCCTCTCGTTGGTTATAAGTTGCAGCGTCTCGCGATTCCAGATGCTGCCAGTAGGTAGAAAGAGTTGTAGGAAATGGGGATAGTGTACAGGGCCAGTGACAAGCTCTTTCAGGCAGGAGTAATGGGAAACACAGAGCAGTGATTACTGTCTTTTCGGGGGCTGTAATCCCTTCCAGGGCTAGGGTCCGTAGTCTGTGGGGAGGAGGCTGGCCCTCAGTCCTCTCAAGGAGTCCCAGTGATGGAGGGTTCTCTCAAAGTTGGGCCATGGAGGAGAAGAGCCCCTGCTGTAGTAGGGCTGCTTCTTCTGTGTCAAGTAAGTACTTTTTTGTTAAGGAAGAGTGCATATTATATTATTGACAGAGGGTAAGAGTACTTAATATGCTCGCTTCTATTCTGGGGACAATAAATTATCACTTTAAGGACAAGTCAAGCTGAAAGAACAAAAATATGCAAGAGAAGAAGCTGAGCTGTGGGAAAAGAGACAGGGACACAGAATCTGTCAGCGGAAAAAGGTAGGTAGACATTGTGAGAGAGCCTGAGAGCAAGCATGAGGGAGGGAGTGTGAGATAGTGAGTGACAGTATGGGTGCTTTTGCATTTTAAAGTCTGGGGTGCCGAGGGGGCAACATAGGATCTGCTCCTAAATCTAATCATAAGTATCCGTCCAAGTCGCCTAAATTTTTCAGGAAATAAAAATACACATCTTCATGCTTCAAAAGCAACCAAAGTCACGTGTCTCATTTAGACCCTTTGAGGTCACATCTGCATGTTTGTTAATCATGCAGTGTCCATGGGTCAGCATACAACTCTAAATTAAACATGGCCTAAGAAGGTCTTCAAAATAACAACATTTCACAACGAAACTTGAGAATTGAGAATAAAAAAAATGGTATAATCCAGGAAACAACACAAGCCACTGGCCCCGACAGTCATGGGGAGAATGCTTTATAAATGGATGCTACATGCAGGGTATCATCATATGCATTAGAAGACAATGAGCCTCAAACTGTAAAGCGTGTGACCAGGCTTCGTAGGCTTTGCTACAGGTATTAACGAACGTATAATATTCAGTAGCCACACTCAGTGTAGAGGCCGGCACAACCAAGCAAATGGCAAATGTCTGATAGAAATACCTATAGACTATGCTGGGAACAGAAGGAAAACAGCAGCTAAATTCCAACAGGCTTCATAAAACTTCTACATTTCTATATCAGCTAACACTATAAACCTATTATTATACATAATTGTGTCTACGTTTAGAGCCATGCTATTTCATTGGTTTATTATTTTTTTTCATTAGAGCCTCTGTAATCTCTTTGTTCCTGAGACTGTATATAAGGGGATTTAACAGCGGGGTCACAATAGTGTAACAGACAGAAACAAATTTTTGTAATCTTAAGTATTGTCCTTCAGATGGAACAATATAATTAAACACCAAGGTCCCATAATACATACAGACCACGGTCAGGTGGGAGCTGCAGGTGGAGAACCCCTTTTGTCTTCCAGCTGAGGTGGAGATCCGGAGAATGGCGAGAATGATGTTTAGATAAGTTACAGAGATAAAGATTAATGTCAGAAATAATATTGGGATAGAGTTGACAGCACCTAGTGTTTGAATGGTTGATGTTTCCGAACAAGCAAGTTTGAGAAGCGGAGGAAGGTCACAATAAAAATGGTTAATTCTATTTGAGCCACAAAATATCATCTTGTGCAAAAGAACGATATGTGGTATGGAAATGAGGATCCCACATGCCCAAGATAAAGTTGCAAGAAGAATACAGAGTTTGAGGTCCATGATGGAGGAATAACGCAATGGGTTACAGATGGCCAAATATCGATCGTAGGACATCACGGTGAGGAGCAAACACTCATTACCGCTGCAAACACCTAGAACATAAAATTGAGTGAAGCAGTCGGTCTCGGGCATGGCATAGCCTTCACTCCAAATAATCCGGAGCATTTTAGGTTCAATGTTCGTTGAGAGAAGGATGTCATTTAAAGACAGGTGGCTGAGGAAGAAGTACATGGGAGCGTTGATTTGGCGACATGTGAGGACCAGTAATATGATTGTGAAGTTAGCAGATAATGTTAAAATGTAGCTTATAAAAAACAAAAAAAATAATAAGACTTTAGTGTTGTGGATGTTCTCAAATCCCAGGATCCAGAATTCCTTGATTATCGTCTCATTTTTAAGCGGCTTAGACTTTCGTATTAAAAATAAATGCACAATAAAATTAATCCCTGAAACACAAAAATTGTAAAAGTAGACAAAAACATTTAAGAAGGGTGTTTTTATCCCCCACCAAAAAGAATATATTACCTGGGACACGACACTGTTTTATGGAAACAGATCAAACAATGTATGGCTTGGCACTCTAAGGTAAAGTTGGGTACACACTCCTATGGTAGCCGAAATTATGACTAAATCCAATAACTAATCTTTACACAAGACTCAGAAGGTCCTTGTGTGGAGTCTAGAAAGTGTCAGACCTTACCACGGAGACATGACAAAATTGGAAGTTTGGCCTTTTTTTCCTTCTTGTCAACTATCCATCATTAATTATGAGGCTCAGTCTGTATCTTTTTCTTTCTTTTTTTGTTTTCTCCAGTAGTAACATAAATGATTAGACACACATAATTATATTTCTTGTAGTTGAGTGCTACTCCTGCTGGATAAAGATTATGGTTGAAGACCAACTTCTGCACAGAAGTAAGAGAGCACAAACCCAGAAATGACCAGAAAAGTTAAAGGGAGATTTTCTGCTAAACTCTTGAGGGAACGGTTAAGAAAACCAAATTTTTAGTTTGTAACATTTGCGGAATCATATTAAGAGTAAAAAAACTTTTAACGGCACTTCAATATGGAGGACTACCCGATCTATACGCGGAGACTACAAACATCAAAAATAGGAAAAAAAATGTGTTGGAGGACATCATTTCCATTTAATCTGCCAATTTTCTTACTTGTAATAGCTCAAATGTTACGTGGTCTTTGACCTCGTCTTAAATGTAAAATAGACCTATGAACACCCAATGCATGCCTCATTTCAATCACAGCCTCCACCTAATAATGACTCTAGATTGTTGTCCCCGGTTCCTCTACTCTAGGCTCCAGGCTCTTTGGTAATAGAAACATAAGAACACGTAATCCGTCCTTGGTCTTGTGTTAGAGATCTAGGCTGTTCTATTTACAGTATCTTCTACCCTCTCAGTAAAGTAAAACATCCTTACATTCAATCTCTGACCCTCTAGTTTTAGATTATGACCTCTTGTTCACCTCCTCTGAAATGAACTTCTCTTCTGTACTTTGTTAACTCCCTTTATATATTGGAATATTTCTATCCTATCTCTTCTCTCTCAGTTCTCATCCATGTTATGCCTTGAAAATTCTATCCGTGTACAATGTCCTACCACAAAACCCTTTATTTTAAGCCCCATTAAATGCAGATGAATACGGTCACTCAATCTTACCTGGTTTTCGTAATTTTCTAAATCCTTCTGCGATGACATCATGACGCTGACTCGTGTTTATCGCAATGTTTTTTTAGGCTGGAAAGAATCTACTCTTTATAGTTTTTCAACGTTATACTGCCATATCCTCAAGAACCCCCAGAGGTCTCCTTATGGCCCGAGAAGCAACACCGGAGAGACAAGGCGGTTAATTATCCTCAGGTGGCTATTAAAGAAATGGTTTCTGAATTTCTGCAATATTGCACAGATCTATAATCTACATTTGTTCAGTTCAACAAAGCAAAATAAGAGAGATAATGAAATGTATGTTGGCTTTATAAAAATGGAAGGCTTCTTTTTGTGCAAAAGTCCTGTTTAGTTGTGTGACCTTGGATAAAATGATATGCTTTCTAATGCCTAGGTACCACTGCGGCCTGTTAGCAGGTCTTGTCTAGACTTGTACTTACCCTGATACCACTTATATCAGTCTGAAAGCCTCGTTCACAGGCTCCTGTCTGCAGGGCCGGACTGGCACACCGAGAAACCAGGAAATTTCCCGGGGGGGCCGGCAGACCAACATTCAAAGAGTCCGTGGTGTGGCCACGAAGTTCAAATCATCCGTAAGACCGCCTTCGGCGGCCACCTAATAAAATTAAAGTGGCCGGTGTGGACGCATTGTGTGCAAGTGTCCCAATGACAGTGCCTCATTAAGGCTCTTCCTCCCACCCTTTACAGAGCCTTTCCTGGTGTGTGTGTGTCTGGGTGTGTGTCTGGGTGTCGGTGTGTCAGAGTCTGTCCTGGTGTGTGTGTGTTTGGGTGTCACTGTGGCAGATCCTGTCCTGGTGTGTGTGTCTGGGTGTCGGTGTGTGTGTTTGGGTGTGTGTTTGGCAGAGCCTGTCCTGGTGTGTGTGTGTTTGGGTGTCGGTGTGTCAGAGTCTGTCCTGGTGTGTGTGTGTGTTTGGGTGTCACTGTGGCAGATCCTGTCCTGGTGTGTATTTGGTTATCTGTTTCCTGGCAATTTACTTACTGTAGGAATTAATTGAACTATTTAATTTTTACTTGTCCAGAGATAAAATGCCTTCCTGTATTTGTAGTCACTTCAGAGGACAACATTTTCTAGAGCCAGAAATCAGTGAGAGGAAAAGTAAAGGTTTTATGATATTAACTATTTCAATAAGCAGATATTATCACAAAGGTATAGTCGTAGGAACTTGGATTGTGGTTGGGATCTTCAGAGTCAGTGAACACCAATTTAATTGTAGGGCCTGATTTCATTCATTCATATAGGGGTGTTTGACAGTTACATATACCAAGGGCTGTAAATTCATACTAGGTTTGTGCGTTTGTCTTCGGGCGAACATGATAACAAACACGAAGAGTCCGTTTTTTTTGTTTGTAAAACGTAGGCAAAGACGAAGACACGAAGAATCTTTGCGATCGTCTTCGTCTACTAATCTCCCTGGGTCCCTTCCCCATCTAGCTTACCTTATCTTCATGGCATCGCAGGAGTTGACTGAAGCGGAAATCCGCAGGTTCGTCGTCAGGGGTTACAGGGCAGTGCGAGTGAGCCTATTGGTCACCTGCAGGGTCTTCCTCTGGCATCAACCAATTGGTCTCCCCGCTGCAAGAGTTAAATGTCCGCACTCGCAGACATTAATTCTGTCGAACTTGCAAACTCTTTTTTCTATTTATTTTGGGGTTTTTTTAAAACCATTACACGAAAGGATCATGGGAATATATTTTATTTGAATAAATGCAAATGAGCACACTAGCATATATGGCTAATATATGTTCGGACAGAATGCTGCCCTCTGTTGGTTAGATACATTAAGTAGCATAATAACTTTGGATTTCAAGCATATGGAACAATGCTACTCAATGTATAACCAACAGAGGGCAGCATTCTGTCCGAAGATATATTAGCCATATGGGGCAGTGTGCTCATTTGCATTTATTCAAATAAAATATATTCCCATGATCCTTTCGTGTAATGGTTTAATACAAAAAAACTCCCAAAATAAATAGAAAAAGAGTTTGCAAGTTCGACAGAATTAATATCCGCGAGTGCGGACATTTAACTCTTGCAGCGGGGAGACCAGCGGATCATGGGAATATATTTTATTTAAATAATTAATAAATGAAAATGAGCACACTACCACATATGGCTAATATATCTTCGGACAGAATGCTGCCCTCTGTTGGTTTTACATTGAGTAGCATAATATTCTGCCCGAGAATATATTAGCTATATATGGTAGTGTGCTCATTGGTCGCCAGCAGGAGGCCACCAATAGGGTTGCTGATACGCACATTTAAACTACTGGCGCCAGAGCTGCTGTAGTACACGTTAACCCCATATTAACCAGAAAAAACGAAGAAAAAACAAACACGAAGAATGTCCGCGAATATTCGCCCGAAGAGAAGACAGGAACGGGCGAATATTCGCGGAATACGAAGATTTTTTTTTGATGAAGACGAGCATGAAGACGAACATGAAGAGCCCCCTGGTGCCCAAGTCTAATTCGTACAAAAAAGAAACCACCACAAATTTTAACAAAGACTGGTGGTGAAATAAGTGTATGGAAAGGGTTAAAATACCCTGTGGTTTGATGGAGATAAATTGAATTGACTGGCTTCAAAGATAGGATATGATGCAGAATGACCAGATTTGGAAAAAAAATGGTTTGCAAATATAAAAACGCCACTTGTGCTGACTGCCTTCAAACTTGCAAAAAAAATTTCTAAACTCATGACAAATAGTAGAATATATGTTTAGCAGTTTTTTTTCATTAGCTTTGTAGATGAATAAAAAGTTTTTCAAATAAAAGTGAGAAAAACTTGTTTTTGTCAATTTTTCATCATATTTTATTATTTTTTTTATGGGAAATTGGATGATATGATCAAACATATGGTACCTGAGGAAAGCCTTTTATGTTCTGAATAAATATATAATATATAACTTGTGGGAGTACACTAAATGAGAGAGAACAAAATTACAGCTTAAAGTGTTAAAACAGCTTGGTCATGGAAAAAAAAAACAGCCTGGATCTTAAGGGGTTAATCAAACCTTATTACACAGGTTTACAGTATATGCAGATTCATTTTTACATTTCGTATAACTAATACTCTGCTGCCCTCGTGTGGTCAATAATCATACTACAGCCTTTCATTTACTGATCCACTTTTAACATTATTAATAATCTGCTGTAATAATTATATTCCAAATACAAAATATGAAAGTGCGCTTAGTGCTTCAAGGACTTAGAGCTCTCAATGGTTTTTTAATTTTGATAGTAAATCAAATACAATTAAATCTATCATCAATAAACAGTGGAACATTTTACAGAAAGATGAGGTCTGCAAAAAAAATTTGCCAGAAAAACCAAATGATGAATTTGGGGGAGCACTAAATCTGAAGCCAAAAAATAATAAAGAAAATTGTACAATAAAGCTTAATAAAAAAAATCAGGATTTTATCCATGCAAAAACTGTCCAGCTTGCATAGTGAGTAATATTGGAAGGAATATTCATACTAACTTTAAAACTACTGCTATGGAGAGACTTCCTTTTTGCCCTACTCCACAAGTGATGTGATATATTGCGTAGAACGCCCATGTGGGCTTCAGTATATTGGCTGAACACTAAGCCTACTAATGAAAATACCAGATGAACATGCAAACAATATAAGGAAACACTCTTTATTTGTTGCCAAAACACTTTTTAGAACATAATCAGAAAAAAAAATGTTTAAAATTCTGGTCAATAATGAAAGTTAATAAATATTGGAGAATTGGGGATAATTTTGAAAATATCAGGAAGAAGGAGATGACATTTGCCTATAAATTCTGCACCCTAAAGGTCTAAATGCTGAGTTAGAAGTTCCAAATAACCTATTTTAAATATAAATGTATATTCTTTTTTGGGCAATAATATGAGGGGCCGTTAGGGACATTATTTCAGGTTTTTTCCCCTTGTATATCACATAGTGAAACGCATATATCATATCTAATGAATACATATTTATAGCGCAGGGTACACTATGATATGTTTCCTTATTTTACATGTCAATCGTTATTAATCCTTAAAAGAAGATTTATTGTGTTTTGGAGAAGTGAACTCTGGTCTTTGTTGCTGCTCTTGTACATCATTTGGTGCTGGGTTTCACAATACCTTTATTTACTGAGACACGTTTAATAGAACTAGTACTTTGCTGCCATCTTGTGGTTAATCCGTATATTACAGACTTTGAGTGAAAGATTGACTTATGCCTTGCTGCACACCCTGTGTTTGGGGCCCCAGGGAATGTTTTATATCCAAAGAAGTGTCTATGGTGCAGGGTCAGAGTGTATATTGTTAGTATGTAGTTATAACACATCATAAGTAACAGTAAAAATCCAACATAAACATGATACTTATTATTATTATTATTTTATTATTATTCATAATCTAATTATCTTTTATTTATTAAGTGTCAACCAATTACACAGCACTGTGCACTTTAAATGGGGCAGTTAACACATACATAATAAATACACATTAACACATAGAGACACATGAGAAGAATACACATTGTCAAAAAATAATAATTACTTACAGGAAATGTGAGTACAAGTAGGCAACTTACAACTTTCTGAGTTGCCTGTGACTTAAAGGCTGACATAGAGCATTCAACTATATACTCCTGTGCAGCAACCCCTCAGCGTTAGAAGTCTATATTTCATCTCCATTGTCTTTAAAGTCTGTGGAGCCCTTTTTCAAGATTTTTTTTTTTAGAGTCTCTTTTTTTTGTCTGATTTTATTGCACTCAGAGAAACCATATATTACTTTTTTCAGGACAGCAAGGGCTTTTTTTCTTATAAATTGAAAAAAAAAAAAACACAAGAAAAGAAAACACACACCACTAGTGTAAATAAATAAGTTATACTTTCCCTAATTAGGCAGCACCACCCAAATAAGCGTTCCTCCAACACTTAATAATCTACACAATTCTTCCAAATGAGGCGCACATCCACATAAGGGAAAAAAGGTTTTAAAAAAATATAGTGTAACTCTGTATGCAAATAAGGCTTCTGCAATACTGCAAGTAAGTAGTGCACTCACATTTCCAAGGACATAAATGCGCTCATCATAAAATATTCTTTAATTCTTTGTGGCTAAAAAATATAAAAATACAGCAACAATGGCACAGTATCACTTGGTCATGTGGATAAGGTAAAATATTGCACTTACAACAGACGAAGTGTACAAAAGCATGTACAAGGTAATCAGATTTTAAACCAGGCACAGGAAAGTCCACCGTCCAGCAGCAGGAACTTTCCCAATATATCCCTCTCTCTCAACGCGTTTCACCGGACAACCGGCTTCCTCAGGAGATGAATCAGGATTTTCTTTTGCAGCTTGCCCAAAGATCTAACATAGACCACCTTCCTTGTAACTCAACAAATCCAGAGTGGTTCAGTTTTGGAATGTCCATATACTTCCTTATAAGTGATAGTCCCCTCCTCTCATTGTGGTCACCTGAGCGAAATACACCAATCAGATGGAATCTCCATCTTTCAGTAAAATCACATGACAGTGACAAACAGTTCATACCTATACAAAAAAAATAGTAAATAAAACACGTTGACTAATCTGGAGGTGTCTCAGGGCCCTACACCTCTTTGTATTCCCAGACGGTCTCACGTTATGGTACTGACCCAACCCAAACCTGCTTAGCTTCTGAGATCAAATGAGATCAGGCACCTTTTGGGTGGTATGGCTGTATGTACAGGGCACTCTGAGCACAACCACCAGACCATTACCAGACAAAGTGAAGCAACATTAAGAAAATATATTCAAAAACGATTTGAATAAAAAAATAAAAGAGCCAAATACAATAAAAGATTATCTAAAATGTAAAAATAATACAGATAAAAAGTGGATAGTAAAATGATTTAACATTATTTAAAATTGAAAATTACTGATATCTCCATTCTACGGGTTGATCCTCAAAAAAAAGAAAAAACAACTGTCAATATGAGACATTTTAAATTGTATTTTAAAATCTGTATATTCATTCCATCACCAGCAAACAATAGCTATATGGCTTATTTTGTTATCACATAAATGCTAAAATATCCAGGTCGGTGTTGAGCCCTCCTTTTTCATGTGATTTGAACTTAAAAATCCATTCTGTCTCTTTTCGGGATAGGGATTGAACATTGTCACCGCCCCTCCAATGTGGTGTGACAATGTCAATCCCAATGACCATAAATGACTCGTAAGAGACTCGTAAGAAATCCCTATCCCACAAGCACCACAAATGTATTAAAACAGCCTCGGTCCCACAGGCTACAAAAAGAAAAAACGAGCCCGACCCCTAAGGGGTTAATATTTACTCATTTTATATTTTACACATACATGTTTTTCCTTGAATGTAGTAGAGGGACTTGTGAATCGCCCTGCAACTCTCTGTAGTTCCAACTCGCAGTTATAGCAACTTTCCAATGAATACATGTATGAGTTGTGTTTAGTGAATTTGTGAATTGTGAATTCTCATTTTTAGCAACCTCACAGGCACTTGGACTTTTGTAATTCGAATCATCCATGGTTTTCTGCATGTTCTTGAGATAACAATCTTTTTACAGCTTTCAGTGTTACTTTATATGAGGTATTGCTGAATTGGGTGAATAAAAACATATTTATCTAATCTTGGAAAAAAATATGTAATTTGGATGGGTACAATGAAGAGGAAATAAGAATACTCTATCTGGTAAAAATCACAAGAAATACCCTTGTCGTAAGGGATTAATTTATGAGTTTATGTTAGTGTACAACCTGCTCAATACCCCCAGACAAAACTTAAAAAAAAAAGATCAACAAAATAAAGTTCAAATTGGAGGATCGGGGAGGACATCACCGCAACACCACCATTTTAGCAGAAGTAGTCTGACAGATGCATACATGCTAACACTATATACTCACGCCGATTGCGCAATACGCCTTTACACGTGCTTACACCATATACTCACACAATAATACACTAACATACATTAACACATTCACACGCAAACTTTACACATACACACATGCTCTACTGTCATACAGTAACTCACAATCACTCTTACATCATACAAGTACACATACACACTCTTCAACAGCATAAACTAACACACAGACTCACGCTAACACTTCCATATAAACATTACATTTATATATTCTTCATGTCTCATCATCAGTGTCGCTTGCGTAGCTCTCCCTCTCGCTCTCTCCCCCCACCTCTCCATCTTATCTTGCATGGATTCCTGTCTTCACTGCAAGCTACATCTCTCTGTGCAAGCAGCCACTCTGCATCCTCCCTACTAAAGCAGGCTCATGCAATATGTGTTACATGACCCGGGGGTGCCTAGGTTACCCATAGCACCTACATCCCACCATGAAAAGAGGTTAAAGGGGGAGACGCAGGTTGGGGTCCATGCCTCCCATACTTTCCTATCATTTTTCTTATAATATTTTAACTACCTCTCACGTGTCCATTTGTTAAGAAGGTATAATTACTTTTATTTTTATTACAGTAACTGCATCCAAAGAGAATAATCATTGGGGTTTCTGGGAACATCTGATTTTTCATAATTTATATATTTTTTTTCCATTTTAAGTTTACAGTGTATATTTTTATTTTGGATGGATTTTCTTTAAATGCAATGTAAATATGACTGATGTACCCTTGATGACCAGGTCAGGCCCACCCAACCAGGCCCTACCCAATAATCAACACAGCACCAAGAGTGGGGTTAAAAAGGCCACAGACAATTTATTTATTTAGCCAAGCCATTGCCACGCAACCTAAACGGATACTAGATGTGTTAAAAGGGCTATTACTACCAAACGGAACCTAATAAATAACATAAATAACATAAATTATTAACATGAATAAATAACAAAAACTGAACACCCCTAAGCTTACCAGGCTATCAAGGTACCACCAGCACAGGGGAGGACATACCCGAATGCCCAACCCCAGACCTGAGGCTCCGAGCACCACCAGACAGAAACTTCCCACCGAATTACCACCCAAATGCTCTCCTCCAGAGCATTCACCCTCTAGATGCCTGGTAAGCTTTCGCCCCCGACTGTGATAAAATTAACCGCCCAACCAACACCACAAACAATAGGGAGGCAGGATGGTACAAACTACACAAGGTAGGATGACACACAAAATGGCGCCTAACCTGCCCTTCAATAATCACCCAAAACTCTACTCAAGACTCAAAATATGCTGTCAGGCCTTGCCCTACTCGGCATCTCAGTCAAGGCCCACTGTGGCCCCTGTGGGCATCAATGTAATGCATATGTTTTGGTCAAGTTGTTTTGTTAAAGTTATGCCTCTATTCACTAAACTCCAAGTCCTTCCGAGCTGGCCAGAAAAATGTGTTTTCACGTTAGACCACCTCAATAGGCAACCTAATTTAACCCTTTGCGGTCCAAAACATTTTCACTACGTGCACCAAGCAGGTCCAATTTAATTTTCAGAAAAACAACACATACATAATAAATAACTATTCTAAAGTCATATATTATGTTAGTCTCTATGTTTTTTTCATTGTATGAAAATGATTTTTTTTTAATAATCATGTTCATCACTAAAATCACATTCAGGATCGGTCTGTACTAATAATATGGCAAATTCTTCCTGATAACAGCGACATCTAGTGGTCACCAGGACATCCAACATTGAACCAAAAACAGTAAAATATTTTGTCGGATAGATTCTGACATAGGACCGCAAAGGGTTAATCTTTGGCTTTCAATGCCACCTTTATACGCACAACACCCAGATCTGACCTCTGATACACCCCTCCCATGCAGTCTGTTTCACAATGACAGAAGGAGTTAGTTGAGAATTAAGGATAAATGCCCGTAATATGTATGGTCCACAAGCCATAAACCCCAACACTTATGGGATGAATTATGTGGGTTTTTTTTTAAAAAAAAACAGGTGCTATTTAAAGAAAGTGTTTCACAGCCTGTAAAATTATGAAGGAAATGAAGCTAAAACAGGATGGAACTTTAATTTAAATGTGTGAGCGTGTACTATTTAGTAGCACAAGCAATATGTTTCTGAGAATCACCCGTTCAGTAACTTAAGGCAAAATAACACAAAAAAAATATTTTAAAAAAAAGATACTGAATGGCAAAAGGCCTCATGTGGCATGGTTTCATACTCAGTCTGCAATGGAATAAAGCATCTGGAAAAGCAAGCCGGGTACAGCGTATGTAACGAGGGGTATTAGTAGAAGGAGGAGAGAGCTGGTTCCACCATTTCTGGAGACCCCAGCCCCATCTCAACTAATTAAAAAAAAAGTATTTTCATTAGAACCATTTCTTATTTTTTTTATTCATTTGACGAATTATAGTGGAGTTCAGCAGTGATGTCACACTAGAGTAAAAAACACAGACATAACTTCCTGTATCAAACATATTGCCCTTTAGATGGAATCAAAATAGTAAACATAAACCGATGTGGGAAGTACATCTCCCATCATAGACGTATACCTAATTTTTTATTTAATTTTTTTTCTAAAGACAAACTTTGTTATTGTCCTCTTAATCTCTTCATTCCTTAGACTGTATATAACAGGGTTTAATAGCGGGGTCACAATAGTGTAACAAACAGAAACCATTTTTTGTAACCCTGAGTATTGTCCTTCAGATGGAACCAGATAATTAAACACCAACGTCCCATAATACATACAGACCACGGTCAGGTGGGAGCTGCAGGTGGAGAACGCTTTTCGTCTACCTGCTGAGGCAGAGATCCGGAGGATGGCGGCAATGATGTTCGCATACGTCACAGAGATAAAGATCAATGGTAGAAATACGAATGGGACAAAGTTGATCGCAGTTACCGTTTCAATAGTCAATGTTTCTGAACAAGAAAGTCTGAGAAGTGGAGGAAGGTCACAATAAAAATGGTTAATTATACTTGAGCCACAAAATATCATCTTCTGCAAAAGAACCATATGTGGTAAGGAAATAAGTATTCCACATCCCCAAATTAAACTTGCAAGAAGATTACAAAGTTTAAGGTCAATGATGGAGGAATAACGCAATGGGTTACAGATGGCCAAATATCGATCGTAGGACATCACAGTGAGGAGGAGACATTCGTTAGAGGTAGAAGCAGAAAGAAAGTAGAATTGGGTGAAGCAGCCAGCTTGGGATATAGAACTTCCTTCTCTCAATATAATCTGCAGCGTTTCAAGTTCAATGGTTGTGGAGAGAAGGATGTCGTTGAAAGACAGGTGGCTGAGGAAGAAGTACATCGGAGTGTTGATTTGGGGACATGTGGCGACCAGTAATATGATTGTAAAATTAGCCAATAACGTTAGAATATAAGTTATAAAAAACAAAATAAAGAGGATGATTTTAGTGTTGTGAATATTCTCAAATCCCAGAATCCAGAATTCATCGACTATGGTCTCATTCTTAAATGTATTAAAAAAAATAGGAACACAAAAAAATGAATCTCTGAAGCACGCAATTTGTGAAAATAAACAAGATTTAGAAATGGGTCTCCTAAAATATTGTTTGTTTGTTTTGTCTTGGTAAGAGAGAGGGCTCATTGTCATCCCTGACATAGACGTAGAGGTTAGAACTATAGAAACTGGACAAATGTGTTGTAAGATCTCACTCCCATCTGCCAATTACCGATATGCTCAAATATAACCTTAGGTAATCAAAGGCTTAAATACAGTACAAATAATATATAACTATGTAGATATATGTTACATAATTCTACGCAAGTAAGCCCCAGAAATGTAGGAACATAACCTTACCATGTCTATGATATTTTTGTGACAGGCGTCCTTTCTGATCAGTATAGTTGTACAGGTTGCAAGTGATCTGCTTTTTATAGTTTTCAGCTTTCTACTGTCATGTCTTCGAGAAGCCTCAAGAGGTCTCTTTAGGGCATGAGAAGTGATTCCAATGAGATTAGGCAGTTAATTATCTTTCAGATAATGATCTGTTTTACTAAAAATGTTTTCTAAAATGTATTCTCCATTTCTGCAAAATTGTACAAGTGATAGAAGTCAACTTGAATTTGACCCATTCTTAAGTAACAAAATAAGAGCCCTTGAAGTGAATGTTAGGACTGGGATGCTGTCAGGGTACTTGTTCAATTTTAGAAGCCAATTGGTAGAAGTGGACGGTGTCAGGCTGTCACCCTTCACTGGGTTTGTGGAACACAAAGGACGGAATATGCAGGCATCACAGCCAATGAGAGTGGACACAGCAGGACGATGTAAAACTGCAAGTTCAGATGGTAGACATTCAGAATCATAATCTGATGGTCTGGGTCAGAATCACGGCATAATAAAACCAGGTTATGATATGTCAAACAAGCAGAATCAGAATTGGTTTGAATTTTATGTCCCATACTCACTCCCCCCCACACTCACAAAGTCTCCATACATTCTCTGTCTCCTTTTTCACCGATCTAAGTCTTGCTCCCCTGCTTTTCTCCCTGTTCTTCATGTCTTCAATCTTCTTTCTTTTCTGGTGATACACTTATCCTTGTGACCCACTGTGTTTCCCTGGTCTCTTGGAGCACTTCTGCATCAGGGCGGAGCCTTGGCTTACATCATGGGAACAACTTCTCTATTGGTCGAAGGTTGTCCTGGTGTTTCGTGCCGAAGCTCTGCCATGATGCTCCAGTGCTCCAGAAGGATATTGACATATTTGACAGAGTTGAAATGAGAGCTACAAATGGTAGTGGGAAAGACTAAAGGGTCTTAATATGTATAGCTTGTATGTTTCTATGTTTTAGACAAGGAGTTTGTGTCTTTCGAAATCTAAAGTCTCTTAAGAAAAAAATCTATTTTTTACACTTCCATGTCCAGCTGAGGATTCATTATGGGAACAAAGGAGAACCTCATAATGTGTTTGAGGTGACACATACACATGGCAACCTTTCCAGAGAAGCACATCATGCTGTACAAGGTAAGCAGTAGTCTGGAGGAAGGCAGCATCAGTACCGTGTTGGAATAGAAGGTCAAGTACCACTGTATTGTTTGCTAGGAAATGTCACAGAATCAAAATGGATCCACATTCAACCATTTGTGATAATTTTGTCTCTGCTGATGTGGAAACTGAATCTAGTGGAAAACAAGGACCTTTAAACCAGGGTTGTTCCCAGCTATCTTTGTTGATGAATTATTTCCTAGCCATGCATTGTTGTGGATCCTGTTTTGGTGGCATTGCATCTTTCTATGATTTTGACCTCTAGCCTTGGACACAGTCTTGGATCCTATTTTGCCCTTTTGTCCCTATGACTCTACATTCTCGTTCTCTGTTTCTTCTTGTCCTCCTCATCTTCATTCTTTCTTCTTCTCCATGGATCTGCTTGTTCCAATGATCTACTGCATTACTTTGGCCTACTGGAGCACTTCCACATCAGGGTGGAGGCTTGGCACGCACCACAGGGACAACCTCTCCTCTGATTGGTTGTTGTCCCTGCGGTGCACACCAAGGCTCCACCCTGATGCAGATGTGCTCCAGAAGACCAGAATAATACAGGTGGATCCATATAAAAAGAGAAGAACAGAAAGAAGAATGAAGACACAGACAATATGATGAAGGAGAAGAAGTAGGGAACAACAAGCGGAGCTGCGGACAAGAAGATAGAGAAGGTAGGGACTAAACATATGCAAATAGATCAAAAACAATTAAGATTAATTTGATGTCCTCTCCCCCAACTGGAGTACGAGGAGGACGTCACCACAGCACTACCATTTTGACGGAAGTTGCCTAGGTGCAGAGATGCAGACGAAGAAAGAAGAAAACATTTTTTCAATATAAAGGATTAAAGATTGAGGATAGAATGAAGAGGAGAGAAGAAAAGGGAGAAGACAGAAGAAAGAAGGTGAAGAAAAAGAAGAAGCGGAAGTGGTTGGCAGATAAGGTAGGGAGACATTCAAAGAGCATGAGAGAGAGAGTGAATGAGAAGTCAAGCGCAAGAAAGTGAGTGTGCCTGAATGTGGACCCATGAATTTCGGACAAAAATGTTGAGCTTTTTTGCTTTGTTTTCTTCTGATTTGTGGGGGGACATTTGTATGAATCTGAATGCACAAGTCTAGTAGAGACATATGGACAGAGAGTGAGAGAAATGAAATTCAAATGAATAAGTTTTCAGCAACCGCTTGGCGCCCCTAACTCTCCTCCGTGAGGCCTCTGTCTTGGTCGTGGTGCCGGCATTTCATGCTGAGCGCCGGAATATGATAGAGCGACAGAGCAATTTCCACCACAGGATGTCTGCAAGTTAAGTGAACTACAAAGGGGGGAGAGGGAGAAGTAGATAGTGAGAAGGGGGGAGGGGTAGATAGTGAGAAGAGGGAGAGGGGGTAGATAGTGAGAAGGGCGAGATGGGGTAGATAATGAGAGGGGGTAGATAGTGAGAAGGGGGAGGGGGTAGATAGTGAGAAGGGGAGAGGGGTTATATAGTGAGAAAGGTGGGTAGATGGTGATAAAAGGGGAGGCAGGATAGATAGTGAGAAAAGAGAGTAATAAGAGTATTGAAATAAAGAGTCAAAGTGAGTGAGGGAATGAATGACTTTATATGTGGATGAATTGTGTGAATGTGTCAGGATCCACCCTGTCTGCCAGGACTATGCACTAATTATTCACTACTTATTGGCGCTCATGTTGTTTTACAACCACTAGTGGCCGCCCCTCTCTCTCTGGAGCACCCCGACCTCGTTATTGCAAGCAGCTGGGCCTTGTTACCTGGATTACCCTGCCTTTATGAACCTGCCCTGCCTTTCAGTAAGGGCCTTTGTATTGAAGTCTGTGGACCATTCTGCTGTGGCTCTGCACCTCCTTTGTGTCCTTATCAAGTGGGCTCCGTACCTTTCGTACCCTTTCAAGTGGGCTCTCTGCCTTTTGTGCTCGTCCAAGTGTGCTCCCTGTGAAAAGACTTATTACCGGTATTTATTTATCCTGCCATACGTCCGGTTTCTTGCTTACAGACTGTATAAACCTTATGTGCTTTTCCTGTCATATACATACAATACATTGCAGTACCTAGATTTCTGCTTGTGGTGTCTTTGTTTGTATAATCATGCATCGTGGGTTACAGACCAAACCCCAAGTATCCCCTGCACATGGGCTCCTACCTGACCTGATTACCCGAGTTCTGACAGAATGAGTGAGAATATGAATTAATGTGTGTATGAATTGTGTGAATGAGTGAGAGTATGAATTAATGTGTGAGAATGCATTAATGAATATGTGTAAATAATTTGTGTGAAAGAGTGAGAGAATAAACAATTGTGTGAATGAATTGTGTGAATGAAAGTGTGAATTAGTGAGTGACTGTAAACGCGTCTGTGTGTATCATAGACGACACAAGCAAGGTGTTTAAGTCTTGGGGACCAAGGTGGCACAACAGGATGTTTATGGGACAAAGATGGCACAGGTAGGGTGTTTAAATGTGTACTTCATGGTTGATGGCAGGTGTACTTCATTGGTTAATAGCAGAGTAGGCCCCTGCAGGCGACCAATAGAGTTCTTCGTATGGAAATTTAAAATCCTGGAGCCAAAGCTGCTGTGTAGTCTGTACCACGTTAACCCCGTATTAACCCCTTCTACAAAGAAAACAAGAAAAAACGAACACAAAGAATGTACACAAATATTTGCCTGAACCGAACACAGGAAGGGGCGAATATTTGCGGCATACGACAATTTGTTCCCCCCACGAAGGTGAAGAGTTGGCCGGCGCCCAAGTCTAGTTTCTACTAGATGACTAAAAGCCTTACCAACCGGAAGCTTACATATTCAGCTTGAGAGCATGTACTATGGAACCATAGATACCACATCATGCAACCCATCACCCATCTTAACAAAAAGTTATCTTATCTATTATACACTTTGAAAACCCTGTTGCTAAACTCTATCATGTATAAAATATGTAGCAAGGTGAGACAAAAACCAGAAGATGTACAAAATATCAAATAAAAAAAATAACAATAACCATAATGGTGATGACGCATATGTGAGTATCACTCGGTGCCTTTAACATGAGCTAAAATCACAAAAAGAGATAGAGAATAAGCTGACTGAAACTGAAGATAGACAGGCACACTGACAAACTGGGCCAATGTCTGGTGGGCTGGTGGTTGATGGTCCTTAAGTGTGCGGAAACCACCTGAATACCCATATCCAGAAGCTGGTTGCTGTGTGTATGTAATTTACCGACTGCTACACTTCATGTGCTGGCAAATACAAAAAAAGATTAATAATGCACATGATAAAATAGCTGAATTAGGAAGAATATCTGGTTGAGATGCAACCAGTAAAATGATTGATCCTGTGATCCTCAACACAGATCTTCATCATAGTAGACCTGACATTTATTATTTTCTTGACCTTGAAGAAGGACATTGATGGTCAAAACATTACATTGGTGAAGTGAACTTTTTTTCTATTTACTGTGATGAATGTATGAAAGGTTTATTTACAGATCTTTCAGTGCCGGGATCACTTCTCACCCCCAGTGTGTCCCTAAGAAGAACCTGCAATTGCTTCCTTTTTTGAATAAAAGAATGGTTTTCACTGTATTAGCGTAGTACCCATATCCGCTCGGCCTGCGTAATTCACACAAAGAAAGTTGACGAATGAGTTTATGGTAGTTTATTGACATGGATTTTATTGAAATCAATACATTTCTTATGATGTCAATATGTGTAGCTGTTTCTGATGTGTAGTATCTGAATATCACATTACACCAGATTGAGCGTTTGAGGATTACTTTATCTGACGTTCTTCTTGCTTTATCTTGCTTTTCCAAATCACCTGTGTTTTTTTTTATTACTCAATGGTTGACATGTATGGCATCGTTTCGCGGCAGCATCGAATTTTATTCACATCTCTAGTTGAGCGGTATTTGAGAGCGCTGTCATCTATAAGGTGACTTTTATATGAGTCAATCTGAGATGGTTTAGTAGGGTATGCCTTGTAGTCCAGTTCAATTTGATAAAGACCACTGCCACAGCCTCCCCCTACCTTACGAACATTGTAGAGCCCGTATGTATCAATTCCTCCTGTCTCAGTACATTCAACGACCCAGGAGCCTCGGTTTCCCAGACGTCCAGTAGACTCACCATTTGAGAAGCCAATAGTCAGTTCTATCACGTTACAGTTATTAATGCAAACTTTTAAAGACTTGATGTGCTTGTTTGCTACACTGACTTCATGCTTGAATCCACCGCCAGATTTACCCGAAAACCATCCGCTGCCGCGTTCATAGAAAAACTGCAAGCCGTCGATTTGGTTCCATTCCCAAACATAGACATCCGTGATTTCTCCATAGTTGTTGTTATCATTTCCTGGAGAATATATAACATATCGTTCACTAAATGCCATCTGAATGCCAGGTGAAATGGGGCCAAACGTAGCTGTAGCCATGGAAGGCGGGATGACAGAAGGATCATCTTCTTTTCCAGGGACAAAGTTGTCTAGGTAAAACGTTGTAACCAACAGCTGTAGCATTTGGCCATTTTGAATGCTGAACAGGTTTTTCTTCACTGTCTCACAAATAGTTTTAAAAAAGTTTGGTTCGTTAGGACCCACGATTGGTGTATAGAAGAATTTGTGTTCATGTCCAGTGATTTCATCGTGCACTCTACCATAAGGCTCCCATCTGAAAAAGGGTGGTACTGGCATGGGGTATGTATGTACACCGACATCCACAATAATCCTACCCTTCCTCCATTCTATCCATGCACTATATCCAGAAGTAAAGCTATCTTTATAGAGTTTTATCTGAGACTCAAGATCGCTCTTCCAGATTTTACTGTTGTCCTCTTCATACATTTCCTTCCCATGTAGAAGCCTCTCCTTGAGGATTATTAGATGTTGAGCAGAATGTGTGACCAAGAGTGGAATCAGTTGAGGTTTATTTGAAGATTGAGTGAGCTTGTAAAATAATTCATTGCTTGCGTGGATCATGGAGGACATTAATGAACCTTTTTCTCTCACCTGGGCTTCAACATACATCTCCATTGTCTTCTGCAGGGCTCTGATCTCGTTTTGTCTTTCCTGTAGTTCAAATTCGAGGATTTTCTTATCTACTAAATGTTCAACTTGGTCTTTAATGAGGCTCCATATGTCCACCTCCGATTCAGGCCAGAATATTTTCAAAAGGGTGCTGACAATTTCCCCTATGGGTATCCCTTCAATTGGAGGTATTTTTGCAGTAATGCTAACCAAGATATCTTTTATTCTGTCATTCCAGGTGGTACCAAGGCTGGTCTTACTCTGACCCCCTGTGAGAACAATAATACATTACAGCTTGTTATATATTGTGTATTTGTTTTAAGAAAGAATAAAATATGTAAAAGTAATACCAAATAAAAACTCATGTGGATAATAATGGGTAAATTGTTCAAGAAACATAGAATCTGCCAACTGATTAGAACCATTCAGCTCATCATATCCACTCTGCTGTAAAGAGCCTAAACCAGTCCTTTATGCCGTCTTAGATTTAGGAGCCATTTGACTATCCTATGTCATTACTGTATTAGCCCCTATATGTTATATATATGGGCCCCTTTTGCAGCACTCAATGAGATGCTGAAAGATATCACAAAATGTCTCTTTTTGCTCAGTCTTCTGATTGTTGTGGGTTTTTTTCCCAGTTAAATGCTAATACCGAAGAGGCTAAATGATAAGACTGAGGGGACAAGTAAGTAGGGTTATTCAACTTTAGCCCCCTCGTCCCACAGGGTACAGATGAAAGGAATGGGAATGGCTTGAGAGTGGTTTTGTGCACAGGTAGTGGGGGCAGAAGAGGCAACAATGGCACTGATATTAGTAAAACCCCATCCCACAGCTTGGACTTTATGTCTCCTATAGGGTATATGTGATTTAACTCCTTAAGAACAATGGGCGGTCCCTAAACCCACTGAAAACAATGCATTTTGAGCCCGTACATGTACAGGCTTTGTCATTAAGGGGTTAAAACCTCATCACCTTGAGGGGATTGGGGTGAGGAGGGGTATATTTTGGCACTATATGCTGCCCCCAGGTTTATTTAAATATCCAGTTGTCATCCCATTGGTTAATAGAAAGTCTTGAAGATCCATGTTAGTGGAAATGTGACCTGTTTTGTAAGTGTTAGCATGTGTTGGCATGTGACCTGTAAATAAACCCCAAATGTGGGCATTGATGGGGCATAAAATGCTAATAAAATGAACCCAAACAAAAACAGAAAAAGTTTGGTTTCCCACTAATTAGAAGATAAATAAACCGGGGTCAACTTAGTCATCTTACCCTACTCACTGATGAAGGTAGTGCAAACAAAACATAAAAACAACAATTATCATAATGTGAAAGGGAAAAAATTAATTCCTTAAATAATAAAGTCTACAAAAACATTGTATCCTTCCCAGTAAAGTATGAAAATAAAACCCTAAAAATGTTTTTTATATATATATTTGATTAAATCACTTGAAGAAAGAATAATGAGCAATCTGCTAAGGTTTATTTTGTTAACATTTTGTTAACATTTTGTTAACAGCCTGGATTCCTTCATTTTCCATCTTTATTGAATTATTTTTTTAAGCTATGCACAGTGATTAAAAGAGATTCTGTCCACACATACCGCATGTTTAGTGAGAATACCGGTTCTGCCCCTCTTAGACTGTTGTGTATTGGTACCATCTTCCGGTACATTGGGCACAGTTGGGCGAGATGTCAAGAAAAGCACATACTCTAAAATTAGAGGCTCAGACGATCTGACGTGAGTTTTACTTTGTTGAGAAAGTGGTAGATAAATGGAAAACCCTTCTTGCAGACGTGGTTAATCCAGTTAGGGTTTCAGACAGATGTAAGAGTATCCAAAAACAAGACCAAGTAAAGTATGAGGTCCTACAGCATCTTGGAAATGGGGACATGGCAGGCTGAATTCAATTTCCAAAGATAAGCTTCTTTCTAAATATTTTTTTTAAAACATATATGAGAATAATCTCATGTTTAATGGAATCCACCACAGAATCAAACATTGGAAGGAAGTTATGATATTTACCTTGGAGAAGGAGAATCAGCAGTAAGAAGGTTGGCGCCCAAGGTCTGAAACTCTTGGACACCATCGTCTTGAGAAGAAAGAAGCTGTGATTCCGATTCCATCTCTGCAAAATTCAGATTTATTTCCTGATGTTTACCGAGTGATTGTTGGCAGGTTTTTTTTATAGTTAATAAGTGTCTAGGATGTTTTAGTCATAGCTGAAAGATTAAACATATTTGCTAACCAGTGTGATTAGGTAACCAAGAGCGCTTTTGCAAGCCAGTTCTTGTCATGTTCAACACAAAATACACAAACAGTACACTCATTAAAGGTGCTGTTCCATCTACTCGGCTATGCATAATTTCACATAGCTCTGTAGTTTTTATATATAATTTCTAGCACATTTTCTATGTGACGGCACCTATAGGGGTATGTTATAGAGTTAAGGACGACAAAGTCATGCTTGAATACTTTGTACGCCAGAATATTTTGATGTCCACTAGCACAACCCTTGTCACGGACCGGGTGAGCAGGTCTGATAGGAGCCCAGGTGCAGGGGATACGAGGGGCTCTGTCTGTACCCCACGATGCATGATGGCTTGGGGTTGGTACAGACAGGCGCAGGAAATAAATTACAGACAGAAAATGCTGACAATAGTTGTATTGCAGATGATGGTACAACAACATATAAACAAGGAAAGTCTCTTGGCTGGAAGCCCTCTGGATGGGGCACACACAGCAGGAAGCCCTCTGGATGGGGCACACACGGCAGGAAGCCCTCTGGATGGGGCACACACGGCAGGAAGCCCACTTGCAGGGTACTCAAGATCAGATCAGAAACCAAACAGGCAGTCCTATAACATCAATGTCAAGGCCCAGACTGAAGGGCTGGGCAGGTTTATATAGGCTGTGATGTCCAGGTGCACCTTGTTTCCTGGTTATGGCAATCAGGTCTGAGTGCAGCTGGACCTGATAATCAGTCTGAGTGGTTCAGAGTGACAAGGGTGGCCACTAGTGGTTGGAAACGGAAATGAGCAACTCAAAGTTTGAACAAGTCCAGCCAGCGAAGGGTGGAACGTTACAACCCTTGGTAACAATGATGGCCTCCAAATGTGTATGAGTCTGTCAGCTTCTTGCTGGATGTTTTTTTTCCTTTCTTTTACTGCAATTTTTTTTAAAGCTCTTGAATGTTTGCAGGATTCCTTTTCCCAATGGTAAGTGTCAGCTCTTTCAATCAAATAGAGATCAGGAGCCATTCCTGGTCTGTCTTTAACAGATCATGTTTTCCTTTTCAACCATTATTTTTGTACATTTTCCTGTATACACCATTGTACTACTGGAGAAGCCATTATCTCCACCCCTTACTTACCTATCTGATATTGAGTAACACCCTTGGTAATGAAGTGATTTCAGAATTCCCTTAATACATTCAAGGCTTCCAGTACCAGAGGCAAAAAACAAACAAACAGACACAACATTACGGCTCATCCACCATATATAAATGTAGGTAGGGTGTTCTTTTCCTTCATGTGGTCCCCTAAATGGCCATGGCATTGCTCAACTTTGATTCCAAAGAGTGTGGTAGGTAAATGGAACAGCCTCTCATCAGAAGTGGAATATACTAATACAGTGAAAGAATTTAAACATTCATTGGGTCAGGACTGATTGAGGTTTAAGTCTTTAGATCAGTAGAAATGGGCTAACTAGATGGGCTGAAATTTTTAATACCTTTTTTAATAGCCTTTGCTGCCCACCAACACATTAGTGTATATATATATATATATATATATATATATATACAGGCCCGGACTGGGACAAAAAATAGGCCCGGGCATTTAAGCCAGAGCAGCCCATTTTTATTTATGTATTTATTTATTGTTAAAGCCCACCGTTCATGTACCATCTTTGCATTTACTCATTCACACAAATCATTAACACATTCATTAATGCAGTCTCACAAATCATTCAAGCAATTTATCCACACATGAATTTATTAATTGTCATACGCATTCACACAATTCATCCACACATTTATTCATTCATTCACACTACCCCTTCTCCCCATCTTATCTGCTCCTTCTATGTTCCCCCTTTTCACTTTGTACCCCCTTCCCCACTTCTCAATATGTATCCCCTCTCCCCATTTCTCACTATCTAACCCCCTTCTGCCCCTTCTCACTGCCCCCTCCCTCACCCTACTTACCTTGTTGCCGGAGCAAGCAGCAACTGCGACCGGGCCCGCGGCAGGGCCGGATTGATTTAGGGGCTGATGGAGCTGCAGCTTCAGGCCCCTACCTTAAAATAGGCCCAGTCAGGACTGGGCCTATGCGGCCGCATTAACGCAGAGCCCCTTAAGCCCGCCGCAACATCATACAGCATTAATATCTTCCACAGAATAACAGGTCGCCATGGCAATCGGTGGTCACTCTGTGCTTAAAAATATGCGACCGGGTCCGCCACTCTAAGGGGCCGGGAAGCCCCCACCAGGGCCGGCCTTAGGGGTCTGCGGCTGCACAGGGCTTAAATTAAAACATCAGGGTTTTTTTTAAACTTTATTTAACATCCTCCATGTTAAATAAAGTTAACAAAAACTTTATTTAACATGGAGGATGTTAAATAAAGTAAAAAAAAACCCCGATGTTTTAACTTAAACCCTGTGCGGCCGCACACCCATAAGGCCGGCCCTGGTGGGGGCTTCCCGGCCATTTAGAGTGGCGGACCCGATCACAGTTGCGGCGGGCTTAAGGGGCAGGTGCCACTTATGCCCTGCGTTAATGCGGCCGTAGAGGCCGCATAGGCCCTGTCAGTCCGGTCCTGACTGGGCCTATTTTAAGGTAGGAGCCTGGAGCTGCAGCTCCATCAGCCCCTAAGTCAATCCGGCCTACCGGGCAAATGTAAACTATATATTGTGTACCAATGTAAACTATATATTGTTTTTTCAAGGAGAGATAGAGCTTTCTTTTGATACCATAGTTGGATGATTAGCTGAAAATTTAGAATGAGAAATTTAGTAAAAACTAGCGAAAATTAGAAAAAAAAATCTAAGTTTTTTACATTTTCCCTCTGAATCCTCTGTAAAGTGACAGAAAATTCCATCCAAATTTATCAATTCAGGTGTCCTGATTTCAGAAATACCTAATTTATATAGATTTTCCATATTTTCCCAGCACATATAGGCAGAATACTATAAGGTGTACATTACTTTATACAAAGCCGTAAAATTTTGACATTAGGTATGATGGGACTGCAACTCTAATTTTAAACAAATAAAACAAAAACACCCACAAAGGTATATATTTCTGTAAAGCAGACAATCCAGCCTATCCTATCAGGGGTATTTGGGCACTCTACATGCAGGTATTTGGCCACCAATCACTGTCAAAGGTGGCCACAGAAATTAGTTCCTGCGCTTTTTTCACCAACGCGTCTTAGTATTTTGTAGTATTCTTAGGATTTTTTGTACAGGGTATGTGTTACGGCAGAGAAATCTATCCTAAATCGTTCAGCCGCCTCTCCTGATTACGGAAATACCCCACATGCCTAGTTTTCTGGACATTACAGGGCGCAAACGGGACCATGCGCGTTATAAATTTTCACATTTTGCTTTAGTAGACCTATGTTTCATTTGGGGCGACGCTGGCTTCTGCTGCCAGGGGGGGGAGTCCAGCCTGGTCTCCCGTGCAGCGGCAGGGATGTGTCCCTGACGCTGCACGAAGGGCTAGGCGTACCGGTACGTCCATAGGGGTTTCTTAGTGGGCGTTTTTTGGACGTCCGGGTACGTCTATAGGGGATTGAAGGGGTTAAAGAAAGAAAAATGTTGACCATAACGTAGTCAGAGGCTTAGTAACATAAGGAAGTTTTTACATCACTGAGAGGGTGGTAGGTAAGTGGAACAACCTCCCAGCCGTGAGCAGTTGAGGACCAAATTTGGAGCAGATTAGGTGAGATAAAGGGTCGTTATCTGCCTCTAAGTACTAAGTATCCATTCTCCTTTGAGTAGCTTGTATGTTTTTTTTTGTTTTTTTTAAAGGGTGGATAAATTGCCAGTCATCCATCTTTTGTGCATTCCTTACTTCCCTTGGTGGCTCAACAAAACATTTTTTGCTACGGATCCATGACTTCTGGTGGACCCTACCATGGATCACAGCAGTACTATATATACTTATTGTGGCCCTGAGCCCATGCTAGGAATTAAATGTAACCTTTAACCTTCCACGTATATATTCCAATATATTGTACTGATTTAATCCCTTGATTGACATTTGGTTATATTCCATGTGGAACGGGTACTCTATTTGCCTTAATTTTGTAATGTTGCTCTTTGACTTCCTCGATGATCCAGTGTCCTCAAACACACCCCGTGTCTAATACAGGAGATTCTTGCAAAATCCATTTAATTTGTTTGATTTGCAAATGTTTTTCACATTTAGTTTCTGGCAAAATAATGTTGCCCATTCCTACTTTTGGGAATCCATGCAGTCAACGTTAACCCTAATTTGTTAATCTATGAGTTGTTTATGCATGCAGCTTTCACTTTTCATGTACTCCAAAGGGGTATTTTGCCCTATGTTCCCCTTCTCAATGCCCTGCTCAGCGTTATAGAATATGTAAATGTCCCCTATGGGAGCCACAAACCTCCAGCTCTGCCTCCCTCTCAACCCCCATCAAATTCATGAACCCATAAACAGGTAGTTTAATACAAAATAACCCCCCCATGCAATATTCAATTAAATACCCAATATATATCCACACATCCCATCCATTGCTGAATTGAAATGTAATAAAATAATGATAAAAAAGCTCTGCCTACTTCAGAGTCACTACGGTAGGAGGTCTATATAACCACCCTTACCTATAAGAGCTCATCCATCAATAAAGTCCTTGTTCCGTTAATCTCAACCCCAGTAATGAGGCCATCCAGAAATCTAAGTTAAACAAAAAACACCTAAAACAAACAAACAAAAAACTGATATCAAAAAGTAAACCATCTGTCCAATGGCATTGGATTGAAAAATGTCCATCGACCGCACAAGACTGGCAGGCTCCCGAGGTTATGAACCTGTTTTATTCTGCCCGTTGATTTCAATGAGCTTGCTACTGGAATCCATATCTGAGTTGGGAGGTAAGGCGTAAGGTAGGTGATTAACAAATAGGGCTCCATAGACTTAAGTAGAGTGCATTGATGTAGATAGAAGGTGTAATACACTTTATTAACACTAGGGGATCACAGTGTACTGGGGAAATGTCTGCCCTTCTTGCTTTTAGGGGACCATGGAGCCCCGGCTTCTTCTTTATTATTATTATTATTTTTTAATGTTGTAATTTATGTAGTGATGGGGCAGTAGGGACTTGCCTGGAGAAATCTGCAAACTGAAATCACAGTTCCAATTCACATTTTAAAGTCGTAAGCAACTTGGAGTTGAATGAACTCGTGAAAAGCCGGCTTTTTTCAACTTGCATACACTCCTCCTACACTTCAGTTAGCTTCGGTGAATTTCAATCTGTTGTGTATTTACCTATACGTAAGTCTCACACGGGGATCAAGATGGGCCATATAGTCCTTCTTTACCAATACATTCTTATTTCCTTGCTTCATGCAACTGAGCATGCAAGAAATCTGAAAAATGATGTCATCAATCGAAACCTTTACATGAGTGCTTTAGTTACGTCACAAGCATATACATATACATATACATTGTATATATATATATATATAATGCAACGTGAGGACAAAAAGAATAATTATAAACGTTCATTGAGCAAAGAGCACTCTGTGCAGCTAGTGTCCTGCCAGTGGATCAATCACGCAACTCAAACCAAACATAGAAGATAAACATTCAATAGACTTTGCTTTAGTTATGTTTACGTTACACAAGGTGAAGATTTAGAAATCGGTTTTGTCAGCCAATATGGTCGGTTAATTTCAGCGCATGTTATATTCTGTACAGTTATGTCATTAGTGTTGTATTCGCACATCGTGTGGAAAAAAGACTACAATACAAAACAGTTGTTGGTACTAAGTTGAGAAACGGATGATATTGCAATTAGTGGTTTTGTAGCCAGTCTGAAGTAAAAAGGAAGCAGCCACCCAAAAACATTGTCTTCTATGAGACTGCTCGTGCAGAGTCCTCAGTTCAACTTGCGAATTACTTGAGAAATTACTACTTACCGAAATATCAGGGCTTTGGAAAATTATGGCTCTTTATGAATCAATAAATAATAGTAATAATAATAGTCTGTAGGTCCACTTGGTCGTTGGTTTGCCAAAGAGATAGATGAGTGCCAATGGCCTCTGTAGAATGGCACTCTTGTAGAATTAGGCCTTTACGTGTACAACCAAAGTGTACCAATTGGCTGGTATTCATTTTAAATGTGTTTGGATAATCTCCTGACAAATTTAACTCCAAATGGGTTACTTATTCCGGGAGGTCCTTTGGGCTTGTTGTTTGGTCAATAAAATTCATCAGAAAAGTACATGGTCAAACCTGTGGTTTATAGGTACAGGATATAAACTATGAGAAAAGACCAACACATCTTAATCTTAGGGGGAATCAAAGAAGTGTTCAAAGGATATTCAAAAGGACTCGGAGACTGCATCTAAGAAAGGATTTTTTCAGCAACAGGGTGGTCGATACAGGCAGACAGGCGAAGATGAGGCGGCCCTGACACTTTAAGGCCAGTGGTCGCCGGAAGGTGTAAGTACGTCCAACAGCTACTCATGTAATGTAATGTGCAGTCTAGCAGAGCTTATGCATTAGGATTTGCACGAACTTGGTTTTCAACAAAAATTGTCTGTTTCGTGCATTTGTACGAATCTCTGAAAATGAGGGCGATCCCCAATGCAACTAATGAAACTGAATATGTTAATATTGTTAAGTTCCATTGATTCGTTTGCCTGCTATAGACTAGGACGGTTGCCCGTAATTACAATATGTTGCTTTATCTGGGGTCATACAGGCTTAAAAAGAAATGTGGTTAGCATTTTGGCAGCATTCCCATAAAATGTGGTTAAGGTTCAAAGTAGGTACATGTGTTAAGCATTCAGAGTCCAATAAATCTAACAGGTGCTGCTTATTAAGTAAATTCCACAGGAAACAATCAAAGACAGGGTGCAAAAGGTTACCTACAGCAAATAAAAAAGGCTATAATTAACCATTGCAATGTCAGAGATATCTATAGTGAATAATCCTGTCTCAGATAACCGTAAAATACAACTTTTAATAATAGCTTTAAAAATCTTAGCCAAAACACCAGCTTGTATCAGAGAGGTGCAAAGATGAGGAAAAGAAAAATAAAGGTCTCAGGGGTTCTGTGGCCTTCACCTTCTTCTACTGGGAGGCTGTTGCACATATCCACCACACCTCCAATAAAGTAAATTGACTTCACACTGAATGCGCAGGAAACAGAATCTCTTGTCTGAAAACAAATTAGCCAAAACCGAAACAAAAAATGTGTCCAAAATAATTTTGGGCCTTGTGTGCAAGTCTAATATCCAGCCATTTTACAAGCAAAAATGTTCATAAAATTTTTAAAATCTGATTGTATCATCTCATATCTGGCTCTGTGTCTTAATGCAATCCTACCCTGCGGCCGGAACATGTATACACATTCACGGATTCATACAGTATCAGAAATTTACAGGTTCCATTGAATTGCCTGTTCCATGAACTAGTTCTGCTAGCGATTTAAAAAATATTTAAAGTGTTCAGTTAAAATGTAGATTTTAAATTGGGAATATTAGGATACCGCTCGTAACTTTCTACAGGTTAGAAATTATTTTCTTAAAAAAATACACATAAAAAAAATAAATAAATAAATAAGTGGAATGTTTTTCAAATGCTGTATCTTATGGGTTTCACAAATCGTTTCCAGGCATACAGGTAAAAAATCCTGGACTAAATGTAATTTATAAATTAAAAAAGGTACCTGCTAGTTAACGTTCCATTATCTTACCTTTACACATCTTGAATGGCATCACATTCGTTTAATAAAAATGGACAATAAAAAGCTCATTAAGACGTACAGTTACACCTTGATTTGTTGCATCAGCAGGAACATCTCGCTGTCACTAGATAGCAGATATGGCCTTCTATTGACAGCCTGGACTATCCCCTGTCCCCTAACTTTCTGCCAACAGATCATGTGTGATGGTGCTCGTTGTGAGCACCGGTTCACCGTCATTCAATGAATGCCTGATTAAACTGGCAAGTTTTGCAAGCTGTCTTTTAAAGGGAGAGCTTATGTAAGCCTGAGGAACAGTAGGCAGTAAACTATGACGCTGCCGCATACGCTTGCAATATTAACAGGAGAAGCAGGCATAAGCCAATCACATGTATGCTAGCAAAAGGTCACTGGTCAGGCAGAATACCTGTGATTGGATGCTGAAGTCTAATAAATAAAAATGCCTTACACCCATTTGCATCACACACAGCTCCACTTCTTCTCTAACATCTTCTTTCTCCACCCACAGATAAGATCTCCCACAAAATCCAAAAAATGGAGTATCTCGGATAGGGTGTGCACGGAAGCTGACCATACATGACCTTCCAGTGTACTTCTGCAAAAGCGATGGTGCTTCTTGTAACATCCTCCAATTGGAGATGATGTCATCAGAAACCCTGCCATTTTTGTGGAAGTTCACAGAAGGTTATCCTCAGGCAAAAGGACGGAGCTTTCCATCGATTGGAGAATGTCACCAGAAGCGCTGCTGTTTTGCAGAGGTTCACCTGGAGGTCATGTCTACTGAGATGCGGGCAAGGAAAGAAGACAAAAGAGAGTAGAGAGAAGATTAAGAAGATGAAGAGGATGCTAGAGAAGTAGTAGAGCTGCGAGACATGGGAGCAGGAGCTGTCAGCTGAGAAGGTTGAAAGTAATTCAAAGAGGGCGAGAGTGAGTGAGAGTGTGAGAGTCAGTGGGAGTGTGAGAGTAAGCATCAGACAACAAATTTCATTTTTTAATTTAAAAATCCTTGCTTCCATCCAAGAAGAATGGGCAGTGAGTCGTTGTCTGGATAACGAATTTTGCACATAACGTCTAATGGGCAGCATTTCATTTTTCTCAGTCCAAGAATCAGGTCCAACGGATGAAGGATGAAGGAACGCAAAATATATTTTAGAAAAATGATTGTCTAAAACTGCATGAAGATAATTAGGTGTCTGGTCTCTTTGGAATCACTTATCAAGCCGCGAAGAGACCTTTTGACGGTTCCTGGGGATATGGTAGCAGGAGATTGAAAACTATAAAAAAGCTGATTGTTACCAACCCCGGAAAAAACATTCTGTTCAGAAAGTGTTCCTGCGGCAAGAGAGTCTGGAAAACATCTTAGACATGGTAAGAGTTATTGGACTAATATACCTATTTCTGACATGTGTAGCATACAGGGGTTAATGATCACATATTACACGGCCATTTCTCTTTTCCATTTTTTTTTTCATTTTTTTTGTACATTAAAGAAAGAAGTAAAAGGAAGCAGTGGAATCGTAAAAAGGACTTTACATATTCAGCAAATTCACATTACATTTTGTAACAATAAATACATTTGGCAAAATTCCTAGATCTTAGATCTCATAAATAATGTGGTGCATAACAATGAGTTAAACATTTTGCTTTTCTGTGGAATATTTAGTATAACTTCATTTTAAACCTCTGATTACCAAAGGGCTTGGCGTGGTATCATAGGTCCCTAATATTACTAGTAATCCATAATAATTATGCAATTTAAGAATTCACATAAGGCTATGCTGAACATAACACAGGGTCAAATGGTGAAGTGGAACAGCCTCCCAGCACAGGCGGTAGAGGGTAATACAGTGAGGGTGTTAAACATGCATGGGATAGACATACGGCTCCTGAATCTAAGACGAGACCAACGACAGATTGAGGTTTGAGTCGTTACAGCTGGAAAACCAGATGGGCTGTATGGGTCTGATCTGCTGGCAAATTCGATTTTTCTATGTTTTTGTTACCAAAGTGCATGGGGTGATAGGATAGCTTCCTACTACCGATGATGACAATCCATAACAATGATTAGGTGAAGGCTGTGATTGAGTGTAAGCGCCCACTCAAAACCTTTCTTGAATAGATGACAAGGCCGAAGACCAAGTAAGAGTTGTAGCTCTTACAGATCTAAAAATTGCCAGATCAGGCGAGTATGTGGTTTTATTTTTTTTTAAATATTTCTAACCATTACTTATAGATCAGGGACGCTAAAGGGTACTTCCCAAAAACACAGCAGCGCAGCGAAACGCGTCAGAAGGACTTGGTTGGACTTATTCTCAGCTAAACTACTGTGGACTCTTTGGCATTACGAGCTTGCATGCACGCAATTCCATCATTCATACTTGTTTTCGCCTGAAGATACTGCACCATTGTAGGTTATTTTTTATAGACTCTCCATGAAGATTAATCAAAGGATTTTTTTCACTACACATTGATGGGTCTGAAGCAGGGCCGGCCGAAGACTTAACGCCGCCTGGGGCGAAGTTTAAAACGATGCCCCCGCCTGCCGACGCCGGGGGGGGCATTTTAAACTTCGCCGACGCCATAATCTACAATCCCCCCCCCGGTACTTACCTTTAAACAGTCCTGCGGCGAGTCTCCCTGCTCTGCCACGGTGCCGGCTTGTAATGCTGAGCGCCGGAAATTGACGTCACTTCCGGGGCTCTGCATTACAAGCCGGCACCGGGACCGAACAGGGAGACTCGCCGCAGAGGAGAGAGAGAGAGGGGCGCCGAGCGGGTAAGCGAAAACCACTCGGTGCCCCTCTCTCTCTCCTCCGCTTCAAAAAAAAAAAAAGCGTTGGGGCGGCAAAGTGCCGCCCCTTCTAAAGTGCCGCCTGGGGCAATTGCCCCAGTCTGCCCCATTATAGGGCCGGCCCTGGTCTGAAGCATCTACATCGTTTGTGAGTGCAACTATAACACATATTACACTTATTGTTGGTTATACACGCTGCACTATTGTTATATTATTATTTTTTCCCCTATATGTATCTGCGCCCCAATCATCTGTTTATTGAGGAAGAGTGTCTTTTTTGGGGCTGCTGCAGTCGTTTGGGAAGTATTGCTGAAGTATATGATTATTACCTTTCACTTACACTTGTGAGCACGAGAATTTGGTTTACAATATGTTTTTTTTTCTAAACGCTTTATAAAATGTTTAAACAAACCCTACAAATATTAAGAATTAGGTTTGTGCCATAAGAGTTTAGAAGAAAATCTCCTCTTAACTGACCTGCTCACACCTGCCTTCATGCCCTCTCACTTTTCTGCAGAAGCTTGTCTCCAACTGGTTCCATAAACCACTGCTGGGTCCACATTTAACAAAAGAAACAAAACACTAATTTAGATGAGAGAAATTCCTGAAGTTTTCCTCCCAAACGTTCTTGTCTATTTTTACACATGTTGTGTTTCATGAATTCATTTTTACTAATTTGCGTTTATTTATACTTGAAAGCATTCTGAGAACGAGACAATCATCAAGGAATTCTGGATTCAGGGATTTGGGAACAGCCACAACACTAGAGTCTTACTATTTCTTTTTTTTCTAATAAGTTATATTTTAACATTATTGGCTAATTTCACCATCATATCACTGGTCATCGCATGTCGCCACATCAACGCTCCGATGTACTTCTTCCTCACCCACCTGTCCTTCAACGACATCCTTCTCACCACGACCATTGAACCTGAAATGCTGCAGATTATATTGAGAGAAGGAAGCTCTATAACCCAAGCTGGCTGCTTCACCCAATTCTACTTTTTCTCTGTGTCTGCCACTAATGAGTGCTTCCTCCTCACCGTGATGTCCTATGACCGATATTTGGCCATCTGTAACCCATTGCGTTATTCCTCCATCATGGACCTTAAACTTTGTAATCTTCTAGCAACTTCATGTATGATATGTGGGCTCCTTATTTCCTTACCACATATTTCTCTTTTGCACAAAAATACATTTTGTGGGTCAAATATAATTAACCATTTTTATTGTGATCTTCTTCCACTTCTCAGTCTTGCTTGTTCAGACACCTCAGGTAATGAAGTAGTAATTGACGTTACCTCGGTCCCAGTGGTATTTCTTCCATTTATTTTCATCTCTATGTCTTACATAAACATTATTGGCGCCATCCTCCGGATCTCTACATCAGCGGGTAGACAAAAAGCCTTCTCCACCTGCAGCTCCCACCTGACCGTGGTCTGTATGTATTATGGGACCATGCTGTTTAACTATCTGGTTCCATCAAAAGGACAATCCTCAGGATTACAAAAGTTCATTTCTATGTGTTACACGATTGCAATCCCATTGTTGAACCCCATTATATACAGTCTGAGGAATCAGGAGATGACAAGGATTTTAATGAGGTTTTTTTTTACAAAATGAGCTTTTTTCTTTCAAAACCAAATTCGAGTAATTCTTTTTATTATACTTCTGTAATATCATCCCAATAAATATAGACAAAATATTGAATATTGAATATAGAATTTTAACCCGATCTGCACCTCTCTGTCTCTGTAAATCCATCTTCATTTTGTGTCCTCTCGCAGCGCCACAAGGACAGCTTCTCCCCTGTTGCCCCATTCAACTCCAGCTAGTCAGATGAATTAAGGGTTCCCACGGCTGACCAGACTTATCTCCAGTTGCATGCCCTTGAATGCACTTGGAAAATAAATAAATAAATTCACTAACCTGTGAGGGGCTTGTAAAGGCTTGGGAGTACCTGATCCTTTATATTTCATGAATTACTCATATGGGCATACGAGAGCACATGGTGTTCACTGTGATATTGATTTTCCTCACATTTAAACCACTTTTGGATGGTCTCTTTCCATGGGCTGAAAATCGAGGAATCAGCGCTTCATGGATCACTTCTGATCCTTAAAACTGTAAGTACAGTTGGTACCCATTGGGCGCTCACCTCTTTGCCATCAAAGAGTGTGTGGATATTAGTCTTAATCCCACTACTCTAGGAGAAAAGAGAGGGACATGTACTGCTTGGTTAATATAGGGCTCTATGGATTTCCTTTTTTGCGCTTGATAATAATTTACAATTTTGCATATTTTTTTTAGTAAATTATATTTTATTGTATAGCATCCTCACAAATCGTCATGACAAGGTGTACAAAACAAAGCAATACAAGATATCACATTACATGCCAAGATTCTCACGCTGACGGATGCGCATACATTTTTCTTTAATAATAAAGGGCGCCAAAATGAAAAAAATATATAATCATATAATGAAGGAAGAAAGAAGCCGCAGAAAAAGGTCCAAGCAATACCACTTCCTCTCCCCCATTGACGACTGTCTGTAATGATGGAGGCGATGGATCCTTCCAACCTCTCACTATGCAAGTAAGGGCCGCTAGGAATACATGTGATGTCGGTTTCCTGAGGGAATACCCAATGGATACATGCCCAATAATGCTATCCCAGGGAACCTTCTTAGCCCCACACCGGCTATTGGCTAATGGTTGCCTGAACCTAACAAAACCCACCTGCTTCAAACCTTGGGGGGAGACTGTTAAGTCTATTGACTAATATTTTGGTGTTAGCCAAGAATTCAACAGGGAAATGGGCCTAAAACGGGGGCAGGCGGTTTTGGTATTGTACAGAAACACTGAGGTTCTTCCAGTTGTCCTACTGAAATATATTGATGGTATCCAACTGGTATCGAGGGGACTGAGAAAGCATATACTCTGTGTGTGGCCAGGTGGAGTATCCAGAACCTCTGCTGAAAGAAGAGAAAAGCTCTCTGCTTCTTTTTCATTTGTTTCATTGAGACTTCCTCCTCAATTTCGGATATTTGTACGAATTAACAAATTTGGCAAATTTCCTTAAAATTTTAATTTGCACGCATCCGAAGTTTAATTTGGACTAAAAATGACCACATTGGAAATGATGGGAATATTCTTCTGTGAATTAACCAACATTTTAAAGAAACCAAAACACATAATCAGGCGAAACAAAATATACACATAACCTCATTGTAACATACCAACTTAGCACTTGTGTTATAAACACTACACATTTGTGAATTCCTTTATCAAGTCTTTCTGTCTTCTGGGGCTCCACTGATAGACCTCTACCAAGCTCCCTGAAGCCCATTTTCCAAGCTCGGAACCTCAAGGTGGGTAAACCATCAATCAGCAGCACCTCAATTCTGTTCATTTTCAAGTTTTGGTGTGAATCCTATCCTGAATTTCATTATGAGGATAAGGGTAAGTTGATTATTTCAAACTAAAGAATGACTAGAAAGGGGAGAGGCCAAGGAGTTAACTTGTCCTAGGCTGGTCCCAGTGAAGAAGCGATGGCATCATCACCTCATCACTATCATCAACTCATAGTACCGTTAACTCAGAATGTCTCAGCTAAATGAAGAATAAGCTCAGTTACCCTAGTAAACTCTGGACAAGCAAAATAAAGTTTACAAGCTATAGACATACAGGTTGAATGAAAATATTTTTATTGATGTAGGCTAAATTCTTCTTGGGATATTTGGAATAACCTTTTTTAAGTGTACTATGATATCTTTATTCCTCAGACTGTATAAAATTGGGTTACAAAAGGGCCCTACCACTGTAAGTAAAAGAGATAATAGTTTATTATTAAGGTTAAACGATTGCTCTTTGGAGGTGGCGACATAAACTGTTATTAGAGTCCCGTAGTAGGCGCAAACTACAGTCAGGTGAGAGCTGCAGGTGGAGAAGGCTTTCTGCCTCCCGATGCTGGAGGAGATTCCAAGGATGGTGACAAAAATGGAAATATAAGTAAAAAGAATAAAAGAGAAAGGGATGGTTAGGAAGGGTATGCTTAAGACAAAATATACAAATTCAATAACGGTATGTTTCATACACGACAACTCTAAGAGCGGAGCAAAATCACAGAAATAATGGTCAATTACATGACCACAGAACTGTAAAGCAGAAACCAAAGGGACAATGATAGATGTTATAATACACATTAAAAGCCAAGAAAAAAGAATGAGTTGGAAATAGAGCCTAAGACCCATGATGGACGTGTAATGCAGTGGACGGCAAATGGCCAAATACCGGTCATAGGACATCGCCATGAGAAGAAGACACTCTGTGCTTTCTGGAACGGAATAAAAGTAAAACTGAGCGATGCAGCCAGATAAAGATATCGTGCTTCCTTCGTTAATGATAACATGGAGCATGTTGGGGATGGTAATGGTGATAACCAGAATATCACACAATGATAACTGAGTGAGGAAGAAATACATGGGAGATTGCAGTCTCGGAAACTTTGCCACCAATATAATAATCAGCAGGTTCCCGACTAACGTCAAGATGTAGAGCACAAGGAACAGAACAAAGAGAACCGGAGTCCAGACAGGTGGATTCCTAAAACCTAACAGCAGAACATACATCACATTACTCTGGTTTATTACATTCATATTTTTAATCAAAATGGCAAACCATTTGGTCCAACAAGTTTTATAGAAATATTATAATATTATTATTATAGTGAATTATCTTGCTTTGCAGAAAGGAAATGTATTCCACTATTTTATGATGGTGCTGGAGCGTCAAGAGATAATAGCAGCAATAAACCAGTCTGTTCTCTAGATGTTCTGAAAACAAGTAGTACACCAGGGACTTCGAGTTGTGGTGCTTCAAGATTATGCGATGAGACATCTGGTTTATATATAACCTGCAAATAAACGCACTCAAATAAATTAATTAACATATTACTTTGGGAAGCAAAGTTACTTGACAACTAGACCTGTGCATTTGGATTCAAATAAAATATGGTGAGTTTGTACAAATAAATTACTACTACTGCTGCTGCTCCTCTGTCTCCACCATTACCCTTTTGGGATCAGTTATTTAGATTTTTCAGATATGGTGGAATATGGCTAGATGGGCCTGTCTGACGGTTCCTGACCTGTGCACTGCTTTGCCTTGAGTGTGGCTCAATCTTCTAACTCTGAGGAATCAATTCTTTAAATATTTGTCACATTTTGGGGGAAATGTGGGGTCCTGTACGCTGGTGCTGGATGTGTGTATCTGCCAGTGCCCACCCAGTGCCCTACTATTTCTCCTGCTGCTGCTGTCAAATCACCTTCCTGACTCTGAGGGATCAATTCACCAAAATGGTGAAAATGTCTTGGAGAAATTCAGTCCCATAGCATGTTGCTTGATGCGTGTATCTGGATATCTTCCTGAACCTTGAGATGGTGCTGCTGTAAGTGAAAGGTGAGTGTAGAAGGTGTCAGGGACCTCATCCTTTGGAAACGGCCTCAAATTTACTTTCCGCATCATCCAACATTTATGTAGACCAGGAGGTTTTGATCAATGTGTGCTTCTGTGTTATCGACCAGCATAATTAGAACCCAAAGTTATTGAAAACATTTGCACTAATCTCCTGTTTACAAGCATTCAGTGTTTAAACATGGAAAACATAGAAGATGGAACGATAACATTTTTAGCTATCCTAAATTAATCCAATTCATATCCAGTAAATGAGTATAAATCCAAATGCACAAGTCTAAAAACAACCATAAACATAAATGACATCATCCATGGCATTACCAGTGACACCATACAATTTTGCATATGACATCACTTATGCTGCAAATTGTTATCGGCCGCACTTTACTTTTTTTACCCTCTTTTAGAGTGAGCAGACTTCATTTTGGGAAAGAATGGTTGTGGAAAAGGGACAGTACAGGACACACAGCTAAATACATACATTACTTACTTTATTTTAAGTAGCTAAGAGCGTTGGATCCCAAGTCTACCTGTCAGAGTAGTGCACCTGCCAAATTAAAACCTAACAATAAATAACAATGGTGTATTAGTTTTTCACGCATGGCTTCTTTATTTTGGCTTTATTTTTGTTGAATAAATCATGACACAGTATAATACGGCATGTGTTATTGCCCATCTGAGGTTGTAATTACCTGATTTTTAGACCTGCTGAGGAACAGATGATTCTTATTATGACCTGATATGTAAAACCATAGAATTCAAAGAGGGTGTACTTTCTTTTTTATATGACGGTAGATGAGTAAAAAAGAAAGCTACCTATACAATGCAAAATAAAAATAGAAAAAATCTCTAGTTTTTGTTTACAATCATGTAAAGTGAGATAAACTTGTACATGGAATGACTTAGTGTGCGTAATTGGGTTTTCTGCACTCCCCAAAAAGTAGTCAGAAATTAAAATAAAGGGTTTAAAATAAATGTATTTTCTGTACAGAAAATAGATTGTTATGGGATAAAAAATATTTAAAAAAAAAACAATAAATATCCATTTAATCAAGGTGGGTATATTTTATTTCACTAAACTAAAATTAGTAGAAAAAAAGCAGGCTAAATTCATCAAATACTCAACTATCAAATTCAGAGCACAACCAATAGGCAAATAATCATTAATTGTATAAAATGAAAAGAGTTATTTTGAAAAAATAAAAAAACAGAAACCAGAAAGACTTACATCTCTTGTACATCTCTTGTACATCTCTTGTCCAGAGAGGAAGATGAAATAATGTTTTCATAAAATTGAGGTGGAGTTGGAAATATTTCGTGGTAGAAACACACGCTGCTTCTGCAGTATAGTACGGTAACCAGTCAATAGCCTATTCAGGGGTCCTTATACTGTGTAAAATACATGACATCATCTGTGTACAAAGACACTAGGGACTGAGTATTATACAGAGAATTCCAGCGGAGGAGTCTGAATGTAGCTGCTAATGGGAATTTATATCCCTATACATATTAACCATTTTTACACCGTTTACATAAAATTAGGCCTATTATGCCTGAGAAGAGAGCATTGCAGTTGCAAGCTTGTAGTCTATTAGGGGCTTTAGAGTAAGGGACTCCTTGAGCTAGGATGACTTTGTTGTTAGTGAGGATCATGCGGAGAAGTCAGAGGAGTGGAGAAAGTGTGGGTAAGTGACAGTTACTTTTCAGAATTTAGGAGATGGGTGCTAGGAGGAACAGATGAAGGGTTAACTCAACTGACTAGATTTTACTGGGGCCATGTGCTCTTTCACACTAGCACTGAAAAAAAGAAGAGTATCTGTGTAAGCGCACAACCAATAAAAATAAATGATCAGCAAAAGGGGGTGAGTTGGCACGTTTACATCTCTTCAATAAGTTTAGTTTTTCCTGCAGTTCTGACCCCTTAAGAGGTCAGGAACTTTATTTAAAAGAATCCAAGGAGCTGAATCAGTGGGTTTGCATGGCAGAAGAACCATGCCAGTCCTGAGAGGTCACCACTAACACTTCTGCCTTGTCTGTAATATATGGGGGATTTATGTCAATGGGCTGAGGAATTCTGCAGATATCCCTAACCTGATTGGTGATCTCACTGCCGAAGGCTGTTGGGAGCCCACCCATTTGAGCATTGAATGCTCTTATGAATGTAAGAGTCTCTCTTATTTCATTTACAGTATATTTTGTGATGGTTACTACACTATAAGTGTGCCATCATTTTTGTGTTTTCTCTGAGGAACTATGGTTGACGGAAGACTTTGGGAAGTATTTGATTTATTTTTATTGGTTGTGCGCTTACACAGATACTCTTCTGTGTTTATCCTGACTGGTTTGTGTGGCAAGTGTGGAGTTTCACCTCTTTCGGTTGAAGCACCTCATGGATTGTTTTATTTTATTTTTGTACAGCGGATATAGTACAATTGTACAATTTAACACTAATACTTTACATAGTTACATAGTACATAGTTCATAAGGTTGAACAAAGACCTAAGTCCATCATGTTCAACCCTTCTACCTAACCTTCCTATTTTTGATCCAAAAGAAGGCAAAAAAAACTCTAATTAAGCTTTGAATTCAAGAAGCTCTAAAATATTAATGTTATGTTATGCTATTTATAGCTTATCAGCACCTATTCCTCTGTATAAGTCAAAAAAACTGCTTGCATATTCACTAATATTTCACGTTATCTATCCACCTTCTCATTATTTCTCCCATTTCTCCCATCGCTCTCCTTTCTCCTCATCTCTCATTGTCTCTCTACTCCTCTTTATCTGAATCTATCTTCTTTCTCTTTACCTCTCCCCTTTGTACTCATCGAACCCACTTCTTATTATCTCTTCCCCTTCTCATTATTCCTCCTCCTTAACTGGACTTTCCGACCATTACATGGTTAAATATTTTATTACAATATTCGCTCTTAACCTAACAATTTGACATTTTTGTATAGTCTCTAAAAACTATAGAATCTCCCAAATTACCACCAAAAAATCTCAACGGTACAAAATGTGCCACTGTCTGTTCCAGAGTGTATTACACCATTTTATAAAGTTCATAGGGGAATAATGACATGCTTAAAAGAACACTAGGGACCAAGATTCTACAGGGAGTTGCCCTGGACCCTGTTGTTTGTTAAAATAGGCTAATTAACAAAAGCATATCATTAAACATGAAATTAGTTACAAATAAGGACCTCGTTTTATTTAATATTTAAATAATTATTGAATCAATGAATACAAATAAAAATAGGTTAATCTATCTTACTCTAACAGAAAAACAAAAAGTATAAAAACAGGCCCAACCTGAGAATGACTATGCAGCCGTGGACCTTTAAGGCCAGCGGCCCCTAAATTTTATACAGTACGTATTGCTCCTAGGTGGATATGCATGGTTTCACATTACTTTTTTTTATAATTACAGTATCTCACAAAAGTGAGTCCACCCCTCACATTGTTGTAAATATGTTATTATATCTTTCATGTGATAACACTGAAGAAATGATCTCTGCTACAATGTAACACAGTGAGTGTACAGCCTGTATAACAGAGTAACTTTACTGTCCCCTCAAATATAACCCAACACACAGCCATTAACCCCTCAAATATAACCCAACACACAGCCATTAACCCCTCAAATATAACCCAACACGCAGCCATTAACCCCTCAAATATAACTCAACACGCAGCCATTAACCCCTCAAATAACCCAACACACAGCCATTAACCCCTCAAATATAACCCAACACACAGCCATTAACCCCTCAAATATAACCCAACACACAGCCATTAATCCCTCAATATACCCCAACACACAGCCATTAACCCCTCAAATATAACCCAACACACAGCCATTAACCCCTCAATATAACTCAACACACATCCATTAATGTCTAACACCTCGGCAACAAAAGTGAGTGCACCCCTAAGTGGAAATGTCTAAATTGGACCCAATTAGCCATTTCCCCTCCCCGGTGTCATGCGACTCGTTAGTGTTACAAGGTCTCAGGTGTGAATAGGGAGCAGGTGTGTTAAATTTGGTGTTATCGCTCTCAAACTCTCTTATACTGGTCACTGGCCCACTGCAGACAGCTCTTGTCTGCAGTGTGCCACCAAATGGGGTGCCGTTGAAATTCTCAGGTGATATGCTCGTAAGGAAATGTATAGTTTTTTAGGTTATTTTGGTGTTTAGGGCTAGTTTTACAAAAGCATACAATGCACCTTTCTGGTTCAACTGTATCAGTTCTTTGTGACGCTGACATACCACACATATCTGGTATTTAAATGCTAGAGAGAAGTAGGACTTGTTGTGTTTTCTTTCATGTTTCAGGTAACCCAGCATGCAGGACCCATCCCAAATGTGAAAACGCCTATGTCTATCTTATTGGGGTGTACAATACAATACAAGCTCTACTATGTCTCAAATGAGACATGAGCCCAGTAAAGCCATCTGTCAAATTCCAAGTTTGAAAACTGAAAAGAGTGTTCCAATTTTCTGGGAAATTGTCGATTTCATGGGCCCCGGATATCCAATACCTCAACCCCCAAATAAACACATGGACTGTTTTGGATAAAAATTTGGGCACAGATTTGAATATGTATGGGAAACAAACATAATCAATTATTCACACAAATAAAGTCATTGTCAGAATTAACAGCACAAGTAATACAGAGCATACATTCCTCATTGTTTTCCAATCATCCCCTGACAATGACGCCCCCCTTCCCATACATATAACAACACCATTAACCCCAACAACAAAACCAATTGGGAAAGAGCCTACCGAGACGCACCTTTCCCACACCAGGTTCTGAGCCACCGACCAACTCAAACCCAACAACACCAACCAAACCAGAAACACACTATTTCCTATTAACCAACCGTTATTCCAGCCCCACCTTACATTGACCAGACCCACACTGAGGAGAAGACCCTCAATCATACTACTAATAACAGGGAGGGAGGGCGGGAAATTCAGGTAAGAAAAACTAATTAAAAGTGACAGTCACAACATGGAGGGACCTATTTATACAGGACCTCCCAAAGTCCCCTAACCAATGTCCTTTAACCCCATTATCCTAAGCCCACCTCCTCACCCAGTCAAGGCCCCTTTCACCTAGCTACAGTAGTTCCATGGGCTACATGACTTCGTCATGTATGTGGAGCATCACTGTACTCAAAGAGTGTTGCTGAATGAATACAAATTAAAACTCTTTTAGTTCTTTCACATATTTACTCATAAATAAACATTTACTCATAATAAACATGATGAAACCGCAAAGTGGATGTGAAAAATGCTTCCTTTTTTGTAACACCAAATTTCGAAGGTGCGGGTGTGTAATGAGCTGCATTAACCAGATTCCCTGAGCTGTCTAGTGTTTGAAAATATATAGTTTTATGGGGACAAATGCAAATATGGGGATTCTACTGTGTCTCCAAGCAGACGTAGACCTAGCAAAGTGATCTGTCAAATTTCCAATTTTGAAAAACTATAATTGCATGTTCCAGTTTTAACCCCATAATGTCTGGGAAAGATGACTTACCCATGCATTAGCGGTATTACTGTACTGAAGACTGTAAACATATCTACTTATTTCTTGTTGCTATGACAGTTTTTTTTTTAAAAAAAACTTCTTTACATTTTAGTAGTCAGAATCAGAGTCAGAGTTAGCCTCTTAGTGCCCAGAGGGAGGGGCAGTTCTTCTAGCCATGGTTCCCCAGAGATTTCCTTCAATAAATTAAGGTTTTTTCTTTCCTTTGTGCTGAAGAATGACTCTTCGTGAGTCCAGAGGCAGCTCCATCTTTAAACTATCCATACAATGTTTACTATTAAATAAAAAAGTTTGACACACCTCATAAAGTGATCAATCACAAATGAGGCTTAGTCTATTTGGTCCAGGTAGAGGGGATGGACCACTCCACCCCTTCCAATTAGTGGAAGTGGTGGTTAATGGAAACAAGAGTTATGCTTCTTATTTCCCTTTTAAAATTTTCTTATTTTTTCTATCTTTCTTTTTCTACTTTCCTACTACTTGGATTTTGTTTAAGAGCCAACGGTATAATAGTAATTTTCCCAAAAAATGGTACGGTTTATCTCTTTAAACACACAAGGGTTAAACAGTCCTCAAAAAAGAACCCTATTATTAAAAATGCTAAAAAAAGAAAAAATAGACCTATGCTTTGTACAAGAAACGCACTGGCTTAAAACCCCAGAGACCTTTCTTAAAAATAAACAGATATCTAAAATTATAGTTTCTTCACTCCAACATAAAAAAAAGAGAGGGGTTGCTATAATAATATCCACCAGTATAAAATTTGAAATCTTATATCAAGACATTGACCCGGAAGCAAGATACATAATTGTTGTGTGTAAAATAGAAGATCAAGTATATACGTTAATCAATCTATACGCACCAAATACAGGAACTATTAAGTTTATAGAAGATTTATTCAGTAAAGCCGAAAAATATATAAAATGACCCCTCATAATGGCTGGAGATTTTAATGTCATCCCAAATATTGAGATGGATAAAATAATAAGAAAAGATGCGTCACGAGATAGGAGGTTAGAAAAATCAGCAAATAGACTAACCAATTTCCTTAAGAAAAATAATCTCTATGATGTCTGGAGGGTGTTAAATCCAACTTTAAAAGAATATACTCATTTTTCTGCACCCCATGCCTCGTATGCGCGTATTGACTTGTTGATAGGAAACTGCCCTCTAATTTATAATTTAAAAAAAATATTTATTAAGGATATTATTTGGTCAGATCACAACGCTGTTAGCTGGGAAATTAATTTTAAACACTCAGAGAGAATCTTAAAAGATTGGCGAATAAATAATTCCATATTGGATCAACCTCAACATAAACAATCATTGCAGGAATTAATAAAACTATATTTTTCGGAAAATGATGATGGATTAATATCCCGTACTACTCTATGGTGCGCTTTTAAAAGCGTTATACGAGGATATCTTATTAAAATCTCAAAATTAGAAGAAAAAAAAAGAGGCCCGGATTTAACCATCCTATACATAAATCTTTATGATCTTAATAAATTAAATGAAATATCCCCTACAAAATTTAGATCGGGTAGGATTTCACAATTGAAAGGAAGAATAAGAGATATTGAATACGACAAAATGGCGAAAAATCTTGAAAAACTAAAACAACGATGGTATATTAATGATAATAGAATAGACAAAGCATTAACAAACAGACTTAAGAAAAAACAATCTAAAAATCGTATCTATAAAATTATTGATGGCAATAAGACATACACCTCTCCGAAATTGATCGGACAAGCCTTCAATAAATACTATTCAACCTTATACAACCTAAATAATAACTCAAATCCAGATCAAATTAAAAAATATTTATCAACTATAAAAACCCCAAAATTGACAAATGAACAAGTGGCTCAATTAAATAAGTCAATAACAGAGTTGGAAGTTAAAAACGTAATATCTAAGATTAAGAACAATAAGAGCCCTGGTCCGGACGGATTTAGTGGTCTCTTTTATAAAAAATTTAATGAAGAAATAGGGACTTATTTAACTGCACTTTTTAATGAATTAACTATAAATGAGAATATGCCTGAAGAATTATTGAGGGCAAATATTATCCCGATACATAAACAAAATAAAAAGCCGGAAGAGGTCACTAATTACAGACCAATCTCATTAATTAATGAAGATATGAAATTATTTGCAGCAATACTTGCAGAAAGATTAAAACAGGTCATAACATATCTGATTCATCAAGATCAGATTGGATTTGTACCCAATAGAATTATTTATAATAACGCCAGACGTATTATTGACATCATAGACTTAGCTAACAAGGAACAAAGACAGATAGGTATAATAGCGTTAGACGCAGAGAAAGCGTTTGACCGCATTAATTGGAATTTTATGTTTTATTCATTACAAACTTTTGGTTTGGAGGGCAGTTTCCTATCGGCAATTAAAGCTTTATATTCCAACACCTCAGCTAGAATAGTAAGTCAAGATATTAAATCAGAATGGTTTTATATTAAGAACGGTACCTGACAAGGTTGCCCCTTGTCCCCAATGCTCTATATTCTAACAATTGAAATATTGGCTACTATAATAAGGAATAACGAAACAATAAAGGGTACAGCTCTTATACAAGAGGAATTTAAAATCTGCCTCTACGCAGACGATATCTTATTAACATTGGAAAACCCAACTACTTCTATAAAAGAATTAATGAAAATTATAAATGAGTACGCAGTACTCTCGAACTATAAAATAAATATAGAAAAACGGAAATCCTTTACTTAAATTCTCCACCATATATTAAGCAAACAATCAATGGAGAATATAAATTTAAAGAGGTGGCACAAGAAATGAATTATTTAGGATTAAAACTGACTGCCAAGGTACAAAATATAATGGAGCGGAATTTCCTCGCTTGTATCAAGGAGACAAATCACCTATTAAAGAACTGGAAAAATACAATGTACTCATGGGTGGGTAGGATTAATATAATTAATTCATATATCCTCCCTAAATGGCTGTACCTCTTTAGACACTTACCTTTAAAAATGCCAACCTCATGGCTCCATATGATTCAGACGTCATTTAATAAATTCATTAATAAAAATAAAAGACCTAGATTGGGAATGAAACTGCTTGCTCAAAAGCCGGATAAAGGGGGATTGGGCTACCCTTTGATAAAACGCGCATACGAGGCATGTATGGTAATTCACATTCATAATATGCAATTAGAAATCAATAAGACACAAACGTGGTATAAGATTGAACAATATTTACTAAGAAATGAAAAAATATATATAATGATGTGGGATTCTCAAGCTAATACGAAGATAAAAAAAGAGTTAAGAAATAGCACTATTTGTAACGAGATTATATATGAGTGGATTAAGATAAAGAGAAATCTCGGCTTAAAAGATAAAATTTTAGATACAGTAAGTTTGGAAGTCATTGAACAGAATTTGCAAGACATATCATTAGTAAAATGGAAAGATGCAGGAATTAATAATATAAAAGATATTCTGTTTAATAATGTGATTAAAAACTTTAATGAAATTAAGCAACAGTTTCAGATACCATCTACTGAGATTTTCTCATATCTAAGAATAAAAAATTTTGTAAAATCCTCGCTTTATAACGCAAATTTAGAACTACATCAAAAATTAGGCCAATTATTTAATGGGAAAGAATGTAAGAAATTAATGTCAAAAATCTTTGGAGTTCTAATAATGCTAGACGATGTGGATACAAGTAAGATCATTAGCAGATGGTCAAGAGATATGCAAATCACGATTTCTAAAAAAAATGTGGCAAAATGCTATATCCACCACACATAATCATATTCACTCAGTTTTAATTAGGGAGAACTACTTCAAATTTATAAACTATTGGTACCTGACACCTGTCAGACTAAAATCAATGTTTCCTCAGGTTTTAGATACCTGTTGGCGATGCGTAAAAGAAAGAGGTAATTACATTCATATATGGTGGTCATGTTCTATAGTTTCTCAGTTCTGGGATGCGATTTTCGACTTACTCACAAAGTTAATTGGAAACAGAACGATCAAAACCCCTGAATACACTCTCTTCCATATATTCCCAACAACATTATCTAGAGAAATAAAAACTTTGTTAATTCACGCCATGGTAGCAGCTAAAGTGTTGATAGCTAGAAGTTGGAAGAATGATCAAAAATTTTCTATGATACAATATAAAAACCAATTATTATTTCAACTCCAAATGGAAAAAGGATTAGGCTGGCTTGGCCCTGCCCATTATAAAAGAAAACAAATATATGAGGACTGGATTACAAAAATAAACCGCATTTTCAATGTATCATAAATAATGTACCGTTGACTCTTGGCTCTTTCTTTCTTTCTATTTCTAATTCTTTTTCTTTCTCAAATTTTTTTTTTTTTTTTTTTCTTCTTCCCTTTTGTATTGCAGCTGATGATACTACAAAATGTGGAAATTCATGTGAATATACATTATGATTGTGCAATACCCTCATCCCCTTTTCCTTTCTGTATCCTTTTTAATTTTTCTTTCATTGAAAAAACAAATAAATAAATATTTAAATTAAAAAAAATAAATAAAAAAGTTTGTTCTCATAAAATGGGAAGGAAATGTACTGAAATTCTCTGTAAAAATGTGTTTGTTAAAAATGGAAAAAATGAAATTTCGCTACAATATTTGGCACAGGTTGGCACTGCCTCTAGTAAAATACTTTGGGTTTTCAACTTTATGAAAATATTGTTTTTGTTCTTAATTTGTCCATTTTTTTTTAGATTGTTTTCATATTAAATGATGGTTTATGTATATAATTCTTATTTCCAAAGAAAGCCCTGCTTGTGCTGAACATTGGCGCATTCTATAGATTTGTTTGTAGTGCTATGAGTGTCCTTGAGTGTAATTCTGTTTGTATCTAATACATGATTAGAATAGAAAGAAAAGCAAAACTCAGGTTCGAATTGAAGCGTGTAGCAAAATTTGTATTTCTCACAATGCATCGTAAAATAGTGGATATAAGTTGTACCAATATATAAAAAAATAATATTAGCGGGACCTTCACAAGTTTGAGGTTGTTTGAGGTTGGTGCTGTAATTCGAATCAAAGTATTGTTGATGTATTTATCACCGACTTGGTCATGTGTGCTTCATAAACACTATGTTGTAAACTATTAAATATATACACTTCCAAAGTTCAAGGTTAAGAAAAATAAATCCATGGACTGGTGATTCCAAATCACCCCCAGTTATCGCTTGAAAATGTGTAACTTCGCAATTAAATAGGGATTGGCCCCATATAATAGTTTTTTAGACTTTTCTATAGGGTAGACTGGAGATGGTGGGGTGGCCCTGGCACTTTAAGGCTACAGTTACCTGATGATGTAAGGATGACTGATGGAAGATATACGCAAACAAACACAACATTTTTATACTGAAATGAGTAGTGTGCAAAACAAAATTATATAAACAAAATTGTACGAACAAAAAACACCTAATAAGTAAATGTGAATGTGCTGCTGGTGCACCTTAAAACAAAACCCCACTTTGTTAAAGGAAGAAATACAAAACATATATAGGTGACCGCGCCCCTCACACCAAGTGAGTATAAATAATGCAAATAATACCGATTCAATGTAGCTTCAAAGAGATCCGAGCAGTATGTTAAATTCAGTCATAGAACAAGAAATAAACATCATAGTGTAATTCATCAAAACAAGTATATATATATATATATATATATATATTTTAGGCAAATTGGACCCCTTTTAAGACATGGGACGAAGTGCTGAGGCACGGCCATTGGGCGGCGCGGTGGGAGCACGCCAGCCCCTTTAATTTCATGAACGCCAGCCTCCACCTGCTGCCCCCACCAGACACCAGGGAGTCAGAAGCAGTGGTAATTGGGGGGGGGTGTTATATGGGTGGCATAAGGCTTTTCTGGAGGCAGAGTGCTCCATGATATGCCTTTTAACCCCCTTTATACCACTCTGTCTGCAGAAATGCCTTTTAACCCCCTATATGCCACTCTGTCCCATGAGTGGGGGTAAGCCTAGCCAGAAGTCAAGGCTACAACAGTCATGCATGTAATGTTGTCGGCTAGCAGCCCACTGGGAATTTGCCCACTGTGCCAGATGGGCCTGCCCTTAACACAATGATTCTTTCTTCTGTCCCTTTGAAATGTCTTATATGTTAATATACTTGACTTGTTCTTAATTCTGTAAAATAGCAATTAAACCTTAATAAGATATTACAAAGAGAGGAGAATTGTAGTTAAGTATAAATTCAAATATATCTTGGATATTTGCAGCTCATGTTTTTATTTTGCATTTTTAGCTTGGCATTTAACAAATAAATATAAAAATATAAGAAAAAAAAAACATCTTATTTTCAATTTCTCGTAGGTTTGGTGGATATACAATCATTATTTTAATTGGAACTAATTACAGAAATTTAGCAATTTGTTCTCAGCCATCATCTCCAAATACTAGAGGCCCTACCTGGAGATGACAATCCCTAGTGTCCTTCAACAGAAAGAATATCATAGTTCCCGAGTGTCCTTAACAGGTATAAATACATAAAGAGCACACATTGGCACACCTGTATTGATCAGCATAGCTGTTGCAGGATCATAAAACAAATTTTCAATATTTAATTGTAATTCCATCTCGTTACGTAGATGTGCTGAAGGAAGACTCTACAGATCTTGATTCTTTACTTTTGTTCATTGTGATCTTTCAGCTCAGGTAAGTTAATCAATCTTCAGGGTTTTTTTAATGGGTAATTATGAATATATTTAGAAATATATCAATGATAAAACAATACCAATATATTTAAGAGACAGCTAACATCTACAGTAAAGCATAAAAAAATATGAAATGGTGCTAGTGGTCTTACGACCGTGTTGATTCTTGGTGGATTTTAGCATACATTATGTTTTCAAGTTACTTGGTAAATTTGCTGGCAATTTAAACAAATTAGAATTTGAGATTAAAACTATCTTTGTTTTTTTTTTTTGTTTTTTTTATCATCTTTAATTCCGATTTTTCTTTTTTTAAAACAATAGGACAAAAAGTATACAACATAAATATACATACATAAGAAAAGTAAAAACAAATTAACAAACATATTATAAAGTCACATAATTGCTGTATAATTCGTAAAAAAAAAAATTATATTATTTTTTAAATTGACAGATAACAATATTTGATATGGGCAGGTATTACTTTTTAGTCATCTTTTTCTTAGATCTCTTAGATCAATAAATCAATCAATTATTTAAAAAAATGGATATTTTTGTTATACATATTTACCTGAAAAACAATATGCTATAGTAAAGATTGTAGAGCGTGTGAACTATTTGGATTGTCAAATATGCTAAATGAAAATTTAAACTGTGATATGATGACCCGTTATTTCTCTCATTCATACACATCTCTCCACTACCCTGCTAATTTTAATGAATTCTACCTCACCTGGCAAGCTATGTGTTTTCATAAATTACATAAGATCAGAAACCAATTAAGCTAAGAATCAAGAATGAGGTGCTTTATTTCATCATTCTGTAACATCTAAATAAGCTGGGTCCAGGAGCCTTTAGTTGAAGGTCATTCATGTTCTTAGGCCAATATACAAAATATATAGTCACGTAAACTTTCAGAACCTCAGAGTTCTCTTCTTAAAAGGATTCTATCTGAAGATGAGATGCCAGAAAAGCTTATGTGAGTTTATGAAGGCCAAGACTTCTAGAATATCTTCAAACATTAACTCTATCTTGTTTCTATTCTTTTTGTAGGCAATGTTGGTACATGGTAAGACCTTGAATATGCAGTGCAATTCTGGACAATGGTCCTTAAAAATGACTTTATGGAATTACAAGAATTTACAAAGAAAGGCTTCAAAATTAATAATGGAATTGAAGGATCTTACTTATTAAGAGAGAGACTAAAAAGAGTGCATGTATATATGCTTGAAAGATGGCCGTCGTCTGAGATTGGAAGAGCAAAGATTTCATAGACCACAAAGTAAGGGATTTTTAACAATAAGGACAAATAAAGGTATGGAATTCACTGCCAAGAGAGGAGGTTCTATCAGATACAATGGATGCCTTCAAAAAGGGTTAAAGCAGAACATACAGGGTTATAAATTATTGAATAAACATTAATATTTTAGAGCTCCTTAATTCAAGGAGAAATCAGATTGGCTTTTGGATTCAAGAAGGAAAAAAACTTAATTGGGTTTGATTTGCCTTCTTTTAGATCAAAAGCAGGAAAGTTAAGAAGAAGTGTGAACTTCATAGGCTTAGGTCTTTTTTCTACTTGCGTTACTATGTTACTCATCAACCAAACAAAAGTGGCTGCATTCCTGCTTTTGGGGTTTCAGAATTCCCCAGTTTTTAATCAGATGCTCTTTGTTTTGTTTCTTGTACTCTACATCCTGACATTACTTGGGAATCTAATGATTATTATGTTGGTGGCCAGGGCTCAGAGCCTGAGATTTCCCATGTATTTCTTCCTCACTCAGTTATCATTGTCTGATATACTGCTCACCACAAACATCGCCCCCAACATGCTGCACGTTATAATTTATGGAGGAGGCACAATATCTTTTACCGCATGCATTACACAACTATACTTTCATGGCACTTCAACAGCCGCTGAGTGTCTTCTTCTCACAGTAATGTCCTATGACCGGTATTTGGCCATCTGTCGACCTCTCCATTACACCTCCATCATGGACCTCAAGCTCCAAATACAACTTGTTATTTTGTGTTGGTTCACAGCATTTCCATTAATGTTACCCATTGTTTTCCTGATAGATCATTTACAGTTTTGCGGGCCGCAAATAATTGACCATTATTTCTGTGATCTTGCTCCTCTTCTTGAGCTCTCTTGTTCCGATTACAATATCGTTAAAGTTGTAGACATTGTTCTAGGAATACCTTCTGCTCTTTTCCCGTTTTGCTTTATCCTTTCCACATACGTCTACATTTTTATAGCTATCTTTGGTATTTCGAGCACCATCGGGAGACAGAAAGCCTTCTCCACCTGCAGCTCTCATTTGACTGTGGTGAGCACGTTCTATGGGACTCTAATAGCAATTTACTTGTTTCCCTCTGAAGGACAAACATCTACAGAAAATAAACTTATCTCACTTCTATATTCAGTGGGAACCCCGTTTCTTAATCCAATTATCTACAGCCTTAGAAACCAGGAGATCAGGAGTATTCTGCTTAAATATATTTCAAACGCTTAAAGGAAAATAAAAACACTGGCAGGTCTACACACTAAGTGGTGAGTGCATACTTGCAGACTTTCATGAGTGAGACTAACATGTACGCTAAAAAACATGTTATAAAAAATTAAACATAGGTCCCCAGGACTCAGTTCTGTGCTCCTGTCCCTACCTTATCTCTACCTTGCTTATTTGATTGCTCCCTGAACTTGACCTCAGATTACCTACTGATTACCTAATGACCTTGCTTGTTGATTGCAGCCTGAACTTGACCTCGGATTACCTACTGACCTTGCTTATAGATTTGCTGCCTGAGCTTGATCTTAGCAATAGAGGGCAGCATTCTGCCCAAGAATATATTAGCCATATATGGTAGTGTGCTCATTGGTCCCCAGCAGGAGGCCCCATATGGACATTTAAACTCCGGGCGCCAGAGCTGCTGTGGTACGCGTTAACCCCGTATTAACCCCTTAACCGGAAAAAAATAAGAAAAAACGAACATGAAGAATGTCCATGAATATTCACCTGAAGAGAAGACAGGGAAAAAAAATGGCATGGTAAGTGTTAAAATACCACCATTTGAAATGGAGTGCTAAGTTTTCAAAAATATATGGTAAAATGATTTGGCCAACTTTAAAGATGTCCCAAATTATATTTGGGGCAGGCTGACCAGACGACAAAATGCCAAAACAGAAAATGTGCACCTCCCAAATGTGGCCTTGCAGTCCCCAAGCAACCCGACAAACCCATGCACGGGTGGTATCATTGTAGTCAAGAGATATTGCTAAACACATATTGGGGTGTTGTTTAGCATTGAAATATACCAGGGACTGTAAATGCTCACCAGAAGTAAAATGTGTGTGTAAAAAATGAGTTTAAATACTAGCATATTAAATACCCTGGGGTGTCTGTTCTTCAAAAATATATGGTTTGATGGGGTAAATTGAATTAGCTGACATCAAAGGTGTCTGAAATAGGACATGGGGACAGTATGACCAGATGTCAAAATTCCAGTTTAAAAACTCAATTGCGCATGTATCTCAGAGCTGTAAATTCACACCTGTGTGGGGGGGAAATGCAAAGAAATTAAGGCCACAAACTTTGACAAAGGCTAGTAGTAAAGTTAGTGTATTGTAAAAACAGCATTTTAAACACCCAGGGGTGTCTAGTTTCCAAAAATAGAAAGATTGATGGGGTAAATTTATGAAACCGACTTCAAAAATGTCCAAAATAGGACAGTAGCCCAGGATGACTAGATTTAGAAAAAAGGTTTTTGAACTAGCAATATGCCACTTATACTTATTGTCCTGTAACTTGCAAAAAAACATAAAAATATTTGGCATTTCTAAACTCAGAGCAAATATTAACAGTTTTTCATTAGATGAGTAAAATATTTTTTTAAATAAAAGTCCTTTTTTCAATTTTTCACTATATTTTATATTTTTATAGCAAATTAATGGTACCTAAATGATACCTTCTAGTCCTGGAAAAAAAAAACAATAGATATGATGTGTTTGGGTAAAGCAATTGAGAAAGAAGAAAAGCTAAACAGTAACACAATTGTCTGTAAATCTCTATATCAATACATCCTCAATTTGCACTTCAATTTACAATCTGTCTGACAGATTCTTAGAAGTTTCCATAGGAAAGTTAGACGTCTGAGTCTCAGACTGAAAGTAGCTCTGAGTGGCGTTATTAGTCTTCGTCTATCAACAGAAATGACTGAAAACAAAATACGAGGGCAGAGAGACCAGAAGACGGTGACTGAGACTAGAAGGCTGTGGCGAAGACTTGAAAGCACGTAGTTGTGGTATAAGGGTATACTGGAGTCTGGATAAGGCCTGGTAACAAGTAGCAGTGATATCTGAAAAAGAACAGAAGAGAAATGAGTATCATTATTAGCCATGGAAACAAGAACCACAACAAAAAATAACTCAATAACTTTCGATATCAATAACTTTAAATTTGTAAAGTCAACATATACATTTAAAAGATTCTTTTATTTTGCTTATTATGAACTAATTCGGTAAAAAATATTGATCCTCTACATTAATGTAATTTTGTACAAATGCAGAAGGGATTGGAAGAATAATTTAGCCTAAGATCACTTGAGGATAATTAGCTGACAACTCTCTCCGGAGTCGCTTGTCACGCTGGAAGGAGAACACTTGAGGGTTCCTGAGGATTTAACAATATAAGACTGAAAAGCATAAAAAGCAGATTACTACCAGCCTGTACGAATGTACAAGGGAGTAACGTCATGTTGCCATCACAAGAACATTCAGAAGATCATGTAGACATGGTAAGAACTATTGACCTTTTATATCTGCATTTAACATAAGGGGATCAGTGGTAACATACTACATTGTACATGTTTGATCTGTTTAGAATTTTCAATGCATATTGAAGAGGAAAGAAAAGCAGGAACAGACGTGTTTTTGTGAAATACTACCACTGGGAACCTAGATAAATCTATCACTTAAAGCTTTTATTGTGTTTCTTTTCCTACATAAAAGTTTGAGCATCTTAAAAACAAGACAATAATCAAAGAATTCTGGATTCTGGGATTTGAGAACAGCCACAACACTAAAATATTCTTCTTTCTTTTGTTTCTAATAAGTTATATTTTAACATTATTGGCTAATTTCACAATCATATTACTGGTCTCCACAAGTCGCCAAATCAACGCTCCGATGTACTTCTTCCTCAGCCACCTGTCTTTCAACGACATCTTTCTCTCCACAACCATTCAACCTGAAATGCTGCAGATTATATTGAGAGAAGGAACTTCTATATCCCGAGTGGGTTGTTTCACTCAATTATACCTTTTCTTAGTTTCCACTGTTAATGAGTGTTTCCTCCTCACTGTGATGTCCTACGATCGATATTTGGCCATCTGTAACCCATTGCGTTATTCCTCCATCATGGACCTCAAACGTTGCACTCTTCTAGCAACTGTATGTTTAGTATGTGCGTTCCTTATTTCCTTTCCGCATTTTGCTCTTTTGCACAAATTGTCATTTTGTGGGTCAAATATAATAAATCATTTTTATTGTGAACTTCCGCCAATTCTCAGACTTTCTTGTTCAGGAGCATCAATAATTCAAACACTAAGTGTTTTCAACTCTATCCCGATATTATTCCTCCCATTAGTTTTTATTTCAATAACTTATATAAACATCATTCTCGCCATCCTCCGGATCTCCACCTCAGCTGGGAGAAAAAAAATGTTCTCCACCTGCAGCTCCCACCTTATTACGGTCTGTATGTATTTTGGGACATTAGTCTTTAACTACGTGATTCCATCTAAAGGACAATACTTACATTTACAAACAATTACTTCTGTGTGTTACACGATTGTGACCCCACTATTGAACCCCATCATATACAGTCTAAAGAATGAAGCGATTACAAAGGCTCTAAGGATAAAGTTTAAAGATAAATTCCCTTATAATTAACCCTCCGAATATCATAGTCCTAAATATTGTCACAATTCTATTTATATACATATATATCTATGAACAGTGATTTACCGATCCTCAGCCAACACACAATAACAAAATTCATTGTAGATTTTCAATAGTGGCGGGATATAAAAGTCTGTTATAATTTAACTGCTCTTTTTCCTTCTGTTCCCAGGAAAGTTTGTACCTATAAGGCTAGATTTCCACTTGGTTTTTTTTTGCTAAAAACGCCTATAAAAACGCCAATAGCGCCACCTGGCGTTTTTTTGTGAAAAACGCATGCAGCCAGATGTTAGCTGTAATTCAATAGGAAATCGCAAAATGCCATTTCCACTTGGCGTTTTTCTGTTTGGCGTTTTTTCAGTCCTCTTTGGCGTTTTTCTGCTTTTTTGGGCTCTGTGGCAGTTTTTCAAAACTGCAGCATGTTGACACTCTGGCGTTTTTTGCAAGAAATCTTGGCGTTTTTTCTCCAATAGAAGTCTATGGGAGAGAAAAAACGCCATGAAAAAGCCATGTGGGTTTATTGCCTTGGCGTTTTTTATGGCGTTTTTTCCACAGTTACAATGCAGAGGATGGACCCAGTATCTGTGTGTCCTACGAGAAATAGGCTGAAAACAAACAGTTTCACACAAAACAAAGTCCTGGACTGGTTCATATTGAATTTTACACCATTTGGAACAAACATGCCATTACAAACAAACATACGCGACCGGATCCTGCGTGCCAAAAGCAACAGCAAACAATTTGCACCATCATTTGGGGCCAATCTTCCCAGAGGAGCAGACATTCGAAATAAAGCATGCCTTACAAACCACAGAAAAGAGACAAAAGGGTCTACCAAGTAAATGACATCAGGAGAGGGCAGATACTTGCCATTTATCCTAATCCCTTTTAGCTGGGTGAAACTTCTAACTTGTAAAGGCTGGAAAAACTGCCTAAGGTCAAAAAAAGCAATTTCCACAGAAAGGCTAAAACGCCAGAAAAAACTGCAGAAAAAACGCCAAAACGCAGGTAAATGCAGCGGCAGTTTTATTGGCAGTTTTCCTGGCGTTTTTCATCAAGAAAAAAACGCCGGACAAAAACCCAAGTGGAAACCTAGCCTAAGGCTAGATTTCCATTTGGTTTTTTTTTGCTAAAAACGCCTATAAAAACGCCAATAGCGCCACCTGGCGTTTTTTTTTGTGAAAAACGGCTGCAGCCAGATGTTAGCTGTAATTCAATAGGAAATCGCAAAATGCCATTTCCACTTGGCGTTTTTCTGTTTGGCGTTTTTTCAGTCCTCTTTGGCGTTTTTCTGCTTTTTTGGGCTCTGTGGCAGTTTTTCAAAACTGCAGCATGTTGACACTCTGGCGTTTTTTGCAAGAAATCTTGGCTTTTTTTCTCCAATAGAAGTCTATGGGAGAGAAAAAACGCCATGAAAAAGCCATGTGGGTTTATTGCCTTGGCGTTTTTTATGGCGTTTTTTCCACAGTTACAATGCAGAGGATGGACCCAGTATCTGTGTGTCCTACGAGAAATAGGCTGAAAACAAACAGTTTCACATAAAACAAAGTCCTGGACTGGTTCATATTGAATTTTACACCATTTGGAACAAACATGCCATTACAAACAAACATACGCGACTGGATCCTGCGTGCCAAAAGCAACAGCAAACAATTTGCACCATCATTTGGGGCCAATCTTCCCAGAGGAGCAGACATTCGGAATAAAGCATGCCTTACAAACCACAGAAAAGAGACAAAAGGGTCTACCAAGTAAATGACATCAGGAGAGGGCAGATACTTGCCATTTATCCTAATCCCTTTTAGCTGGGTGAAACTTCTAACTTGTAAAGGCTGGAAAAACTGCCTAAGGTCAAAAAAAGCAATTTCCACAGAAAGGCTAAAACGCCAGAAAAAACTGCAGAAAAAACGCCAAAACGCAGGTAAATGCAGTGGCAGTTTTCTTGGCAGTTTTCCTGGCGTTTTTCATCAAGAAAAAAACGCCGGACAAAAACCCAAGTGGAAATCTAGCCTTAGGCTAGGTTTCCACTTGGGTTTTTGTATCTGCCCTCTCCTGATGTCATTTACTTGGTAGACCCTTTTGTCGCTTTTCTGTGGTTTGTAAGGCATGCTTTATTCCGAATGTCTGCTCCTCTGGGAAGATTGGCCCCGAATGATGGTGCAAATTGTTTGCTGTTGCTTTTGAAAAACTGCTACAGAGCCCAAAAAAGCAGAAAAACGCCAAAAAGGACTGAAAAAACGCCAAACAGAAAAACGCCAAGTGGAAATGGCATTTTGCGATTTCCTATTGAAGAACAGCTAACATCTGGCTGCAGCCGTTTTTCACCAAAAAAACGCCAGGTGGCGCTATTGGCGTTTTTATGGGCGTTTTTAGCAAAAAAAAAACCAAGTGGAAATCTAGCCTATCAGTAAACACAATAGTCTTGGATATTGAGTATGAATTGGTTAACCCCTTAAGGACCAGGCTGTGTTTTACCTTTTGTACCATTGGGACCGAGGCTGTTTTAACACTTTTGCGGTGTTCGTGTTTAGATGTAATTTTCTCTTCACTCATTTAGTGAACCCACACAAATTATATGTTGTTTTTTCAGGACAAGAAGGGCTTTCTTCAGATACCATTGTTTTAATCATATTATCTAATTTCCCATAAACAAAATAATAAAATATGATGAAAAATGTAAAAAAAAACACATTTTCTGACTTTTTACCCCTTTTACTCATCCAAAAAAGCTAATGAAAAAACCTACTAAATATATTCTACTATTTGTCCTGAGTTTAGAAATACACAATGTTTTTATGTTTTTTTGCTTTTTTCTGCACGTTATGGGGCAATAAATACAGGTAGCGTTTTGTTATTTCAAAACCATTTTTTCCAAATCTGGTAATTCTTCCCCCCATGTGCCATTTCGGGTATCTTTGAAGCCGGCCAATTTTTGAAAACTAGACACCCCAAGGTATTTCAAATGCTACAATTTTAACTCTTTCCATGCACTAATTCTACCATCAGCCTTTGTCAAACTTTGTGGTAGTAATTTATTTTGTGTTTTTTATTGCTAAAATTGCTCTTCAGGTATGGATTTACAGCTCCTGGTATACATCACTTTCAAACAACACCCCAATATGTGTTCAGCAACATCTCCCAAGTACAGTCATACGCCTCATGCATGGGTTTGTTGGGTTGTTTGGGAGATAAAACGCCACATTTAGGAAGTGCACATTTTTTAACTTGGAACTTTTACATCTGGTCATTCTGCCCCCATGTCCTAATAGGACCATCTTTGAAGCCGGCTAATTCAATTTACCCCATCAAACCATATATTTGTGAAAACTAGACACCCCAAGGTATTTCAAATGCTAGTATTTTAACCCTTTCCATGCATGAGATTCTACCACCAGCCTTTGCCACACTTTGTGTTAGTATTTTTTTGGTATGTTTTTTTACACAAATTGTACTTTGGGTATACATTTATAGCTCCAGGTATACGTCACTATCAAACACTATCAAAGAAATATGTGTTCAACAACATCTCTCGAGTAGAGTGATACCACCCATGCATGGGTTTGACTGCTGTTTGGGGTTAAAAGGCCACATTTGGGAAGTGCGCTTTTTTTTCCCTATTTTGGTCAGTCTGTGCCTATGCCCTATCTTTGAGCCTGGCCACTACAATTTACCTCATAAAACCATATATTTTTGAAAACTAGACACCCCAAGGTACTTAAAATGGTAGTATTTAACCCTTTCCATGCATCAGATTCTACCACCAGCCTTTGCCATACTTTGTCGTAGTATTTTTTTTTTTTTCACACAAATTGTACTTTGGGTATAAATTTATAGCTCCAGGTATACGTCACTTTCAAACAACACCCTAATATGTGTTCAGGAACATCTCCCAAGTTCAGTCATACCCCACATGTATGGGTTTGTCTGGTGTTTGGGGTTAAAATGCCACATTTTGGAAGTGCGCTTTTTTTCCCCCATTTCGGTCAGTCTGTGCCTATGCCCTATCTTTGAGCCCGGCCACTCCAATTTAACCCATCAAACCATTCATTTTTTTAAATTAGACACCCCTTGGGTATTTGAAATGCTTTTATTTAAATTTTTACATGTCAGGATTTTTGGGAAGATAATTTTAGCACTTGCTCATAATAATAAACTTTATTTTTTTATTTTATTTATTTTAAAATGTTACCCTGTTTTTTTTTAAGCTTTTTCTTTTTTTTCCTTTTTTTAATATTTTACTAATCACATAGTGATTAGAAAGCTGGGCTCCATTGACTTGTATGGTTGAATGCAGTACCTGTATTCAACCTGCAGGTGGAGCCAGAGTTCTCTAGAGGGTCTGGAGACCGTCTAGCCAACATTTAAAACTTTATTATTCTTTTTCCCGGGCCGCCGCCATCTTGAGGATGGCGAAGACAGCGTGCAGCCCACCCAGAGGTAAGTGTTTGGTGTCGCTGGATGCCTCCTGATCGAGGCATTCCAGCGACACCATTGACGTTTAGGAGGTGATCGTTGATCGCCTCCTAAACGCTTTTAAAACGGGCGTCCGTTGACGCCCTGGGGAGGGGCCAGACATGGCCCATCATGCCGATCTCGGTGTTGCTGAATGCCTCGACATCGAGGCATTACAGCAACACCGTTTAAGCTTAGAAAGTGATCGTTGATCACTTTCTAAGCTTGTTTAAGTCTCATGACGTGCTGACAAAAAAAGCTAGTTTGGGATTCTTTATTAACCCCTTAACGTCCATTGCCGGGTCAGGCACGTCATGCAAAACGGTCACTTAACGACCTATGACGTGCCTGACCCGGCAATGGACGTTAAGGGGTTAATAAAGAATCCCAAACTAGCTTTTTTTGTTGTTCTTCGTTCACAGGGTCCATGGCAAGCATTTGCGAACAAGGTTCACAAGCTTTCCAAGAGCCATTCTCATTCTTCTCAATCCCCTTCTCTTTCTCCTCTCATCAAACCATCACCTCTCACTGTCCGGATCTAATGTCCTCATATAATTTATCCAGCATGGGCTATAGCGGGCCCTGACTTTTGTGCAGAGGGGGGGGGGTAGGCTTTTTGGGGTGAAATTTGGTGGTGGAGTTGGGGGTAGATTATTTGGGGGTAGTGACTGCTTTCCCGGGCTTAGGAACCATTCTTGTGGTTAGCTTACCTGGTTGCGTGTCCCACCCTTCCTCCCTTTTCTTTTGTTCGTTGGTTTGTGTTGTTTTGTCACAGTCTGTGGGGCGCAGCTTGCCAGGTATCCAGGGGGTTAATGTGGTGATAAGTGAATTGTTGGTAACAACTGGTGGGATTTCTTGGCTGTCAGTGCTGGGAACCTCAGGTCAGGGTGGGGGCATCGGGTCCCTTCCTTAAGTGGTATTTGGTTATGGTACCTGGATTACTTGGCAAGCTTGGTGTTCATTGTGTTTTTTGTATATATTTACATGTTTGTGTTTTGAGTCATTGTCCTTGTTAACGCACCGATGTTTATTGTTTCAGGTTTTGGCATGACAATGACTCTAATAAATAAAATTGGCTGTGACTTCTTCCACTTTTGCATCTTTTTGTTCTTTTTTTGCATCTTTTCTCTTCTACCTTCTGTCTTTCATCTTCGCTCTTCTATTTTTGGTGACATTCTCTCCCTGATTTGCGGACAGGATTGGGGGAGAGGATGTCACCGGAAGCACCACAATTTTGGTGGTAGTTCGCTGAGCATGGGTTATGCAGGTTAGTGGCTATTTTATCCTTAAGAAACAAATAACTTGCTGTTTTGTCTAAAAGTAAAATTCATAAATTAATAAAAAATCTGTCCTATCACTATTAAGATCCCTGAAATTCTCAAGGGCTTTCTATTGTGACCATATAATTATATTATTCAATAGCCGTAAAAAGTCAGTTACTAAAAGAAAGAGTGATACATTTCTACAAAATATCTGGATTCATCCCTACGATGCTGCCAAATGGGATGTACAGCTTGCTGCACAATTTATTAACCAGGGATGAATAAGAATAACCAACAATACGTGGCGTGTTTCATCAGCACAGAGGCCAGCTTTGTCATCAAAGTGAATGGGCAGAAGTTTAAAGAATTTAAAGGGACGCGCAGGGTCCAAATCCCATCTACCCACTTAATTTATAGCTATGCCAGGTTCATTTAATATAGGATCTGGAATCCCACCTGTTTCCTTGCGACATAGCTCTATCGGATTGGTTCGCTGTGAGACAAGCCTCAGTCAACCACTTTCTCATCTTCTTTATTTTATCTTCTCCATTTTCTTCCCTATCTTTGTCTGCATCTCCGCAGGCATAAGACAGCAGGAACTTCTCCCCGATCCTCTAACGCCACCACTAGGGCCACCATATTCCCCTGAGTTCAAGTTAGGGCAAACTTATGGCACTTTCGGTGAGTCCCCAAATCGGGAAGAAGACGTCACTGCAAGCACAGCTGAATGCACAGATCTATGATGTTGCCTGCTCATTTGGTTCACACAAAAAAAACGAGGGGCATTTATCATTCGGGAAAGAAATTTGTTGCCTGATGCCCATATCTCTCACTCTCTTGGGTTCTCATTCTCGTTCACTCTATCACTCTCTCGTGCTCTGTAAATGTTTCCCTACTTTCTATGCTGACCACTTCTGCTTCTACCGACTGCTTCTACTTTTGCATCTTTTTGTTCTTCATCTTTTCTCTTCTACCTTCTGCCTTTCATCTTCGCTCTTCTATTTTTGTCCACATCTCTGCGAACTACCACCAAAATGGTGGAGCTTCCGCGACATTCTCTCCCTAATTGGCGGACAGGATTGGGGGAGAGGACGTCACCGGAAGCGCCACCATTTTGGTGGTAGTTTGCTGAAAACACTGTGATTTTGCCCTAAGTTGGATCATCAATGGCAGCGCTTCGGGTGATGTCCTCTCCCATATCCTCCAATCGGAGAGAACCTCACCAAAAGTGCTGCATGAAAATTTGAAGTTTACAAGTAGAAACTCAAAATTTTACTTTTTCATTTTTTCATTTTCTTGTTGTGTGTGCATTGTGTAGGATTTAAATAAGAGATCTATAGAATAGAGGGCTGTATAGACTTCTTGAAATGAAAATGGGCAGAATTTTAACTAAATCAGCACTCTCCTGCAAATCTGAGGTTAACTTGATAGACAGTTGTGAATACTTTTTAAAATATTTTTGTTTAGCCCACAATTTTGTTATCATAAGATTCATTCATTCATTCCTCTTGTACTAATGTTTGATTGTTTGTTTGTTTTTTTACTTTTTTACACTCTTTTTATTTCTATACAAGCTAGTAGACTTGCACATTTGGATTTGAGCAAATTTAATACAATTTGCAGATTTTGTCAATTCGTAGGTATCTCCAAAAATGAGGTCAGACTTCTGCCAAAATAGCAGAGCTTCCTGGAAAGTCCTCCCCCCTTTGATTGGAGGACTGGGGCGAGGGTGTACTGGTACACTTGCACATGTGTTTTTTTAAGCAACTTGGCAGGTAGGTATATCTTAGAGAACCACAGCCTCAGTTTCTTCTCTCTCTCTTCGTGTAATCCAAGACATACTCTGTGATGATGAGATTTGCAGGTTTTTCATTACACTGAAGATAGTTCTTAACCCCTTCGGGACCGGGTTTTTGTTACTAAGGTGGTGCTAAAAGACCGGAGCCGTTTTTGTGTTTTTGCTATGTCTTTCTTCAACTGTAATTTCTCTCTTATCAATTAGTGCACCCCCCACACAAATAATATATTGTTTTTTTCAGCACAAGTAGGACTTTCATTTGAAACCATATTAAGCTGGGTAGTAAATTGTTTTGTTTGGAATAAACTGGAAAAAGTAGGGGGGGAATGAAAAAAAACCTCATTTTTTTCCAGTTTTGTATACATACAAATTGTACACACATTGAACCAACGGGAAAACATTATCCAAAATATATTCATTAAGTTGTCCTGATTTGGAAACCACCCAATATGGCCAGGATTTTCATCTATTTTGACCAGCATAGGGCAAATATTGCAAGGCATGCATCACGTTTTAAAAGTGTAATTGTTTTCAAATTTGGCATGGTAGGCTAATAACTGCATCGGTTGATTATCCCCCCAAAATTATATGTTTATGAACAGTAGATAAGTCAAGGTGTACAACTAGGGTCATTTTGACACTTTTCAAACAGGTATTTTATCGCCAATTTCTGCCAAATTTTGAGGTATTTTTATATTTTTTTGTTTTTTTTGCATATGTTGCAATGTTGCTTTAGATTTTATATTATATTTTGTATAGAATATGTGCAACTGCAGAAAAAAACACCAAATTGTGTTCACCAACATCCCCCGGTTCCAACAAGGCCTCACATGCATGGTTCATGCATTTTTTGAGGAAGCTATGAGGGCAAAACTGGAACATGCGCATTTTAGCTTTCAAATTTGGAATTTTCAAATGCAGCAAAGCCGTAGCTCAGCATACAGGGCCAGGAACACAATGCTCTAGCAATGAGTCTAGGCTGATGCGTGGCTTATATTGAGCCTTAATTGACCAAACGAGGGGCAGGTGTTTCAAGAGCATTAGGGAACAGCATGGTCCAAGAAGAAGCAGGAGGACATCACTGTCCAAGATCCACTCGGTGGAGTAGTGGATGGGTGATTCACCTGGAGTCCAAAGGGTTGCAGGTTCGAATCCCTGTGGTGCCTGGCATTGAGTAGACAGAATGTGTTGTTAATGAAAAGAGTGAATTAAGGGTTCACTTTTCAAATGATTAAAAATCATATGGCGCATATGTTTACTTGCATTATTACATAAAATATATAGTATGACAACATACAGTAGCTCATAGTGTTATCAATGCAATATTAAAAATATACAAATTAACAGTGATATAAACAAAACAAACTGGTATATATGTATTGAGGACCCATTTCTTGCAAGATTACAGAGTATTAGGGGGTTGATGGGGAAATGAGACACAAGATACGATACCATAGGACTATTTTAGTTTTGTTAACACATCTGGTTGAAACCATTGACCAGTGCCACTAGTATATATTTTTTTTTTTTAGAAATCCAAAACACATTTAAGACTTTTTTTTCTTGTAAAACAACGTGAAGATAATTAGCGATCTAGTCTATTTGGAATAATTAGTTTGTTTCGTTTGGAGATCACTTGAGGATTACTGAGGCTCGTAGTAGAAAGAAAAAAAAAGATATAAAAGGCAGATTGTTATCAACCTAGTGAAATATTGCAAGAACACAGAGAGAACGTTATAGACATGGTAAGAGTTATTGAGCTTCTTTCCTTACGTCTTCCATGCTTAGAATGCACAGTTCATTAATAACAATTTACATAAAGCATATATCTTATATTTTTTCTATTTTCAAATTTTTATTATGATGTAAATTTTTTTTTACAAATTTTATGTAATTTATCTAAATACTCTAATGCAGTAGGCGTTCAATCCAAGCTCTGATTCACTAATGTCCTCTCTAATATCTATAGATTTTTTTTATACTATTGATTTCATTAACTCTACTAAAATCTTGATACTTACATCATACTTCATTTCTATTTCTTAAAAAATTCAGAGAATTATTTTATCATGCATCACCTGCAGGATCTTAAGAACAGAACAATAATCCAGGATTTCTGGATTCTTGGATTTGAGAATATTCACAGCGTTAAACTCTTACCTTTTCTTTTGTTTCTAATCATTTATCTTTTAACATTATCTGCTAATTTCACGATCATATCACTGGTCATCGCATGTCGCCACATCAACGCTCCGATGTACTTCTTCCTCAGCCACCTGTCTTTCAACGACATCCTTCTCTCCACAACCATCGAACCTGAAATGCTGCAGGTTATAGTGAGAGAAGGAACTTCTATAACCCGAGCTGGCTGCTTCACCCAATTCTACTTTTTCTCTATTGCCACCGCTAATGAGTGTTTCCTCCTCACCGTGATGTCCTACGACCGATATTTGGCCATCTGTAACCCATTGCGTTATTCCTCCATCATGGACCTTAAACATTGTATGTTTCTTACATCTTCATGTTGGGTATGTGGAGTACTTATTGCTTTACCACATGTCGTTCTTTTACAGAAGATGACATTTTGTGCATCAAATACAATTAATCATTTTTATTGTGACCTTCTTCCACTTCTCAAACTTTCTTGTTCAGAAACATCCACTATTGAAGCTGTAAGTGTTTTTAACTCTATCCCAATCGTATTTCTACCATTAATTGTTATCTCTGTGACGTATGCGAACATCATTGTCGCCATCCTCCGGATCTCTGCCTCAGCTGGAAGACGAAAAGCCTTCTCCACCTGCAGCTCCCACCTGACCGTGGTCTGTATGTATTATGGGACCATAGTGTTTAACTATCTGGTTCCATCTGAAGGACAGTACATAGGGTTACAAAAAATGATTTCTGTCTGTTACACTATTGTGACCTCACTGTTAAACCCTTTAATATACAGTCTAAGGAATAAAGAGATTACACGGGCACTAATGAAATGTATCTTTCCAAAAATAAAATAAAATTAATATAATGTATCTCTATAGTAGAAAACCCAAATAATCCTCACTATCATGAATACAAGGAAGCTTAATTAATATATTGTCACTGGGGCTGAGCCTGGGTAGATTTGTGGCAGGGCTCTGGTGTGTACAGATGTCGGTCAGTCTGGGTGGCTTGAGAGGGCGAGCTGTTGGCTGTGGAGCAGAGCCGGCCTTAAGTGTTCTGGCGCCCTGTGTGGACTACTCCTCTGGCACCCTCTGCCCCTTCTCACTACCCCCCTCTGCCCCTTCTCCTTCTCCCTATCCTTACTTACCTCGTTGCCGGAGTGCTGCGGTGGGAACGGGAGGCGTCCATCTTCCCGATCTGCCGCAGTGCGTGCTTCTCAGCTGAGCACCGGAATAATTCCGGCATTCAGCATGAAACGCTGGCACCGCGACGGAATCACAGAGAGTGAGGGGCTCCGAGCGGTCGCTGAAAACTTCACAAGCGACCGCTCGGCGCCCGGCCTGCCCGGGACTTAAATTGAAACATCGGGGTTTTTTTGTTTGTTTTAACTTTATTTAACATCCTCCATGTTAAATAAAGTTAAAACAACTTTATTTAATATGGAGGATGTTAAATAAAGTAAAAAAAAAACAACAAAAGAAAAAACGATGCTTTAATTTAAGTCCCGGGCAGGCGCCCCTGTTGCCATGGCGCCCTGTGTGGCCACACAGGTCGCACACCCCTAAGGCCGGCCCTGCTGTGGAGCACATCTGGCTGGGTATTCCCTTCCGGTGCCAGGCACATTGTGAGGTTGTTAAAGTCCTCTTCAGGTCAAAAGGGGAATTCATTCCAGATTTCTTGTTTTCTTTTTCTTTTTCTTTTTTTTTAAACAGTTTGTTATTACTTATCTTCAGTCTATGAAGGACAGGATTTTACTAGATGAGAAGTCATTTATTATCATGTGGTGTTTGGTGCATGTGGTGTTTGAGCATGAAAAGTCACCTAAAATATAAATGACTGACAGCAATGGCGGACTCCAGGCCTACTGATAAAGGACATTTATTGGAGCATCATGCAATAAAGCTTGATTATTTTTCAATATATTCATTTATTAATGTTCAAGGAAAAATATTTAAATGTCGACATTCAAAAAACCAAAAAATTGAATACCTGATGTCAAAATATCTTGCTTCTATTCAACATATTATAAAAATATGTTTAATTACATTAAAGGGTTACAGGAATTTTTGGTGGAAAAACTCCCTTGTGAAGCCCTGGATGAGGTATCTTCAGCTATCTTACTGGGCAGTGATTGGAAAGAGTAGTAAATGTAGTTTTTTTCCGGATGCATATTAGTTTTGTATACAAATTATTAAATCTTTTAAATGGTACACTCAGTCTGCATCTCACTTGGAGCCTTAAGTAAAACCAAAGAGCAATTTAGTAAGGTGGCTATAATTTGAACTCTGCAAAAAGACTGGAATAAATAAGGCAAACAATCAGTTGGAATGTGTGTTTGAGTATTTATTAAATGTTAAAGCAATGGAAGGAGATCAATTCAATCTGTAATCCAAAAGTCCAAAAATAAAGATTAAATGGCATTGTACTTAAGATGTAATGTTCTTTCCTGCCTTCCTTTTTCCCCTTCGTGACAATGGCTGATTTTACTTTTTGTACCCTTCGTGACAATGGGTGTTTTAACATTTCTGCGCTGCTCGTGTTTAGCTGTAATTTTCTTCTTTCCCGTTTACTCAACCCACACAAGTTCTATATTGTTTTTTACAGGAGAAGAAGGGCTTTTACTTTTACTTGAAACATCTTTTACTCCTCTATAAAAGCTAATGAAAAAACCTGCTAAATAGATTCTACTATTTGTCCTGAGTTTAGAAATACACAATGTTTTTATGTTTTTTTGCTTTTTTCTACACATTATGGGGCAATAAGTACAGGTAGCGTTTTGCTATTTCAAAACCATTTTTTCCAAATCTGGTAATTCTGCCCCCATGATCTATTTCAGGTATCTTTAAAGCTGTACAATGAAATCATCAAACCCCACCAAACCATATGTTTTTGAAGACTAGATACCCCAGGGTATTTCAAATACTAGTATTTTAACTCTTTCCATGCACTAATTCTACCACCGGCTTTGTGGTAGTCATTTTGTTTGCATTGGTTTTTCACACATGTTTTACTTCAGGTATGAATTAATTGGTTAACGTGTGTTTATTGGGACATTGTTGAACCCGGCCAAATCAATTTACCCCATTTTTTAAAAGTAGACACCCCATGGGCATTTAATATGCCAGTATTTTAACTCTTTCCATGTGAGAATTGTTAGAAGATTTAGCCCTAATTTTATGATGGACTCATAAAAATATTTATATATATATATATATATATATATATATATATATATATATATATATACCGTATTTGCTCGATTATAAGATGACCCTGATTATAAGACGACCCCCCAAAATCTGAATATTAACTTAGGAAAAAAAGAAAAAGCCTGAATAAAAGACGACCCCAAAGGAAGAAAGTTTTCCCAGTAAATGTTAATTCATGTAAACTATTTTTTTTAATAAAAGCTATGATTGAGAAAAATATTTTTTTTGTTTTTATTTCTTGTATTTTCCAACCTGTCCCCCAGTTACGCACATCTGCCCCCAGGCTTGCCACTCCAATATGGCACTGTGGCCCATGATATGCCTTTTAACCCTCTATATGCCACTGTGCCCCATGGTATGCCTTTTGACCCCCTATGTGCCACTCTGCCTCCAGAAATGCCTTATACCCCTATATCCCATTCTGGCATTTAGGGGGTTAAAATGCATATTATGGGGCAGAGTGGCATATAGGGAGGTATAAGGCATTTCAGGAGGCAGAGTGGCATTAAGGGAGTTAAAAGGCATTGTATAGAGCACTCTGCCTCCAGAAATGCCTTATACCCCTATATGCCACTCTGGCATTTAGGGGGTTAAAAGGCATATTATGGGGCAGAGTGGCATATAGGGAGGTATAAGGCATTTCAGGAGGCAGAGTGCTCTATTAAATGCCCCCTTAACGTCACTCCAGAAATGCCCTATGCCCCCATTTAACACACACACACACCCTATACCCCCATTTAACTAACACACACACGACCCCGATTAGAAGACGAGGGGTATTTTTCAGAGCATTTGTTCTGAAAAAAACCTCGTCTTATAATCGAGCAAATACGGTATATATTGTTTTTATTTGGGGGGTGCTTTTTTTTAAATATTTTTTGGAACTGGAAGGTTCTCCTGATGGTGACATCAGTGGGAAATTATTTTTACATGTTACCATTTATTTTATTTTTTAACTTTTTTATTTTTGTATTACTATTATTATTTTTTACACTTATTTTACTAATCACATTGTGACATGACGGTCCTGGCACGTCAATTGTCACTAACTGGATGTTAGTGCATGACGTGCTCAGACCATCAACTGTCCCGTATTCCGTAGCCAGGTTATTTTGGTGGGTTTGCCAATAGTCAGCATTCTATAATAAAGTCCACCAAAGGGTTAACAAGAGGCTGTGGTATGAACACGGTATAAAGGAAGGCAGGAAAGAACATTACACTATGTCCTTGGAAGAAGCTGCACCCAGCCAAACACATCAACGTCATCGGAAGGGCGGAGCCACACAAAAGGGGGCAGAGCCACACACAAACCCGGAAGTTCCGCTGAATAGAGCAGAACACATGGAGATCGCGACTCCAGAACTCTGACTTTTTTTTGTCACTGTATGGGACTCACGTTACAAGCGGACCATTTACTCCTGGGACATCTTAGGAGACTAAAGACAAGTATCCAGAAATTAAGGTGATACTTGCTGTATTTAAATTGAATTTTTATATTAAAGGGTTTTATTATTATTATTATTATTATTGTTTGGCTCCCCCTGCTCTCTGCACTCCTGCCTACATCTGAGAATCTGTCTGACATCCACCAGACCTTAAGGATTTTCTGGAAACACATATACCGAGTGCCGATATCTTTGAGCCTGGATCATAGGGCTCATTAAGTGTTACTCCAAGAGGGATACAATAGTGATACATCCAGAATTTTACCGATGTGTCTATACCATGTTGCTTTTTATTTTTTGTTGCATATGTATCTTTGGAGATTGATCAATCTTGGCGATGTATATACCGTTTTTGTCATGAACCTGGTAAGCAGGTCAGGTAGGAGTCCAGTCGCAGGGGATACAAGGGGTTCTGTCTGTACCCCACGATGCATGACGGTTAGTACAGACAGGCGCAATAAAACACAGCACAGGCAGAATACTTTGTAAGGTACTGTATTAAAGAAGGTGACAGGAACAACAAGTACAGGAGGTAAGTCTCTAGGCAGAAAGCCCACTGGCAGGGCGGACGGCAGGATGCCCACTGGCAGGGCGGACAGCAGGATGCCCACTGGCAGGGAGGACGGCAGGATGCCCACTGGCAGGGAGGACGGCAGGAACAACACAGGGTTAGGTACAGGGCCAAAGCAGAGCGGTCCAAACACATTAATGCAAAGGCCCTGAATGAAGGGCAGGGCAGGTTTATATTGGCCGGGTTCCACTCAGGTAATCAGACTCAGCTGTCCCAAGCAATCAATAGCTGGTGCTCCAGAGAAGGAAGAGCGGCCACTAGTGTGTGCAGACACACATAACAGCAAATAATTATTGCATGGTCCGGGCTAGTAGGGTGGAATCCTGACAGTTTTTTTCTTACAGAAGTGAATTTGTTTTTGCGCACCCTCATTGGTGTTTTTCCATTATAGATTCTAATATTTGTCCTGAGTTTATAAAGATCCAATTTTTTCATTTTTTTATTTTTATTTATTTTTTGCACGTTATAGGGTAATAATACAAGCAGCCTATTGCTATTTCACACATTTTGTTTCCAAATTGTTGAACCAATGTCCTATTTGGGGCGTCTTTGAAGCCGGCCAATTCAATTTACCTCATCACACTATATTTTTTTTGAAAACTAGACCCACCCAAGTATTTCAGATGCTGATATTTTAATTCTTTCCATCCACTATTTCTACCACAAAGTCAAAAGTTTGTGGTAGACATTTTTACAGTCATACTGCCAATGTATAGGTTTGTCGGTTTGTTTGGGGGCTAAAATCCCACATTTGGCACATGAGCAATTCAGTTTTTAACTTGGAATTTTGGTCATTCTTCCCCCATGTCCTATTAGGGACATCTTTGAAGTAGGCCGATTCAATTTACCTCATGAAACCGTATATTTTTGAAAATTAGACACTCCAGGGTATTTCAAATGATGGTATTTTAACACTTTACACACAAAGTTTGTGGTTGTAACTTAATTGTACAAAAAATCCCTATATCCCTCATATGGGGCTAGATATGATTTTCTTAAGAAAAGTATATTTATATATTATATAAAATTACTGTTTTTAGTTTGTTTTGCTTTCTCATTTTTTTATCTTTAGACTGCTCTCTATTCAAGAGCAGTGCTTAATGTATAGAAATCTATTTTTGGGTCTTACATGGCCCTAATGGATCTCTATGAGCACCGGTAAACAACTGTGATGTAACTGGTAACATCACCTCTTGGGGTGATCAGCAACCTTTTGGGTTCCACTGTGCAATATGGTAGAATCCTGTCAGGAGCCCTGTGATCATAGGGCTGCAGTATACCCTCACACACACAGTGACTGATCGCACATTGTGCTATTAATACAAAGTGAATAATACATCAATGAACAATAATATGAACCGGAGGGCTGCGGGGCCAACATCCCCCGATCAGTGGCTGGATCCTCCCCGGCAGCATGCTACTCGTGTAGCATGCTGCCGGGGAGGATCCAGCCACTGATCGGGTGATGTTGGTGATGTTTCTCGTGCCACTTTGTGTATCATGTTATAAGCTGCATTGATGGAACCAGGTGACCTAAAGGATTAAAGTGCCAGAGCCGCCCAACCACCTCCACTCTGGTCCTGACAAGCATACAAGTGTTGAGGGAGAAATGAGATAGCAGGTAAGCTTCAAAAAAGCTAAATTCAAAAGAATGACCATTTCAGTTTTCTTCTTATGAACGGAGCTGGATAAAAATATTGACCTGTGTCACTAGTGTAATTCTTTAGAAATCCAACATACATTTGAGAAAACATTTTTTTTTTAAAACCATTTGATGATAATTAGCTGTCTAGTCTCTTTGGAACCACTTGGTAGGAGATCTCTTGAGAATTCTTAATGATGGCAGGAGAAAACGAAAAAACTATAAAAGATAGCTTGTTACTGGCCTGGACAATCATTGCAAGAACATTGACAGACCCTATAGACATGGTAAGATTTATTAACACCTATTTCCTTTACATGCTTAGAATGCGCAATTCAGTCTCTTCTCTTGCAAAGTTCTTCTCTTATCCATTGAAGGTTTTGAAGTCTTATTGGTCACAAAATGGGCAGATGACTCTGCATTCAGATTTCATGTTTCTATATTTCTAACCATCACTTTCTGCTCTGCATCACAGATAACTGATATTTAGTTGTAAGTTAAAGAGACATATTTTTAAAGACTGGGATACATAGGAAACCAGAGTGTAGAAATTGTATGTAGAGGATTAAACCTTTAGACAGGTAGAATGCTTTTGTATCTATAGATTCGTAAAATTGCATTGGCTCCTTTAACTCTTTCACAGAAATCTTATCATTACGTCTGCAAACTATTAGTTGCATTTAAACAATTTTTTTCTGGCATAGGCCCCTTAAAAAAAAAAGACATTTCTAAGGTTTCTATACTGGTTTTAAAACAAATATACTTTAGAGATTGATTTGATCATGCGTTAACTGCAGCATCTGAAGAACAAGACAACCATCCATGAATTCTGGATTCTTGGATTTGAGAATATTCACAACATTTTATTCTTACCTTTTCTTTTGTTTCTAATAATTTATTTTTTAACTTTGTCTGCTAATTTCACAATCATATCACTGGTCATCGCATGTCGCCAAATCAACGCTCCGATGTACTTCTTCCTCAGCCACCTGTCTTTCAACGACATCCTTCTCTCCACAACCATCGAACCTGAAATGCTCCACATTATATTGAGAGAAGGAAGCGCTATATCCCGGACTGGGTGCTTCACTCAATTATACTTTTTCTCTGTGTCTGCTACTAATGAGTGTTTCCTCCTCACCGTGATGTCCTACGATCGATATTTGGCCATCTGTAACCCATTGCGTTATTCCTCCATCATGGACCTCAAGCTTTGTATTGTTCTTGCAACATCTTCTTGGGCATGTGCAATGCTTTTTGCTTTACCACATATTGTTCTTTTGCAGAAGATGACATTTTGTGGGTCATATAAGATTAACCATTTTTATTGTGACCTTCTTCCACTTCTTAGACTTTCTTGCTCAGAAACATCGACTATTGAAACTGTAAGTGCGGTCAACTCTCTGCCAATATTATTTCTACCATTAATTTTCATCTCTGTGACGTATGCGAACATCATTGTCGCCATCCTCCGGATCTCTGCCTCGGCTGGTAGACGAAAAGCCTTCTCCACCTGCAGCTCCCACCTGACCGTGGTCTGTATGTATTATGGGTCAATTGTGTTTAATTATCTGGTTCCATCTGAAGGACAATACTCAGGGTTACAAAAAATGGTTTCTGTCTGTTATACTATTGTGACCCCACTGCTAAACCCCTTAATATACAGCCTAAGGAACAAAGAGATCACAAGGGCACTAATGAAATGTACCTTAAAAAATACATAAAGTAAAAGTTACAGTATATACTAAAATGTGCTTTTATAGTAGAATAACTAGATTAAAAAAAAACCTGCAATATCATAAATGTGGTGGGAAGATGTTTTTCATGGCAAATTAAGTTATTTATCTGTACCTAGTCTGAGGCAACCTAGGCATCACACCACATCGTCAGTCAAAATAAAGTCAACCGGAAAAATTTGACACTGAGAGTGGAGTCAAGGTCAGTTGGAAGTCAAGTTAAGCTCTTGGGTGGAAAGACAAAACTCCCCGCCGATCCCTGTCTCTTTGAATTCCAGATGTCTACAATGGCATTAAAATGATGTAGCCGCTAAATAAATGCTTTAAATTTACCTTTTAGTCCCATTCATGGTTGTCCAACAAAGCCATTACATCATCCTCATTGGCCGCTTGGCTTTCTCAAAAGTAAAACCTAAAAGACAACTGAATATTAATAAATGGCATAAAAAAAATCAATTCCTTGACCAATGGCTGTGGATTACAAAATGGCTGCTGGTTGCACATATGTCTTTATTGTTAAAAGGGCCCAATTTTTCCATTATTTCCCAGTATGTGCCAAATAAAAAACACAAAAGCAATGGAAACAAAATATCTTATTATTTCAAAGTATGTATCCAAAACATCTGGCTGTATATACATGCAGATAAAATATACATTTCCACAAAAAATTATTCATTTGTTTGTTAATATAATTAAATATTCAGTATATATGTTTGTTTATTGTTATTTGTGAGTCCTGGGATGCCAGATAGCTCACCATGACGGATTCCCGCGAGTTAGCTGGGACCCGGCAATTGTTTTTGCATGTCGAATATTAATATTGTCTTAACCCAGGGCCGGCCCGACAATTGAGCCGAGTGGGGCAACTGCTTCAGGCGGCACTTTTGAAGGGGTGGCACTTTGCCGCCCCAAGCCCTTTTTTTTTAAAGCGGAAGAGAGAGAGAGGGGCGCCGAGTGGTTTTCACTTACCAAGTTGTCAGTACCCGCTCGGCGCCCCTCTCTCTCTCTGCTCTGCGAGCCCTCTAGCTCGGTCTCGGTGCCGGCTTGTAATGCTGAGCGCCGGAAGATGACGTCATTTCCGGCACTCAGCATTACAAGCTGGCACGGAGACCTAGCAGGTAGACTCGCCGCAGGACTGCTGAAAGGTAAGTACAAGGGGGGGGTAGGTAAGTCCTTTCAGCCACCGCTTCATTAAGGAAAATAATAATTAAAAATAAAGATTATTTATATATTTTAAAATGATACAAGGCTCCCCAGGACCCCTATGAACCAAGCTGTGCCTTCCCCTGACTCACTCATTAATTTACTAGTTGTATAGTTCTTGTTAGGCGTGATTCCTGTTTTTTATGTCTCGATGTACTTACGTCTTGTGTATTGTTCCGGCTACAAAGTGCATTCCTTAGTATGCAGGGTTCCCGTGTATGACCTGGCTTCATCTGGCTACCCTGACTTCACTGAGCTCTGTACTCCAGACCCTCGGCTTGTCTGATTATTGCCCACTTTAGTTACTGACTTTGGCTTGTTTTTTTTGAATTACGTCTTTTGGGTCACAATTTTATTACCTTCCTTTTGCCTTAATAAAGAAGTCGTTATATTTTACATTCCTGTGTCTTTCTGGTTCCTTGTCCCTTACAGAGAGTAACGCAGAGAGCATCTGAGAGAGCGTGTGAGAGTGTGTGACAGTGAATTTTGTTTCTAAATGCGAAAACCCCTCTAAATTTCATCGGAACGGAAAGGACAGGAAACAAAATGTGTTGACCAAAAACATCATGGACTGAAAAACGAAACAAAAATATTGTCTACATCATTTTTAATCATTTTTTGTCAACGTGCACAAGTCTCAAAGACAAAAATATGGCTGCTGAACCACAGCAGTTAGGACAATACCTTTGTGCAGTTAGTAGTCTATGTGAGACATAGGTTTGTATTTGTTATTGGATCTTGTGCTTAATAAAAGCCAGACCTTAATAAATTAACTGCTTTTTTTTCCTGGTCGTCATTTGACAAAAAAATCATGCATTCACTGCATTCCTTCTGCTAAGGAAATCACTAACCATTTTAGTGAATGGGGTGAGGGGCTCAAGCTCGCATTGCTCTTACCCGAGCAAGACACTGGACCTGCACGGTGTAACGCAATTCCCAAGACAGCCGCCAATATGCAAGTTTTTTTACGCCAGGAATCGATTCCACTCGAAATCCATGTCCCAAAACCACCCCTTTAAGCATGGCTCTACAAGCTTGCATGGGAATCACAAAGCTTTCCACACGCCTATTTTGAAAGAAAAAACAGACAATTGGCTTGTGGACTGAAAAGGCTTCAAGCGAACTTTGGTCAAGCTACCTTTCTTAATGTGCAAGAAGCCTTTTCATCAATTTTCGCTGTCCCACAGAGGAGCGTTAAGTTTGCAAGTGACAAAACAAGAAAACCGAGTGTAAGGTGACACCAGCACGAAGCTCCAGTGGCGCAAGTTTTATTTGAAAGACTTTTTAAGGGATGATGTGCAGGAATATATTTTCTCCGATATTTTCATCAGTATACTTTAACACGACTTAATGAAGGAGCGATCGTGGTTCTTGCACATTATCCCTTAAAAATCTTTCAAATAAAACTTGAAAGCTTAAAGGGAAGTGCTCCAGGTGAGGCTTGAACTCACAACCTCGGCATTGCTCAACAAATACTGCCTTATAAGTACCGCGCGCTAACCGATTACGCCACTTAACGCTCCTCTGTGGGACAGCGAAAATTGATGAAAAGGCTTCTTGCACATTAAGAAAGGTAGCTTGACCAAAGTTCGCTTGAAGCCTTTTCAGTCCACAAGCCAATTGTCTGTTTTTTCTTTCAAAATAGGCGTGTGGAAAGCTTTGTGATTCCCATGCAAGCTTGTAGAGCCATGCTTAAAGGGGTGGTTTTGGGACATGGATTTCGAGTGGAATTGATTCCTGGCGTAAAAAAAACCTTGCCTACCGGCAGATGTCTTGCCAATGGCGTTACACTGGGCCAAACCATTCACTTGCTCGGTTAAGAGCACCCCAGATGGGACTCGAACCCACAATCCCTGGCTTAGGAGGCCAGTGCCTTATCCATTAGGCCACTGGGGCATGTGGTAGCAGCACTGGCTGGTTTTGGTGGCTGCAAACTAGGTTCAGAGAGCCCTCATTATGACTCTAGTTTGTTGCCCGACATACGAGATCGACTGATCGCTCTGGGCTAAAACAGTCAATTAGAAAAAACCAAGCAAACACTACTTTTGGAATGTCTTTTGAAAAGAGCCCCAAAAATTGGACGTTCCTCTGGAAAATCACCTCTTTGGCACCTGCTTGATTTGCCTGGTTGACTTCTACTGGGAGTGCTACTGAGCATGTGCAAGACGTTTGCATACTAAGACTTCCTGGTTTTCAATAGACGCTTCAAGGTGAGCACGTCAAGGAGGCGCAGGTCTCATTTTCAAAGTCCAATAACCAAAGAACGCATGCAGCAAATACGTTTGGAGTCCAGGCAAAACGGACCCTAACGTGCACTAAAATATCAATCTGCAATTTGGGGGACTGGACTGAAGGACTCTTGTTTTCTCCCAGACTGAGCTTCCAATTGTGCTTCCTGTCACGGTGTCATAACTTGCACTCTGACAACAGTGCAAACACCACTCTTGTGATGCTCTTTTCAACTTCCTGTCCCAAGCCTGGAACCAGATGTGCAGCCTTCTCAAATTGTTATAAAAGCTTGCGGGGCCATTCGGACCAACTTCTCTGCTCCTCTTTATGTAAACATTTCTCCTCATCTTTGTTGTGCTTTATTAAAAACCTTCCCTGACCGGGAATCGAACCCGGGCCGCGGCGGTGAGAGCGCCGAATCCTAGCCACTAGACCACCAGGGAATCGCTGGCGAGTGCTCTGAAGCCATGAGCTCTCCCAGCAGTTCTTAGCCGCGATCAGTCCTTCATTGAGCCGTGTTCACGTCTACTACTGATAAGGTGGGAGACAATATATCCTTGCACATTATCCCTTAAAAATCTTTCAAATAACTTCCACACCACAGATGTTGAGGCTCACTAAGTCTTTCATCCAGTGGCGGGGATTTTGGTCTCGTTTTAAAGATTAGCACCATTTATGCTTTTTGCCAAACTTTTGGCACCATGCCAAATGAGAGAGACTCCTTGAAGATTGTAAAATTCCTTGTTCCAATATTAATCTCTCAGGATTAAAACTTGAAATCAGATGCGCAGACTTTTCAACTTGTTAGAAAAGCTCGCGGGACCATTCGGACCAACTTCTCTGCTCCTCTCCATGTAAACATTTCTCCTCATCTTTGCTGTACTTTATTAAAAACATTCCCTGACCGGGAATCGAACCCGGGCCGCGGCGGTGAGAGCGCCGAATCCTAGCCACTAGACCACCAGGGAATCGCTGTTGGTTGGTTTGGAACCATGAACTCTCCCAGCAGTTCTTAACCGCGGTCAGTGCTTCATTAAGCCGTGTTAACGTCTACTAATGAAAATATTGGAGAAAATATATTCCTGCACATTATCCCTTAAAAAAATCTTTCAAATAAAACTTGAAAGCTTAAAGTGAAGTGCTCCAGGTGAGGCTTGAACTCACAACCTCGGCATTGCTCAACAAATACTGCCTTATAAGTACCGCGCGCTAACCGATTGCGCCACTGGAGCGTCGTGCTGGTGTCAGCTTACACTCGGTTTTCTTGTTTTCTCACTTGCAACCTTAACGCTCCTCTGTGGGACAGCGAAAATTGATGAAAAGGCTTCTTGCACATTAAGAAAGGTAGCTTGACCAAAGATCGCTTGAAGCCTTTTCAGTCCACAAGCCAATTGTCTGTTTTTTCTTTCAAAATAGGCGTGTGGAAAGCTTTGTGATTCCCATGCAAGCTTGTAGAGCCATGCTTAAAGGGGTGGTTTTGGGACATGGATTTCGAGTGGAATTGATTCCTGGCGGAAAAAAAAAACCTTGCCTACCGCCAGATGTCTTGCCAATGGCATTACACTGGGCCGAAACGGTCACTTGCTCAATTGAGAGCACCCCAGATGGGACTCGAACCCACAATCCCTGGCTTAGGAGGCCAGTGCCTTATCCATTAGGCCACTGGGGCATGTGGTAGCAGCACTGGCTGGTTTTGGTGGCTGCAAACTAGGTTCAGAGAGCCCTCATTATGACTCTAGTTTGTTGCCCGACATACGAGATCGACTGATCACTCTGGGCTAAAACAGTCAATTAGAAAAAAAAACAACCAAGCAAACACTACTTTTGGAATGTCTTTTGAAAAGAGCCCCAAAAATTGGACGTTCCTCTGGAAAATCACCTCTTTGGCACCTGCTTGATTTGCCTGGTTGACTTCTACTGGGAGTGCTACTGAGCATGTGCAAGACGTTTGCATACTAAGACTTCCTGGTTTTCAATAGACGCTTCAAGGTGAGCACGTCAAGGAGGCGCAGGTCTCATTTTCAAAGTCCAATAACCAAAGAACGCATGCAGCAAATACGTTTGGAGTCCAGGCAAAACGGACCCTAACGTGCACTAAAATATCAATCTGCAATTTGGGGGACTGGACTGAAGGACTCTTGTTTTCTCCCAGACTGAGCTTCCAATTGTGCTTCCTGTCACGGTGTCATAACTTGCACTCTGACAACAGTGCAAACACCACTCTTGTGATGCTCTTTTCAACTTCCTGTCCCAAGCCTGGAACCAGATGTGCAGCCTTCTCAAATTGTTATAAAAGCTTGCGGGGCCATTCGGACCAACTTCTCTGCTCCTCTTTATGTAAACATTTCTCCTCATCTTTGTTGTGCTTTATTAAAAACCTTCCCTGACCGGGAATCGAACCCGGGCCGCGGCGGTGAGAGCGCCGAATCCTAGCCACTAGACCACCAGGGAATCGCTGGCGAGTGATCTGAAGCCATGAGCTCTCCCAGCAGTTCTTAACCGCGATCAGTCCTTCATTGAGCCGTGTTCACGTCTACTACTGATAAGGTGGGAGACAATATATCCTTGCACATTATCCCTTAAAAATCTTTCAAATAACTTCCACACCACAGATGTTGAGGCTCACTAAGTCTTTCATCCAGTGGCGGGGATTTTGGTCTCGTTTTAAAGATTAGCACCATTTATGCTTTTTGCCAAACTTTTGGCACCATGCCAAATGAGAGAGACTCCTTGAAGATTGTAAAATTCCTTGTTCCAATATTAATCTCTCAGGATTAAAACTTGAAATCAGATGCGCAGACTTTTCAACTTGTTAGAAAAGTTCGCGGGACCATTCGGACCAACTTCTCTGCTCCTCTCCATGTAAACATTTCTCCTCATCTTTGCTGTACTTTATTAAAAACGTTCCCTGACCGGGAATCGAACCCGGGCCGCGGCGGTGAGAGCGCCGAATCCTAGCCACTAGACCACCAGGGAACTGCTGTTGGTTGGTTTGGAACCATGAACTCTCCCAGCAGTTCTTAACCGCGGTCAGTGCTTCATTAAGCCGTGTTAACGTCTACTAATGAAAATATTGGAGAGAATATATTCCTGCACATTATCCCTTAAAAAAATCTTTCAAATAAAACTTGAAAGCTTAAAGGGAAGTGCTCCAGGTGAGGCTTGAACTCACAACCTCGGCATTGCTCAACAAATACTGCCTTATAAGTACCGCGCGCTAACCGATTGCGCCACTGGAGCTTCGTGCTGGTGTCAGCTTACACTCGGTTTTCTTGTTTTCTCACTTGCAACCTTAACGCTCCTCTGTGGGACAGCGAAAATTGATGAAAAGGCTTCTTGCACATTAAGAAAGGTAGCTTGACCAAAGTTCGCTTGAAGCCTTTTCAGTCCACAAGCCAATTGTCTGTTTTTTCTTTCAAAATAGGCGTGTGGAAAGCTTTGTGATTCCCATGCAAGCTTGTAGAGCCATGCTTAAAGGGGTGGTTTTGGGACATGGGTTTCGAGTGGAATTGATTCCTGGCGGAAAAAAAAAACCTTGCCTACCGGCAGATGTCTTGCCAATGGCGTTACACTGGGCCGAAACGGTCACTTGCTTGATTGAGAGCACCCCAGATGGGACTCGAACCCACAATCCCTGGCTTAGGAGGCCAGTGCCTTATCCATTAGGCCACTGGGGCATGTGGTAGCAACACTGGCTGGTTTTGGTGGCTGCAAACTAGGTTCAGAGAGCCCTCATTATGACTCTAGTTTGTTGCCCGACATACGAGATCGACTGATCGCTCTGGGCTAAAACAGTCAATTAGAAAAAAAAACAACCAAGCAAACACTACTTTTGGAATGTCTTTTGAAAAGAGCCCCAAAAATTGGACGTTCCTCTGGAAAATCACCTCTTTGGCACCTGCTTGATTTGCCTGGTTGACTTCTACTGGGAGTGCTACTGAGCATGTGCAAGACGTTTGCATACTAAGACTTCCTGGTTTTCAATAGACGCTTCAAGGTGAGCACGTCAAGGAGGCGCAGGTCTCATTTTCAAAGTCCAATAACCAAAGAACGCATGCAGCAAATACGTTTGGAGTCCAGGCAAAACGGACCCTAACGTGCACTAAAATATCAATCTGCAATTTGGGGGACTGGACTGAAGGACTCTTGTTTTCTCCCAGACTGAGCTTCCAATTGTGCTTCCTGTCACGGTGTCATAACTTGCACTCTGACAACAGTGCAAACACCACTCTTGTGATGCTCTTTTCAACTTCCTGTCCCAAGCCTGGAACCAGATGTGCAGCCTTCTCAAATTGTTATAAAAGCTTGCGGGGCCATTCGGACCAACTTCTCTGCTCCTCTTTATGTAAACATTTCTCCTCATCTTTGTTGTGCTTTATTAAAAACCTTCCCTGACCGGGAATCGAACCCGGGCCGCGGCAGTGAGAGCGCCGAATCCTAGCCACTAGACCACCAGGGAATCGCTGGCGAGTGCTCTGAAGCCATGAGCTCTCCCAGCAGTTCTTAACCGCGATCAGTCCTTCATTGAGCCGTGTTCACGTCTACTACTGATAAGGTGGGAGACAATATATCCTTGCACATTATCCCTTAAAAATCTTTCAAATAACTTCCACACCACAGATGTTGAGGCTCACTAAGTCTTTCATCCAGTGGCGGGGATTTTGGTCTCGTTTTAAAGATTAGCACCATTTATGCTTTTTGCCAAACTTTTGGCACCATGCCAAATGAGAGAGACTCCTTGAAGATTGTAAAATTCCTTGTTCCAATATTAATCTCTCAGGATTAAAACTTGAAATCAGATACGCAGACTTTTCAACTTGTTAGAAAAGCTCGCGGGACCATTCGGACCAACTTCTCTGCTCCTCTCCATGTAAACATTTCTCCTCATCTTTGCTGTACTTTATTAAAAACATTCCCTGACCGGGAATCGAACCCGGGCCGCGGCGGTGAGAGCGCCGAATCCTAGCCACTAGACCACCAGGGAATCGCTGTTGGTTGGTTTGGAACCATGAACTCTCCCAGCAGTTCTTAACCGCGGTCAGTGCTTCATTAAGCCGTGTTAACGTCTACTAATGAAAATATTGGAGAAAATATATTCCTGCACATTATCCCTTAAAAAAATCTTTCAAATAAAACTTGAAAGCTTAAAGGGAAGTGCTCCAGGTGAGGCTTGAACTCACAACCTCGGCATTGCTCAACAAATACTGCCTTATAAGTACCGCGCGCTAACCGATTGCGCCACTGGAGTGTCGTGCTGGTGTCAGCTTACACTCGGTTTTCTTGTTTTCTCACTTGCAACCTTAACGCTCCTCTGTGGGACAGCGAAAATTGATGAAAAGGCTTCTTGCACATTAAGAAAGGTAGCTTGACCAAAGTTCGCTTGAAGCCTTTTCAGTCCACAAGCCAATTGTCTGTTTTTTCTTTCAAAATAGGCGTGTGGAAAGCTTTGTGATTCCCATGCAAGCTTGTAGAGCCATGCTTAAAGGGGTGGTTTTGGGACATGGGTTTCGAGTGGAATTGATTCCTGGCGGAAAAAAAAAACCTTGCCTACCGGCAGATGTCTTGCCAATGGCATTACACTGGGCCGAAACGGTCACTTGCTCGATTGAGAGCACCCCAGATGGGACTCGAACCCACAATCCCTGGCTTAGGAGGCCAGTGCCTTATCCATTAGGCCACTGGGGCATGTGGTAGCAGCACTGGCTGGTTTTGGTGGCTGCAAACTAGGTTCAGAGAGCCCTCATTATGACTCTAGTTTGTTGCCCGACATACGAGATCGACTGATCGCTCTGGGCTAAAACAGTCAATTAGAAAAAAAAACAACCAAGCAAACACTACTTTTGGAATGTCTTTTGAAAAGAGCCCCAAAAATTGGACATTCCTCTGGAAAATCACCTCTTTGGCACCTGCTTGATTTGCCTGGTTGACTTCTACTGGGAGTGCTACTGAGCATGTGCAAGACGTTTGCATACTAAGACTTCCTGGTTTTCAATAGACGCTTCAAGGTGAGCACGTCAAGGAGGCGCAGGTCTCATTTTCAAAGTCCAATAACCAAAGAACGCATGCAGCAAATACGTTTGGAGTCCAGGCAAAACGGACCCTAACGTGCACTAAAATATCAATCTGCAATTTGGGGGACTGGACTGAAGGACTCTTGTTTTCTCCCAGACTGAGCTTCCAATTGTGCTTCCTGTCACGGTGTCATAACTTGCACTCTGACAACAGTGCAAACACCACTCTTGTGATGCTCTTTTCAACTTCCTGTCCCAAGCCTGGAACCAGATGTGCAGCCTTCTCAAATTGTTATAAAAGCTTGCGGGGCCATTCGGACCAACTTCTCTGCTCCTCTTTATGTAAACATTTCTCCTCATCTTTGTTGTGCTTTATTAAAAACCTTCCCTGACCGGGAATCGAACCCGGGCCGCGGCGGTGAGAGCGCCGAATCCTAGCCACTAGACCACCAGGGAATCGCTGGCGAGTGCTCTGAAGCCATGAGCTCTCCCAGCAGTTCTTAACCGCGATCAGTCCTTCATTGAGCCGTGTTCACGTCTACTACTGATAAGGTGGGAGACAATATATCCTTGCACATTATCCCTTAAAAATCTTTCAAATAACTTCCACACCACAGATGTTGAGGCTCACTAAGTCTTTCATCCAGTGGCGGGGATTTTGGTCTCGTTTTAAAGATTAGCACCATTTATGCTTTTTGCCAAACTTTTGGCACCATGCCAAATGAGAGAGACTCCTTGAAGATTGTAAAATTCCTTGTTCCAATATTAATCTCTCAGGATTAAAACTTGAAATCAGATGCGCAGACTTTTCAACTTGTTAGAAAAGCTCGCGGGACCATTCGGACCAACTTCTCTGCTCCTCTCCATGTAAACATTTCTCCTCATCTTTGCTGTACTTTATTAAAAACATTCCCTGACCGGGAATCGAACCCGGGCCGCGGCGGTGAGAGCGCCGAATCCCAGCCACTAGACCACCAGAGAATCGCTGTTGGTTGGTTTGGAACCATGAACTCTCCCAGCAGTTCTTAACCGCGGTCAGTGCTTCATTAAGCCGTGTTAACGTCTACTAATGAAAATATTGGAGAAAATATATTCCTGCACATTATCCCTTAAAAAAATCTTTCAAATAAAACTTGAAAGCTTAAAGTGAAGTGCTCCAGGTGAGGCTTGAACTCACAACCTCGGCATTGCTCAACAAATACTGCCTTATAAGTACCGCGCGCTAACCGATTGCGCCACTGGAGCTTCGTGCTGGTGTCAGCTTACACTCGGTTTTCTTGTTTTCTCACTTGCAACCTTAACGCTCCTCTGTGGGACAGCGAAAATTGATGAAAAGGCTTCTTGCACATTAAGAAAGGTAGCTTGACCAAAGTTCGCTTGAAGCCTTTTCAGTCCACAAGCCAATTGTCTGTTTTTTCTTTCAAAATAGGCGTGTGGAAAGCTTTGTGATTCCCATGCAAGCTTGTAGAGCCATGCTTAAAGGGGTGGTTTTGGGACATGGATTTCGAGTGGAATTGATTCCTGGCGGAAAAAAAAAACCTTGCCTACTGCCAGATGTCTTGCCAATGGCATTACACTGGGCCGAAACGGTCACTTGCTCAATTGAGAGCACCCCAGATGGGACTCGAACCCACAATCCCTGGCTTAGGAGGCCAGTGCCTTAGCCATTAGGCCACTGGGGCATGTGGTAGCAGCACTGGCTGGTTTTGGTGGCTGCAAACTAGGTTCAGAGAGCCCTCATTATGACTCTAGTTTGTTGCCCGACATACGAGATCGACTGATCGCTCTGGGCTAAAACAGTCAATTAGAAAAAAAAACAACCAAGCAAACACTACTTTTGGAATGTCTTTTGAAAAGAGCCCCAAAAATTGGACGTTCCTCTGGAAAATCACCTCTTTGGCACCTGCTTGATTTGCCTGGTTGACTTCTACTGGGAGTGCTACTGAGCATGTGCAAGACGTTTGCATACTAAGACTTCCTGGTTTTCAATAGACGCTTCAAGGTGAGCACGTCAAGGAGGCGCAGGTCTCATTTTCAAAGTCCAATAACCAAAGAACGCATGCAGCAAATACGTTTGGAGTCCAGGCAAAACGGACCCTAACGTGCACTAAAATATCAATCTGCAATTTGGGGGACTGGACTGAAGGACTCTTGTTTTCTCCCAGACTGAGCTTCCAATTGTGCTTCCTGTCACGGTGTCATAACTTGCACTCTGACAACAGTGCAAACACCACTCTTGTGATGCTCTTTTCAACTTCCTGTCCCAAGCCTGGAACCAGATGTGCAGCCTTCTCAAATTGTTATAAAAGCTTGCGGGGCCATTCGGACCAACTTCTCTGCTCCTCTTTATGTAAACATTTCTCCTCATCTTTGTTGTGCTTTATTAAAAACCTTCCCTGACCGGGAATCAAACCCGGGCCGCGGCGGTGAGAGCGCCGAATCCTAGCCACTAGACCACCAGGGAATCGCTGGCGAGTGCTCTGAAGCCATGAGCTCTCCCAGCAGTTCTTAACCGCGATCAGTCCTTCATTGAGCCGTGTTCACGTCTACTACTGATAAGGTGGGAGACAATATATCCTTGCACATTATCCCTTAAAAATCTTTCAAATAACTTCCACACCACAGATGTTGAGGCTCACTAAGTCTTTCATCCAGTGGCGGGGATTTTGGTCTCGTTTTAAAGATTAGCACCATTTATGCTTTTTGCCAAACTTTTGGCACCATGCCAAATGAGAGAGACTCCTTGAAGATTGTAAAATTCCTTGTTCCAATATTAATCTCTCAGGATTAAAACTTGAAATCAGATACGCAGACTTTTCAACTTGTTAGAAAAGCTCGCGGGACCATTCGGACCAACTTCTCTGCTCCTCTCCATGTAAACATTTCTCCTCATCTTTGCTGTACTTTATTAAAAACATTCCCTGACCGGGAATCGAACCCGGGCCGCGGCGGCGAGAGCGCCGAATCCTAGCCACTAGACCACCAGGGAATCGCTGTCGGTTGCTTTGGAACCATGAACTCTCCCAGCAGTTCTTAACCGCGGTCAGTGCTTCATTAAGCCGTGTTAACGTCTACTAATGAAAATATTGGAGAAAATATATTCCTGCACATTATCCCTTAAAAAAATCTTTCAAATAAAACTTGAAAGCTTAAAGGGAAGTGCTCCAGGTGAGGCTTGAACTCACAACCTCGGCATTGCTCAACAAATACTGCCTTATAAGTACCGCGCGCTAACCGATTGCGCCACTGGAGCGTTGTGCTGGTGTCAGCTTACACTCGGTTTTCTTGTTTTCTCACTTGCAACCTTAACGCTCCTCTGTGGGACAGCGAAAATTGATGAAAAGGCTTCTTGCACATTAAGAAAGGTAGCTTGACCAAAGTTCGCTTGAAGCCTTTTCAGTCCACAAGCCAATTGTCTGTTTTTTCTTTCAAAATAGGCGTGTGGAAAGCTTTGTGATTCCCATGCAAGCTTGTAGAGCCATGCTTAAAGGGGTGGTTTTGGGACATGGATTTCGAGTGGAATTGATTCCTGGCGGAAAAAAAAAAACCTTGCCTACCGCCAGATGTCTTGCCAATGGAATTACACTGGGCCGAAACGGTCACTTGCTCAATTGAGAGCACCCCAGATGGGACTCGAACCCACAATCCCTGGCTTAGGAGGCCAGTGCCTTATCCATTAGGCCACTGGGGCATGTGGTAGCAGCACTGGCTGGTTTTGGTGGCTGCAAACTAGGTTCAGAGAGCCCTCATTATGACTCTAGTTTGTTGCCCGACATACGAGATCGACTGATCGCTCTGGGCTAAAACAGTCAATTAGAAAAAAAAACAACCAAGCAAACACTACTTTTGGAATGTCTTTTGAAAAGAGCCCCAAAAATTGGACGTTCCTCTGGAAAATCACCTCTTTGGCACCTGCTTGATTTGCCTGGTTGACTTCTACTGGGAGTGCTACTGAGCATGTGCAAGACGTTTGCATACTAAGACTTCCTGGTTTTCAATAGACGCTTCAAGGTGAGCACGTCAAGGAGGCGCAGGTCTCATTTTCAAAGTCCAATAACCAAAGAACGCATGCAGCAAATACGTTTGGAGTCCAGGCAAAACGGACCCTAACGTGCACTAAAATATCAATCTGCAATTTGGGGGACTGGACTGAAGGACTCTTGTTTTCTCCCAGACTGAGCTTCCAATTGTGCTTCCTGTCACGGTGTCATAACTTGCACTCTGACAACAGTGCAAACACCACTCTTGTGATGCTCTTTTCAACTTCCTGTCCCAAGCCTGGAACCAGATGTGCAGCCTTCTCAAATTGTTATAAAAGCTTGCGGGGCCATTCGGACCAACTTCTCTGCTCCTCTTTATGTAAACATTTCTCCTCATCTTTGTTGTGCTTTATTAAAAACCTTCCCTGACCGGGAATCGAACCCGGGCCGCGGCGGTGAGAGCGCCGAATCCTAGCCACTAGACCACCAGGGAATCGCTGGTGAGTGCTCTGAAGCCATGAGCTCTCCCAGCAGTTCTTAACCGCGATCAGTCCTTCATTGAGCCGTGTTCACGTCTACTACTGATAAGGTGGGAGACAATATATCCTTGCACATTATCCCTTAAAAATCTTTCAAATAACTTCCACACCACAGATGTTGAGGCTCACTAAGTCTTTCATCCAGTGGCGGGGATTTTGGTCTCGTTTTAAAGATTAGCACCATTTATGCTTTTTGCCAAACTTTTGGCACCATGCCAAATGAGAGAGACTCCTTGAAGATTGTAAAATTCCTTGTTCCAATATTAATCTCTCAGGATTAAAACTTGAAATCAGATGCGCAGACTTTTCAACTTGTTAGAAAAGCTCGCGGGACCATTCGGACCAACTTCTCTGCTCCTCTCCATGTAAACATTTCTCCTCATCTTTGCTGTACTTTATTAAAAACGTTCCCTGACCGGGAATCGAACCCGGGCCGCGGCGGTGAGAGCGCCGAATCCTAGCCACTAGACCACCAGGGAATCGCTGTTGGTCGGTTTGGAACCATGAACTCTTCCAGCAGTTCTTAACCGCGGCCAGTGCTTCATTAAGCCGTGTTAACGTCTACTAATGAAAATATTGGAGAAAATATATTCCTGCACATTATCCCTTAAAAAAATCTTTCAAATAAAACTTGAAAGCTTAAAGGGAAGTGCTCCAGGTGAGGCTTGAACTCACAACCTCGGCATTGCTCAACAAATACTGCCTTATAAGTACCGCGCGCTAACCGATTGCGCCACTGGAGCTTCGTGCTGGTGTCAGCTTACACTCGGTTTTCTTGTTTTCTCACTTGCAACCTTAACGCTCCTCTGTGGGACAGCGAAAATTGATGAAAAGGCTTCTTGCACATTAAGAAAGGTAGCTTGACCAAAGTTCGCTTGAAGCCTTTTCAGTCCACAAGCCAATTGTCTGTTTTTTCTTTCAAAATAGGCGTGTGGAAAGCTTTGTGATTCCCATGCAAGCTTGTAGAGCCATGCTTAAAGGGGTGGTTTTGGGACATGGATTTCGAGTGGAATTGATTCCTGGCGGAAAAAAAAAACCTTGCCTACCGCCAGATGTCTTGCCAATGGCATTACACTGGGCCGAAACGGTCACTTGCTCAATTGAGAGCACCCCAGATGGGACTCGAACCCACAATCCCTGGCTTAGGAGGCCAGTGCCTTATCCATTAGGCCACTGGGGCATGTGGTAGCAGCACTGGCTGGTTTTGGTGGCTGCAAACTAGGTTCAGAGAGCCCTCATTATGACTCTAGTTTGTTGCCCGACATACGAGATCGACTGATCGCTCTGGGCTAAAACAGTCAATTAGAAAAAAAAACAACCAAGCAAACACTACTTTTGGAATGTCTTTTGAAAAGAGCCCCAAAAATTGGACATTCCTCTGGAAAATCACCTCTTTGGCACCTGCTTGATTTGCCTGGTTGACTTCTACTGGGAGTGCTACTGAGCATGTGCAAGACGTTTGCATACTAAGACTTCCTGGTTTTCAATAGACGCTTCAAGGTGAGCACGTCAAGGAGGCGCAGGTCTCATTTTCAAAGTCCAATAACCAAAGAACGCATGCAGCAAATACGTTTGGAGTCCAGGCAAAACGGACCCTAACGTGCACTAAAATATCAATCTGCAATTTGGGGGACTGGACTGAAGGACTCTTGTTTTCTCCCAGACTGAGCTTCCAATTGTGCTTCCTGTCACGGTGTCATAACTTGCACTCTGACAACAGTGCAAACACCACTCTTGTGATGCTCTTTTCAACTTCCTGTCCCAAGCCTGGAACCAGATGTGCAGCCTTCTCAAATTGTTATAAAAGCTTGCGGGGCCATTCGGACCAACTTCTCTGCTCCTCTTTATGTAAACATTTCTCCTCATCTTTGTTGTGCTTTATTAAAAACCTTCCCTGAACGGGAATCGAACCCGGGCCGCGGCGGTGAGAGCGCCGAATCCTAGCCACTAGACCACCAGGGAATCGCTGGCGAGTGCTCTGAAGCCATGAGCTCTCCCAGCAGTTCTTAACCGCGATCAGTCCTTCATTGAGCCGTGTTCACGTCTACTACTGATAAGGTGGGAGACAATATATCCTTGCACATTATCCCTTAAAAATCTTTCAAATAACTTCCACACCACAGATGTTGAGGCTCACTAAGTCTTTCATCCAGTGGCGGGGATTTTGGTCTCGTTTTAAAGATTAGCACCATTTATGCTTTTTGCCAAACTTTTGGCACCATGCCAAATGAGAGAGACTCCTTGAAGATTGTAAAATTCCTTGTTCCAATATTAATCTCTCAGGATTAAAACTTGAAATCAGATGCGCAGACTTTTCAACTTGTTAGAAAAGCTCGCGGGACCATTCGGACCAACTTCTCTGCTCCTCTCCATGTAAACATTTCTCCTCATCTTTGCTGTACTTTATTAAAAACATTCCCTGACCGGGAATCGAACCCGGGCCGCGGCGGTGAGAGCGCCGAATCCCAGCCACTAGACCACCAGAGAATCGCTGTTGGTTGGTTTGGAACCATGAACTCTCCCAGCAGTTCTTAACCGCGGTCAGTGCTTCATTAAGCCGTGTTAACGTCTACTAATGAAAATATTGGAGAAAATATATTCCTGCACATTATCCCTTAAAAAAATCTTTCAAATAAAACTTGAAAGCTTAAAGTGAAGTGCTCCAGGTGAGGCTTGAACTCACAACCTCGGCATTGCTCAACAAATACTGCCTTATAAGTACCGCGCGCTAACCGATTGCGCCACTGGAGCTTCGTGCTGGTGTCAGCTTACACTCGGTTTTCTTGTTTTCTCACTTGCAACCTTAACGCTCCTCTGTGGGACAGCGAAAATTGATGAAAAGGCTTCTTGCACATTAAGAAAGGTAGCTTGACCAAAGTTCGCTTGAAGCCTTTTCAGTCCACAAGCCAATTGTCTGTTTTTTCTTTCAAAATAGGCGTGTGGAAAGCTTTGTGATTCCCATGCAAGCTTGTAGAGCCATGCTTAAAGGGGTGGTTTTGGGACATGGATTTCGAGTGGAATTGATTCCTGGCGGAAAAAAAAAACCTTGCCTACTGCCAGATGTCTTGCCAATGGCATTACACTGGGCCGAAACGGTCACTTGCTCAATTGAGAGCACCCCAGATGGGACTCGAACCCACAATCCCTGGCTTAGGAGGCCAGTGCCTTATCCATTAGGCCACTGGGGCATGTGGTAGCAGCACTGGCTGGTTTTGGTGGCTGCAAACTAGGTTCAGAGAGCCCTCATTATGACTCTAGTTTGTTGCCCGACATACGAGATCGACTGATCGCTCTGGGCTAAAACAGTCAATTAGAAAAAAAAACAACCAAGCAAACACTACTTTTGGAATGTCTTTTGAAAAGAGCCCCAAAAATTGGACGTTCCTCTGGAAAATCACCTCTTTGGCACCTGCTTGATTTGCCTGGTTGACTTCTACTGGGAGTGCTACTGAGCATGTGCAAGACGTTTGCATACTAAGACTTCCTGGTTTTCAATAGACGCTTCAAGGTGAGCACGTCAAGGAGGCGCAGGTCTCATTTTCAAAGTCCAATAACCAAAGAACGCATGCAGCAAATACGTTTGGAGTCCAGGCAAAACGGACCCTAACGTGCACTAAAATATCAATCTGCAATTTGGGGGACTGGACTGAAGGACTCTTGTTTTCTCCCAGACTGAGCTTCCAATTGTGCTTCCTGTCACGGTGTCATAACTTGCACTCTGACAACAGTGCAAACACCACTCTTGTGATGCTCTTTTCAACTTCCTGTCCCAAGCCTGGAACCAGATGTGCAGCCTTCTCAAATTGTTATAAAAGCTTGCGGGGCCATTCGGACCAACTTCTCTGCTCCTCTTTATGTAAACATTTCTCCTCATCTTTGTTGTGCTTTATTAAAAACCTTCCCTGACCGGGAATCGAACCCGGGCCGCGGCGGTGAGAGCGCCGAATCCTAGCCACTAGACCACCAGGGAATCGCTGGCGAGTGCTCTGAAGCCATGAGCTCTCCCAGCAGTTCTTAACCGCGATCAGTCCTTCATTGAGCCGTGTTCACGTCTACTACTGATAAGGTGGGAGACAATATATCCTTGCACATTATCCCTTAAAAATCTTTCAAATAACTTCCACACCACAGATGTTGAGGCTCACTAAGTCTTTCATCCAGTGGCGGGGATTTTGGTCTCGTTTTAAAGATTAGCACCATTTATGCTTTTTGCCAAACTTTTGGCACCATGCCAAATGAGAGAGACTCCTTGAAGATTGTAAAATTCCTTGTTCCAATATTAATCTCTCAGGATTAAAACTTGAAATCAGATACGCAGACTTTTCAACTTGTTAGAAAAGCTCGCGGGACCATTCGGACCAACTTCTCTGCTCCTCTCCATGTAAACATTTCTCCTCATCTTTGCTGTACTTTATTAAAAACATTCCCTGACCGGGAATCGAACCCGGGCCGCGGCGGCGAGAGCGCCGAATCCTAGCCACTAGACCACCAGGGAATCGCTGTCGGTTGCTTTGGAACCATGAACTCTCCCAGCAGTTCTTAACCGCGGTCAGTGCTTCATTAAGCCGTGTTAACGTCTACTAATGAAAATATTGGAGAAAATATATTCCTGCACATTATCCCTTAAAAAAATCTTTCAAATAAAACTTGAAAGCTTAAAGGGAAGTGCTCCAGGTGAGGCTTGAACTCACAACCTCGGCATTGCTCAACAAATACTGCCTTATAAGTACCGCGCGCTAACCGATTGCGCCACTGGAGCGTTGTGCTGGTGTCAGCTTACACTCGGTTTTCTTGTTTTCTCACTTGCAACCTTAACGCTCCTCTGTGGGACAGCGAAAATTGATGAAAAGGCTTCTTGCACATTAAGAAAGGTAGCTTGACCAAAGTTCGCTTGAAGCCTTTTCAGTCCACAAGCCAATTGTCTGTTTTTTCTTTCAAAATAGGCGTGTGGAAAGCTTTGTGATTCCCATGCAAGCTTGTAGAGCCATGCTTAAAGGGGTGGTTTTGGGACATGGATTTCGAGTGGAATTGATTCCTGGCGGAAAAAAAAAAACCTTGCCTACCGCCAGATGTCTTGCCAATGGAATTACACTGGGCCGAAACGGTCACTTGCTCAATTGAGAGCACCCCAGATGGGACTCGAACCCACAATCCCTGGCTTAGGAGGCCAGTGCCTTATCCATTAGGCCACTGGGGCATGTGGTAGCAGCACTGGCTGGTTTTGGTGGCTGCAAACTAGGTTCAGAGAGCCCTCATTATGACTCTAGTTTGTTGCCCGACATACGAGATCGACTGATCGCTCTGGGCTAAAACAGTCAATTAGAAAAAAAAACAACCAAGCAAACACTACTTTTGGAATGTCTTTTGAAAAGAGCCCCAAAAATTGGACGTTCCTCTGGAAAATCACCTCTTTGGCACCTGCTTGATTTGCCTGGTTGACTTCTACTGGGAGTGCTACTGAGCATGTGCAAGACGTTTGCATACTAAGACTTCCTGGTTTTCAATAGACGCTTCAAGGTGAGCACGTCAAGGAGGCGCAGGTCTCATTTTCAAAGTCCAATAACCAAAGAACGCATGCAGCAAATACGTTTGGAGTCCAGGCAAAACGGACCCTAACGTGCACTAAAATATCAATCTGCAATTTGGGGGACTGGACTGAAGGACTCTTGTTTTCTCCCAGACTGAGCTTCCAATTGTGCTTCCTGTCACGGTGTCATAACTTGCACTCTGACAACAGTGCAAACACCACTCTTGTGATGCTCTTTTCAACTTCCTGTCCCAAGCCTGGAACCAGATGTGCAGCCTTCTCAAATTGTTATAAAAGCTTGCGGGGCCATTCGGACCAACTTCTCTGCTCCTCTTTATGTAAACATTTCTCCTCATCTTTGTTGTGCTTTATTAAAAACCTTCCCTGACCGGGAATCGAACCCGGGCCGCGGCGGTGAGAGCGCCGAATCCTAGCCACTAGACCACCAGGGAATCGCTGGCGAGTGCTCTGAAGCCATGAGCTCTCCCAGCAGTTCTTAACCGCGATCAGTCCTTCATTGAGCCGTGTTCACGTCTACTACTGATAAGGTGGGAGACAATATATCCTTGCACATTATCCCTTAAAAATCTTTCAAATAACTTCCACACCACAGATGTTGAGGCTCACTAAGTCTTTCATCCAGTGGCGGGGATTTTGGTCTCGTTTTAAAGATTAGCACCATTTATGCTTTTTGCCAAACTTTTGGCACCATGCCAAATGAGAGAGACTCCTTGAAGATTGTAAAATTCCTTGTTCCAATATTAATCTCTCAGGATTAAAACTTGAAATCAGATGCGCAGACTTTTCAACTTGTTAGAAAAGCTCGCGGGACCATTCGGACCAACTTCTCTGCTCCTCTCCATGTAAACATTTCTCCTCATCTTTGCTGTACTTTATTAAAAACGTTCCCTGACCGGGAATCGAACCCGGGCCGCGGCGGTGAGAGCGCCGAATCCTAGCCACTAGACCACCAGGGAATCGCTGTTGGTCGGTTTGGAACCATGAACTCTTCCAGCAGTTCTTAACCGCGGCCAGTGCTTCATTAAGCCGTGTTAACGTCTACTAATGAAAATATTGGAGAAAATATATTCCTGCACATTATCCCTTAAAAAAATCTTTCAAATAAAACTTGAAAGCTTAAAGGGAAGTGCTCCAGGGGAGGCTTGAACTCACAACCTCGGCATTGCTCAACAAATACTGCCTTATAAGTACCGCGCGCTAACCGATTGCGCCACTGGAGCTTCGTGCTGGTGTCAGCTTACACTCGGTTTTCTTGTTTTCTCACTTGCAACCTTAACGCTCCTCTGTGGGACAGCGAAAATTGATGAAAAGGCTTCTTGCACATTAAGAAAGGTAGCTTGACCAAAGTTCGCTTGAAGCCTTTTCAGTCCACAAGCCAATTGTCTGTTTTTTCTTTCAAAATAGGCGTGTGGAAAGCTTTGTGATTCCCATGCAAGCTTGTAGAGCCATGCTTAAAGGGGTGGTTTTGGGACATGGATTTCGAGTGGAATTGATTCCTGGCGGAAAAAAAAAACCTTGCCTGCCGCCAGATGTCTTGCCAATGGCATTACACTGGGCCGAAACGGTCACTTGCTCAATTGAGAGCACCCCAGATGGGACTCGAACCCACAATCCCTGGCTTAGGAGGCCAGTGCCTTATCCATTAGGCCACTGGGGCATGTGGTAGCAGCACTGGCTGGTTTTGGTGGCTGCAAACTAGGTTCAGAGAGCCCTCATTATGACTCTAGTTTGTTGCCCGACATACGAGATCGACTGATCGCTCTGGGCTAAAACAGTCAATTAGAAAAAAAAACAACCAAGCAAACACTACTTTTGGAATGTCTTTTGAAAAGAGCCCCAAAAATTGGACATTCCTCTGGAAAATCACCTCTTTGGCACCTGCTTGATTTGCCTGGTTGACTTCTACTGGGAGTGCTACTGAGCATGTGCAAGACGTTTGCATACTAAGACTTCCTGGTTTTCAATAGACGCTTCAAGGTGAGCACGTCAAGGAGGCGCAGGTCTCATTTTCAAAGTCCAATAACCAAAGAACGCATGCAGCAAATACGTTTGGAGTCCAGGCAAAACGGACCCTAACGTGCACTAAAATATCAATCTGCAATTTGGGGGACTGGACTGAAGGACTCTTGTTTTCTCCCAGACTGAGCTTCCAATTGTGCTTCCTGTCACGGTGTCATAACTTGCACTCTGACAACAGTGCAAACACCACTCTTGTGATGCTCTTTTCAACTTCCTGTCCCAAGCCTGGAACCAGATGTGCAGCCTTCTCAAATTGTTATAAAAGCTTGCGGGGCCATTCGGACCAACTTCTCTGCTCCTCTTTATGTAAACATTTCTCCTCATCTTTGTTGTGCTTTATTAAAAACCTTCCCTGAACGGGAATCGAACCCGGGCCGCGGCGGTGAGAGCGCCGAATCCTAGCCACTAGACCACCAGGGAATCGCTGGCGAGTGCTCTGAAGCCATGAGCTCTCCCAGCAGTTCTTAACCGCGATCAGTCCTTCATTGAGCCGTGTTCACGTCTACTACTGATAAGGTGGGAGACAATATATCCTTGCACATTATCCCTTAAAAATCTTTCAAATAACTTCCACACCACAGATGTTGAGGCTCACTAAGTCTTTCATCCAGTGGCGGGGATTTTGGTCTCGTTTTAAAGATTAGCACCATTTATGCTTTTTGCCAAACTTTTGGCACCATGCCAAATGAGAGAGACTCCTTGAAGATTGTAAAATTCCTTGTTCCAATATTAATCTCTCAGGATTAAAACTTGAAATCAGATGCGCAGACTTTTCAACTTGTTAGAAAAGCTCGCGGGACCATTCGGACCAACTTCTCTGCTCCTCTCCATGTAAACATTTCTCCTCATCTTTGCTGTACTTTATTAAAAACGTTCCCTGACCGGGAATCGAACCCGGGCCGCGGCGGTGAGAGCGCCGAATCCTAGCCACTAGACCACCAGGGAATCGCTGTTGGTTGGTTTGGAACCATGAACTCTCCCAGCAGTTCTTAACCGCGGTCAGTGCTTCATTAAGCCGTGTTAACGTCTACTAATGAAAATATTGGAGAAAATATATTCCTGCACATTATCCCTTAAAAAAATCTTTCAAACAAAACTTGAAAGCTTAAAGGGAAGTGCTCCAGGTGAGGCTTGAACTCACAACCTCGGCATTGCTCAACAAATACTGCCTTATAAGTACCGCGCGCTAACCGATTGCGCCACTGGAGCTTCGTGCTGGTGTTGGCTTACACTCGGTTTTCTTGTTTTCTCACTTGCAACCTTAACGCTCCTCTGTGGGACAGCGAAAATTGATGAAAAGGCTTCTTGCACATTAAGAAAGGTAGCTTGACCAAAGTTCGCTTGAAGCCTTTTCAGTCCACAAGCCAATTGTCTGTTTTTTCTTTCAAAATAGGCGTGTGGAAAGCTTTGTGATTCCCATGCAAGCTTGTAGAGCCATGCTTAAAGGGGTGGTTTTGGGACATGGATTTCGAGTGGAATTGATTCCTGGCGGAAAAAAAAAACTTGCCTACCGGCAGATGTCTTGCCAACGGCGTTACACTGGGCCGAAACGGTCACTTGCTCGATTGAGAGCACCCCAGATGGGACTCGAACCCACAATCCCTGGCTTAGGAGGCCAGTGCCTTATCCATTAGGCCACTGGGGCATGTGGTAGCAGCACTGGCTGGTTTTGGTGGCTGCAATCTAGGTTCAGAGAGCCCTCATTATGACTCTAGTTTGTTGCCCGACATACGAGATCGACTGATCGCTCTGGGCTAAAACAGTCAATTAGAAAAAAAAACAACCAAGCAAACACTACTTTTGGAATGTCTTTTGAAAAGAGCCCCAAAAATTGGACGTTCCTCTGGAAAATCACCTCTTTGGCACCTGCTTGATTTGCCTGGTTGACTTCTACTGGGAGTGCTACTGAGCATGTGCAAGACGTTTGCATACTAAGACTTCCTGGTTTTCAATAGACGCTTCAAGGTGAGCACGTCAAGGAGGCGCAGGTCTCATTTTCAAAGTCCAATAACCAAAGAACGCATGCAGCAAATACGTTTGGAGTCCAGGCAAAACGGACCCTAACGTGCACTAAAATATCAATCTGCAATTTGGGGGACTGGACTGAAGGACTCTTGTTTTCTCCCAGACTGAGCTTCCAATTGTGCTTCCTGTCACGGTGTCATAACTTGCACTCTGACAACAGTGCAAACACCACTCTTGTGATGCTCTTTTCAACTTCCTGTCCCAAGCCTGGAACCAGATGTGCAGCCTTCTCAAATTGTTATAAAAGCTTGCGGGGCCATTCGGACCAACTTCTCTGCTCCTCTTTATGTAAACATTTCTCCTCATCTTTGTTGTGCTTTATTAAAAACCTTCCCTGACCGGGAATCGAACCCGGGCCGCGGCGGTGAGAGCGCCGAATCCTAGCCACTAGACCACCAGGGAATCGCTGGCGAGTGCTCTGAAGCCATGAGCTCTCCCAGCAGTTCTTAACCGCGATCAGTCCTTCATTGAGCCGTGTTCACGTCTACTACTGATAAGGTGGGAGACAATATATCCTTGCACATTATCCCTTAAAAATCTTTCAAATAACTTCCACACCACAGATGTTGAGGCTCACTAAGTCTTTCATCCAGTGGCGGGGATTTTGGTCTCGTTTTAAAGATTAGCACCATTTATGCTTTTTGCCAAACTTTTGGCACCATGCCAAATGAGAGAGACTCCTTGAAGATTGTAAAATTCCTTGTTCCAATATTAATCTCTCAGGATTAAAACTTGAAATCAGATGCGCAGACTTTTCAACTTGTTAGAAAAGCTCGCGGGACCATTCGGACCAACTTCTCTGCTCCTCTCCATGTAAACATTTCTCCTCATCTTTGCTGTACTTTATTAAAAACGTTCCCTGACCGGGAATCGAACCCGGGCCGCGGCGGTGAGAGCGCCGAATCCTAGCCACTAGACCACCAGGGAATCGCTGTTGGTTGGTTTGGAACCATGAACTCTCCCAGCAGTTCTTAACCGCGGTCAGTGCTTCATTAAGCCGTGTTAACGTCTACTAATGAAAATATTGGAGAAAATATATTCCTGCACATTATCCCTTAAAAAAATCTTTCAAATAAAACTTGAAAGCTTAAAGGGAAGTGCTCCAGGTGAGGCTTGAACTCACAACCTCGGCATTGCTCAACAAATACTGCCTTATAAGTACCGCGCGCTAACCGATTGCGCCACTGGAGCTTTGTGCTAGTTTCACCTTACACTCGGTTTTCTTGTTTTGTCACTTGCAAACTTAACGCTCCTCTGTGGGACAGCGAAAATTGATGAAAAGGCTTCTTGCACATTAAGAAAGGTAGCTTGACCAAAGTTCGCTTGAAGCCTTTTCAGTCCACAAGCCAATTGTCTGTTTTTTCTTTCAAAATAGGCGTGTGGAAAGCTTTGTGATTCCCATGCAAGCTTGTAGAGCCATGCTTAAAGGGGTGGTTTTGGGACATGGGTTTCGAGTGGAATTGATTCCTGGCGGAAAAAAAAAACCTTGCCTACCGGCAGATGTCTTGCCAATGGCATTACACTGGGCCGAAACGGTCACTTGCTCAATTGAGAGCACCCCAGATGGGACTCGAACCCACAATCCCTGGCTTAGGAGGCCAGTGCCTTATCCATTAGGCCACTGGGGCATGTGGTAGCAGCACTGGCTGGTTTTGGTGGCTGCAAACTAGGTTCAGAGAGCCCTCATTATGACTAGTTTGTTGCCCGACATACGAGATCGACTGATCGCTCTGGGCTAAAACAGTCAATTAGAAAAAAAACAACCAAGCAAACACTACTTTTGGAATGTCTTTTGAAAAGAGCCCCAAAAATTGGACGTTCCTCTGGAAAATCACCTCTTTGGCACCTGCTTGATTTGCCTGGTTGACTTCTACTGGGAGTGCTACTGAGCATGTGCAAGACGCTTGCATACTAAGACTTCCTGGTTTTCAATAGACGCTTCAAGGTGAGCACGTCAAGGAGGCGCAGGTCTCATTTTCAAAGTCCAATAACCAAAGAACGCATGCAGCAAATACGTTTGGAGTCCAGGCAAAACGGACCCTAACGTGCACTAAAATATCAATCTGCAATTTGGGGGACTGGACTGAAGGACTCTTGTTTTCTCCCAGACTGAGCTTCCAATTGTGCTTCCTGTCACGGTGTCATAACTTGCACTCTGACAACAGTGCAAACACCACTCTTGTGATGCTCTTTTCAACTTCCTGTCCCAAGCCTGGAACCAGATGTGCAGCCTTCTCAAATTGTTATAAAAGCTTGCGGGGCCATTCGGACCAACTTCTCTGCTCCTCTTTATGTAAACATTTCTCCTCATCTTTGTTGTGCTTTATTAAAAACCTTCCCTGACCGGGAATCGAACCCGGGCCGCGGCGGTGAGAGCGCCGAATCCTAGCCACTAGACCACCAGGGAATCGCTGGCGAGTGCTCTGAAGCCATGAGCTCTCCCAGCAGTTCTTAACCGCGATCAGTCCTTCATTGAGCCGTGTTCACGTCTACTACTGATAAGGTGGGAGACAATATATCCTTGCACATTATCCCTTAAAAATCTTTCAAATAACTTCCACACCACAGATGTTGAGGCTCACTAAGTCTTTCATCCAGTGGCGGGGATTTTGGTCTCGTTTTAAAGATTAGCACCATTTATGCTTTTTGCCAAACTTTTGGCACCATGCCAAATGAGAGAGACTCCTTGAAGATTGTAAAATTCCTTGTTCCAATATTAATCTCTCAGGATTAAAACTTGAAATCAGATACGCAGACTTTTCAACTTGTTAGAAAAGCTCGCGGGACCATTCGGACCAACTTCTCTGCTCCTCTCCATGTAAACATTTCTCCTCATCTTTGCTGTACTTTATTAAAAACATTCCCTGACCGGGAATCGAACCCGGGCCGCGGCGGTGAGAGCGCCGAATCCTAGCCACTAGACCACCAGGGAATCGCTGTTGGTTGGTTTGGAACCATGAACTCTCCCAGCAGTTCTTAACCGCGGTCAGTGCTTCATTAAGCCGTGTTAACGTCTACTAATGAAAATATTGGAGAAAATATATTCCTGCACATTATCCCTTAAAAAAATCTTTCAAATAAAACTTGAAAGCTTAAAGGGAAGTGCTCCAGGTGAGGCTTGAACTCACAACCTCGGCATTGCTCAACAAATACTGCCTTATAAGTACCGCGCGCTAACCGATTGCGCCACTGGAGTGTCGTGCTGGTGTCAGCTTACACTCGGTTTTCTTGTTTTCTCACTTGCAACCTTAACGCTCCTCTGTGGGACAGCGAAAATTGATGAAAAGGCTTCTTGCACATTAAGAAAGGTAGCTTGACCAAAGTTCGCTTGAAGCCTTTTCAGTCCACAAGCCAATTGTCTGTTTTTTCTTTCAAAATAGGCGTGTGGAAAGCTTTGTGATTCCCATGCAAGCTTGTAGAGCCATGCTTAAAGGGGTGGTTTTGGGACATGGATTTCGAGTGGAATTGATTCCTGGCGGAAAAAAAAAACCTTGCCTACCGCCAGATGTCTTGCCAATGGCATTACACTGGGCCGAAACGGTCACTTGAGAGCACCCCAGATGGGACTCGAACCCACAATCCCTGGCTTAGGAGGCCAGTGCCTTATCCATTAGGCCACTGGGGCATGTGGTAGCAGCACTGGCTGGTTTTGGTGGCTGCAAACTAGGTTCAGAGAGCCCTCATTATGACTCTAGTTTGTTGCCCGACATACGAGATCGACTGATCGCTCTGGGCTAAAACAGTCAATTAGAAAAAAAAACAACCAAGCAAACACTACTTTTGGAATGTCTTTTGAAAAGAGCCCCAAAAATTGGACATTCCTCTGGAAAATCACCTCTTTGGCACCTGCTTGATTTGCCTGGTTGACTTCTACTGGGAGTGCTACTGAGCATGTGCAAGACGTTTGCATACTAAGACTTCCTGGTTTTCAATAGACGCTTCAAGGTGAGCACGTCAAGGAGGCGCAGGTCTCATTTTCAAAGTCCAATAACCAAAGAACGCATGCAGCAAATACGTTTGGAGTCCAGGCAAAACGGACCCTAACGTGCACTAAAATATCAATCTGCAATTTGGGGGACTGGACTGAAGGACTCTTGTTTTCTCCCAGACTGAGCTTCCAATTGTGCTTCCTGTCACGGTGTCATAACTTGCACTCTGACAACAGTGCAAACACCACTCTTGTGATGCTCTTTTCAACTTCCTGTCCCAAGCCTGGAACCAGATGTGCAGCCTTCTCAAATTGTTATAAAAGCTTGCGGGGCCATTCGGACCAACTTCTCTGCTCCTCTTTATGTAAACATTTCTCCTCATCTTTGTTGTGCTTTATTAAAAACCTTCCCTGACCGGGAATCGAACCCGGGCCGCGGCGGTGAGAGCGCCGAATCCTAGCCACTAGACCACCAGGGAATCGCTGGCGAGTGCTCTGAAGCCATGAGCTCTCCCAGCAGTTCTTAACCGCGATCAGTCCTTCATTGAGCCGTGTTCACGTCTACTACTGATAAGGTGGGAGACAATATATCCTTGCACATTATCCCTTAAAAATCTTTCAAATAACTTCCACACCACAGATGTTGAGGCTCACTAAGTCTTTCATCCAGTGGCGGGGATTTTGGTCTCGTTTTAAAGATTAGCACCATTTATGCTTTTTGCCAAACTTTTGGCACCATGCCAAATGAGAGAGACTCCTTGAAGATTGTAAAATTCCTTGTTCCAATATTAATCTCTCAGGATTAAAACTTGAAATCAGATGCGCAGACTTTTCAACTTGTTAGAAAAGCTCGCGGGACCATTCGGACCAACTTCTCTGCTCCTCTCCATGTAAACATTTCTCCTCATCTTTGCTGTACTTTATTAAAAACATTCCCTGACCGGGAATCGAACCCGGGCCGCGGCGGTGAGAGCGCCGAATCCCAGCCACTAGACCACCAGAGAATCGCTGTTGGTTGGTTTGGAACCATGAACTCTCCCAGCAGTTCTTAACCGCGGTCAGTGCTTCATTAAGCCGTGTTAACGTCTACTAATGAAAATATTGGAGAAAATATATTCCTGCACATTATCCCTTAAAAAAATCTTTCAAATAAAACTTGAAAGCTTAAAGTGAAGTGCTCCAGGTGAGGCTTGAACTCACAACCTCGGCATTGCTCAACAAATACTGCCTTATAAGTACCGCGCGCTAACCGATTGCGCCACTGGAGCTTCGTGCTGGTGTCAGCTTACACTCGGTTTTCTTGTTTTCTCACTTGCAACCTTAACGCTCCTCTGTGGGACAGCGAAAATTGATGAAAAGGCTTCTTGCACATTAAGAAAGGTAGCTTGACCAAAGTTCGCTTGAAGCCTTTTCAGTCCACAAGCCAATTGTCTGTTTTTTCTTTCAAAATAGGCGTGTGGAAAGCTTTGTGATTCCCATGCAAGCTTGTAGAGCCATGCTTAAAGGGGTGGTTTTGGGACATGGATTTCGAGTGGAATTGATTCCTGGCGGAAAAAAAAAACCTTGCCTACTGCCAGATGTCTTGCCAATGGCATTACACTGGGCCGAAACGGTCACTTGCTCAATTGAGAGCACCCCAGATGGGACTCGAACCCACAATCCCTGGCTTAGGAGGCCAGTGCCTTATCCATTAGGCCACTGGGGCATGTGGTAGCAGCACTGGCTGGTTTTGGTGGCTGCAAACTAGGTTCAGAGAGCCCTCATTATGACTCTAGTTTGTTGCCCGACATACGAGATCGACTGATCGCTCTGGGCTAAAACAGTCAATTAGAAAAAAAAACAACCAAGCAAACACTACTTTTGGAATGTCTTTTGAAAAGAGCCCCAAAAATTGGACGTTCCTCTGGAAAATCACCTCTTTGGCACCTGCTTGATTTGCCTGGTTGACTTCTACTGGGAGTGCTACTGAGCATGTGCAAGACGTTTGCATACTAAGACTTCCTGGTTTTCAATAGACGCTTCAAGGTGAGCACGTCAAGGAGGCGCAGGTCTCATTTTCAAAGTCCAATAACCAAAGAACGCATGCAGCAAATACGTTTGGAGTCCAGGCAAAACGGACCCTAACGTGCACTAAAATATCAATCTGCAATTTGGGGGACTGGACTGAAGGACTCTTGTTTTCTCCCAGACTGAGCTTCCAATTGTGCTTCCTGTCACGGTGTCATAACTTGCACTCTGACAACAGTGCAAACACCACTCTTGTGATGCTCTTTTCAACTTCCTGTCCCAAGCCTGGAACCAGATGTGCAGCCTTCTCAAATTGTTATAAAAGCTTGCGGGGCCATTCGGACCAACTTCTCTGCTCCTCTTTATGTAAACATTTCTCCTCATCTTTGTTGTGCTTTATTAAAAACCTTCCCTGACCGGGAATCAAACCCGGGCCGCGGCGGTGAGAGCGCCGAATCCTAGCCACTAGACCACCAGGGAATCGCTGGCGAGTGCTCTGAAGCCATGAGCTCTCCCAGCAGTTCTTAACCGCGATCAGTCCTTCATTGAGCCGTGTTCACGTCTACTACTGATAAGGTGGGAGACAATATATCCTTGCACATTATCCCTTAAAAATCTTTCAAATAACTTCCACACCACAGATGTTGAGGCTCACTAAGTCTTTCATCCAGTGGCGGGGATTTTGGTCTCGTTTTAAAGATTAGCACCATTTATGCTTTTTGCCAAACTTTTGGCACCATGCCAAATGAGAGAGACTCCTTGAAGATTGTAAAATTCCTTGTTCCAATATTAATCTCTCAGGATTAAAACTTGAAATCAGATACGCAGACTTTTCAACTTGTTAGAAAAGCTCGCGGGACCATTCGGACCAACTTCTCTGCTCCTCTCCATGTAAACATTTCTCCTCATCTTTGCTGTACTTTATTAAAAACAATCCCTGACCGGGAATCGAACCCGGGCCGCGGCGGCGAGAGCGCCGAATCCTAGCCACTAGACCACCAGGGAATCGCTGTCGGTTGCTTTGGAACCATGAACTCTCCCAGCAGTTCTTAACCGCGGTCAGTGCTTCATTAAGCCGTGTTAACGTCTACTAATGAAAATATTGGAGAAAATATATTCCTGCACATTATCCCTTAAAAAAATCTTTCAAATAAAACTTGAAAGCTTAAAGGGAAGTGCTCCAGGTGAGGCTTGAACTCACAACCTCGGCATTGCTCAACAAATACTGCCTTATAAGTACCGCGCGCTAACCGATTGCGCCACTGGAGCGTTGTGCTGGTGTCAGCTTACACTCGGTTTTCTTGTTTTCTCACTTGCAACCTTAACGCTCCTCTGTGGGACAGCGAAAATTGATGAAAAGGCTTCTTGCACATTAAGAAAGGTAGCTTGACCAAAGTTCGCTTGAAGCCTTTTCAGTCCACAAGCCAATTGTCTGTTTTTTCTTTCAAAATAGGCGTGTGGAAAGCTTTGTGATTCCCATGCAAGCTTGTAGAGCCATGCTTAAAGGGGTGGTTTTGGGACATGGATTTCGAGTGGAATTGATTCCTGGCGGAAAAAAAAAAACCTTGCCTACCGCCAGATGTCTTGCCAATGGAATTACACTGGGCCGAAACGGTCACTTGCTCAATTGAGAGCACCCCAGATGGGACTCGAACCCACAATCCCTGGCTTAGGAGGCCAGTGCCTTATCCATTAGGCCACTGGGGCATGTAGTAGCAGCACTGGCTGGTTTTGGTGGCTGCAAACTAGGTTCAGAGAGCCCTCATTATGACTCTAGTTTGTTGCCCGACATACGAGATCGACTGATCGCTCTGGGCTAAAACAGTCAATTAGAAAAAAAAACAACCAAGCAAACACTACTTTTGGAATGTCTTTTGAAAAGAGCCCCAAAAATTGGACGTTCCTCTGGAAAATCACCTCTTTGGCACCTGCTTGATTTGCCTGGTTGACTTCTACTGGGAGTGCTACTGAGCATGTGCAAGACGTTTGCATACTAAGACTTCCTGGTTTTCAATAGACGCTTCAAGGTGAGCACGTCAAGGAGGCGCAGGTCTCATTTTCAAAGTCCAATAACCAAAGAACGCATGCAGCAAATACGTTTGGAGTCCAGGCAAAACGGACCCTAACGTGCACTAAAATATCAATCTGCAATTTGGGGGACTGGACTGAAGGACTCTTGTTTTCTCCCAGACTGAGCTTCCAATTGTGCTTCCTGTCACGGTGTCATAACTTGCACTCTGACAACAGTGCAAACACCACTCTTGTGATGCTCTTTTCAACTTCCTGTCCCAAGCCTGGAACCAGATGTGCAGCCTTCTCAAATTGTTATAAAAGCTTGCGGGGCCATTCGGACCAACTTCTCTGCTCCTCTTTATGTAAACATTTCTCCTCATCTTTGTTGTGCTTTATTAAAAACCTTCCCTGACCGGGAATCGAACCCGGGCCGCGGCGGTGAGAGCGCCGAATCCTAGCCACTAGACCACCAGGGAATCGCTGGCGAGTGCTCTGAAGCCATGAGCTCTCCCAGCAGTTCTTAACCGCGATCAGTCCTTCATTGAGCCGTGTTCACGTCTACTACTGATAAGGTGGGAGACAATATATCCTTGCACATTATCCCTTAAAAATCTTTCAAATAACTTCCACACCACAGATGTTGAGGCTCACTAAGTCTTTCATCCAGTGGCGGGGATTTTGGTCTCGTTTTAAAGATTAGCACCATTTATGCTTTTTGCCAAACTTTTGGCACCATGCCAAATGAGAGAGACTCCTTGAAGATTGTAAAATTCCTTGTTCCAATATTAATCTCTCAGGATTAAAACTTGAAATCAGATGCGCAGACTTTTCAACTTGTTAGAAAAGCTCGCGGGACCATTCGGACCAACTTCTCTGCTCCTCTCCATGTAAACATTTCTCCTCATCTTTGCTGTACTTTATTAAAAACGTTCCCTGACCGGGAATCGAACCCGGGCCGCGGCGGTGAGAGCGCCGAATCCTAGCCACTAGACCACCAGGGAATCGCTGTTGGTCGGTTTGGAACCATGAACTCTTCCAGCAGTTCTTAACCGCGGCCAGTGCTTCATTAAGCCGTGTTAACGTCTACTAATGAAAATATTGGAGAAAATATATTCCTGCACATTATCCCTTAAAAAAATCTTTCAAATAAAACTTGAAAGCTTAAAGGGAAGTGCTCCAGGTGAGGCTTGAACTCACAACCTCGGCATTGCTCAACAAATACTGCCTTATAAGTACCGCGCGCTAACCGATTGCGCCACTGGAGCTTCGTGCTGGTGTCAGCTTACACTCGGTTTTCTTGTTTTCTCACTTGCAACCTTAACGCTCCTCTGTGGGACAGCGAAAATTGATGAAAAGGCTTCTTGCACATTAAGAAAGGTAGCTTGACCAAAGTTCGCTTGAAGCCTTTTCAGTCCACAAGCCAATTGTCTGTTTTTTCTTTCAAAATAGGCGTGTGGAAAGCTTTGTGATTCCCATGCAAGCTTGTAGAGCCATGCTTAAAGGGGTGGTTTTGGGACATGGATTTCGAGTGGAATTGATTCCTGGCGGAAAAAAAAAACCTTGCCTACCGCCAGATGTCTTGCCAATGGCATTACACTGGGCCGAAACGGTCACTTGCTCAATTGAGAGCACCCCAGATGGGACTCGAACCCACAATCCCTGGCTTAGGAGGCCAGTGCCTTATCCATTAGGCCACTGGGGCATGTGGTAGCAGCACTGGCTGGTTTTGGTGGCTGCAAACTAGGTTCAGAGAGCCCTCATTATGACTCTAGTTTGTTGCCCGACATACGAGATCGACTGATCGCTCTGGGCTAAAACAGTCAATTAGAAAAAAAAACAACCAAGCAAACACTACTTTTGGAATGTCTTTTGAAAAGAGCCCCAAAAATTGGACATTCCTCTGGAAAATCACCTCTTTGGCACCTGCTTGATTTGCCTGGTTGACTTCTACTGGGAGTGCTACTGAGCATGTGCAAGACGTTTGCATACTAAGACTTCCTGGTTTTCAATAGACGCTTCAAGGTGAGCACGTCAAGGAGGCGCAGGTCTCATTTTCAAAGTCCAATAACCAAAGAACGCATGCAGCAAATACGTTTGGAGTCCAGGCAAAACGGACCCTAACGTGCACTAAAATATCAATCTGCAATTTGGGGGACTGGACTGAAGGACTCTTGTTTTCTCCCAGACTGAGCTTCCAATTGTGCTTCCTGTCACGGTGTCATAACTTGCACTCTGACAACAGTGCAAACACCACTCTTGTGATGCTCTTTTCAACTTCCTGTCCCAAGCCTGGAACCAGATGTGCAGCCTTCTCAAATTGTTATAAAAGCTTGCGGGGCCATTCGGACCAACTTCTCTGCTCCTCTTTATGTAAACATTTCTCCTCATCTTTGTTGTGCTTTATTAAAAACCTTCCCTGAACGGGAATCGAACCCGGGCCGCGGCGGTGAGAGCGCCGAATCCTAGCCACTAGACCACCAGGGAATCGCTGGCGAGTGCTCTGAAGCCATGAGCTCTCCCAGCAGTTCTTAACCGCGATCAGTCCTTCATTGAGCCGTGTTCACGTCTACTACTGATAAGGTGGGAGACAATATATCCTTGCACATTATCCCTTAAAAATCTTTCAAATAACTTCCACACCACAGATGTTGAGGCTCACTAAGTCTTTCATCCAGTGGCGGGGATTTTGGTCTCGTTTTAAAGATTAGCACCATTTATGCTTTTTGCCAAACTTTTGGCACCATGCCAAATGAGAGAGACTCCTTGAAGATTGTAAAATTCCTTGTTCCAATATTAATCTCTCAGGATTAAAACTTGAAATCAGATGCGCAGACTTTTCAACTTGTTAGAAAAGCTCGCGGGACCATTCGGACCAACTTCTCTGCTCCTCTCCATGTAAACATTTCTCCTCATCTTTGCTGTACTTTATTAAAAACGTTCCCTGACCGGGAATCGAACCCGGGCCGCGGCGGTGAGAGCGCCGAATCCTAGCCACTAGACCACCAGGGAATCGCTGTTGGTTGGTTTGGAACCATGAACTCTCCCAGCAGTTCTTAACCGCGGTCAGTGCTTCATTAAGCCGTGTTAACGTCTACTAATGAAAATATTGGAGAAAATATATTCCTGCACATTATCCCTTAAAAAAATCTTTCAAATAAAACTTGAAAGCTTAAAGGGAAGTGCTCCAGGTGAGGCTTGAACTCACAATCTCGGCATTGCTCAACAAATACTGCCTTATAAGTACCGCGCGCTAACCGATTGCGCCACTGGAGCGTCGTGCTGGTGTCAGCTTACACTCGGTTTTCTTGTTTTCTCACTTGCAACCTTAACGCTCCTCTGTGGGACAGCGAAAATTGATGAAAAGGCTTCTTGCACATTAAGAAAGGTAGCTTGACCAAAGTTCGCTTGAAGCCTTTTCAGTCCACAAGCCAATTGTCTGTTTTTTCTTTCAAAATAGGCGTGTGGAAAGCTTTGTGATTCCCATGCAAGCTTGTAGAGCCATGCTTAAAGGGGTGGTTTTGGGACATGGGTTTCGAGTGGAATTGATTCCTGGCGGAAAAAAAAAACCTTGCCTACCGGCAGATGTCTTGCCAATGGCATTACACTGGGCCGAAACGGTCACTTGCTCAATTGAGAGCACCCCAGATGGGACTCGAACCCACAATCCCTGGCTTAGGAGGCCAGTGCCTTATCCATTAGGCCACTGGGGCATGTGGTAGCAGCACTGGCTGGTTTTGGTGGCTGCAAACTAGGTTCAGAGAGCCCTCATTATGACTCTAGTTTGTTGCCCGACATACGAGATCGACTGATCGCTCTGGGCTAAAACAGTCAATTAGAAAAAAAACAACCAAGCAAACACTACTTTTGGAATGTCTTTTGAAAAGAGCCCCAAAAATTGGACGTTCCTCTGGAAAATCACCTCTTTGGCACCTGCTTGATTTGCCTGGTTGACTTCTACTGGGAGTGCTACTGAGCATGTGCAAGACGCTTGCATACTAAGACTTCCTGGTTTTCAATAGACGCTTCAAGGTGAGCACGTCAAGGAGGCGCAGGTCTCATTTTCAAAGTCCAATAACCAAGGAACGCATGCAGCAAATACGTTTGGAGTCCAGGCAAAACGGACCCTAACGTGCACTAAAATATCAATCTGCAATTTGGGGGACTGGACTGAAGGACTCTTGTTTTCTCCCAGACTGAGCTTCCAATTGTGCTTCCTGTCACGGTGTCATAACTTGCACTCTGACAACAGTGCAAACACCACTCTTGTGATGCTCTTTTCAACTTCCTGTCCCAAGCCTGGAACCAGATGTGCAGCCTTCTCAAATTGTTATAAAAGCTTGCGGGGCCATTCGGACCAACTTCTCTGCTCCTCTTTATGTAAACATTTCTCCTCATCTTTGTTGTGCTTTATTAAAAACCTTCCCTGACCGGGAATCGAACCCGGGCCGCGGCGGTGAGAGCGCCGAATCCTAGCCACTAGACCACCAGGGAATCGCTGGCGAGTGCTCTGAAGCCATGAGCTCTCCCAGCAGTTCTTAACCGCGATCAGTCCTTCATTGAGCCGTGTTCACGTCTACTACTGATAAGGTGGGAGACAATATATCCTTGCACATTATCCCTTAAAAATCTTTCAAATAACTTCCACACCACAGATGTTGAGGCTCACTAAGTCTTTCATCCAGTGGCGGGGATTTTGGTCTCGTTTTAAAGATTAGCACCATTTATGCTTTTTGCCAAACTTTTGGCACCATGCCAAATGAGAGAGACTCCTTGAAGATTGTAAAATTCCTTGTTCCAATATTAATCTCTCAGGATTAAAACTTGAAATCAGATACGCAGACTTTTCAACTTGTTAGAAAAGCTCGCGGGACCATTCGGACCAACTTCTCTGCTCCTCTCCATGTAAACATTTCTCCTCATCTTTGCTGTACTTTATTAAAAACATTCCCTGACCGGGAATCGAACCCGGGCCGCGGCGGTGAGAGCGCCGAATCCTAGCCACTAGACCACCAGGGAATCGCTGTTGGTTGGTTTGGAACCATGAACTCTCCCAGCAGTTCTTAACCGCGGTCAGTGCTTCATTAAGCCGTGTTAACGTCTACTAATGAAAATATTGGAGAAAATATATTCCTGCACATTATCCCTTAAAAAAATCTTTCAAATAAAACTTGAAAGCTTAAAGGGAAGTGCTCCAGGTGAGGCTTGAACTCACAACCTCGGCATTGCTCAACAAATACTGCCTTATAAGTACCGCGCGCTAACCGATTGCGCCACTGGAGCTTCGTGCTGGTGTCACCTTACACTCGGTTTTCTTGTTTTCTCACTTGCAACCTTAACGCTCCTCTGTGGGACAGCGAAAATTGATGAAAAGGCTTCTTGCACATTAAGAAAGGTAGCTTGACCAAAGTTCGCTTGAAGCCTTTTCAGTCCACAAGCCAATTGTCTGTTTTTTCTTTCAAAATAGGCGTGTGGAAAGCTTTGTGATTCCCATGCAAGCTTGTAGAGCCATGCTTAAAGGGGTGGTTTTGGGACATGGGTTTCGAGTGGAATTGATTCCTGGCGGAAAAAAAAAACCTTGCCTACCGGCAGATGTCTTGCCAATGGCATTACACTGGGCCGAAACGGTCACTTGCTCAATTGAGAGCACCCCAGATGGGACTCGAACCCACAATCCCTGGCTTAGGAGGCCAGTGCCTTATCCATTAGGCCACTGGGGCATGTGGTAGCAGCATTGGCTGGTTTTGGTGGCTGCAAACTAGGTTCAGAGAGCCCTCATTATGACTCTAGTTTGTTGCCCGACATACGAGATCGACTGATCGCTCTGGGCTAAAACAGTCAATTAGAAAAAAAAACAACCAAGCAAACACTACTTTTGGAATGTCTTTTGAAAAGAGCCCCAAAAATTGGACGTTCCTCTGGAAAATCACCTCTTTGGCACCTGCTTGATTTGCCTGGTTGACTTCTACTGGGAGTGCTACTGAGCATGTGCAAGACGTTTGCATACTAAGACTTCCTGGTTTTCAATAGACGCTTCAAGGTGAGCACGTCAAGGAGGCGCAGGTCTCATTTTCAAAGTCCAATAACCAAAGAACGCATGCAGCAAATACGTTTGGAGTCCAGGCAAAACGGACCCTAACGTGCACTAAAATATCAATCTGCAATTTGGGGGACTGGACTGAAGGACTCTTGTTTTCTCCCAGACTGAGCTTCCAATTGTGCTTCCTGTCACGGTGTCATAACTTGCACTCTGACAACAGTGCAAACACCACTCTTGTGATGCTCTTTTCAACTTCCTGTCCCAAGCCTGGAACCAGATGTGCAGCCTTCTCAAATTGTTATAAAAGCTTGCGGGGCCATTCGGACCAACTTCTCTGCTCCTCTTTATGTAAACATTTCTCCTCATCTTTGTTGTGCTTTATTAAAAACCTTCCCTGACCGGGAATCGAACCCGGGCCGCGGCGGTGAGAGCGCCGAATCCTAGCCACTAGACCACCAGGGAATCGCTGGCGAGTGCTCTGAAGCCATGAGCTCTCCCAGCAGTTCTTAACCGCGATCAGTCCTTCATTGAGCCGTGTTCACGTCTACTACTGATAAGGTGGGAGACAATATATCCTTGCACATTATCCCTTAAAAATGTTTCAAATAACTTCCACACCACAGATGTTGAGGCTCACTAAGTCTTTCATCCAGTGGCGGGGATTTTGGTCTCGTTTTAAAGATTAGCACCATTTATGCTTTTTGCCAAACTTTTGGCACCATGCCAAATGAGAGAGACTCCTTGAAGATTGTAAAATTCCTTGTTCCAATATTAATCTCTCAGGATTAAAACTTGAAATCAGATGCGCAGACTTTTCAACTTGTTAGAAAAGCTCGCGGGACCATTCGGACCAACTTCTCTGCTCCTCTCCATGTAAACATTTCTCCTCATCTTTGCTGTACTTTATTAAAACCATTCCCTGACCGGGAATCGAACCCGGGCCGCGGCGGTGAGAGCGCCGAATCCTAGCCACTAGACCACCAGGGAATCGCTGTTGGTTGGTTTGGAACCATGAACTCTCCCAGCAGTTCTTAACCGCGGTCAGTGCTTCATTAAGCCGTGTTAACGTCTACTAATGAAAATATTGGAGAAAATATATTCCTGCACATTATCCCTTAAAAAAATCTTTCAAATAAAACTTGAAAGCTTAAAGGGAAGTGCTCCAGGTGAGGCTTGAACTCACAACCTCGGCATTGCTCAACAAATACTGCCTTATAAGTACCGCGCGCTAACCGATTGCGCCACTGGAGCTTCGTGCTGGTGTCAGCTTACACTCGGTTTTCTTGTTTTCTCACTTGCAACCTTAACGCTCCTCTGTGGGACAGCGAAAATTGATGAAAAGGCTTCTTGCACCGAAAGGTAGCTTGACCAAAGTTCGCTTGAAGCCTTTTCAGTCCACAAGCCAATTGTCTGTTTTTTCTTTCAAAATAGGCGTGTGGAAAGCTTTGTGATTCCCATGCAAGCTTGTAGAGCCATGCTTAAAGGGGTGGTTTTGGGACATGGATTTCGAGTGGAATTGATTCCTGGCGGAAAAAAAAAAACCTTGCCTACCGCCAGATGTCTTGCCAATGGAATTACACTGGGCCGAAACGGTCACTTGCTCAATTGAGAGCACCCCAGATGGGACTCGAACCCACAATCCCTGGCTTAGGAGGCCAGTGCCTTATCCATTAGGCCACTGGGGCATGTAGCAGCAGCACTGGCTGGTTTTGGTGGCTGCAAACTAGGTTCAGAGAGCCCTCATTATGACTCTAGTTTGTTGCCCGACATACGAGATCGACTGATCGCTCTGGGCTAAAACAGTCAATTAGAAAAAAAAACAACCAAGCAAACACTACTTTTGGAATGTCTTTTGAAAAGAGCCCCAAAAATTGGACGTTCCTCTGGAAAATCACCTCTTTGGCACCTGCTTGATTTGCCTGGTTGACTTCTACTGGGAGTGCTACTGAGCATGTGCAAGACGTTTGCATACTAAGACTTCCTGGTTTTCAATAGACGCTTCAAGGTGAGCACGTCAAGGAGGCGCAGGTCTCATTTTCAAAGTCCAATAACCAAAGAACGCATGCAGCAAATACGTTTGGAGTCCAGGCAAAACGGACCCTAACGTGCACTAAAATATCAATCTGCAATTTGGGGGACTGGACTGAAGGACTCTTGTTTTCTCCCAGACTGAGCTTCCAATTGTGCTTCCTGTCACGGTGTCATAACTTGCACTCTGACAACAGTGCAAACACCACTCTTGTGATGCTCTTTTCAACTTCCTGTCCCAAGCCTGGAACCAGATGTGCAGCCTTCTCAAATTGTTATAAAAGCTTGCGGGGCCATTCGGACCAACTTCTCTGCTCCTCTTTATGTAAACATTTCTCCTCATCTTTGTTGTGCTTTATTAAAAACCTTCCCTGACCGGGAATCGAACCCGGGCCGCGGCGGTGAGAGCGCCGAATCCTAGCCACTAGACCACCAGGGAATCGCTGGCGAGTGCTCTGAAGCCATGAGCTCTCCCAGCAGTTCTTAACCGCGATCAGTCCTTAATTGAGCCGTGTTCACGTCTACTACTGATAAGGTGGGAGACAATATATCCTTGCACATTATCCCTTAAAAATGTTTCAAATAACTTCCACACCACAGATGTTGAGGCTCACTAAGTCTTTCATCCAGTGGCGGGGATTTTGGTCTCGTTTTAAAGATTACCACCATTTATGCTTTTTGCCAAACTTTTGGCACCATGCCAAATGAGAGAGACTCCTTGAAGATTGTAAAATTCCTTGTTCCAATATTAATCTCTCAGGATTAAAACTTGAAATCAGATACGCAGACTTTTCAACTTGTTAGAAAAGCTCGCGGGACCATTCGGACCAACTTCTCTGCTCCTCTCCATGTAAACATTTCTCCTCATCTTTGCTGTACTTTATTAAAAACGTTCCCTGACCGGGAATCGAACCCGGGCCGCGGCGGTGAGAGCGCCGAATCCTAGCCACTAGACCACCAGGGAATCGCTGTTGGTTGGTTTGGAACCATGAACTCTCCCAGCAGTTCTTAACCGCGGTCAGTGCTTCATTAAGCCGTGTTAACGTCTACTAATGAAAATATTGGAGAAAATATATTCCTGCACATTATCCCTTAAAAAAATCTTTCAAATAAAACTTGAAAGCTTAAAGGGAAGTGCTCCAGGTGAGGCTTGAACTCACAACCTCGGCATTGCTCAACAAATACTGCCTTATAAGTACCGCGCGCTAACCGATTGCGCCACTGGAGCGTCGTGCTGGTGTCAGCTTACACTCGGTTTTCTTGTTTTCTCACTTGCAACCTTAACGCTCCTCTGTGGGACAGCGAAAATTGATGAAAAGGCTTCTTGCACATTAAGAAAGGTAGCTTGACCAAAGTTCGCTTGAAGCCTTTTCAGTCCACAAGCCAATTGTCTGTTTTTTCTTTCAAAATAGGCGTGTGGAAAGCTTTGTGATTCCCATGCAAGCTTGTAGAGCCATGCTTAAAGGGGTGGTTTTGGGACATGGGTTTCGAGTGGAATTGATTCCTGGCGGAAAAAAAAAACCTTGCCTACCGGCAGATGTCTTGCCAATGGCATTACACTGGGCTGAAACGGTCACTTGCTCAATTGAGAGCACCCCAGATGGGACTCGAACCCACAATCCCTGGCTTAGGAGGCCAGTGCCTTATCCATTAGGCCACTGGGGCATGTGGTAGCAGCACTGGCTGGTTTTGGTGGCTGCAAACTAGGTTCAGAGAGCCCTCATTATGACTCTAGTTTGTTGCCCGACATACGAGATCGACTGATCGCTCTGGGCTAAAACAGTCAATTAGAAAAAAAAACAACCAAGCAAACACTACTTTTGGAATGTCTTTTGAAAAGAGCCCCAAAAATTGGACGTTCCTCTGGAAAATCACCTCTTTGGCACCTGCTTGATTTGCCTGGTTGACTTCTACTGGGAGTGCTACTGAGCATGTGCAAGACGTTTGCATACTAAGACTTCCTGGTTTTCAATAGACGCTTCAAGGTGAGCACGTCAAGGAGGCGCAGGTCTCATTTTCAAAGTCCAATAACCAAAGAACGCATGCAGCAAATACGTTTGGAGTCCAGGCAAAACGGACCCTAACGTGCACTAAAATATCAATCTGCAATTTGGGGGACTGGACTGAAGGACTCTTGTTTTCTCCCAGACTGAGCTTCCAATTGTGCTTCCTGTCACGGTGTCATAACTTGCACTCTGACAACAGTGCAAACACCACTCTTGTGATGCTCTTTTCAACTTCCTGTCCCAAGCCTGGAACCAGATGTGCAGCCTTCTCAAATTGTTATAAAAGCTTGCGGGGCCATTCGGACCAACTTCTCTGCTCCTCTTTATGTAAACATTTCTCCTCATCTTTGTTGTGCTTTATTAAAAACCTTCCCTGACCGGGAATCGAACCCGGGCCGCGGCGGTGAGAGCGCCGAATCCTAGCCACTAGACCACCAGGGAATCGCTGGCGAGTGCTCTGAAGCCATGAGCTCTCCCAGCAGTTCTTAACCGCGATCAGTCCTTCATTGAGCCGTGTTCACGTCTACTACTGATAAGGTGGGAGACAATATATCCTTGCACATTATCCCTTAAAAATCTTTCAAATAACTTCCACACCACAGATGTTGAGGCTCACTAAGTCTTTCATCCAGTGGCGGGGATTTTGGTCTCGTTTTAAAGATTAGCACCATTTATGCTTTTTGCCAAACTTTTGGCACCATGCCAAATGAGAGAGACTCCTTGAAGATTGTAAAATTCCTTGTTCCAATATTAATCTCTCAGGATTAAAACTTGAAATCAGATACGCAGACTTTTCAACTTGTTAGAAAAGCTCGCGGGACCATTCGGACCAACTTCTCTGCTCCTCTCCATGTAAACATTTCTCCTCATCTTTGCTGTACTTTATTAAAACCATTCCCTGACCGGGAATCGAACCCGGGCCGCGGCGGTGAGAGCGCCGAATCCTAGCCACTAGACCACCAGGGAATCGCTGTTGGTTGGTTTGGAACCATGAACTCTCCCAGCAGTTCTTAACCGCGGTCAGTGCTTCATTAAGCCGTGTTAACGTCTACTAATGAAAATATTGGAGAAAATATATTCCTGCACATTATCCCTTAAAAAAATCTTTCAAATAAAACTTGAAAGCTTAAAGGGAAGTGCTCCAGGTGAGGCTTGAACTCACAACCTCGGCATTGCTCAACAAATACTGCCTTATAAGTACCGCGCGCTAACCGATTGCGCCACTGGAGCGTCGTGCTGGTGTCAGCTTACACTCGGTTTTCTTGTTTTCTCACTTGCAACCTTAACGCTCCTCTGTGGGACAGTGAAAATTGATGAAAAGGCTTCTTGCACATTAAGAAAGGTAGCTTGACCAAAGTTCGCTTGAAGCCTTTTCAGTCCACAAGCCAATTGTCTGTTTTTTCTTTCAAAATAGGCGTGTGGAAAGCTTTGTGATTCCCATGCAAGCTTGTAGAGCCATGCTTAAAGGGGTGGTTTTGGGACATGGATTTCGAGTGGAATTGATTCCTGGCGGAAAAAAAAAAACCTTGCCAGATGTCTTGCCAATGGAATTACACTGGGCCGAAACGGTCACTTGCTCAATTGAGAGCACCCCAGATGGGACTCGAACCCACAATCCCTGGCTTAGGAGGCCAGTGCCTTATCCATTAGGCCACTGGGGCATGTGGTAGCAGCACTGGCTGGTTTTGGTGGCTGCAAACTAGGTTCAGAGAGCCCTCATTATGACTCTAGTTTGTTGCCCGACATACGAGATCGACTGATCGCTCTGGGCTAAAACAGTCAATTAGAAAAAAAAACAACCAAGCAAACACTACTTTTGGAATGTCTTTTGAAAAGAGCCCCAAAAATTGGACGTTCCTCTGGAAAATCACCTCTTTGGCACCTGCTTGATTTGCCTGGTTGACTTCTACTGGGAGTGCTACTGAGCATGTGCAAGACGTTTGCATACTAAGACTTCCTGGTTTTCAATAGACGCTTCAAGGTGAGCACGTCAAGGAGGCGCAGGTCTCATTTTCAAAGTCCAATAACCAAAGAACGCATGCAGCAAATACGTTTGGAGTCCAGGCAAAACGGACCCTAACGTGCACCAAAATATCAATCTGCAATTTGGGGGACTGGACTGAAGGACTCTTGTTTTCTCCCAGACTGAGCTTCCAATTGTGCTTCCTGTCACGGTGTCATAACTTGCACTCTGACAACAGTGCAAACACCACTCTTGTGATGCTCTTTTCAACTTCCTGTCCCAAGCCTGGAACCAGATGTGCAGCCTTCTCAAATTGTTATAAAAGCTTGCGGGGCCATTCGGACCAACTTCTCTGCTCCTCTTTATGTAAACATTTCTCCTCATCTTTGTTGTGCTTTATTAAAAACCTTCCCTGACCGGGAATCGAACCCGGGCCGCGGCGGTGAGAGCGCCAAATCCTAGCCACTAGACCACCAGGGAATCGCTGGCGAGTGCTCTGAAGCCATGAGCTCTCCCAGCAGTTCTTAACCGCGATCAGTCCTTCATTGAGCCGTGTTCACGTCTACTACTGATAAGGTGGGAGACAATATATCCTTGCACATTATCCCTTAAAAATCTTTCAAATAACTTCCACACCACAGATGTTGAGGCTCACTAAGTCTTTCATCCAGTGGCGGGGATTTTGGTCTCGTTTTAAAGATTAGCACCATTTATGCTTTTTGCCAAACTTTTGGCACCATGCCAAATGAGAGAGACTCCTTGAAGATTGTAAAATTCCTTGTTCCAATATTAATCTCTCAGGATTAAAACTTGAAATCAGATGCGCAGACTTTTCAACTTGTTAGAAAAGCTCGCGGGACCATTCGGACCAACTTCTCTGCTCCTCTCCATGTAAACATTTCTCCTCATCTTTGCTGTACTTTATTAAAAACATTCCCTGACCGGGAATCGAACCCGGGCCGCGGCGGTGAGAGCGCCGAATCCTAGCCACTAGACCACCAGGGAATCGCTGTTGGTTGGTTTGGAACCATGAACTCTCCCAGCAGTTCTTAACCGCGGTCAGTGCTTCATTAAGCCGTGTTAACGTCTACTAATGAAAATATTGGAGAAAATATATTCCTGCACATTATCCCTTAAAAAAATCTTTCAAATAAAACTTGAAAGCTTAAAGGGAAGTGCTCCAGGTGAGGCTTGAACTCACAGCCTCGGCATTGCTCAACAAATACTGCCTTATAAGTACCGCGCGCTAACCGATTGCGCCACTGGAGCTTCGTGCTGGTGTCAGCTTACACTCGGTTTTCTTGTTTTCTCACTTGCAACCTTAACGCTCCTCTGTGGGACAGCGAAAAATGATGAAAAGGCTTCTTGCACATTAAGAAAGGTAGCTTGACCAAAGTTCGCTTGAAGCCTTTTCAGTCCACAAGCCAATTGTCTGTTTTTTCTTTCAAAATAGGCGTGTGGAAAGCTTTGTGATTCCCATGCAAGCTTGTAGAGCCATGCTTAAAGGGGTGGTTTTGGGACATGGGTTTCGAGTGGAATTGATTCCTGGCGTAAAAAAAAAACCTTGCCTACCGGCAGATGTCTTGCCAATGGCGTTACACTGGGCCGAAACGGTCACTTGCTCAATTGAGAGCACCCCAGATGGGACTCAAACCCACAATCCCTGGCTTAGGAGGCCAGTGCCTTATCCATTAGGCCACTGGGGCATGTGGTAGCAGCACTGGCTGGTTTTGGTGGCTGCAAACTAGGTTCAGAGAGCCCTCATTATGACTCTAGTTTGTTGCCCGACATACGAGATCGACTGATCGCTCTGGGCTAAAACAGTCAATTAGAAAAAAAAACAACCAAGCAAACACTACTTTTGGAATGTCTTTTGAAAAGAGCCCCAAAAATTGGACGTTCCTCTGGAAAATCACCTCTTTGGCACCTGCTTGATTTGCCTGGTTGACTTCTACTGGGAGTGCTACTGAGCATGTGCAAGACGTTTGCATACTAAGACTTCCTGGTTTTCAATAGACGCTTCAAGGTGAGCACGTCAAGGAGGCGCAGGTCTCATTTTCAAAGTCCAATAACCAAAGAACGCATGCAGCAAATACATTTGGAGTCCAGGCAAAACGGACCCTAACGTGCACTAAAATATCAATCTGCAATTTGGGGGACTGAACTGAAGGACTCTTGTTTTCTCCCAGACTGAGCTTCCAATTGTGCTTCCTGTCACGGTGTCATAACTTGCACTCTGACAACAGTGCAAACACCACTCTTGTGATGCTCTTTTCAACTTCCTGTCCCAAGCCTGGAACCAGATGTGCAGCCTTCTCAAATTGTTATAAAAGCTTGCGGGGCCATTCGGACCAACTTCTCTGCTCCTCTTTATGTAAACATTTCTCCTCATCTTTGTTGTGCTTTATTAAAAACCTTCCCTGACCGGGAATCGAACCCGGGCCGCGGCGGTGAGAGCTCCGAATCCTAGCCACTAGACCACCAGGGAATCGCTGGCGAGTGCTCTGAAGCCATGAGCTCTCCCAGCAGTTCTTAACCGCGATCAGTCCTTCATTGAGCCGTGTTCACGTCTACTACTGATAAGGTGGGAGACAATATATCCTTGCACATTATCCCTTAAAAATCTTTCAAATAACTTCCACACCACAGATGTTGAGGCTCACTAAGTCTTTCATCCAGTGGCGGGGATTTTGGTCTCGTTTTAAAGATTAGCACCATTTATGCTTTTTGCCAAACTTTTGGCACCATGCCAAATGAGAGAGACTCCTTGAAGATTGTAAAATTCCTTGTTCCAATATTAATCTCTCAGGATTAAAACTTGAAATCAGATACGCAGACTTTTCAACTTGTTAGAAAAGCTCGCGGGACCATTCGGACCAACTTCTCTGCTCCTCTCCATGTAAACATTTCTCCTCATCTTTGCTGTACTTTATTAAAAACATTCCCTGACCGGGAATCGAACCCGGGCCGCGGCGGTGAGAGCGCCGAATCCTAGCCACTAGACCACCAGGGAATCGCTGTTGGTTGGTTTGGAACCATGAACTCTCCCAGCAGTTCTTAACCGCGGTCAGTGCTTCATTAAGCCGTGTTAACGTCTACTAATGAAAATATTGGAGAAAATATATTCCTGCACATTATCCCTTAAAAAAATCTTTCAAATAAAACTTGAAAGCTTAAAGGGAAGTGCTCCAGGTGAGGCTTGAACTCACAACCTCGGCATTGCTCAACAAATACTGCCTTATAAGTACCGCGCGCTAACCGATTGCGCCACTGGAGCTTCGTGCTGGTGTCAGCTTACACTCGGTTTTCTTGTTTTCTCACTTGCAACCTTAACGCTCCTCTGTGGGACAGCGAAAATTGATGAAAAGGCTTCTTGCACATTAAGAAAGGTAGCTTGACCAAAGTTCGCTTGAAGCCTTTTCAGTCCACAAGCCAATTGTCTGTTTTTTCTTTCAAAATAGGCGTGTGGAAAGCTTTGTGATTCCCATGCAAGCTTGTAGAGCCATGCTTAAAGGGGTGGTTTTGGGACATGGGTTTCGAGTGGAATTGATTCCTGGCGGAAAAAAAAAACCTTGCCTACCGGCAGATGTCTTGCCAATGGCATTACACTGGGCCGAAACGGTCACTTGCTCAATTGAGAGCACCCCAGATGGGACTCGAACCCACAATCCCTGGCTTAGGAGGCCAGTGCCTTATCCATTAGGCCACTGGGGCATGTGGTAGCAGCACTGGCTGGTTTTGGTGGCTGCAAACTAGGTTCAGAGAGCCCTCATTATGACTCTAGTTTGTTGCCCGACATACGAGATCGACTGATCGCTCTGGGCTAAAACAGTCAATTAGAAAAAAAAACAACCAAGCAAACACTACTTTTGGAATGTCTTTTGAAAAGAGCCCCAAAAATTGGACGTTCCTCTGGAAAATCACCTCTTTGGCACCTGCTTGATTTGCCTGGTTGACTTCTACTGGGAGTGCTACTGAGCATGTGCAAGACGTTTGCATACTAAGACTTCCTGGTTTTCAATAGACGCTTCAAGGTGAGCACGTCAAGGAGGCGCAGGTCTCATTTTCAAAGTCCAATAACCAAAGAACGCATGCAGCAAATACGTTTGGAGTCCAGGCAAAACGGACCCTAACGTGCACTAAAATATCAATCTGCAATTTGGGGGACTGGACTGAAGGACTCTTGTTTTCTCCCAGACTGAGCTTCCAATTGTGCTTCCTGTCACGGTGTCATAACTTGCACTCTGACAACAGTGCAAACACCACTCTTGTGATGCTCTTTTCAACTTCCTGTCCCAAGCCTGGAACCAGATGTGCAGCCTTCTCAAATTGTTATAAAAGCTTGCGGGGCCATTCGGACCAACTTCTCTGCTCCTCTTTATGTAAACATTTCTCCTCATCTTTGTTGTGCTTTATTAAAAACCTTCCCTGACCGGGAATCGAACCCGGGCCGCGGCGGTGAGAGCGCCGAATCCTAGCCACTAGACCACCAGGGAATCGCTGGCGAGTGCTCTGAAGCCATGAGCTCTCCCAGCAGTTCTTAACCGCGATCAGTCCTTCATTGAGCCGTGTTCACGTCTACTACTGATAAGGTGGGAGACAATATATCCTTGCACATTATCCCTTAAAAATCTTTCAAATAACTTCCACACCACAGATGTTGAGGCTCACTAAGTCTTTCATCCAGTGGCGGGGATTTTGGTCTCGTTTTAAAGATTAGCACCATTTATGCTTTTTGCCAAACTTTTGGCACCATGCCAAATGAGAGAGACTCCTTGAAGATTGTAAAATTCCTTGTTCCAATATTAATCTCTCAGGATTAAAACTTGAAATCAGATACGCAGACTTTTCAACTTGTTAGAAAAGCTCGCGGGACCATTCGGACCAACTTCTCTGCTCCTCTCCATGTAAACATTTCTCCTCATCTTTGCTGTACTTTATTAAAACCATTCCCTGACCGGGAATCGAACCCGGGCCGCGGCGGTGAGAGCGCCGAATCCTAGCCACTAGACCACCAGGGAATCGCTGTTGGTTGGTTTGGAACCATGAACTCTCCCAGCAGTTCTTAACCGCGGTCAGTGCTTCATTAAGCCGTGTTAACGTCTACTAATGAAAATATTGGAGAAAATATATTCCTGCACATTATCCCTTAAAAAAATCTTTCAAATAAAACTTGAAAGCTTAAAGGGAAGTGCTCCCAGCAGTTTTTAACCGCGGTCAGTGCTTCATTAAGCCGTGTTAACGTCTACTAATGAAAATATTGGAGAAAATATATTCCTGCACATTATCCCTTAAAAAAATCTTTAAAATAAAACTTGAAAGCTTAAAGGGAAGTGTTCCAGGTGAGGCTTGAACTCACAACCTCGGCATTGCTCAACAAATACTGCCTTATAAGTACCGCGCGCTAACCGATTGCGCCACTGGAGCGTCGTGCTGGCGTCAGCTTACACTCGGTTTTCTTGTTTTCTCACTTGCAACCTTAACGCTCCTCTGTGGGACAGTGAAAATTGATGAAAAGGCTTCTTGCACATTAAGAAAGGTAGCTTGACCAAAGTTCGCTTGAAGCCTTTTCAGTCCACAAGCCAATTGTCTGTTTTTTCTTTCAAAATAGGCGTGTGGAAAGCTTTGTGATTCCCATGCAAGCTTGTAGAGCCATGCTTAAAGGGGTGGTTTTGGGACATGGATTTCGAGTGGAATTGATTCCTGGCGGAAAAAAAAAAACCTTGCCTACCGCCAGATGTCTTGCCAATGGAATTACACTGGGCCGAAACGGTCACTTGCTCAATTGAGAGCACCCCAGATGGGACTCGAACCCACAATCCCTGGCTTAGGAGGCCAGTGCCTTATCCATTAGGCCACTGGGGCATGTGGTAGCAGCACTGGCTGGTTTTGGTGGCTGCAAACTAGGTTCAGAGAGCCCTCATTATGACTCTAGTTTGTTGCCCGACATACGAGATCGACTGATCGCTCTGGGCTAAAACAGTCAATTAGAAAAAAAAACAACCAAGCAAACACTACTTTTGGAATGTCTTTTGAAAAGAGCCCCAAAAATTGGACGTTCCTCTGGAAAATCACCTCTTTGGCACCTGCTTGATTTGCCTGGTTGACTTCTACTGGGAGTGCTACTGAGCATGTGCAAGACGTTTGCATACTAAGACTTCCTGGTTTTCAATAGACGCTTCAAGGTGAGCACGTCAAGGAGGCGCAGGTCTCATTTTCAAAGTCCAATAACCAAAGAACGCATGCAGCAAATACATTTGGAGTCCAGGCAAAACGGACCCTAACGTGCACTAAAATATCAATCTGCAATTTGGGGGACTGGACTGAAGGACTCTTGTTTTCTCCCAGACTGAGCTTCCAATTGTGCTTCCTGTCACGGTGTCATAACTTGCACTCTGACAACAGTGCAAACACCACTCTTGTGATGCTCTTTTCAACTTCCTGTCCCAAGCCTGGAACCAGATGTGCAGCCTTCTCAAATTGTTATAAAAGCTTGCGGGGCCATTCGGACCAACTTCTCTGCTCCTCTTTATGTAAACATTTCTCCTCATCTTTGTTGTGCTTTATTAAAAACCTTCCCTGACCGGGAATCGAACCCGGGCCGCGGCGGTGAGAGCTCCGAATCCTAGCCACTAGACCACCAGGGAATCGCTGGCGAGTGCTCTGAAGCCATGAGCTCTCCCAGCAGTTCTTAACCGCGATCAGTCCTTCATTGAGCCGTGTTCACGTCTACTACTGATAAGGTGGGAGACAATATATCCTTGCACATTATCCCTTAAAAATCTTTCAAATAACTTCCACACCACAGATGTTGAGGCTCACTAAGTCTTTCATCCAGTGGCGGGGATTTTGGTCTCGTTTTAAAGATTAGCACCATTTATGCTTTTTGCCAAACTTTTGGCACCATGCCAAATGAGAGAGACTCCTTGAAGATTGTAAAATTCCTTGTTCCAATATTAATCTCTCAGGATTAAAACTTGAAATCAGATACGCAGACTTTTCAACTTGTTAGAAAAGCTCGCGGGACCATTCGGACCAACTTCTCTGCTCCTCTCCATGTAAACATTTCTCCTCATCTTTGCTGTACTTTATTAAAAACATTCCCTGACCGGGAATCGAACCCGGGCCGCGGCGGTGAGAGCGCCGAATCCTAGCCACTAGACCACCAGGGAATCGCTGTTGGTTGGTTTGGAACCATGAACTCTCCCAGCAGTTCTTAACCGCGGTCAGTGCTTCATTAAGCCGTGTTAACGTCTACTAATGAAAATATTGGAGAAAATATATTCCTGCACATTATCCCTTAAAAAAATCTTTCAAATAAAACTTGAAAGCTTAAAGGGAAGTGCTCCAGGTGAGGCTTGAACTCACAACCTCGGCATTGCTCAACAAATACTGCCTTATAAGTACCGCGCGCTACCCGATTGCGCCACTGGAGCTTCGTGCTGGTGTCAGCTTACACTCGGTTTTCTTGTTTTCTCACTTGCAACCTTAACGCTCCTCTGTGGGACAGCGAAAAATGATGAAAAGGCTTCTTGCACATTAAGAAAGGTAGCTTGACCAAAGTTCGCTTGAAGCCTTTTCAGTCCACAAGCCAATTGTCTGTTTTTTCTTTCAAAATAGGCGTGTGGAAAGCTTTGTGATTCCCATGCAAGCTTGTAGAGCCATGCTTAAAGGGGTGGTTTTGGGACATGGATTTCGAGTGGAATTGATTCCTGGCGGAAAAACAAAACCTTGCCTACCGGCAGATGTCTTGCCAATGGCATTACACTGGGCTGAAACAGTCACTTGCTCAATTGAGAGCACCCCAGATGGGACTCGAACCCACAATCCCTGGCTTAGGAGGCCAGTGCCTTATCCATTAGGCCACTGGGGCATGTGGTAGCAGCACTGGCTGGTTTTGGTGGCTGCAAACTAGGTTCAGAGAGCCCTCATTATGACTCTAGTTTGTTGCCCGACATACGAGATCGACTGATCGCTCTGGGCTAAAACAGTCAATTAGAAAAAAAAACAACCAAGCAAACACTACTTTTGGAATGTCTTTTGAAAAGAGCCCCAAAAATTGGACGTTCCTCTGGAAAATCACCTCTTTGGCACCTGCTTGATTTGCCTGGTTGACTTCTACTGGGAGTGCTACTGAGCATGTGCAAGACGTTTGCATACTAAGACTTCCTGGTTTTCAATAGACGCTTCAAGGTGAGCACGTCAAGGAGGCGCAGGTCTCATTTTCAAAGTCCAATAACCAAAGAACGCATGCAGCAAATACGTTTGGAGTCCAGGCAAAACGGACCCTAACGTGCACTAAAATATCAATCTGCAATTTGGGGGACTGGACTGAAGGACTCTTGTTTTCTCCCAGACTGAGCTTCCAATTGTGCTTCCTGTCACGGTGTCATAACTTGCACTCTGACAACAGTGCAAACACCACTCTTGTGATGCTCTTTTCAACTTCCTGTCCCAAGCCTGGAACCAGATGTGCAGCCTTCTCAAATTGTTATAAAAGCTTGCGGGGCCATTCGGACCAACTTCTCTGCTCCTCTTTATGTAAACATTTCTCCTCATCTTTGTTGTGCTTTATTAAAAACCTTCCCTGACCGGGAATCGAACCCGGGCCGCGGCGGTGAGAGCGCCAAATCCTAGCCACTAGACCACCAGGGAATCGCTGGCGAGTGCTCTGAAGCCATGAGCTCTCCCAGCAGTTCTTAACCGCGATCAGTCCTTCATTGAGCCGTGTTCACGTCTACTACTGATAAGGTGGGAGACAATATATCCTTGCACATTATCCCTTAAAAATCTTTCAAATAACTTCCACACCACAGATGTTGAGGCTCACTAAGTCTTTCATCCAGTGGCGGGGATTTTGGTCTCGTTTTAAAGATTAGCACCATTTATGCTTTTTGCCAAACTTTTGGCACCATGCCAAATGAGAGAGACTCCTTGAAGATTGTAAAATTCCTTGTTCCAATATTAATCTCTCAGGATTAAAACTTGAAATCAGATGCGCAGACTTTTCAACTTGTTAGAAAAGCTCGCGGGACCATTCGGACCAACTTCTCTGCTCCTCTCCATGTAAACATTTCTCCTCATCTTTGCTGTACTTTATTAAAAACATTCCCTGACCGGGAATCGAACCCGGGCCGCGGCGGTGAGAGCGCCGAATCCTAGCCACTAGACCACCAGGGAATCGCTGTTGGTTGGTTTGGAACCATGAACTCTCCCAGCAGTTCTTAACCGCGGTCAGTGCTTCATTAAGCCGTGTTAACGTCTACTAATGAAAATATTGGAGAAAATATATTCCTGCACATTATCCCTTAAAAAAATCTTTCAAATAAAACTTGAAAGCTTAAAGGGAAGTGCTCCAGGTGAGGCTTGAACTCACAGCCTCAGCATTGCTCAACAAATACTGCCTTATAAGTACCGCGCGCTAACCGATTGCGCCACTGGAGCTTCGTGCTGGTGTCAGCTTACACTCGGTTTTCTTGTTTTCTCACTTGCAACCTTAACGCTCCTCTGTGGGACAGCGAAAAATGATGAAAAGGCTTCTTGCACATTAAGAAAGGTAGCTTGACCAAAGTTCGCTTGAAGCCTTTTCAGTCCACAAGCCAATTGTCTGTTTTTTCTTTCAAAATAGGCGTGTGGAAAGCTTTGTGATTCCCATGCAAGCTTGTAGAGCCATGCTTAAAGGGGTGGTTTTGGGACATGGGTTTCGAGTGGAATTGATTCCTGGCGGAAAAAAAAAACCTTGCCTACCGGCAGATGTCTTGCCAATGGCATTACACTGGGCCGAAACGGTCACTTGCTCAATTGAGAGCACCCCAGATGGGACACGAACCCACAATCCCTGGCTTAGGAGGCCAGTGCCTTATCCATTAGGCCACTGGGGCATGTGGTAGCAGCACTGGCTGGTTTTGGTGGCTGCAAACTAGGTTCAGAGAGCCCTCATTATGACTCTAGTTTGTTGCCCGACATACGAGATCGACTGATCGCTCTGGGCTAAAACAGTCAATTAGAAAAAAAAACAACCAAGCAAACACTACTTTTGGAATGTCTTTTGAAAAGAGCCCCAAAAATTGGACGTTCCTCTGGAAAATCACCTCTTTGGCACCTGCTTGATTTGCCTGGTTGACTTCTACTGGGAGTGCTACTGAGCATGTGCAAGACGTTTGCATACTAAGACTTCCTGGTTTTCAATAGACGCTTCAAGGTGAGCACGTCAAGGAGGCGCAGGTCTCATTTTCAAAGTCCAATAACCAAAGAACGCATGCAGCAAATACATTTGGAGTCCAGGCAAAACGGACCCTAACGTGCACTAAAATATCAATCTGCAATTTGGGGGACTGGACTGAAGGACTCTTGTTTTCTCCCAGACTGAGCTTCCAATTGTGCTTCCTGTCACGGTGTCATAACTTGCACTCTGACAACAGTGCAAACACCACTCTTGTGATGCTCTTTTCAACTTCCTGTCCCAAGCCTGGAACCAGATGTGCAGCCTTCTCAAATTGTTATAAAAGCTTGCGGGGCCATTCGGACCAACTTCTCTGCTCCTCTTTATGTAAACATTTCTCCTCATCTTTGTTGTGCTTTATTAAAAACCTTCCCTGACCGGGAATCGAACCCGGGCCGCGGCGGTGAGAGCTCCGAATCCTAGCCACTAGACCACCAGGGAATCGCTGGCGAGTGCTCTGAAGCCATGAGCTCTCCCAGCAGTTCTTAACCGCGATCAGTCCTTCATTGAGCCGTGTTCACGTCTACTACTGATAAGGTGGGAGACAATATATCCTTGCACATTATCCCTTAAAAATCTTTCAAATAACTTCCACACCACAGATGTTGAGGCTCACTAAGTCTTTCATCCAGTGGCGGGGATTTTGGTCTCGTTTTAAAGATTAGCACCATTTATGCTTTTTGCCAAACTTTTGGCACCATGCCAAATGAGAGAGACTCCTTGAAGATTGTAAAATTCCTTGTTCCAATATTAATCTCTCAGGATTAAAACTTGAAATCAGATACGCAGACTTTTCAACTTGTTAGAAAAGCTCGCGGGACCATTCGGACCAACTTCTCTGCTCCTCTCCATGTAAACATTTCTCCTCATCTTTGCTGTACTTTATTAAAAACATTCCCTGACCGGGAATCGAACCCGGGCCGCGGCGGTGAGAGCGCCGAATCCTAGCCACTAGACCACCAGGGAATCGCTGTTGGTTGGTTTGGAACCATGAACTCTCCCAGCAGTTCTTAACCGCGGTCAGTGCTTCATTAAGCCGTGTTAACGTCTACTAATGAAAATATTGGAGAAAATATATTCCTGCACATTATCCCTTAAAAAAATCTTTCAAATAAAACTTGAAAGCTTAAAGGGAAGTGCTCCAGGTGAGGCTTGAACTCACAACCTCGGCATTGCTCAACAAATACTGCCTTATAAGTACCGCGCGCTAACCGATTGCGCCACTGGAGCTTCGTGCTGGTGTCAGCTTACACTCGGTTTTCTTGTTTTCTCACTTGCAACCTTAACGCTCCTCTGTGGGACAGCGAAAATTGATGAAAAGGCTTCTTGCACATTAAGAAAGGTAGCTTGACCAAAGTTCGCTTGAAGCCTTTTCAGTCCACAAGCCAATTGTCTGTTTTTTCTTTCAAAATAGGCGTGTGGAAAGCTTTGTGATTCCCATGCAAGCTTGTAGAGCCATGCTTAAAGGGGTGGTTTTGGGACATGGATTTCGAGTGGAATTGATTCCTGGCGGAAAAAAAAAAACCTTGCCTACCGCCAGATGTCTTGCCAATGGAATTACACTGGGCCGAAACGGTCACTTGCTCAATTGAGAGCACCCCAGATGGGACACGAACCCACAATCCCTGGCTTAGGAGGCCAGTGCCTTATCCATTAGGCCACTGGGGCATGTGGTAGCAGCACTGGCTGGTTTTGGTGGCTGCAAACTAGGTTCAGAGAGCCCTCATTATGACTCTAGTTTGTTGCCCGACATACGAGATCGACTGATCGCTCTGGGCTAAAACAGTCAATTAGAAAAAAAAACAACCAAGCAAACACTACTTTTGGAATGTCTTTTGAAAAGAGCCCCAAAAATTGGACGTTCCTCTGGAAAATCACCTCTTTGGCACCTGCTTGATTTGCCTGGTTGACTTCTACTGGGAGTGCTACTGAGCATGTGCAAGACGTTTGCATACTAAGACTTCCTGGTTTTCAATAGACGCTTCAAGGTGAGCACGTCAAGGAGGCGCAGGTCTCATTTTCAAAGTCCAATAACCAAAGAACGCATGCAGCAAATACGTTTGGAGTCCAGGCAAAACGGACCCTAACGTGCACTAAAATATCAATCTGCAATTTGGGGGACTGGACTGAAGGACTCTTGTTTTCTCCCAGACTGAGCTTCCAATTGTGCTTCCTGTCACGGTGTCATAACTTGCACTCTGACAACAGTGCAAACACCACTCTTGTGATGCTCTTTTCAACTTCCTGTCCCAAGCCTGGAACCAGATGTGCAGCCTTCTCAAATTGTTATAAAAGCTTGCGGGGCCATTCGGACCAACTTCTCTGCTCCTCTTTATGTAAACATTTCTCCTCATCTTTGTTGTGCTTTATTAAAAACCTTCCCTGACCGGGAATCGAACCCAGGCCGCGGCGGTGAGAGCGCCGAAACCTAGCCACTAGACCACCAGGGAATCGCTGGCGAGTGCTCTGAAGCCATGAGCTCTCCCAGCAGTTCTTAACCGCGATCAGTCCTTCATTGAGCCGTGTTCACGTCTACTACTGATAAGGTGGGAGACAATATATCCTTGCACATTATCCCTTAAAAATCTTTCAAATAACTTCCACACCACAGATGTTGAGGCTCACTAAGTCTTTCATCCAGTGGCGGGGATTTTGGTCTCGTTTTAAAGATTAGCACCATTTATGCTTTTTGCCAAACTTTTGGCACCATGCCAAATGAGAGAGACTCCTTGAAGATTGTAAAATTCCTTGTTCCAATATTAATCTCTCAGGATTAAAACTTGAAATCAGATGCGCAGACTTTTCAACTTGTTAGAAAAGCTCGCGGGACCATTCGGACCAACTTCTCTGCTCCTCTCCATGTAAACATTTCTCCTCATCTTTGCTGTACTTTATTAAAAACATTCCCTGACCGGGAATCGAACCCGGGCCGCGGCGGTGAGAGCGCCGAATCCTAGCCACTAGACCACCAGGGAATCGCTGTTGGTTGGTTTGGAACCATGAACTCTCCCAGCAGTTCTTAACCGCGGTCAGTGCTTCATTAAGCCGTGTTAACGTCTACTAATGAAAATATTGGAGAAAATATATTCCTGCACATTATCCCTTAAAAAAATCTTTCAAATAAAACTTGAAAGCTTAAAGGGAAGTGCTCCAGGTGAGGCTTGAACTCACAACCACGGCATTGCTCAACAAATACTGCCTTATAAGTACCGCGCGCTAACCGATTGCGCCACTGGAGCTTCGTGCTGGTGTCACCTTACACTCGGTTTTCTTGTTTTCTCACTTGCAACCTTAACGCTCCTCTGTGGGACAGCGAAAAATGATGAAAAGGCTTCTTGCACATTAAGAAAGGTAGCTTGACCAAAGTTCGCTTGAAGCCTTTTCAGTCCACAAGCCAATTGTCTGTTTTTTCTTTCAAAATAGGCGTGTGGAAAGCTTTGTGATTCCCATGCAAGCTTGTAGAGCCATGCTTAAAGGGGTGGTTTTGGGACATGGGTTTCGAGTGGAATTGATTCCTGGCGGAAAAAAAAAACCTTGCCTACCGGCAGATGTCTTGCCAATGGCATTACACTGGGCTGAAACGGTCACTTGCTCAATTGAGAGCACCCCAGATGGGACTCGAACCCACAATCCCTGGCTTAGGAGGCCAGTGCCTTATCCATTAGGCCACTGGGGCATGTGGTAGCAGCACTGGCTGGTTTTGGTGGCTGCAAACTAGGTTCAGAGAGCCCTCATTATGACTCTAGTTTGTTGCCCGACATACGAGATCGACTGATCGCTCTGGGCTAAAACAGTCAATTAGAAAAAAAAACAACCAAGCAAACACTACTTTTGGAATGTCTTTTGAAAAGAGCCCCAAAAATTGGACGTTCCTCTGGAAAATCACCTCTTTGGCACCTGCTTGATTTGCCTGGTTGACTTCTACTGGGAGTGCTACTGAGCATGTGCAAGACGTTTGCATACTAAGACTTCCTGGTTTTCAATAGACGCTTCAAGGTGAGCACGTCAAGGAGGCGCAGGTCTCATTTTCAAAGTCCAATAACCAAAGAACGCATGCAGCAAATACGTTTGGAGTCCAGGCAAAACGGACCCTAACGTGCACTAAAATATCAATCTGCAATTTGGGGGACTGGACTGAAGGACTCTTGTTTTCTCCCAGACTGAGCTTCCAATTGTGCTTCCTGTCACGGTGTCATAACTTGCACTCTGACAACAGTGCAAACACCACTCTTGTGATGCTCTTTTCAACTTCCTGTCCCAAGCCTGGAACCAGATGTGCAGCCTTCTCAAATTGTTATAAAAGCTTGCGGGGCCATTCGGACCAACTTCTCTGCTCCTCTTTATGTAAACATTTCTCCTCATCTTTGTTGTGCTTTATTAAAAACCTTCCCTGACCGGGAATCGAACCCGGGCCGCGGCGGTGAGAGCGCCGAATCCTAGCCACTAGACCACCAGGGAATCGCTGGCGAGTGCTCTGAAGCCATGAGCTCTCCCAGCAGTTCTTAGCCGCGATCAGTCCTTCATTGAGCCGTGTTCACGTCTACTACTGATAAGGTGGGAGACAATATATCCTTGCACATTATCCCTTAAAAATCTTTCAAATAACTTCCACACCACAGATGTTGAGGCTCACTAAGTCTTTCATCCAGTGGCGGGGATTTTGGTCTCGTTTTAAAGATTAGCACCATTTATGCTTTTTGCCAAACTTTTGGCACCATGCCAAATGAGAGAGACTCCTTGAAGATTGTAAAATTCCTTGTTCCAATATTAATCTCTCAGGATTAAAACTTGAAATCAGATACGCAGACTTTTCAACTTGTTAGAAAAGCTCGCGGGACCATTCGGACCAACTTCTCTGCTCCTCTCCATGTAAACATTTCTCCTCATCTTTGCTGTACTTTATTAAAAACATTCCCTGACCGGGAATCGAACCCAGGCCGCGGCGGTGAGAGCGCCGAATCCTAGCCACTAGACCACCAGGGAATTGCTGTTGTTTGGTTTGGAACCATGAACTCTCCCAGCAGTTCTTAACCGCGGTCAGTGCTTCATTAAGCCGTGTTAATGTCTACTAATGAAAATATTGGAGAAAATATATTCCTGCACATTATCCCTTAAAAAAATCTTTCAAATAAAACTTGAAAGCTTAAAGGGAAGTGCTCCAGGTGAGGCTTGAACTCACAACCTCGGCATTGCTCAACAAATACTGCCTTATAAGTACCGCGCGCTAACCGATTGCGCCACTGGAGCTTCGTGCTGGTGTCAGCTTACACTCGGTTTTCTTGTTTTCTCACTTGCAACCTTAACGCTCCTCTGTGGGACAGCGAAAATTGATGAAAAGGCTTCTTGCACATTAAGAAAGGTAGCTTGACCAAAGTTCGCTTGAAGCCTTTTCAGTCCACAAGCCAATTGTCTGTTTTTTCTTTCAAAATAGGCGTGTGGAAAGCTTTGTGATTCCCATGCAAGCTTGTAGAGCCATGCTTAAAGGGGTGGTTTTGGGACATGGATTTCGAGTGGAATTGATTCCTGGCGTAAAAAAAAACCTTGCCTACCGGCAGATGTCTTGCCAATGGAGTTACACTGGGCCGAAACGGTCACTTGCTTGATTGAGAGCACCCCAGATGGGACTTGAACCCACAATCCCTGGTTTAGGAGGCCAGTGCCTTATCCATTAGGCCACTGGGGCATGTGGTAGCAGCACTGGCTGGTTTTGGTGGCTGCAAACTAGGTTCAGAGAGCCCTCATTATGACTCTAGTTTGTTGCCCGACATACGAGATCGACTGATCGCTCTGGGCTAAAACAGTCAATTAGAAAAAAAAACAACCAAGCAAACACTACTTTTGGAATGTCTTTTGAAAAGAGCCCCAAAAATTGGACGTTCCTCTGGAAAATCACCTCTTTGGCACCTGCTTGATTTGCCTGGTTGACTTCTACTGGGAGTGCTACTGAGCATGTGCAAGACGTTTGCATACTAAGACTTCCTGGTTTTCAATAGACGCTTCAAGGTGAGCACGTCAAGGAGGCGCAGGTCTCATTTTCAAAGTCCAATAACCAAAGAACGCATGCAGCAAATACGTTTGGAGTCCAGGCAAAACGGACCCTAACGTGCACTAAAATATCAATCTGCAATTTGGGGGACTGGACTGAAGGACTCTTGTTTTCTCCCAGACCGAGCTTCCAATTGTGCTTCCTGTCACGGTGTCATAACTTGCACTCTGACAACAGTGCAAACACCACTCTTGTGATGCTCTTTTCAACTTCCTGTCCCAAGCCTGGAACCAGATGTGCAGCCTTCTCAAATTGTTATAAAAGCTTGCGGGGCCATTCGGACCAACTTCTCTGCTCCTCTTTATGTAAACATTTCTCCTCATCTTTGTTGTGCTTTATTAAAAACCTCCCCTGACCGGGAATCGAACCCGGGCCGCGGCGGTGAGAGCGCCGAATCCTAGCCACTAGACCACCAGGGAATCGCTGGCGAGTGCTCTGAAGCCATGAGCTCTCCCAGCAGTTCTTAACCGCGATCAGTCCTTCATTGAGCCGTGTTCACGTCTACTACTGATAAGGTGGGAGACAATATATCCTTGCACATTATCCCTTAAAAATCTTTCAAATAACTTCCACACCACAGATGTTGAGGCTCACTAAGTCTTTCATCCAGTGGCGGGGATTTTGGTCTCGTTTTAAAGATTAGCACCATTTATGCTGTTTGCCAAACTTTTGGCACCATGCCAAATGAGAGAGACTCCTTGAAGATTGTAAAATTCCTTGTTCCAATATTAATCTCTCAGGATTAAAACTTGAAATCAGATACGCAGACTTTTCAACTTGTTAGAAAAGCTCGCGGGACCATTCGGACCAACTTCTCTGCTCCTCTCCATGTAAACATTTCTCCTCATCTTTGCTGTACTTTATTAAAAACATTCCCTGACCGGGAATCGAACCCGGGCCGCGGCGGTGAGAGCGCCGAATCCTAGCCACTAGACCACCAGGGAATTGCTGTTGGTTGGTTTGGAACCATGAACTCTCCCAGCAGTTCTTAACCGCGGTCAGTGCTTGAAGATTGTAAAATTCCTTGTTCCAATATTAATCTCTCAGGATTAAAACTTGAAATCAGATACGCAGACTTTTCAACTTGTTAGAAAAGCTCGCGGGACCATTCGGACCAACTTCTCTGCTCCTCTCCATGTAAACATTTCTCCTCATCTTTGCTGTACTTTATTAAAAACATTCCCTGACCGGGAATCGAACCCGGGCCGCGGCGGTGAGAGCGCCGAATCCTAGCCACTAGACCACCAGGGAATCGCTGTTGGTTGGTTTGGAACCATGAACTCTCCCAGCAGTTCTTAACCGCGGTCAGTGCTTCATTAAGCCGTGTTAACGTCTACTAATGAAAATATTGGAGAAAATATATTCCTGCACATTATCCCTTAAAAAAATCTTTCAAATAAAACTTGAAAGCTTAAAGGGAAGTGCTCCAGGTGAGGCTTGAACTCACAACCTCGGCATTGCTCAACAAATACTGCCTTATAAGTACTGCGCGCTAACCGATTGCGCCACTGGAGCTTCGTGCTGGTGTCAGCTTACACTCGGTTTTCTTGTTTTCTCACTTGCAACCTTAACGCTCCTCTGTGGGACAGCGAAAATTGATGAAAAGGCTTCTTGCACATTAAGAAAGGTAGCTTGACCAAAGTTCGCTTGAAGCCTTTTCAGTCCACAAGCCAATTGTCTGTTTTTTCTTTCAAAATAGGCGTGTGGAAAGCTTTGTGATTCCCATGCAAGCTTGTAGAGCCATGCTTAAAGGGGTGGTTTTGGGACATGGATTTCGAGTGGAATTGATTCCTGGCGGAAAAAAAAAACCTTGCCTACCGGCAGATGTCTTGCCAATGGCATTACACTGGGCCGAAACGGTCACTTGCTCGATTGAGAGCACCCCAGATGGGACTCGAACCCACAATCCCTGGCTTAGGAGGCCAGTGCCTTATCCATTAGGCCACTGGGGCATGTGGTAGCAGCACTGGCTGGTTTTGGTGGCTGCAAACTAGGTTCAGAGAGCCCTCATTATGACTCTAGTTTGTTGCCCGACATACGAGATCGACTGATCGCTCTGGGCTAAAACAGTCAATTAGAAAAAAAAGAGCCCCAAAAATTGGACGTTCCTCTGGAAAATCACCTCTTTGGCACCTGCTTGATTTGCCTGGTTGACTTCTACTGGGAGTGCTACTGAGCATGTGCAAGACGTTTGCATACTAAGACTTCCTGGTTTTCAATAGACGCTTCAAGGTGAGCACGTCAAGGAGGCGCAGGTCTCATTTTCAAAGTCCAATAACCAAAGAACGCATGCAGCAAATACGTTTGGAGTCCAGGCAAAACGGACCCTAACGTGCACTAAAATATCAATCTGCAATTTGGGGGACTGGACTGAAGGACTCTTGTTTTCTCCCAGACTGAGCTTCCAATTGTGCTTCCTGTCACGGTGTCATAACTTGCACTCTGACAACAGTGCAAACACCACTCTTGTGATGCTCTTTTCAACTTCCTGTCCCAAGCCTGGAACCAGATGTGCAGCCTTCTCAAATTGTTATAAAAGCTTGCGGGGCCATTCGGACCAACTTCTCTGCTCCTCTTTATGTAAACATTTCTCCTCATCTTTGTTGTGCTTTATTAAAAACCTTCCCTGACCGGGAATCGAACCCGGGCCGCGGCGGTGAGAGCGCCGAATCCTAGCCACTAGACCACCAGGTAATCGCTGGCGAGTGCTCTGAAGCCATGAGCTCTCCCAGCAGTTCTTAACCGCGATCAGTCCTTCATTGAGCCGTGTTCACGTCTACTACTGATAAGGTGGGAGACAATATATCCTTGCACATTATCCCTTAAAAATCTTTCAAATAACTTCCACACCACAGATGTTGAGGCTCACTAAGTCTTTCATCCAGTGGCGGGGATTTTGGTCTCGTTTTAAAGATTAGCACCATTTATGCTTTTTGCCAAACTTTTGGCACCATGCCAAATGAGAGAGACTCCTTGAAGATTGTAAAATTCCTTGTTCCAATATTAATCTCTCAGGATTAAAACTTGAAATCAGATACGCAGACTTTTCAACTTGTTAGAAAAGCTCGCGGGACCATTCGGACCAACTTCTCTGCTCCTCTCCATGTAAACATTTCTCCTCATCTTTGCTGTACTTTATTAAAAACATTCCCTGACCGGGAATCGAACCCGGGCCGCGGCGGTGAGAGCGCCGAATCCTAGCCACTAGACCACCAGGGAATCGCTGTTGGTTGGTTTGGAACCATGAACTCTCCCAGCAGTTCTTAACCGCGGTCAGTGCTTCATTAAGCCGTGTTAACGTCTACTAATGAAAATATTGGAGAAAATATATTCCTGCACATTATCCCTTAAAAAAATCTTTCAAATAAAACTTGAAAGCTTAAAGGGAAGTGCTCCAGGTGAGGCTTGAACTCACAACCTCGGCATTGCTCAACAAATACTGCCTTATAAGTACCGCGCGCTAACCGATTGCGCCACTGGAGCTTCGTGCTGGTGTCAGCTTACACTCGGTTTTCTTGTTTTCTCACTTGCAACCTTAACGCTCCTCTGTGGGACAGCGAAAATTGATGAAAAGGCTTCTTGCACATTAAGAAAGGTAGCTTGACCAAAGTTCGCTTGAAGCCTTTTCAGTCCACAAGCCAATTGTCTGTTTTTTCTTTCAAAATAGGCGTGTGGAAAGCTTTGTGATTCCCATGCAAGCTTGTAGAGCCATGCTTAAAGGGGTGGTTTTGGGACATGGATTTCGAGTGGAATTGATTCCTGGCGGAAAAAAAAAACCTTGCCTACCGGCAGATGTCTTGCCAATGGCATTACACTGGGCCGAAACGGTCACTTGCTTGATTGAGAGCACCCCAGATGGGACTCGAACCCACAATCCCTGGCTTAGGAGGCCAGTGCCTTATCCATTAGGCCACTGGGGCATGTGGTAGCAGCACTGGCTGGTTTTGGTGGCTGCAAACTAGGTTCAGAGAGCCCTCATTATGACTCTAGTTTGTTGCCCGACATACGAGATCGACTGATCGCTCTGGGCTAAAACAGTCAATTAGAAAAAAAAACAACCAAGCAAACACTACTTTTGGAATGTCTTTTGAAAAGAGCCCCAAAAATTGGACGTTCCTCTGGAAAATCACCTCTTTGGCACCTGCTTGATTTGCCTGGTTGACTTCTACTGGGAGTGCTACTGAGCATGTGCAAGACGTTTGCATACTAAGACTTCCTGGTTTTCAATAGACGCTTCAAGGTGAGCACGTCAAGGAGGCGCAGGTCTCATTTTCAAAGTCCAATAACCAAAGAACGCATGCAGCAAATACGTTTGGAGTCCAGGCAAAACGGACCCTAACGTGCACTAAAATATCAATCTGCAATTTGGGGGACTGGACTGAAGGACTCTTGTTTTCTCCCAGACTGAGCCTCCAATTGTGCTTCCTGTCACGGTGTCATAACTTGCACTCTGACAACAGTGCAAACACCACTCTTGTGATGCTCTTTTCAACTTCCTGTCCCAAGCCTGGAACCAGATGTGCAGCCTTCTCAAATTGTTATAAAAGCTTGCGGGGCCATTCGGACCAACTTCTCTGCTCCTCTTTATGTAAACATTTCTCCTCATCTTTGTTGTGCTTTATTAAAAACCTTCCCTGACCGGGAATCGAACCCGGGCCGCGGCGGTGAGAGCGCCGAATCCTAGCCACTAGACCACCAGGGAATCGCTGGCGAGTGCCCTGAAGCCATGAGCTCTCCCAGCAGTTCTTAACCGCGATCAGTCCTTCATTGAGCCGTGTTCACGTCTACTACTGATAAGGTGGGAGACAATATATCCTTGCACATTATCCCTTAAAAATCTTTCAAATAACTTCCACACCACAGATGTTGAGGCTCACTAAGTCTTTCATCCAGTGGCGGGGATTTTGGTCTCGTTTTAAAGATTAGCACCATTTATGCTTTTTGCCAAACTTTTGGCACCATGCCAAATGAGAGAGACTCCTTGAAGATTGTAAAATTCCTTGTTCCAATATTAATCTCTCAGGATTAAAACTTGAAATCAGATACGCAGACTTTTCAACTTGTTAGAAAAGCTCGCGGGACCATTCGGACCAACTTCTCTGCTCCTCTCCATGTAAACATTTCTCCTCATCTTTGCTGTACTTTATTAAAAACATTCCCTGACCGGGAATCGAACCCGGGCCGCGGCGGTGAGAGCGCCGAATCCTAGCCACTAGACCACCAGGGAATCGCTGTTGGTTGGTTTGGAACCATGAACTCTCCCAGCAGTTCTTAACCGCGGTCAGTGCTTCATTAAGCCGTGTTAACGTCTACTAATGAAAATATTGGAGAAAATATATTCCTGCACATTATCCCTTAAAAAAATCTTTCAAATAAAACTTGAAAGCTTAAAGGGAAGTGCTCCAGGAGAGGCTTGAACTCACAACCTCGGCATTGCTCAACAAATACTGCCTTATAAGTACCGCGCGCTAACCGATTGCACCACTGGAGCTTCGTGCTGGTGTCAGCTTACACTCGGTTTTCTTGTTTTCTCACTTGCAACCTTAACGCTCCTCTGTGAGACAGCGAAAATTGATGAAAAGGCTTCTTGCACATTAAGAAAGGTAGCTTGACCAAAGATCGCTTGAAGCCTTTTCAGTCCACAAGCCAATTGTCTGTTTTTTCTTTCAAAATAGGCGTGTGGAAAGCTTTGTGATTCCCATGCAAGCTTGTAGAGCCATGCTTAAAGGGGTGGTTTTGGGACATGGATTTCGAGTGGAATTGATTCCTGGCGGAAAAAAAAACCTTGCCTACCGGCAGATGTCTTGCCAATGGCATTACACTGGGCCGAAACGGTCACTTGCTCGATTGAGAGCACCCCAGATGGGACTCGAACCCACAATCCCTGGCTTAGGAGGCCAGTGCCTTATCCATTAGGCCACTGGGGCATGTGGTAGCAGCACTGGCTGGTTTTGGTGGCTGCAAACTAGGTTCAGAGAGCCCTCATTATGACTCTAGTTTGTTGCCCGACATACGAGATCGACTGATCGCTCTGGGCTAAAACAGTCAATTAGAAAAAAAAACAACCAAGCAAACACTACTTTTGGAATGTCTTTTGAAAAGAGCCCCAAAAATTGGACGTTCCTCTGGAAAATCACCTCTTTGGCACCTGCTTGATTTGCCTGGTTGACTTCTACTGGGAGTGCTACTGAGCATGTGCAAGACGTTTGCATACTAAGACTTCCTGGTTTTCAATAGACGCTTCAAGGTGAGCACGTCAAGGAGGCGCAGGTCTCATTTTCAAAGTCCAATAACCAAAGAACGCATGCAGCAAATACGTTTGGAGTCCAGGCAAAACGGACCCTAACGTGCACTAAAATATCAATCTGCAATTTGGGGGACTGGACTGAAGGACTCTTGTTTTCTCCCAGACTGAGCTTCCAATTGTGCTTCCTGTCACGGTGTCATAACTTGCACTCTGACAACAGTGCAAACACCACTCTTGTGATGCTCTTTTCAACTTCCTGTCCCAAGCCTGGAACCAGATGTGCAGCCTTCTCAAATTGTTATAAAAGCTTGCGGGGCCATTCGGACCAACTTCTCTGCTCCTCTTTATGTAAACATTTCTCCTCATCTTTGTTGTGCTTTATTAAAAACCTTCCCTGACCGGGAATCGAACCCGGGTCGCGACGGTGAGAGCGCCGAATCCTAGCCACTAGACCACCAGGGAATCGCTGGCGAGTACTCTGAAGCCATGAGCTCTCCCAGCAGTTCTTAACCGCGATCAGTCCTTCATTGAGCCGTGTTCACGTCTACTACTGATAAGGTGGGAGACAATATATCCTTGCACATTATCCCTTAAAAATCTTTCAAATAACTTCCACACCACAGATGTTGAGGCTCACTAAGTCTTTCATCCAGTGGCGGGGATTTTGGTCTCGTTTTAAAGATTAGCACCATTTATGCTGTTTGCCAAACTTTTGGCACCATGCCAAATGAGAGAGACTCCTTGAAGATTGTAAAATTCCTTGTTCCAATATTAATCTCTCAGGATTAAAACTTGAAATCAGATACGCAGACTTTTCAACTTGTTAGAAAAGCTCGCGGGACCATTCGGACCAACTTCTCTGCTCCTCTCCATGTAAACATTTCTCCTCATCTTTGCTGTACTTTATTAAAAACATTCCCTGACCGGGAATCGAACCCGGGCCGCGGCGGTGAGAGCGCCGAATCCTAGCCACTAGACCACCAGGGAATCGCTGTTTGTTGGTTTGGAACCATGAACTCTCCCAGCAGTTCTTAACCGCGGTCAGTGCTTCATTAAGCCGTGTTAACGTCTACTAATGAAAATATTGGAGAAAATATATTCCTGCACATTATCCCTTAAAAAAATCTTTCAAATAAAACTTGAAAGCTTAAAGGGAAGTGCTCCAGGTGAGGCTTGAACTCACAACCTCGGCATTGCTCAACAAATACTGCCTTATAAGTACCGCGCGCTAACCGATTGCGCCACTGGAGCTTCGTGCTGGTGTCAGCTTACACTCGGTTTTCTTGTTTTCTCACTTGCAACCTTAACGCTCCTCTGTGGGACAGCGAAAATTGATGAAAAGGCTTCTTGCACATTAAGAAAGGTAGCTTGACCAAAGTTCGCTTGAAGCCTTTTCAGTCCACAAGCCAATTGTCTGTTTTTTCTTTCAAAATAGGCGTGTGGAAAGCTTTGTGATTCCCATGCAAGCTTGTAGAGCCATGCTTAAAGGGGTGGTTTTGGGACATGGATTTCGAGTGGAATTGATTCCTGGCGGAAAAAAAAAACCTTGCCTACCGGCAGATGTCTTGCCAATGGCATTACACTGGGCCGAAACGGTCACTTGCTCGATTGAGAGCACCCCAGATGGGACTTGAACCCACAATCCCTGGATTAGGAGGCCAGTGCCTTATCCATTAGGCCACTGGGGTATGTGGTAGCAGCACTGGCTGGTTTTGGTGGCTGCAAACTAGGTTCAGAGAGCCCTCATTATGACTCTAGTTTGTTGCCCGACATACGAGATCGACTGATCGCTCTGGGCTAAAACAGTCAATTAGAAAAAAAAACAACCAAGCAAACACTACTTTTGGAATGTCTTTTGAAAAGAGCCCCAAAAATTGGACGTTCCTCTGGAAAATCACCTCTTTGGCACCTGCTTGATTTGCCTGGTTGACTTCTACTGGGAGTGCTACTGAGCATGTGCAAGACGTTTGCATACTAAGACTTCCTGGTTTTCAATAGACGCTTCAAGGTGAGCACGTCAAGGAGGCGCAGGTCTCATTTTCAAAGTCCAATAACCAAAGAACGCATGCAGCAAATACGTTTGGAGTCCAGGCAAAACGGACCCTAACGTGCACTAAAATATCAATCTGCAATTTGGGGGACTGGACTGAAGGACTCTTGTTTTCTCCCAGACTGAGCTTCCAATTGTGCTTCCTGTCACGGTGTCATAACTTGCACTCTGACAACAGTGCAAACACCACTCTTGTGATGCTCTTTTCAACTTCCTGTCCCAAGCCTGGAACCAGATGTGCAGCCTTCTCAAATTGTTATAAAAGCTTGCGGGGCCATTCGGACCAACTTCTCTGCTCCTCTTTATGTAAACATTTCTCCTCATCTTTGTTGTGCTTTATTAAAAACCTTCCCTGACCGGGAATCGAACCCGGGCCGCGGCGGTGAGAGCGCCGAATCCTAGCCACTAGACCACCAGGGAATCGCTGGCGAGTGCTCTGAAGCCATGAGCTCTCCCAGCAGTTCTTAACCGCGATCAGTCCTTCATTGAGCCGTGTTCACGTCTACTACTGATAAGGTGGGAGACAATATATCCTTGCACATTATCCCTTAAAAATCTTTCAAATAACTTCCACACCACAGATGTTGAGGCTCACTAAGTCTTTCATCCAGTGGCGGGGATTTTGGTCTCGTTTTAAAGATTAGCACCATTTATGCTTTTTGCCAAACTTTTGGCACCATGCCAAATGAGAGAGACTCCTTGAAGATTGTAAAATTCCTTGTTCCAATATTAATCTCTCAGGATTAAAACTTGAAATCAGATACGCAGACTTTTCAACTTGTTAGAAAAGCTCGCGGGACCATTCGGACCAACTTCTCTGCTCCTCTCCATGTAAACATTTCTCCTCATCTTTGCTGTACTTTATTAAAAACATTCCCTGACCGGGAATCGAACCCGGGCCGCGGCGGTGAGAGCGCCGAATCCTAGCCACTAGACCACCAGGGAGTTGCTGTTGGTTGGTTTGGAACCATGAACTCTCCCAGCAGTTCTTAACCGCGGTCAGTGCTTCATTAAGCCGTGTTAACGTCTACTAATGAAAATATTGGAGAAAATATATTCCTGCACATTATCCCTTAAAAAAATCTTTCAAATAAAACTTGAAAGCTTAAAGGGAAGTGCTCCAGGTGAGGCTTGAACTCACAACCTCGGCATTGCTCAACAAATACTGCCTTATAAGTACCGCGCGCTAACCGATTGCGCCACTGGAGCTTCGTGCTGGTGTCAGCTTACACTCGGTTTTCTTGTTTTCTCACTTGCAACCTTAACGCTCCTCTGTGGGACAGCGAAAATTGATGAAAAGGCTTCTTGCACATTAAGAAAGGTAGCTTGACCAAAGTTCGCTTGAAGCCTTTTCAGTCCACAAGCCAATTGTCTGTTTTTTCTTTCAAAATAGGCGTGTGGAAAGCTTTGTGATTCCCATGCAAGCTTGTAGAGCCATGCTTAAAGGGGTGGTTTTGGGACATGGATTTCGAGTGGAATTGATTCCTGGCGGAAAAAAAAAACCTTGCCTACCGGCAGATGTCTTGCCAATTGCATTACACTGGGCTGAAACGGTCACTTGCTCGATTGAGAGCACCCCAGATGGGACTCGAACCCACAATCCCTGGCTTAGGAGGCCAGTGCCTTATCCATTAGGCCACTGGGGCATGTGGTAGCAGCACTGGCTGGTTTTGGTGGCTGCAAACTAGGTTCAGAGAGCCCTCATTATGACTCTAGTTTGTTGCCCGACATACGAGATCGACTGATCGCTCTGGGCTAAAACAGTCAATTAGAAAAAAAAACAACCAAGCAAACACTACTTTTGGAATGTCTTTTGAAAAGAGCCCCAAAAATTGGACGTTCCTCTGGAAAATCACCTCTTTGGCACCTGCTTGATTTGCCTGGTTGACTTCTACTGGGAGTGCTACTGAGCATGTGCAAGACGTTTGCATACTAAGACTTCCTGGTTTTCAAGAGACGCTTCAAGGTGAGCACGTCAAGGAGGCGCAGGTCTCATTTTCAAAGTCCAATAACCAAAGAACGCATGCAGCAAATACGTTTGGAGTCCAGGCAAAACGGACCCTAACGTGCACTAAAATATCAATCTGCAATTTGGGGGACTGGACTGAAGGACTCTTGTTTTCTCCCAGACTGAGCTTCCAATTGTGCTTCCTGTCACGGTGTCATAACTTGCACTCTGACAACAGTGCAAACACCACTCTTGTGATGCTCTTTTCAACTTCCTGTCCCAAGCCTGGAACCAGATGTGCAGCCTTCTCAAATTGTTATAAAAGCTTGCGGGGCCATTCGGACCAACTTCTCTGCTCCTCGTCTTTGTTGTGCTTTATTAAAAACCTTCCCTGACCGGGAATCGAACCCGGGCCGCGGCGGTGAGAGCGCCGAATCCTAGCCACTAGACCACCAGGGAATCGCTGGCGAGTGCTCTGAAGCCATGAGCTCTCCCAGCAGTTCTTAACCGCGATCAGTCCTTCATTGAGCCGTGTTCACGTCTACTACTGATAAGGTGGGAGACAATATATCCTTGCACATTATCCCTTAAAAATCTTTCAAATAACTTCCACACCACAGATGTTGAGGCTCACTAAGTCTTTCATCCAGTGGCGGGGATTTTGGTCTCGTTTTAAAGATTAGCACCATTTATGCTTTTTGCCAAACTTTTGGCACCATGCCAAATGAGAGAGACTCCTTGAAGATTGTAAAATTCCTTGTTCCAATATTAATCTCTCAGGATTAAAACTTGAAATCAGATGCGCAGACTTTTCAACTTGTTAGAAAAGCTCGCGGGACCATTCGGACCAACTTCTCTGCTCCTCTCCATGTAAACATTTCTCCTCATCTTTGCTGTACTTTATTAAAAACGTTCCCTGACCGGGAATCGAACCCGGGCCGCGGCGGTGAGAGCGCCGAATCCTAGCCACTAGACCACCAGGGAATCGCTGTCGGTTGGATTGGAACCATGAACTCTCCCAGCAGTTCTTAACCGCGGTCAGTGCTTCATTAAGCCGTGTTAACGTCTACTAATGAAAATATTGGAGAAAATATATTCCTGCACATTATCCCTTAAAAAAATCTTTCAAATAAAACTTGAAAGCTTAAAGGGAAGTGCTACAGGTGAGGCTTGAACTCACAACCTCGGCATTGCTCAACAAATACTGCCTTATAAGTACCGCGCGCTAACCGATTGCGCCACTGGAGCTTCGTGCTGGTGTCACCTTACACTCGGTTTTCTTGTTTTGTCACTTGCAAACTTAACGCTCCTCTGTGGGACAGCGAAAATTGATGAAAAGGCTTCTTGCACATTAAGAAAGGTAGCTTGACCAAAGTTCGCTTGAAGCCTTTTCAGTCCACAAGCCAATTGTCTGTTTTTTCTTTCAAAATAGGCGTGTGGAAAGCTTTGTGATTCCCATGCAAGCTTGTAGAGCCATGCTTAAAGGGGTGGTTTTGGGACATGGATTTCGAGTGGAATTGATTCCTGGCGTAAAAAAAAACCTTGCCTAACGGCAGACGTCTTGCCAATGGCGTTACACTGGGCTGAAACGGTCACTTGCTCGATTGAGAGCACCCCAGATGGGACTTGAACCCACAATCCCTGGCTTAGGAGGCCAGTGCCTTATCCATTAGGCCACTGGGGCATGTGGTAGCAGCACTGGCTGGTTTTGGTGGCTGCAAACTAGGTTCAGAGAGCCCTCATTATGACTCTAGTTTGTTGCCCGACATACGAGATCGACTGATCGCTCTGGGCTAAAACAGTCAATTAGAAAAAAAAACAACCAAGCAAACACTACTTTTGGAATGTCTTTTGAAAAGAGCCCCAAAAATTGGACGTTCCTCTGGAAAATCACCTCTTTGGCACCTGCTTGATTTGCCTGGTTGACTTCTACTGGGAGTGCTACTGAGCATGTGCAAGACGTTTGCATACTAAGACTTCCTGGTTTTCAATAGACGCTTCAAGGTGAGCACGTCAAGGAGGCGCAGGTCTCATTTTCAAAGTCCAATAACCAAAGAACGCATGCAGCAAATACGTTTGGAGTCCAGGCAAAACGGACCCTAACGTGCACTAAAATATCAATCTGCAATTTGGGGGACTGGACTGAAGGACTCTTGTTTTCTCCCAGACTGAGCTTCCAATTGTGCTTCCTGTCACGGTGTCATAACTTGCACTCTGACAACAGTGCAAACACCACTCTTGTGATGCTCTTTTCAACTTCCTGTCCCAAGCCTGGAACCAGATGTGCAGCCTTCTCAAATTGTTATAAAAGCTTGCGGGGCCATTCGGACCAACTTCTCTGCTCCTCTTTATGTAAACATTTCTCCTCGTCTTTGTTGTGCTTTATTAAAAACCTTCCCTGACCGGGAATCGAACCCGGGCCGCGGCGGTGAGAGCGCCGAATCCTAGCCACTAGACCACCAGGGAATCGCTGGCGAGTGCTCTGAAGCCATGAGCTCTCCCAGCAGTTCTTAACCGCGACCAGTCCTTCATTGAGCCGTGTTCACGTCTACTACTGATAAGGTGGGAGACAATATATCCTTGCACATTATCCCTTAAAAATCTTTCAAATAACTTCCACACCACAGATGTTGAGGCTCACTAAGTCTTTCATCCAGTGGCGGGGATTTTGGTCTCGTTTTAAAGATTAGCACCATTTATGCTTTTTGCCAAACTTTTGGCACCATGCCAAATGAGAGAGACTCCTTGAAGATTGTAAAATTCCTTGTTCCAATATTAATCTCTCAGGATTAAAACTTGAAATCAGATGCGCAGACTTTTCAACTTGTTAGAAAAGCTCGCGGGACCATTCGGACCAACTTCTCTGCTCCTCTCCATGTAAACATTTCTCCTCATCTTTGCTGTACTTTATTAAAAACGTTCCCTGACCGGGAATCGAACCCGGGCCGCGGCGGTGAGAGCGCCGAATCCTAGCCACTAGACCACCAGGGAATCGCTGTCGGTTGGTTTGGAACCATGAACTCTCCCAGCAGTTCTTAACCGCGGTCAGTGCTTCATTAAGCCGTGTTAACGTCTACTAATGAAAATATTGGAGAAAATATATTCCTGCACATTATCCCTTAAAAAAATCTTTCAAATAAAACTTGAAAGCTTAAAGGGAAGTGCTCCAGGTGAGGCTTGAACTCACAACCTCGGCATTGCTCAACAAATACTGCCTTATAAGTACCGCGCGCTAACCGATTGCGCCACTGGAGCTTCGTGCTGGTGTCACCTTACACTCGGTTTTCTTGTTTTGTCACTTGCAAACTTAACGCTCCTCTGTGGGACAGCGAAAATTGATGAAAAGGCTTCTTGCACATTAAGAAAGGTAGCTTGACCAAAGTTCGCTTGAAGCCTTTTCAGTCCACAAGCCAATTGTCTGTTTTTTCTTTCAAAATAGGCGTGTGGAAAGCTTTGTGATTCCCATGCAAGCTTGTAGAGCCATGCTTAAAGGGGTGGTTTTGGGACATGGATTTCGAGTGGAATTGATTCCTGGCGTAAAAAAAACCCTTGCCTACCGGCAGATGTCTTGCCAATGGTGTTACACTGGGCTGAAACGGTCATTTGCTCGATTGAGAGCACCCCAGATGGGACTCGAACCCACAATCCCTGGCTTAGGAGGCCAGTGCCTTATCCATTAGGCCACTGGGGCATGTGGTAGCAGCACTGGCTGGTTTTGGTGGCTGCAAACTAGGTTCAGAGAGCCCTCATTATGACTCTAGTTTGTTGCCCGACATACGAGATCGACTGATCGCTCTGGGCTAAAACAGTCAATTAGAAAAAAAAACAACCAAGCAAACACTACTTTTGGAATGTCTTTTGAAAAGAGCCCCAAAAATTGGACGTTCCTCTGGAAAATCACCTCTTTGGCACCTGCTTGATTTGCCTGGTTGACTTCTACTGGGAGTGCTACTGAGCATGTGCAAGACGTTTGCATACTAAGACTTCCTGGTTTTCAATAGACGCTTCAAGGTGAGCACGTCAAGGAGGCGCAGGTCTCATTTTCAAAGTCCAATAACCAAAGAACGCATGCAGCAAATACGTTTGGAGTCCAGGCAAAACGGACCCTAACGTGCACTAAAATATCAATCTGCAATTTGGGGGACTGGACTGAAGGACTCTTGTTTTCTCCCAGACTGAGCTTCCAATTGTGCTTCCTGTCACGGTGTCATAACTTGCACTCTGACAACAGTGCAAACACCACTCTTGTGATGCTCTTTTCAACTTCCTGTCCCAAGCCTGGAACCAGATGTGCAGCCTTCTCAAATTGTTATAAAAGCTTGCGGGGCCATTCGGACCAACTTCTCTGCTCCTCTTTATGTAAACATTTCTCCTCGTCTTTGTTGTGCTTTATTAAAAACCTTCCCTGACCGGGAATCGAACCCGGGCCGCGGCAGTGAGAGCGCCGAATCCTAGCCACTAGACCACCAGGGAATCGCTGGCGAGTGCTCTGAAGCCATGAGCTCTCCCAGCAGTTCTTAACCGCGATCAGTCCTTCATTGAGCCGTGTTCACGTCTACTACTGATAAGGTGGGAGACAATATATCCTTGCACATTATCCCTTAAAAATCTTTCAAATAACTTCCACACCACAGATGTTGAGGCTCACTAAGTCTTTCATCCAGTGGCGGGGATTTTGGTCTCGTTTTAAAGATTAGCACCATTTATGCTTTTTGCCAAACTTTTGGCACCATGCCAAATGAGAGAGACTCCTTGAAGATTGTAAAATTCCTTGTTCCAATATTAATCTCTCAGGATTAAAACTTGAAATCAGATGCGCAGACTTTTCAATTTGTTAGAAAAGCTCGCGGGACCATTCGGACCAACTTCTCTGCTCCTCTCCATGTAAACATTTCTCCTCATCTTTGCTGTACTTTATTAAAAACGTTCCCTGACCGGGAATCGAACCCGGGCCGCGGCGGTGAGAGCGCCGAATCCTAGCCACTAGACCACCAGGGAATTGCTGTCGGTTGGTTTGCAACCATGAACTCTCCCAGCAGTTCTTAACCGCGGTCAGTGCTTCATTAAGCCGTGTTAACGTCTACTAATGAAAATATTGGAGAAAATATATTCCTGCACATTATCCCTTAAAAAAATCTTTCAAATAAAACTTGAAAGCTTAAAGGGAAGTGCTCCAGGTGAGGCTTGAACTCACAACCTCGGCATTGCTCAACAAATACTGCCTTATAAGTACCGCGCGCTAACCGATTGCGCCACTGGAGCTTCGTGCTGGTGTCACCTTACACTCGGTTTTCTTGTTTTGTCACTTGCAAACTTAACGCTCCTCTGTGGGACAGCGAAAATTGATGAAAAGGCTTCTTGCACATTAAGAAAGGTAGCTTGACCAAAGTTCGCTTGAAGCCTTTTCAGTCCACAAGCCAATTGTCTGTTTTTTCTTTCAAAATAGGCGTGTGGAAAGCTTTGTGATTCCCATGCAAGCTTGTAGAGCCATGCTTAAAGGGGTGGTTTTGGGACATGGATTTCGAGTGGAATTGATTCCTGGCGTAAAAAAAAACCTTGCCTACTGGCAGATGTCTTGCCAATGGCGTTACACTGGGCCGAAACGGTCACTTGCTCGATTGAGAGCACCCCAGATGGGACTCGAACCCACAACCCCTGGCTTAGGAGGCCAGTGCCTTATCCATTAGGCCACTGGGGCATGTGGTAGCAGCACTGGCTGGTTTTGGTGGCTGCAAACTAGGTTCAGAGAGCCCTCATTATGACTCTAGTTTGTTGCCCGACATACGAGATCGACTGATCGCTCTGGGCTAAAACAGTCAATTAGAAAAAAAAACAACCAAGCAAACACTACTTTTGGAATGTCTTTTGAAAAGAGCCCCAAAAATTGGACGTTCCTCTGGAAAATCACCTCTTTGGCACCTGCTTGATTTGCCTGGTTGACTTCTACTGGGAGTGCTACTGAGCATGTGCAAGACGTTTGCATACTAAGACTTCCTGGTTTTCAATAGACGCTTCAAGGTGAGCACGTCAAGGAGGCGCAGGTCTCATTTTCAAAGTCCAATAACCAAAGAACGCATGCAGCAAATACGTTTGGAGTCCAGGCAAAACGGACCCTAACGTGCACTAAAATATCAATCTGCAATTTGGGGGACTGGACTGAAGGACTCTTGTTTTCTCCCAGACTGAGCTTCCAATTGTGCTTCCTGTCACGGTGTCATAACTTGCACTCTGACAACAGTGCAAACACCACTCTTGTGATGCTCTTTTCAACTTCCTGTCCCAAGCCTGGAACCAGATGTGCAGCCTTCTCAAATTGTTATAAAAGCTTGCGGGGCCATTCGGACCAACTTCTCTGCTCCTCTTTATGTAAACATTTCTCCTCGTCTTTGTTGTGCTTTATTAAAAACCTTCCCTGACCGGGAATCGAACCCGGGCCGCGGCGGTGAGAGCGCCGAATCCTAGCCACTAGACCACCAGGGAATCGCTGGCGAGTGCTCTGAAGCCATGAGCTCTCCCAGCAGTTCTTAACCGCGATCAGTCCTTCATTGAGCCGTGTTCACGTCTACTACTGATAAGGTGGGAGACAATATATCCTTGCACATTATCCCTTAAAAATCTTTCAAATAACTTCCACACCACAGATGTTGAGGCTCACTAAGTCTTTCATCCAGTGGCGGGGATTTTGGTCTCGTTTTAAAGATTAGCACCATTTATGCTTTTTGCCAAACTTTTGGCACCATGCCAAATGAGAGAGACTCCTTGAAGATTGTAAAATTCCTTGTTCCAATATTAATCTCTCAGGATTAAAACTTGAAATCAGATGCGCAGACTTTTCAACTTGTTAGAAAAGCTCGCGGGACCATTCGGACCAACTTCTCTGCTCCTCTCCATGTAAACATTTCTCCTCATCTTTGCTGTACTTTATTAAAAACGTTCCCTGACCGGGAATCGAACCCGGGCCGCGGCGGTGAGAGCGCCGAATCCTAGCCACTAGACCACCAGGGAATCGCTGTCGGTTGGTTTGCAACCATGAACTCTCCCAGCAGTTCTTAACCGCGGTCAGTGCTTCATTAAGCCGTGTTAACGTCTACTAATGAAAATATTGGAGAAAATATATTCCTGCACATTATCCCTTAAAAAAATCTTTCAAATAAAACTTGAAAGCTTAAAGGGAAGTGCTCCAGGTGAGGCTTGAACTCACAACCTTGGCATTGCTCAACAAATACTGCCTTATAAGTACCGCGCGCTAACCGATTGCGCCACTGGAGCTTCGTGCTGGTGTCACCTTACACTCGGTTTTCTTGTTTTGTCACTTGCAAACTTAACGCTCCTCTGTGGGACAGCGAAAATTGATGAAAAGGCTTCTTGCACATTAAGAAAGGTAGCTTGACCAAAGTTCGCTTGAAGCCTTTTCAGTCCACAAGCCAATTGTCTGTTTTTTCTTTCAAAATAGGCGTGTGGAAAGCTTTGTGATTCCCATGCAAGCTTGTAGAGCCATGCTTAAAGGGGTGGTTTTGGGACATGGATTTCGAGTGGAATTGATTCCTGGCGTAAAAAAAAAACCTTGCCTACCGGCAGATGTCTTGCCAATGGCGTTACACTGGGCCCAAACGGTCACTTGCTCGATTGAGAGCACCCCAGATGGGACTCGAACCCACAATCCCTGGCTTAGGAGGCCAGTGCCTTATCCATTAGGCCACTGGGGAATGTGGTAGCAGCACTGGCTGGTTTTGGTGGCTGCAAACTAGGTTCAGAGAGCCCTCATTATGACTCTAGTTTGTTGCCCGACATACGAGATCGACTGATCGCTCTGGGCTAAAACAGTCAATTAGAAAAAAAAACAACCAAGCAAACACTACTTTTGGAATGTCTTTTGAAAAGAGCCCCAAAAATTGGACGTTCCTCTGGAAAATCACCTCTTTGGCACCTGCTTGATTTGCCTGGTTGACTTCTACTGGGAGTGCTACTGAGCATGTGCAAGACGTTTGCATACTAAGACTTCCTGGTTTTCAATAGACGCTTCAAGGTGAGCACGTCAAGGAGGCGCAGGTCTCATTTTCAAAGTCCAATAACCAAAGAACGCATGCAGCAAATACGTTTGGAGTCCAGGCAAAACGGACCCTAACGTGCACTAAAATATCAATCTGCAATTTGGGGGACTGGACTGAAGGACTCTTGTTTTCTCCCAGACTGAGCTTCCAATTGTGCTTCCTGTCACGGTGTCATAACTTGCACTCTGACAACAGTGCAAACACCACTCTTGTGATGCTCTTTTCAACTTCCTGTCCCAAGCCTGGAACCAGATGTGCAGCCTTCTCAAATTGTTATAAAAGCTTGCGGGGCCATTCGGACCAACTTCTCTGCTCCTCTTTATGTAAACATTTCTCCTCGTCTTTGTTGTGCTTTATTAAAAACCTTCCCTGACCGGGAATCGAACCCGGGCCGCGGCGGTGAGAGCGCCGAATCCTAGCCACTAGACCACCAGGGAATCGCTGGCGAGTGCTCTGAAGCCATGAGCTCTCCCAGCAGTTCTTAACCGCGATCAGTCCTTCATTGAGCCGTGTTCACGTCTACTACTGATAAGGTGGGAGACAATATATCCTTGCACATTATCCCTTAAAAATCTTTCAAATAACTTCCACACCACAGATGTTGAGGCTCACTAAGTCTTTCATCCAGTGGCGGGGATTTTGGTCTCGTTTTAAAGATTAGCACCATTTATGCTTTTTGCCAAACTTTTGGCACCATGCCAAATGAGAGAGACTCCTTGAAGATTGTAAAATTCCTTGTTCCAATATTAATCTCTCAGGATTAAAACTTGAAATCAGATGCGCAGACTTTTCAACTTGTTAGAAAAGCTCGCGGGACCATTCGGACCAACTTCTCTGCTCCTCTCCATGTAAACATTTCTCCTCATCTTTGCTGTACTTTATTAAAAACGTTCCCTGACCGGGAATCGAACCCGGGCCGCGGCGGTGAGAGCGCCGAATCCTAGCCACTAGACCACCAGGGAATCGCTGTCGGTTGGTTTGCAACCATGAACTCTCCCAGCAGTTCTTAACCGCGGTCAGTGCTTCATTAAGCCGTGTTAACGTCTACTAATGAAAATATTGGAGAAAATATATTCCTGCACATTATCCCTTAAAAAAATCTTTCAAATAAAACTTGAAAGCTTAAAGGGAAGTGCTCCAGGTGAGGCTTGAACTCACAACCTCGGCATTGCTCAACAAATACTGCCTTATAAGTACCGCGCGCTAACCGATTGCGCCACTGGAGCTTCGTGCTGGTGTCACCTTACACTCGGTTTTCTTGTTTTGTCACTTGCAAACTTAACGCTCCTCTGTGGGACAGCGAAAATTGATGAAAAGGCTTCTTGCACATTAAGAAAGGTAGCTTGACCAAAGTTCGCTTGAAGCCTTTTCAGTCCACAAGCCAATTGTCTGTTTTTTCTTTCAAAATAGGCGTGTGGAAAGCTTTGTGATTCCCATGCAAGCTTGTAGAGCCATGCTTAAAGGGGTGGTTTTGGGACATGGATTTCGAGTGGAATTGATTCCTGGCGTAAAAAAAAACCTTGCCTACCGGCAGATGTCTTGCCAATGGCGTTACACTGGGCCGAAACGGTCACTTGCTCGATTGAGAGCACCCCAGATGGGACTCGAACCCACAATCCCTGGCTTAGGAGGCCAGTGCCTTATCCATTAGGCCACTGGGGCATGTGGTAGCAGCACTGGCTGGTTTTGGTGGCTGCAAACTAGGTTCAGAGAGCCCTCATTATGACTCTAGTTTGTTGCCCGACATACGAGATCGACTGATCGCTCTGGGCTAAAACAGTCAATTAGAAAAAAAAACAACCAAGCAAACACTACTTTTGGAATGTCTTTTGAAAAGAGCCCCAAAAATTGGACGTTCCTCTGGAAAATCACCTCTTTGGCACTTGCTTGATTTGCCTGGTTGACTTCTACTGGGAGTGCTTCTGAGCATGTGCAAGACGTTTGCATACTAAGACTTCCTGGTTTTCAATAGACGCTTCAAGGTGAGCACGTCAAGGAGGCGCAGGTCTCATTTTCAAAGTCCAATAACCAAAGAACGCATGCAGCAAATACGTTTGGAGTCCAGGCAAAACGGACCCTAACGTGCACTAAAATATCAATCTGCAATTTGGGGGACTGGACTGAAGGACTCTTGTTTTCTCCCAGACTGAGCTTCCAATTGTGCTTCCTGTCACGGTGTCATAACTTGCACTCTGACAACAGTGCAAACACCACTCTTGTGATGCTCTTTTCAACTTCCTGTCCCAAGCCTGGAACCAGATGTGCAGCCTTCTCAAATTGTTATAAAAGCTTGCGGGGCCATTCGGACCAACTTCTCTGCTCCTCTTTATGTAAACATTTCTCCTCGTCTTTGTTGTGCTTTATTAAAAACCTTCCCTGACCGGGAATCGAACCCGGGCCGCGGCGGTGAGAGCGCCGAATCCTAGCCACTAGACCACCAGGGAATCGCTGGCGAGTGCTCTGAAGCCATGAGCTCTCCCAGCAGTTCTTAACCGCGATCAGTCCTTCATTGAGCCGTGTTCACGTCTACTACTGATAAGGTGGGAGACAATATATCCTTGCACATTATCCCTTAAAAATCTTTCAAATAACTTCCACACCACAGATGTTGAGGCTCACTAAGTCTTTCATCCAGTGGCGGGGATTTTGGTCTCGTTTTAAAGATTAGCACCATTTATGCTTTTTGCCAAACTTTTGGCACCATGCCAAATGAGAGAGACTCCTTGAAGATTGTAAAATTCCTTGTTCCAATATTAATCTCTCAGGATTAAAACTTGAAATCAGATGCGCAGACTTTTCAACTTGTTAGAAAAGCTCGCGGGACCATTCGGACCAACTTCTCTGCTCCTCTCCATGTAAACATTTCTCCTCATCTTTGCTGTACTTTATTAAAAACGTTCACTGACCGGGAATCGAACCCGGGCCGCGGCGGTGAGAGCGCCGAATCCTAGCCACTAGACCACCAGGGAATTGCTGTCGGTTGGTTTGCAACCATGAACTCTCCCAGCAGTTCTTAACCGCGGTCAGTGCTTCATTAAGCCGTGTTAACGTCTACTAATGAAAATATTGGAGAAAATATATTCCTGCACATTATCCCTTAAAAAAATCTTTCAAATAAAACTTGAAAGCTTAAAGGGAAGTGCTCCAGGTGAGGCTTGAACTCACAACCTCGGCATTGCTCAACAAATACTGCCTTATAAGTACCGCGCGCTAACCGATTGCGCCACTGGAGCTTCGTGCTGGTGTCACCTTACACTCGGTTTTCTTGTTTTGTCACTTGCAAACTTAACGCTCCTCTGTGGGACAGCGAAAATTGATGAAAAGGCTTCTTGCACATTAAGAAAGGTAGCTTGACCAAAGTTCGCTTGAAGCCTTTTCAGTCCACAAGCCAATTGTCTGTTTTTTCTTTCAAAATAGGCATGTGGAAAGCTTTGTGATTCCCATGCAAGCTTGTAGAGCCATGCTTAAAGGGGTGGTTTTGGGACATGGGTTTCGAGTGGAATTGATTCCTGGCGTAAAAAAAAACTTTGCCTACCGGCAGATGTCTTGCCGATGGTGTTACACTGGGCCGAAACAGTCACTTCCTCGATTGAGAGCACCCCAGATGGGACTCGAACCCACAATCCCTGGCTTAGGAGGCCAGTGCCTTATCCATTAGGCCACTGGGGCATGTGGTAGCAGCACTGGCTGGTTTTGGTGGCTGCAAACTAGGTTCAGAGAGCCCTCATTATGACTCTAGTTTGTTGCCCGACATACGAGATCGACTGATCGCTCTGGGCTAAAACAGTCAATTAGAAAAAAAAACAACCAAGCAAACACTACTTTTGGAATGTCTTTTGAAAAGAGCCCCAAAAATTGGACGTTCCTCTGGAAAATCACCTCTTTGGCACCTGCTTGATTTGCCTGGTTGACTTCTACTGGGAGTGCTACTGAGCATGTGCAAGACGTTTGCATACTAAGACTTCCTGGTTTTCAATAGACGCTTCAAGGTGAGCACGTCAAGGAGGCGCAGGTCTCATTTTCAAAGTCCAATAACCAAAGAACGCATGCAGCAAATACGTTTGGAGTCCAGGCAAAACGGACCCTAACGTGCACTAAAATATCAATCTGCAATTTGGGGGACTGGACTGAAGGACTCTTGTTTTCTCCCAGACTGAGCTTCCAATTGTGCTTCCTGTCACGGTGTCATAACTTGCACTCTGACAACAGTGCAAACACCACTCTTGTGATGCTCTTTTCAACTTCCTGTCCCAAGCCTGGAACCAGATGTGCAGCCTTCTCAAATTGTTATAAAAGCTTGCGGGGCCATTCGGACCAACTTCTCTGCTCCTCTTTATGTAAACATTTCTCCTCGTCTTTGTTGTGCTTTATTAAAAACCTTCCCTGACCGGGAATCGAACCCGGGCCGCGGCGGTGAGAGCGCCGAATCCTAGCCACTAGACCACCAGGGAATCGCTGGCGAGTGCTCTGAAGCCATGAGCTCTCCCAGCAGTTCTTAACCGCGATCAGTCCTTCATTGAGCCGTGTTCACGTCTACTACTGATAAGGTGGGAGACAATATATCCTTGCACATTATCCCTTAAAAATCTTTCAAATAACTTCCACACCACAGATGTTGAGGCTCACTAAGTCTTTCATCCAGTGGCGGGGATTTTGGTCTCGTTTTAAAGATTAGCACCATTTATGCTTTTTGCCAAACTTTTGGCACCATGCCAAATGAGAGAGACTCCTTGAAGATTGTAAAATTCCTTGTTCCAATATTAATCTCTCAGGATTAAAACTTGAAATCAGATGCGCAGACTTTTCAACTTGTTAGAAAAGCTCGCGGGACCATTCGGACCAACTTCTCTGCTCCTCTCCATGTAAACATTTCTCCTCATCTTTGCTGTACTTTATTAAAAACGTTCCCTGACCGGGAATCGAACCCGGGCCGCGGCGGTGAGAGCGCCGAATCCTAGCCACTAGACCACCAGGGAATCGCTGTCGGTTGGTTTGCAACCATGAACTCTCCCAGCAGTTCTTAACCGCGGTCAGTGCTTCATTAAGCCGTGTTAACGTCTACTAATGAAAATATTGGAGAAAATATATTCCTGCACATTATCCCTTAAAAAAATCTTTCAAATAAAACTTGAAAGCTTAAAGGGAAGTGCTCCAGGTGAGGCTTGAACTCACAACCTCGGCATTGCTCAACAAATACTGCCTTATAAGTACCGCGCGCTAACCGATTGCGCCACTGGAGCTTCGTGCTGGTGTCACCTTACACTCGGTTTTCTTGTTTTGTCACTTGCAAACTTAACGCTCCTCTGTGGGACAGCGAAAATTGATGAAAAGGCTTCTTGCACATTAAGAAAGGTAGCTTGACCAAAGTTCGCTTGAAGCCTTTTCAGTCCACAAGCCAATTGTCTGTTTTTTCTTTCAAAATAGGCGTGTGGAAAGCTTTGTGATTCCCATGCAAGCTTGTAGAGCCATGCTTAAAGGGGTGGTTTTGGGACATGGATTTCGAGTGGAATTGATTCCTGGCGTAAAAAAAAACCTTGCCTACCGGCAGATGTCTTGCCAATGGCGTTACACTGGGCCGAAACGGTCACTTGCTCGATTGAGAGCACCCCAGATGGGACTCGAACCCACAATCCCTGGCTTAGGAGGCCAGTGCCTTATCCATTAGGCCACTGGGGCATGTGGTAGCAGCACTGGCTGGTTTTGGTGGCTGCAAACTAGGTTCAGAGAGCCCTCATTATGACTCTAGTTTGTTGCCCGACATACGAGATCGACTGATCGCTCTGGGCTAAAACAGTCAATTAGAAAAAAAAACAACCAAGCAAACACTACTTTTGGAATGTCTTTTGAAAAGAGCCCCAAAAATTGGACGTTCCTCTGGAAAATCACCTCTTTGGCACCTGCTTGATTTGCCTGGTTGACTTCTACTGGGAGTGCTACTGAGCATGTGCAAGACGTTTGCATACTAAGACTTCCTGGTTTTCAATAGACGCTTCAAGGTGAGCACGTCAAGGAGGCGCAGGTCTCATTTTCAAAGTCCAATAACCAAAGAACGCATGCAGCAAATACGTTTGGAGTCCAGGCAAAACGGACCCTAACGTGCACTAAAATATCAATCTGCAATTTGGGGGACTGGACTGAAGGACTCTTGTTTTCTCCCAGACTGAGCTTCCAATTGTGCTTCCTGTCACGGTGTCATAACTTGCACTCTGACAACAGTGCAAACACCACTCTTGTGATGCTCTTTTCAACTTCCTGTCCCAAGCCTGGAACCAGATGTGCAGCCTTCTCAAATTGTTATAAAAGCTTGCGGGGCCATTCGGACCAACTTCTCTGCTCCTCTTTATGTAAACATTTCTCCTCGTCTTTGTTGTGCTTTATTAAAAACCTTCCCTGACCGGGAATCGAACCCGGGCCGCGGCGGTGAGAGCGCCGAATCCTAGCCACTAGACCACCAGGGAATCGCTGGCGAGTGCTCTGAAGCCATGAGCTCTCCCAGCAGTTCTTAACCGCGATCAGTCCTTCATTGAGCCGTGTTCACGTCTACTACTGATAAGGTGGGAGACAATATATCCTTGCACATTATCCCTTAAAAATCTTTCAAATAACTTCCACACCACAGATGTTGAGGCTCACTAAGTCTTTCATCCAGTGGCGGGGATTTTGGTCTCGTTTTAAAGATTAGCACCATTTATGCTTTTTGCCAAACTTTTGGCACCATGCCAAATGAGAGAGACTCCTTGAAGATTGTAAAATTCCTTGTTCCAATATTAATCTCTCAGGATTAAAACTTGAAATCAGATGCGCAGACTTTTCAACTTGTTAGAAAAGCTCGCGGGACCATTCGGACCAACTTCTCTGCTCCTCTCCATGTAAACATTTCTCCTCATCTTTGCTGTACTTTATTAAAAACGTTCCCTGACCGGGAATCGAACCCGGGCCGCGGCGGTGAGAGCGCCGAATCCTAGCCACTAGACCACCAGGGAATCGCTGTCGGTTGGTTTGCAACCATGAACTCTCCCAGCAGTTCTTAACCGCGGTCAGTGCTTCATTAAGCCGTGTTAACGTCTACTAATGAAAATATTGGAGAAAATATATTCCTGCACATTATCCCTTAAAAAAATCTTTCAAATAAAACTTGAAAGCTTAAAGGGAAGTGCTCCAGGTGAGGCTTGAACTCACAACCTCGGCATTGCTCAACAAATACTGCCTTATAAGTACCGCGCGCTAACCGATTGCGCCACTGGAGCTTCGTGCTGGTGTCACCTTACACTCGGTTTTCTTGTTTTGTCACTTGCAAACTTAACGCTCCTCTGTGGGACAGCGAAAATTGATGAAAAGGCTTCTTGCACATTAAGAAAGGTAGCTTGACCAAAGTTCGCTTGAAGCCTTTTCAGTCCACAAGCCAATTGTCTGTTTTTTCTTTCAAAATAGGCGTGTGGAAAGCTTTGTGATTCCCATGCAAGCTTGTAGAGCCATGCTTAAAGGGGTGGTTTTGGGACATGGATTTCGAGTGGAATTGATTCCTGGCGTAAAAAAAAACCTTGCCTACCGGCAGATGTCTTGCCAATGGCGTTACACTGGGCCGAAACGGTCACTTGCTCGATTGAGAGCACCCCAGATGGGACTCGAACCCACAATCCCTGGCTTAGGAGGCCAGTGCCTTATCCATTAGGCCACTGGGGCATGTGGTAGCAGCACTGGCTGGTTTTGGTGGCTGCAAACTAGGTTCAGAGAGCCCTCATTATGACTCTAGTTTGTTGCCCGACATACGAGATCGACTGATCGCTCTGGGCTAAAACAGTCAATTAGAAAAAAAAACAACCAAGCAAACACTACTTTTGGAATGTCTTTTGAAAAGAGCCCCAAAAATTGGACGTTCCTCTGGAAAATCACCTCTTTGGCACTTGCTTGATTTGCCTGGTTGACTTCTACTGGGAGTGCTTCTGAGCATGTGCAAGACGTTTGCATACTAAGACTTCCTGGTTTTCAATAGACGCTTCAAGGTGAGCACGTCAAGGAGGCGCAGGTCTCATTTTCAAAGTCCAATAACCAAAGAACGCATGCAGCAAATACGTTTGGAGTCCAGGCAAAACGGACCCTAACGTGCACTAAAATATCAATCTGCAATTTGGGGGACTGGACTGAAGGACTCTTGTTTTCTCCCAGACTGAGCTTCCAATTGTGCTTCCTGTCACGGTGTCATAACTTGCACTCTGACAACAGTGCAAACACCACTCTTGTGATGCTCTTTTCAACTTCCTGTCCCAAGCCTGGAACCAGATGTGCAGCCTTCTCAAATTGTTATAAAAGCTTGCGGGGCCATTCGGACCAACTTCTCTGCTCCTCTTTATGTAAACATTTCTCCTCGTCTTTGTTGTGCTTTATTAAAAACCTTCCCTGACCGGGAATCGAACCCGGGCCGCGGCGGTGAGAGCGCCGAATCCTAGCCACTAGACCACCAGGGAATCGCTGGCGAGTGCTCTGAAGCCATGAGCTCTCCCAGCAGTTCTTAACCGCGATCAGTCCTTTATTGAGCCGTGTTCACGTCTACTACTGATAAGGTGGGAGACAATATATCCTTGCACATTATCCCTTAAAAATCTTTCAAATAACTTCCACACCACAGATGTTGAGGCTCACTAAGTCTTTCATCCAGTGGCGGGGATTTTGGTCTCGTTTTAAAGATTAGCACCATTTATGCTTTTTGCCAAACTTTTGGCACCATGCCAAATGAGAGAGACTCCTTGAAGATTGTAAAATTCCTTGTTCCAATATTAATCTCTCAGGATTAAAACTTGAAATCAGATGCGCAGACTTTTCAACTTGTTAGAAAAGCTCGCGGGACCATTCGGACCAACTTCTCTGCTCCTCTCCATGTAAACATTTCTCCTCATCTTTGCTGTACTTTATTAAAAACGTTCACTGACCGGGAATCGAACCCGGGCCGCGGCGGTGAGAGCGCCGAATCCTAGCCACTAGACCACCAGGGAATTGCTGTCGGTTGGTTTGCAACCATGAACTCTCCCAGCAGTTCTTAACCGCGGTCAGTGCTTCATTAAGCCGTGTTAACGTCTACTAATGAAAATATTGGAGAAAATATATTCCTGCACATTATCCCTTAAAAAAATCTTTCAAATAAAACTTGAAAGCTTAAAGGGAAGTGCTCCAGGTGAGGCTTGAACTCACAACCTCGGCATTGCTCAACAAATACTGCCTTATAAGTACCGCGCGCTAACCGATTGCGCCACTGGAGCTTCGTGCTGGTGTCACCTTACACTCGGTTTTCTTGTTTTGTCACTTGCAAACTTAACGCTCCTCTGTGGGACAGCGAAAATTGATGAAAAGGCTTCTTGCACATTAAGAAAGGTAGCTTGACCAAAGTTCGCTTGAAGCCTTTTCAGTCCACAAGCCAATTGTCTGTTTTTTCTTTCAAAATAGGCATGTGGAAAGCTTTGTGATTCCCATGCAAGCTTGTAGAGCCATGCTTAAAGGGGTGGTTTTGGGACATGGGTTTCGAGTGGAATTGATTCCTGGCGTAAAAAAAAACTTTGCCTACCGGCAGATGTCTTGCCGATGGTGTTACACTGGGCCGAAACAGTCACTTGCTCGATTGAGAGCACCCCAGATGGGACTCGAACCCACAATCCCTGGCTTAGGAGGCCAGTGCCTTATCCATTAGGCCACTGGGGCATGTGGTAGCAGCACTGGCTGGTTTTGGTGGCTGCAAACTAGGTTCAGAGAGCCCTCATTATGACTCTAGTTTGTTGCCCGACATACGAGATCGACTGATCGCTCTGGGCTAAAACAGTCAATTAGAAAAAAAAACAACCAAGCAAACACTACTTTTGGAATGTCTTTTGAAAAGAGCCCCAAAAATTGGACGTTCCTCTGGAAAATCACCTCTTTGGCACCTGCTTGATTTGCCTGGTTGACTTCTACTGGGAGTGCTTCTGAGCATGTGCAAGACGTTTGCATACTAAGACTTCCTGGTTTTCAATAGACGCTTCAAGGTGAGCACGTCAAGGAGGCGCAGGTCTCATTTTCAAAGTCCAATAACCAAAGAACGCATGCAGCAAATACGTTTGGAGTCCAGGCAAAACGGACCCTAACGTGCACTAAAATATCAATCTGCAATTTGGGGGACTGGACTGAAGGACTCTTGTTTTCTCCCAGACTGAGCTTCCAATTGTGCTTCCTGTCACGGTGTCATAACTTGCACTCTGACAACAGTGCAAACACCACTCTTGTGATGCTCTTTTCAACTTCCTGTCCCAAGCCTGGAACCAGATGTGCAGCCTTCTCAAATTGTTATAAAAGCTTGCGGGGCCATTCGGACCAACTTCTCTGCTCCTCTTTATGTAAACATTTCTCCTCGTCTTTGTTGTGCTTTATTAAAAACCTTCCCTGACCGGGAATCGAACCCGGGCCGCGGCGGTGAGAGCGCCGAATCCTAGCCACTAGACCACCAGGGAATCGCTGGCGAGTGCTCTGAAGCCATGAGCTCTCCCAGCAGTTCTTAACCGCGATCAGTCCTTCATTGAGCCGTGTTCACGTCTACTACTGATAAGGTGGGAGACAATATATCCTTGCACATTATCCCTTAAAAATCTTTCAAATAACTTCCACACCACAGATGTTGAGGCTCACTAAGTCTTTCATCCAGTGGCGGGGATTTTGGTCTCGTTTTAAAGATTAGCACCATTTATGCTTTTTGCCAAACTTTTGGCACCATGCCAAATGAGAGAGACTCCTTGAAGATTGTAAAATTCCTTGTTCCAATATTAATCTCTCAGGATTAAAACTTGAAATCAGATGCGCAGACTTTTCAACTTGTTAGAAAAGCTCGCGGGACCATTCGGACCAACTTCTCTGCTCCTCTCCATGTAAACATTTCTCCTCATCTTTGCTGTACTTTATTAAAAACGTTCCCTGACCGGGAATCGAACCCGGGCCGCGGCGGTGAGAGCGCCGAATCCTAGCCACTAGACCACCAGGGAATCGCTGTCGGTTGGTTTGCAACCATGAACTCTCCCAGCAGTTCTTAACCGCGGTCAGTGCTTCATTAAGCCGTGTTAACGTCTACTAATGAAAATATTGGAGAAAATATATTCCTGCACATTATCCCTTAAAAAAATCTTTCAAATAAAACTTGAAAGCTTAAAGGGAAGTGCTCCAGGTGAGGCTTGAACTCACAACCTCGGCATTGCTCAACAAATACTGCCTTATAAGTACCGCGCGCTAACCGATTGCGCCACTGGAGCTTCGTGCTGGTGTCACCTTACACTCGGTTTTCTTGTTTTGTCACTTGCAAACTTAACGCTCCTCTGTGGGACAGCGAAAATTGATGAAAAGGCTTCTTGCACATTAAGAAAGGTAGCTTGACCAAAGTTCGCTTGAAGCCTTTTCAGTCCACAAGCCAATTGTCTGTTTTTTCTTTCAAAATAGGCGTGTGGAAAGCTTTGTGATTCCCATGCAAGCTTGTAGAGCCATGCTTAAAGGGGTGGTTTTGGGACATGGATTTCGAGTGGAATTGATTCCTGGCGTAAAAAAAAACCTTGCCTACCGGCAGATGTCTTGCCAATGGCGTTACACTGGGCCCAAACGGTCACTTGCTCGATTGAGAGCACCCCAGATGGGACTTGAACCCACAATCCCTGGCTTAGGAGGCCAGTGCCTTATCCATTAGGCCACTGGGGCATGTGGTAGCAGCACTGGCTGGTTTTGGTGGCTGCAAACTAGGTTCAGAGAGCCCTCATTATGACTAGTTTGTTGCCCGACATACGAGATCGACTGATCGCTCTGGGCTAAAACAGTCAATTAGAAAAAAAAACAACCAAGCAAACACTACTTTTGGAATGTCTTTTGAAAAGAGCCCCAAAAATTGGACGTTCCTCTGGAAAATCACCTCTTTGGCACCTGCTTGATTTGCCTGGTTGACTTCTACTGGGAGTGCTACTGAGCATGTGCAAGACGTTTGCATACTAAGACTTCCTGGTTTTCAATAGACGCTTCAAGGTGAGCACGTCAAGGAGGCGCAGGTCTCATTTTCAAAGTCCAATAACCAAAGAACGCATGCAGCAAATACGTTTGGAGTCCAGGCAAAACGGACCCTAACGTGCACTAAAATATCAATCTGCAATTTGGGGGACTGGACTGAAGGACTCTTGTTTTCTCCCAGACTGAGCTTCCAATTGTGCTTCCTGTCACGGTGTCATAACTTGCACTCTGACAACAGTGCAAACACCACTCTTGTGATGCTCTTTTCAACTTCCTGTCCCAAGCCTGGAACCAGATGTGCAGCCTTCTCAAATTGTTATAAAAGCTTGCGGGGCCATTCGGACCAACTTCTCTGCTCCTCTTTATGTAAACATTTCTCCTCGTCTTTGTTGTGCTTTATTAAAAACCTTCCCTGACCGGGAATCGAACCCGGGCCGCGGCGGTGAGAGCGCCGAATCCTAGCCACTAGACCACCAGGGAATCGCTGGCGAGTGCTCTGAAGCCATGAGCTCTCCCAGCAGTTCTTAACCGCGATCAGTCCTTCATTGAGCCGTGTTCACGTCTACTACTGATAAGGTGGGAGACAATATATCCTTGCACATTATCCCTTAAAAATCTTTCAAATAACTTCCACACCACAGATGTTGAGGCTCACTAAGTCTTTCATCCAGTGGCGGGGATTTTGGTCTCGTTTTAAAGATTAGCACCATTTATGCTTTTTGCCAAACTTTTGGCACCATGCCAAATGAGAGAGACTCCTTGAAGATTGTAAAATTCCTTGTTCCAATATTAATCTCTCAGGATTAAAACTTGAAATCAGATGCGCAGACTTTTCAACTTGTTAGAAAAGCTCGCGGGACCATTCGGACCAACTTCTCTGCTCCTCTCCATGTAAACATTTCTCCTCATCTTTGCTGTACTTTATTAAAAACGTTCCCTGACCGGGAATCGAACCCGGGCCGCGGCGGTGAGAGTGCCGAATCCTAGCCACTAGACCACCAGGGAATTGCTGTCGGTTGGTTTGCAACCATGAACTCTCCCAGCAGTTCTTAACCGCGGTCAGTGCTTCATTAAGCCGTGTTAACGTCTACTAATGAAAATATTGGAGAAAATATATTCCTGCACATTATCCCTTAAAAAAATCTTTCAAATAAAACTTGAAAGCTTAAAGGGAAGTGCTCCAGGTGAGGCTTGAACTCACAACCTCGGCATTGCTCAACAAATACTGCCTTATAAGTACCGCGCGCTAACCGATTGCGCCACTGGAGCTTCGTGCTGGTGTCACCTTACACTCGGTTTTCTTGTTTTGTCACTTGCAAACTTAACGCTCCTCTGTGGGACAGCGAAAATTGATGAAAAGGCTTCTTGCACATTAAGAAAGGTAGCTTGACCAAAGTTCGCTTGAAGCCTTTTCAGTCCACAAGCCAATTGTCTGTTTTTTCTTTCAAAATAGGCGTGTGGAAAGCTTTGTGATTCCCATGCAAGCTTGTAGAGCCATGCTTAAAGGGGTGGTTTTGGGACATGGATTTCGAGTGGAATTGATTCCTGGCGTAAAAAAAAACTTTGCCTACCGGCAGATGTCTTGCCGATGGTGTTACACTGGGCCGAAACGGTCACTTGCGCGATTGAGAGCACCCCAGATGGGACTCGAACCCACAATCCCTGGCTTAGGAGGCCAGTGCCTTAACCATTAGGCCACTGGGGCATGTGGTAGCAGCACTGGCTGGTTTTGGTGGCTGCAAACTAGGTTCAGAGAGCCCTCATTATGACTCTAGTTTGTTGCCCGACATACGAGATCGACTGATCGCTCTGGGCTAAAACAGTCAATTAGAAAAAAAAACAACCAAGCAAACACTACTTTTGGAATGTCTTTTGAAAAGAGCCCCAAAAATTGGACGTTCCTCTGGAAAATCACCTCTTTGGCACCTGCTTGATTTGCCTGGTTGACTTCTACTGGGAGTGCTTCTGAGCATGTGCAAGACGTTTGCATACTAAGACTTCCTGGTTTTCAATAGACGCTTCAAGGTGAGCACGTCAAGGAGGCGCAGGTCTCATTTTCAAAGTCCAATAACCAAAGAACGCATGCAGCAAATACGTTTGGAGTCCAGGCAAAACGGACCCTAACGTGCACTAAAATATCAATCTGCAATTTGGGGGACTGGACTGAAGGACTCTTGTTTTCTCCCAGACTGAGCTTCCAATTGTGCTTCCTGTCACGGTGTCATAACTTGCACTCTGACAACAGTGCAAACACCACTCTTGTGATGCTCTTTTCAACTTCCTGTCCCAAGCCTGGAACCAGATGTGCAGCCTTCTCAAATTGTTATAAAAGCTTGCGGGGCCATTCGGACCAACTTCTCTGCTCCTCTTTATGTAAACATTTCTCCTCGTCTTTGTTGTGCTTTATTAAAAACCTTCCCTGACCGGGAATCGAACCCGGGCCGCGGCGGTGAGAGCGCCGAATCCTAACCACTAGACCACCAGGGAATCGCTGGCGAGTGCTCTGAAGCCATGAGCTCTCCCAGCAGTTCTTAACCGCGATCAGTCCTTCATTGAGCCGTGTTCACGTCTACTACTGATAAGGTGGGAGACAATATATCCTTGCACATTATCCCTTAAAAATCTTTCAAATAACTTCCACACCACAGATGTTGAGGCTCACTAAGTCTTTCATCCAGTGGCGGGGATTTTGGTCTCGTTTTAAAGATTAGCACCATTTATGCTTTTTGCCAAACTTTTGGCACCATGCCAAATGAGAGAGACTCCTTGAAGATTGTAAAATTCCTTGTTCCAATATTAATCTCTCAGGATTAAAACTTGAAATCAGATGCGCAGACTTTTCAACTTGTTAGAAAAGCTCGCGGGACCATTCGGACCAACTTCTCTGCTCCTCTCCATGTAAACATTTCTCCTCATCTTTGCTGTACTTTATTAAAAACGTTCCCTAACCGGGAATCGAACCCGGGCCGCGGCGGTGAGAGCGCCGAATCCTAGCCACTAGACCACCAGGTAATCGCTGTCGGTTGGTTTGCAACCATGAACTCTCCCAGCAGTTCTTAACCGCGGTCAGTGCTTCATTAAGCCGTGTTAACGTCTACTAATGAAAATATTGGAGAAAATATATTCCTGCACATTATCCCTTAAAAAAATCTTTCAAATAAAACTTGAAAGCTTAAAGGGAAGTGCTCCAGGTGAGGCTTGAACTCACAACCTCGGCATTGCTCAACAAATACTGCCTTATAAGTAACGCGCGCTAACCGATTGCGCCACTGGAGCTTCGTGCTGGTGTCACCTTACACTCGGTTTTCTTGTTTTGTCACTTGCAAATACGTTTGGAGTCCAGGCAAAACGGACCCTAACGTGCACTAAAATATCAATCTGCAATTTGGGGGACTGGACTGAAGGACTCTTGTTTTCTCCCAGACTGAGCTTCCAATTGTGCTTCCTGTCACGGTGTCATAACTTGCACTCTGACAACAGTGCAAACACCACTCTTGTGATGCTCTTTTCAACTTCCTGTCCCAAGCCTGGAACCAGATGTGCAGCCTTCTCAAATTGTTATAAAAGCTTGCGGGGCCATTCGGACCAACTTCTCTGCTCCTCTTTATGTAAACATTTCTCCTCGTCTTTGTTGTGCTTTATTAAAAACCTTCCCTGCCCGGGAATCGAACCCGGGCCGCGGCGGTGAGAGCGCCGAATCCTAGCCACTAGACCACCAGGGAATCGCTGGCGAGTGCTCTGAAGCCATGAGCTCTCCCAGCAGTTCTTAACCGCGATCAGTCCTTCATTGAGCCGTGTTCACGTCTACTACTGATAAGGTGGGAGACAATATATCCTTGCACATTATCCCTTAAAAATCTTTCAAATAACTTCCACACCACAGATGTTGAGGCTCACTAAGTCTTTCATCCAGTGGCGGGGATTTTGGTCTCGTTTTAAAGATTAGCACCATTTATGCTTTTTGCCAAACTTTTGGCACCATGCCAAATGAGAGAGACTCCTTGAAGATTGTAAAATTCCTTGTTCCAATATTAATCTCTCAGGATTAAAACTTGAAATCAGATGCGCAGACTTTTCAACTTGTTAGAAAAGCTCGCGGGACCATTCGGACCAACTTCTCTGCTCCTCTCCATGTAAACATTTCTCCTCATCTTTGCTGTACTTTATTAAAAACGTTCCCTGACCGGGAATCGAACCCGGGCCGCGGCGGTGAGAGCGCCGAATCCTAGCCACTAGACCACCAGGGAATCGCTGTCGGTTGGTTTGCAACCATGAACTCTCCCAGCAGTTCTTAACCGCGGTCAGTGCTTCATTAAGCCGTGTTAACGTCTACTAATGAAAATATTGGAGAAAATATATTCCTGCACATTATCCCTTAAAAAAATCTTTCAAATAAAACTTGAAAGCTTAAAGGGAAGTGCTCCAGGTGAGGCTTGAACTCACAACCTCGGCATTGCTCAACAAATACTGCCTTATAAGTACCGCGCGCTAACCGATTGCGCCACTGGAGCTTCGTGCTGGTGTCACCTTACACTCGGTTTTCTTGTTTTGTCACTTGCAAACTTAACGCTCCTCTGTGGGACAGCGAAAATTGATGAAAAGGCTTCTTGCACATTAAGAAAGGTAGCTTGACCAAAGTTCGCTTGAAGCCTTTTCAGTCCACAAGCCAATTGTCTGTTTTTTCTTTCAAAATAGGCGTGTGGAAAGCTTTGTGATTCCCATGCAAGCTTGTAGAGCCATGCTTAAAGGGGTGGTTTTGGGACATGGATTTCGAGTGGAATTGATTCCTGGCGTAAAAAAAAACCTTGCCTACCGGCAGATGTCTTGCCAATGGCGTTACACTGGGCCCAAACGGTCACTTGCTCGATTGAGAGCACCCCAGATGGGACTTGAACCCACAATCCCTGGCTTAGGAGGCCAGTGCCTTATCCATTAGGCCACTGGGGCATGTGGTAGCAGCACTGGCTGGTTTTGGTGGCTGCAAACTAGGTTCAGAGAGCCCTCATTATGACTCTAGTTTGTTGCCCGACATACGAGATCGACTGATCGCTCTGGGCTAAAACAGTCAATTAGAAAAAAAAACAACCAAGCAAACACTACTTTTGGAATGTCTTTTGAAAAGAGCCCCAAAAATTGGACGTTCCTCTGGAAAATCACCTCTTTGGCACCTGCTTGATTTGCCTGGTTGACTTCTACTGGGAGTGCTACTGAGCATGTGCAAGACGTTTGCATACTAAGACTTCCTGGTTTTCAATAGACGCTTCAAGGTGAGCACGTCAAGGAGGCGCAGGTCTCATTTTCAAAGTCCAATAACCAAAGAACGCATGCAGCAAATACGTTTGGAGTCCAGGCAAAACGGACCCTAACGTGCACTAAAATATCAATCTGCAATTTGGGGGACTGGACTGAAGGACTCTTGTTTTCTCCCAGACTGAGCTTCCAATTGTGCTTCCTGTCACGGTGTCATAACTTGCACTCTGACAACAGTGCAAACACCACTCTTGTGATGCTCTTTTCAACTTCCTGTCCCAAGCCTGGAACCAGATGTGCAGCCTTCTCAAATTGTTATAAAAGCTTGCGGGGCCATTCGGACCAACTTCTCTGCTCCTCTTTATGTAAACATTTCTCCTCGTCTTTGTTGTGCTTTATTAAAAACCTTCCCTGACCGGGAATCGAACCCGGGCCGCGGCGGTGAGAGCGCCGAATCCTAGCCACTAGACCACCAGGGAATCGCTGGCGAGTGCTCTGAAGCCATGAGCTCTCCCAGCAGTTCTTAACCGCGATCAGTCCTTCATTGAGCCGTGTTCACGTCTACTACTGATAAGGTGGGAGACAATATATCCTTGCACATTATCCCTTAAAAATCTTTCAAATAACTTCCACACCACAGATGTTGAGGCTCACTAAGTCTTTCATCCAGTGGCGGGGATTTTGGTCTCGTTTTAAAGATTAGCACCATTTATGCTTTTTGCCAAACTTTTGGCACCATGCCAAATGAGAGAGACTCCTTGAAGATTGTAAAATTCCTTGTTCCAATATTAATCTCTCAGGATTAAAACTTGAAATCAGATGCGCAGACTTTTCAACTTGTTAGAAAAGCTCGCGGGACCATTCGGACCAACTTCTCTGCTCCTCTCCATGTAAACATTTCTCCTCATCTTTGCTGTACTTTATTAAAAACGTTCCCTGACCGGGAATCGAACCCGGGCCGCGGCGGTGAGAGCGCCGAATCCTAGCCACTAGACCACCAGGGAATTGCTGTCGGTTGGTTTGCAACCATGAACTCTCCCAGCAGTTCTTAACCGCGGTCAGTGCTTCATTAAGCCGTGTTAACGTCTACTAATGAAAATATTGGAGAAAATATATTCCTGCACATTATCCCTTAAAAAAATCTTTCAAATAAAACTTGAAAGCTTAAAGGGAAGTGCTCCAGGTGAGGCTTGAACTCACAACCTCGGCATTGCTCAACAAATACTGCCTTATAAGTACCGCGCGCTAACCGATTGCGCCACTGGAGCTTCGTGCTGGTGTCACCTTACACTCGGTTTTCTTGTTTTGTCACTTGCAAACTTAACGCTCCTCTGTGGGACAGCGAAAATTGATGAAAAGGCTTCTTGCACATTAAGAAAGGTAGCTTGACCAAAGTTCGCTTGAAGCCTTTTCAGTCCACAAGCCAATTGTCTGTTTTTTCTTTCAAAATAGGCATGTGGAAAGCTTTGTGATTCCCATGCAAGCTTGTAGAGCCATGCTTAAAGGGGTGGTTTTGGGACATGGATTTCGAGTGGAATTGATTCCTGGCGTAAAAAAAAACTTTGCCTACCGGCAGATGTCTTGCCGATGGTGTTACACTGGGCCGAAACGGTCACTTGCGCGATTGAGAGCACCCCAGATGGGACTCGAACCCACAATCCCTGGCTTAGGAGGCCAGTGCCTTAACCATTAGGCCACTGGGGCATGTGGTAGCAGCACTGGCTGGTTTTGGTGGCTGCAAACTAGGTTCAGAGAGCCCTCATTATGACTCTAGTTTGTTGCCCGACATACGAGATCGACTGATCGCTCTGGGCTAAAACAGTCAATTAGAAAAAAAAACAACCAAGCAAACACTACTTTTGGAATGTCTTTTGAAAAGAGCCCCAAAAATTGGACGTTCCTCTGGAAAATCACCTCTTTGGCACCTGCTTGATTTGCCTGGTTGACTTCTACTGGGAGTGCTACTGAGCATGTGCAAGACGTTTGCATACTAAGACTTCCTGGTTTTCAATAGACGCTTCAAGGTGAGCACGTCAAGGAGGCGCAGGTCTCATTTTCAAAGTCCAATAACCAAAGAACGCATGCAGCAAATACGTTTGGAGTCCAGGCAAAACGGACCCTAACGTGCACTAAAATATCAATCTGCAATTTGGGGGACTGGACTGAAGGACTCTTGTTTTCTCCCAGACTGAGCTTCCAATTGTGCTTCCTGTCACGGTGTCATAACTTGCACTCTGACAACAGTGCAAACACCACTCTTGTGATGCTCTTTTCAACTTCCTGTCCCAAGCCTGGAACCAGATGTGCAGCCTTCTCAAATTGTTATAAAAGCTTGCGGGGCCATTTGGACCAACTTCTCTGCTCCTCTTTATGTAAACATTTCTCCTCATCTTTGTTGTGCTTTATTAAAAACCTTCCCTGACCGGGAATCGAACCCGGGCCGCGGCGGTGAGAGCGCCGAATCCTAGCCACTAGACCACCAGGGAATCGCTGGTGAGTGCTCTGAAGCCATGAGCTCTCCCAGCAGTTCTTAACCGCGATCAGTCCTTCATTGAGCCGTGTTCACGTCTACTACTGATAAGGTGGGAGACAATATATCCTTGCACATTATCCCTTAAAAATCTTTCAAATAACTTCCACACCACAGATGTTGAGGCTCACTAAGTCTTTCATCAAGTGGCGGGGATTTTGGTCTCGTTTTAAAGATTAGCACCATTTATGCTTTTTGCCAAACTTTTGGCACCATGCCAAATGAGAGAGACTCCTTGAAGATTGTAAAATTCCTTGTTCCAATATTAATCTCTCAGGATTAAAACTTGAAATCAGATGCGCAGACTTTTCAATTTGTTAGAAAAGCTCGCGGGACCATTCGGACCAACTTCTCTGCTCCTCTCCATGTAAACATTTCTCCTCATCTTTGCTGTACTTTATTAAAAACGTTCCCTGACCGGGAATCGAACCCGGGCCGTGGCGGTGAGAGCGCCGAATCCTAGCCACTAGACCACCAGGGAATCGCTGTCGGTTGGTTTGGAACCATGAACTCTCCCAGCAGTTCTTAACCGCGGTCAGTGCTTCATTAAGCCGTGTTAACGTCTACTAATGAAAATATTGGAGAAAATATATTCCTGCACATTATCCCTTAAAAAAATCTTTCAAATAAAACTTGAAAGCTTAAAGGGAAGTGCTCCAGGTGAGGCTTGAACTCACAACCTCGGCATTGCTCAACAAATACTGCCTTATAAGTACCGCGCGCTAACCGATTGCGCCACTGGAGCTTCGTGCTGGTGTCGCCTTACACTCGGTTTTCTTGTTTTGTCACTTGCAAACTTAACGCTCCTCTGTGGGACAGCGAAAATTGATGAAAAGGCTTCTTGCACATTAAGAAAGGTAGCTTGACCAAAGTTCGCTTGAAGCCTTTTCAGTCCACAAGCCAATTGTCTGTTTTTTCTTTCAAAATAGGCGTGTGGAAAGCTTTGTGATTCCCATGCAAGCTTGTAGAGCCATGCTTAAAGGGGTGGTTTTGGGACATGGATTTCGAGTGGAATTGATTCCTGGCGTAAAAAAAACCTTGCCTACCGGCAGATGTCTTGCCAATGGCGTTACACTGGGCCCAAACGGTCACTTGCTCGATTGAGAGCACCCCAGATGGGACTCGAACCCACAATCCCTGGCTTAGGAGGCCAGTGCCTTATCCATTAGGCCACTGGGGCATGTGGTAGCAGCACTGGCTGGTTTTGGTGGCTGCAAACTAGGTTCAGAGAGCCCGCATTATGACTCTAGTTTGTTGCCCGACATACGAGATCGACTGATCGCTCTGGGCTAAAACAGTCAATTAGAAAAAAAAACAACCAAGCAAACACTACTTTTGGAATGTCTTTTGAAAAGAGCCCCAAAAATTGGACGTTCCTCTGGAAAATCACCTCTTTGGCACCTGCTTGATTTGCCTGGTTGACTTCTACTGGGAGTGCTACTGAGCATGTGCAAGACGTTTGCATACTAAGACTTCCTGGTTTTCAATAGACGCTTCAAGGTGAGCACGTCAAGGAGGCGCAGGTCTCATTTTCAAAGTCCAATAACCAAAGAACGCATGCAGCAAATACGTTTGGAGTCCAGGCAAAACGGACCCTAACGTGCACTAAAATATCAATCTGCAATTTGGGGGACTGGACTGAAGGACTCTTGTTTTCTCCCAGACTGAGCTTCCAATTGTGCTTCCTGTCACGGTGTCATAACTTGCACTCTGACAACAGTGCAAACACCACTCTTGTGATGCTCTTTTCAACTTCCTGTCCCAAGCCTGGAACCAGATGTGCAGCCTTCTCAAATTGTTATAAAAGCTTGCGGGGCCATTCGGACCAACTTCTCTGCTCCTCTTTATGTAAACATTTCTCCTCGTCTTTGTTGTGCTTTATTAAAAACCTTCCCTGACCGGGAATCGAACACGGGCCGCGGCGGTGAGAGCACCGAATCCTAGCCACTAGACCACCAGGGAATCGCTGGCGAGTGCTCTGACGCCATGAGCTCTCCCAGCAGTTCTTAACCGCGATCAGTCCTTCATTGAGCCGTGTTCACGTCTACTACTGATAAGGTGGGAGACAATATATCCTTGCACATTATCCCTTAAAAATCTTTCAAATAACTTCCACACCACAGATGTTGAGGCTCACTAAGTCTTTCATCCAGTGGCGGGGATTTTGGTCTCGTTTTAAAGATTAGCACCATTTATGCTTTTTGCCAAACTTTTGGCACCATGCCAAATGAGAGAGACTCCTTGAAGATTGTAAAATTCCTTGTTCCAATATTAATCTCTCAGGATTAAAACTTGAAATCAGATGCGCAGACTTTTCAACTTGTTAGAAAAGCTCGCGGGACCATTCGGACCAACTTCTCTGCTCCTCTCCATGTAAACATTTCTCCTCATCTTTGCTGTACTTTATTAAAAACGTTCCCTGACCGGGAATCGAACCCGGGCCGCGGCGGTGAGAGCGCCGAATCCTAGCCACTAGACCACCAGGGAATCGCTGTCGGTTGGTTTGGAACCATGAACTCTCCCAGCAGTTCTTAACCGCGGTCAGTGCTTCATTAAGCCGTGTTAACGTCTACTAATGAAAATATTGGAGAAAATATATTCCTGCACATAATCCCTTAAAAAAATCTTTCAAATAAAACTTGAAAGCTTAAAGGGAAGTGCTCCAGGTGAGGCTTGAACTCACAACCTCGGCATTGCTCAACAAATACTGCCTTATAAGTACCGCGCGCTAACCGATTGCGCCACTGGAGCTTCGTGCTGGTGTCAGCTTACACTCGGTTTTCTTGTTTTGTCACTTGCAAACTTAACGCTCCTCTGTGGGACAGCGAAAATTGATGAAAAGGCTTCTTGCACATTAAGAAAGGTAGCTTGACCAAAGTTCGCTTGAAGCCTTTTCAGTCCACAAGCCAATTGTCTGTTTTTTCTTTCAAAATAGGCGTGTGGAAAGCTTTGTGATTCCCATGCAAGCTTGTAGAGCCATGCTTAAAGGGGTGGTTTTGGGACATGGATTTCGAGTGGAATTGATTCCTGGCGTAAAAAAAAACCTTGCCTACCGGCAGATGTCTTGCCAATGGTGTTACACTGGGCCGAAACGGTCACTTGCTCGATTGAGAGCACCCCAGATGGGACTCGAACCCACAATCCCTGGCTTAGGAGGCCAGTGCCTTATCCATTAGGCCACTGGGGCATGTGGTAGCAGCACTGGCTGGTTTTGGTGGCTGCAAACTAGGTTCAGAGAGCCCTCATTATGACTCTAGTTTGTTGCCCGACATACGAGATCGACTGATCGCTCTGGGCTAAAACAGTCAATTAGAAAAAAAAACAACCAAGCAAACACTACTTTTGGAATGTCTTTTGAAAAGAGCCCCAAAAATTGGACGTTCCTCTGGAAAATCACCTCTTTGGCACCTGCTTGATTTGCCTGGTTGACTTCTACTGGGAGTGCTACTGAGCATGTGCAAGACGTTTGCATACTAAGACTTCCTGGTTTTCAATAGACGCTTCAAGGTGAGCACGTCAAGGAGGCGCAGGTCTCATTTTCAAAGTCCAATAACCAAAGAACGCATGCAGCAAATACGTTTGGAGTCCAGGCAAAACGGACCCTAACGTGCACTAAAATATCAATCTGCAATTTGGGGGACTGGACTGAAGGACTCTTGTTTTCTCCCAGACTGAGCTTCCAATTGTGCTTCCTGTCACGGTGTCATAACTTGCACTCTGACAACAGTGCAAACACCACTCTTGTGATGCTCTTTTCAACTTCCTGTCCCAAGCCTGGAACCAGATGTGCAGCCTTCTCAAATTGTTATAAAAGCTTGCGGGGCCATTCGGACCAACTTCTCTGCTCCTCTTTATGTAAACATTTCTCCTCGTCTTTGTTGTGCTTTATTAAAAACCTTCCCTGACCGGGAATCGAACCCGGGCCGCGGCGGTGAGAGCGCCGAATCCTAGCCACTAGACCACCAGGGAATCGCTGGTGAGTGCTTTGAAGCCATGAGCTCTCCCAGCAGTTCTTAACCGCGATCAGTCCTTCATTGAGCCGTGTTCACGTCTACTACTGATAAGGTGGGAGACAATATATCCTTGCACATTATCCCTTAAAAATCTTTCAAATAACTTCCACACCACAGATGTTGAGGCTCACTAAGTCTTTCATCCAGTGGCGGGGATTTTGGTCTCGTTTTAAAGATTAGCACCATTTATGCTTTTTGCCAAACTTTTGGCACCATGCCAAATGAGAGAGACTCCTTGAAGATTGTAAAATTCCTTGTTCCAATATTAATCTCTCAGGATTAAAACTTGAAATCAGATGCGCAGACTTTTCAACTTGTCTGCTCCTCTCCATATAAACATTTCTCCTCATCTTTGCTGTACTTTATTAAAAACGTTCCCTGACCGGGAATCGAACCCGGGCCGCGGCGGTGAGAGCGCCGAATCCTAGCCACTAGACCACCAGGGAATCGCTGTCGGTTGGTTTGGAACCATGAACTCTCCCAGCAGTTCTTAACCGCGGTCAGTGCTTCATTAAGCCGTGTTAACGTCTACTAATGAAAATATTGGAGAAAATATATTCCTGCACATTATCCCTTAAAAAAATCTTTCAAATAAAACTTGAAAGCTTAAAGGGAAGTGCTCCAGGTGAGGCTTGAACTCACAACCTCGGCATTGCTCAACAAATACTGCCTTATAAGTACCGCGCGCTAACCGATTGCGCCACTGGAGCTTCGTGCTGGTGTCACCTTACACTCGGTTTTCTTGTTTTGTCACTTGCAAACTTAACGCTCCTCTGTGGGACAGCGAAAATTGATGAAAAGGCTTCTTGCACATTAAGAAAGGTAGCTTGACCAAAGTTCGCTTGAAGCCTTTTCAGTCCACAAGCCAATTGTCTGTTTTTTCTTTCAAAATAGGCGTGTGGAAAGCTTTGTGATTCCCATGCAAGCTTGTAGAGCCATGCTTAAAGGGGTGGTTTTGGGACATGGATTTCGAGTGGAATTGATTCCTGGCGTAAAAAAAAACCTTGCCTACCGGCAGATGTCTTGCCAATGGTGTTACACTGGGCCGAAACGGTCACTTGCTCGATTGAGAGCACCCCAGATGGGACTCGAACCCACAATCCCTGGCTTAGGAGGCCAGTGCCTTATCCATTAGGCCACTGGGGCATGTGGTAGCAGCACTGGCTGGTTTTGGTGGCTGCAAACTAGGTTCAGAGAGCCCTCATTATGACTCTAGTTTGTTGCCCGACATACGAGATCGACTGATCGCTCTGGGCTAAAACAGTCAATTAGAAAAAAAAACAACCAAGCAAACACTACTTTTGGAATGTCTTTTGAAAAGAGCCCCAAAAATTGGACCTCTGGAAAATCACCTCTTTGGCACCTGCTTGATTTGCCTGGTTGACTTCTACTGGGAGTGCTACTGAGCATGTGCAAGACGTTTGCATACTAAGACTTCCTGGTTTTCAATAGACGCTTCAAGGTGAGCACGTCAAGGAGGCGCAGGTCTCATTTTCAAAGTCCAATAACCAAAGAACGCATGCAGCAAATACGTTTGGAGTCCAGGCAAAACGGACCCTAACGTGCACTAAAATATCAATCTGCAATTTGGGGGACTGGACTGAAGGACTCTTGTTTTCTCCCAGACTGAGCTTCCAATTGTGCTTCCTGTCACGGTGTCATAACTTGCACTCTGACAACAGTGCAAACACCACTCTTGTGATGCTCTTTTCAACTTCCTGTCCCAAGCCTGGAACCAGATGTGCAGCCTTCTCAAATTGTTATAAAAGCTTGCGGGGCCATTCGGACCAACTTCTCTGCTCCTCTTTATGTAAACATTTCTCCTCATCTTTGTTGTGCTTTATTAAAAACCTTCCCTGACCGGGAATCGAACCCGGGCCGCGGCGGTGAGAGCGCCGAATCCTAGCCACTAGACCACCAGGGAATCGCTGGCGAGTGCTCTGAAGCCATGAGCTCTCCCAGCAGTTCTTAACCGCTATCAGTCCTTCATTGAGCCGTGTTCACGTCTACTACTGATAAGGTGGGAGACAATATATCCTTGCACATTATCCCTTAAAAATCTTTCAAATAACTTCCACACCACAGATGTTGAGGCTCACTAAGTCTTTCATCCAGTGGCGGGGATTTTGGTCTCGTTTTAAAGATTAGCACCATTTATGCTTTTTGCCAAACTTTTGGCACCATGCCAAATGAGAGAGACTCCTTGAAGATTGTAAAATTCCTTGTTCCAATATTAATCTCTCAGGATTAAAACTTGAAATCAGATGCGCAGACTTTTCAACTTGTTAGAGAAGCTCGCGGGACCATTCGGACCAACTTCTCTGCTCCTCTCCATGTAAACATTTCTCCTCATCTTTGCTGTACTTTATTAAAAACGTTCCCTGACCGGGAATCGAACCCGGGCCGCGGCGGTGAGAGCGCCGAATCCTAGCCACTAGACCACCAGGGAATCGCTGTCGGTTGGTTTAGGAACCATGAACTCTCCCAGCAGTTCTTAACCGCGGTCAGTGCTCCATTAAGCCGTGTTAACGTCTACTAATGAAAATATTGGAGAAAATATATTCCTGCACATTATCCCTTAAAAAAATCTTTCAAATAAAACTTGAAAGCTTAAAGGGAAGTGCTCCAGGTGTGGCTTGAACTCACAACCTCGGCATCGCTCAACAAATACTGCCTTAGAAGTACCGCGCGCTAACCGATTGCGCCACTGGAGCTTCGTGCTGGTGTCAGCTTACACTCGGTTTTCTTGTTTTCTCACTTGCAACCTTAACGCTCCTCTGTGGCACAGCGAAAATTGATGAAAAGGCTTCTTGCACATTAAGAAAGGTAGCTTGACCAAAGTTCGCTTGAAGCCTTTTCAGTCCACAAGCCAATTGTCTGTTTTTTCTTTCAAAATAGGCGTGTGGAAAGCTTTGTGATTCCCATGCAAGCTTGTAGAGCCATGCTTAAAGGGGTGGTTTTGGGACATGGATTTCGAGTGGAATTGATTCCTGGCGTAAAAAAAAACCTTGCCTACCGGCAGATGTCTTGCCAATGGCGTTACACTGGGCCGAAACGGTCACTTGCTCGATTGAGAGCACCCCAGATGGGACTCGAACCCACAATCCCTGGCTTAGGAGGCCAGTGCCTTATCCATTAGGCCACTGGGGCATGTGGTAGCAGCACTGGCTGGTTTTGGTGGCTGCAAACTAGGTTCAGAGAGCCCTCATTATGACTCTAGTTTGTTGCCCGACATACGAGATCGACTGATCGCTCTGGGCTAAAACAGTCAATTAGAAAAAAAAACAACCAAGCAAACACTACTTTTGGAATGTCTTTTGAAAAGAGCCCCAAAAATTGGACGTTCCTCTGGAAAATCACCTCTTTGGCACCTGCTTGATTTGCCTGGTTGACTTCTACTGGGAGTGCTACTGAGCATGTGCAAGACGTTTGCATACTAAGACTTCCTGGTTTTCAATAGACGCTTCAAGGTGAGCACGTCAAGGAGGCGCAGGTCTCATTTTCAATGTCCAATAACCAAAGAACGCATGCAGCAAATACGTTTGGAGTCCAGGCAAAACGGACCCTAACGTGCACTAAAATATCAATCTGCAATTTGGGGGACTGGACTGAAGGACTCTTGTTTTCTCCCAGACTGAGCTTCCAATTGTGCTTCCTGTCACGGTGTCATAACTTGCACTCTGACAACAGTGCAAACACCACTCTTGTGATGCTCTTTTCAACTTCCTGTCCCAAGCCTGGAACCAGATGTGCAGCCTTCTCAAATTGTTATAAAAGCTTGCGGGGCCATTCGGACCAACTTCTCTGCTCCTCTTTATGTAAACATTTCTCCTCATCTTTGTTGTGCTTTATTAAAAACCTTCCCTGACCGGGAATCGAACCCGGGCCGCGACGGTGAGAGCGCCGAATCCTAGCCACTAGACCACCAGGGAATCGCTGGCGAGTGCTCTGAAGCCATGAGCTCTCCCAGCAGTTCTTAACCGCGATCAGTCCTTCATTGAGCCGTGTTCACGTCTACTACTGATAAGGTGGGAGACAATATATCCTTGCACATTATCCCTTAAAAATCTTTCAAATAACTTCCACACCACAGATGTTGAGGCTCACTAAGTCTTTCATCCAGTGGCGGGGATTTTGGTCTCGTTTTAAAGATTAGCACCATTTATGCTTTTTGCCAAACTTTTGGCACCATGCCAAATGAGAGAGACTCCTTGAAGATTGTAAAATTCCTTGTTCCAATATTAATCTCTCAGGATTAAAACTTGAAATCAGATGCGCAGACTTTTCAACTTGTTAGAAAAGCTCGCGGGACCATTCGGACCAACTTCTCTGCTCCTCTCCATGTAAACATTTCTCCTCATCTTTGCTGTACTTTATTAAAAACGTTCCCTGACCGGGAATCGAACCCGGGCCGCGGCGGTGAGAGCGCCGAATCCTAGCCACTAGACCACCAGGGAATCGCTGTCGGTTGGTTTAGGAACCATGAACTCTCCCAGCAGTTCTTAACCGCGGTCAGTGCTTCATTAAGCCGTGTTAACGTCTACTAATGAAAATATTGGAGAAAATATATTCCTGCACATTATCCCTTAAAAAAATCTTTCAAATAAAACTTGAAAGCTTAAAGGGAAGTGCTCCAGGTGAGGCTTGAACTCACAACCTCGGCATCGCTCAACAAATACTGCCTTATAAGTACCGCGCGCTAACCGATTGCGCCACTGGAGCTTCGTGCTGGTGTCAGCTTACACTCGGTTTTCTTGTTTTCTCACTTGCAACCTTAACGCTCCTCTGTGGCACAGCGAAAATTGATGAAAAGGCTTCTTGCACATTAAGAAAGGTAGCTTGACCAAAGTTCGCTTGAAGCCTTTTCAGTCCACAAGCCAATTGTCTGTTTTTTCTTTCAAAATAGGCGTGTGGAAAGCTTTGTGATTCCCATGCAAGCTTGTAGAGCCATGCTTAAAGGGGTGGTTTTGGGACATGGATTTCGAGTGGAATTGATTCCTGGCGTAAAAAAAAACCTTGCCTACCGGCAGATGTCTTGCCAATGGCGTTACACTGGGCCGAAACGGTCACTTGCTCGATTGAGAGCACCCCAGATGGGACTTGAACCCACAAACCCTGGCTTAGGAGGCCAGTGCCTTATCCATTAGGCCACTGGGGCATGTGGTAGCAGCACTGGCTGGTTTTGGTGGCTGCAAACTAGGTTCAGAGAGCCCTCATTATGACTCTAGTTTGTTGCCCGACATACGAGATCGACTGATCGCTCTGGGCTAAAACAGTCAATTAGAAAAAAAAACAACCAAGCAAACACTACTTTTGGAATGTCTTTTGAAAAGAGCCCCAAAAATTGGACGTTCCTCTGGAAAATCACCTCTTTGGCACCTGCTTGATTTGCCTGGTTGACTTCTACTGGGAGTGCTACTGAGCATGTGCAAGACGTTTGCATACTAAGACTTCCTGGTTTTCAATAGACGCTTCAAGGTGAGCACGTCAAGGAGGCGCAGGTCTCATTTTCAATGTCCAATAACCAAAGAACGCATGCAGCAAATACGTTTGGAGTCCAGGCAAAACGGACCCTAACGTGCACTAAAATATCAATCTGCAATTTGGGGGACTGGACTGAAGGACTCTTGTTTTCTCCCAGACTGAGCTTCCAATTGTGCTTCCTGTCACGGTGTCATAACTTGCACTCTGACAACAGTGCAAACACCACTCTTGTGATGCTCTTTTCAACTTCCTGTCCCAAGCCTGGAACCAGATGTGCAGCCTTCTCAAATTGTTATAAAAGCTTGCGGGGCCATTCGGACCAACTTCTCTGCTCCTCTTTATGTAAACATTTCTCCTCATCTTTGTTGTGCTTTATTAAAAACCTTCCCTGACCGGGAATCGAACCCGGGCCGCGGCGGTGAGAGCGCCGAATCCTAGCCACTAGACCACCAGGGAATCGCTGGCGAGTGCTCTGAAGCCATGAGCTCTCCCAGCAGTTCTTAACCGCGATCAGTCCTTCATTGAGCCGTGTTCACGTCTACTACTGATAAGGTGGGAGACAATATATCCTTGCACATTATCCCTTAAAAATCTTTCAAATAACTTCCACACCACAGATGTTGAGGCTCACTAAGTCTTTCATCCAGTGGCGGGGATTTTGGTCTCGTTTTAAAGATTAGCACCATTTATGCTTTTTGCCAAACTTTTGGCACCATGCCAAATGAGAGAGACTCCTTGAAGATTGTAAAATTCCTTGTTCCAATATTAATCTCTCAGGATTAAAACTTGAAATCAGATGCGCAGACTTTTCAACTTGTTAGAAAAGCTCGCGGGACCATTCGGACCAACTTCTCTGCTCCTCTCCATGTAAACATTTCTCCTCATCTTTGCTGTACTTTATTAAAAACGTTCCCTGACCGGGAATCGAACCCGGGCCGCGGCGGTGAGAGCGCCGAATCCTAGCCACTAGACCACCAGGGAATCGCTGTCGGTTGGTTTAGGAACCATGAACTCTCCCAGCAGTTCTTAACCGCGGTCAGTGCTTCATTAAGCCGTGTTAACGTCTACTAATGAAAATATTGGAGAAAATATATTCCTGCACATTATCCCTTAAAAAAATCTTTCAAATAAAACTTGAAAGCTTAAAGGGAAGTGCTCCAGGTGAGGCTTGAACTCACAACCTCGGCATCGCTCAACAAATACTGCCTTAAAAGTACCGCGCGCTAACCGATTGCGCCACTGGAGCTTCGTGCTGGTGTCAGCTTACACTCGGTTTTCTTGTTTTCTCACTTGCAACCTTAACGCTCCTCTGTGGCACAGCGAAAATTGATGAAAAGGCTTCTTGCACATTAAGAAAGGTAGCTTGACCAAAGTTCGCTTGAAGCCTTTTCAGTCCACAAGCCAATTGTCTGTTTTTTCTTTCAAAATAGGCGTGTGGAAAGCTTTGTGATTCCCATGCAAGCTTGTAGAGCCATGCTTAAAGGGGTGGTTTTGGGACATGGATTTCGAGTGGAATTGATTCCTGGCGTAAAAAAAAACCTTGCCTACCGGCAGATGTCTTGCCAATGGTGTTACACTGGGCCGAAACGGTCACTTGCTCGATTGAGAGCACCCCAGATGGGACTCGAACCCACAATCCCTGGCTTAGGAGGCCAGTGCCTTATCCATTAGGCCACTGGGGCATGTGGTAGCAGCACTGGCTGGTTTTGGTGGCTGCAAACTAGGTTCAGAGAGCCCTCATTATGACTCTAGTTTGTTGCCCGACATACGAGATCGACTGATCGCTCTGGGCTAAAACAGTCAATTAGGAAAAAAAACAACCAAGCAAACACTACTTTTGGAATGTCTTTTGAAAAGAGCCCAAAAAATTGGACGTTCCTCTGGAAAATCACCTCTTTGGCACCTGCTTGATTTGCCTGGTTGACTTCTACTGGGAGTGCTACTGAGCATGTGCAAGACGTTTGCATACTAAGACTTCCTGGTTTTCAATAGACGCTTCAAGGTGAGCACGTCAAGGAGGCGCAGGTCTCATTTTCAAAGTCCAATAACCAAAGAACGCATGCAGCAAATACGTTTGGAGTCCAGGCAAAACGGACCCTAACGTGCACTAAAATATCAATCTGCAATTTGGGGGACTGGACTGAAGGACTCTTGTTTTCTCCCAGACTGAGCTTCCAATTGTGCTTCCTGTCACGGTGTCATAACTTGCACTCTGACAACAGTGCAAACACCACTCTTGTGATGCTCTTTTCAACTTCCTGTCCCAAGCCTGGAACCAGATGTGCAGCCTTCTCAAATTGTTATAAAAGCTTGCGGGGCCATTCGGACCAACTTCTCTGCTCCTCTTTATGTAAACATTTCTCCTCATCTTTGTTGTGCTTTATTAAAAACCTTCCCTGACCGGGAATCGAACCCGGGCCGCGGCGGTGAGAGCGCCGAATCCTAGCCACTAGACCACCAGGGAATCGCTGGCGAGTGCTCTGAAGCCATGAGCTCTCCCAGCAGTTCTTAACCGCGATCAGTCCTTCATTGAGCCGTGTTCACGTCTACTACTGATAAGGTGGGAGACAATATATCCTTGCACATTATCCCTTAAAAATCTTTCAAATAACTTCCACACCACAGATGTTGAGGCTCACTAAGTCTTTCATCCAGTGGCGGGGATTTTGGTCTCGTTTTAAAGATTAGCACCATTTATGCTTTTTGCCAAACTTTTGGCACCATGCCAAATGAGAGAGACTCCTTGAAGATTGTAAAATTCCTTGTTCCAATATTAATCTCTCAGGATTAAAACTTGAAATCAGATGCGCAGACTTTTCAACTTGTTAGAAAAGCTCGCGGGACCATTCGGACCAACTTCTCTGCTCCTCTCCATGTAAACATTTCTCCTCATCTTTGCTGTACTTTATTAAAAACGTTCCCTGACCGGGAATCGAACCCGGGCCGCGGCGGTGAGAGCGCCGAATCCTAGCCACTAGACCACCAGGGAATCATTGGCGAGTGCTCTGAAGTCATGAGCTCTCCCAGCAGTTCTTAACCACGATCAGTCCTTCATTGAGCCGTGTTCACGTCTACTACTGATAAGGTGGGAGACAATATATCCTTGCACATTATCCCTTAAAAATCTTTCAAATAACTTCCACACCACAGATGTTGAGGCTCACTAAGTCTTTCATCCAGTGGCGGGGATTTTGGTCTCGTTTTAAAGATTAGCACCATTTATGCTTTTTGCCAAACTTTTGGCACCATGCCAAATGAGAGAGACTCCTTGAAGATTGTAAAATTCCTTGTTCCAATATTAATCTCTCAGGATTAAAACTTGAAATCAGATGCGCAGACTTTTCAACTTGTTAGAAAAGCTCGCGGGACCATTCGGACCATCTTCTCTGCTCCTCTCCATGTAAACATTTCTCCTCATCTTTGCTGTACTTTATTAAAAGCGTTCCCTGACCGGGAATCGAACCCGGGCCGCGGCGGTGAGAGCGCCGAATACTAGCCACTAGACCACCAGGGAATCGCTGTTGGTTGGTTTGGAACCATGAACTCTCCCAGCAGTTCTTAACCGCGGTCAGTGCTTCATTAAGCCGTGTTAACGTCTACTAATGAAAATATTGGAGAAAATATATTCCTGCACATTATCCCTTAAAAAAATCTTTCAAATAAAACTTGAAAGCTTAAAGGGAAGTGCTCCAGGTGAGGCTTGAACTCACAACCTCGGCATTGCTCAACAAATACTGCCTTATAAGTACCGCGGGCTAACCGATTGCGCCACTGGAGCTTTGTGCTGGTGTCAGCTTACACTCGGTTTTCTTGTTTTCTCACTTGCAACCTTAACGCTCCTCTGTGGCACAGCGAAAATTGATGAAAAGGCTTCTTGCACATTAAGAAAGGTAGCTTGACCAAAGTTCGCTTGAAGCCTTTTCAGTCCACAAGCCAATTGTCTGTTTTTTCTTTCAAAATAGGCGTGTGGAAAGCTTTGTGATTCCCATGCAAGCTTGTAGAGCCATGCTTAAAGGGGTGGTTTTGGGACATGGATTTCGAGTGGAATTGATTCCTGGCTTAAAAAAAAACCTTGCCTACCGGCAGATGTCTTGCCAATGGCGTTACACTGGGCCGAAACGGTCACTTGCTCGATTGAGAGCACCCCAGATGGGACTTGAACCCACAATCCCTGGCTTAGGAGGCCAGTGCCTTATCCATTAGGCCACTGGGGCATGTGGTAGCAGCACTGGCTGGTTTTGGTGGCTGCAAACTAGGTTCAGAGAGCCCTCATTATGACTCTAGTTTGTTGCCCGACATACGAGATCGACTGATCGCTCTGGGCTAAAACAGTCAATTAGAAAAAAAAACAACCAAGCAAACACTACTTTTGGAATGTCTTTTGAAAAGAGCCCCAAAAATTGGACGTTCCTCTGGAAAATCACCTCTTTGGCACCTGCTTGATTTGCCTGGTTGACTTCTACTGGGAGTGCTACTGAGCATGTGCAAGACGTTTGCATACTAAGACTTCCTGGTTTTCAATAGACGCTTCAAGGTGAGCACGTCAAGGAGGCGCAGGTCTCATTTTCAAAGTCCAATAACCAAAGAACGCATGCAGCAAATACGTTTGGAGTCCAGGCAAAACGGACCCTAACGTGCACTAAAATATCAATCTGCAATTTGGGGGACTGGACTGAAGGACTCTTGTTTTCTCCCAGACTGAGCTTCCAATTGTGCTTCCTGTCACGGTGTCATAACTTGCACTCTGACAACAGTGCAAACACCACTCTTGTGATGCTCTTTTCAACTTCCTGTCCCAAGCCTGGAACCAGATGTGCAGCCTTCTCAAATTGTTATAAAAGCTTGCGGGGCCATTCGGACCAACTTCTCTGCTCCTCTTTATGTAAACATTTCTCCTCATCTTTGTTGTGCTTTATTAAAAACCTTCCCTGACCGGGAATCGAACCCAGGCCGCGGCGGTGAGAGCGCCGAATCCTAGCCACTAGACCACCAGGGAATCGCTGGCGAGTGCTCTGAAGCCATGAGCTCTCCCAGCAGTTCTTAACCGCGATCAGTCCTTCATTGAGCCGTGTTCACGTCTACTACTGATAAGGTGGGAGACAATATATCCTTGCACATTATCCCTTAAAAATCTTTCAAATAACTTCCACACCACAGATGTTGAGGCTCACTAAGTCTTTCATCCAGTGGCGGGGATTTTGGTCTCGTTTTAAAGATTAGCACCATTTATGCTTTTTGCCAAACTTTTGGCACCATGCCAAATGAGAGAGACTCCTTGAAGATTGTAAAATTCCTTGTTCCAATATTAATCTCTCAGGATTAAAACTTGAAATCAGATGCGCAGACTTTTCAACTTGTTAGAAAAGCTCGCGGGACCATTCGGACCAACTTCTCTGCTCCTCTCCATGTAAACATTTCTCCTCATCTTTGCTGTACTTTATTAAAAACGTTCCCTGACCGGGAATCGAACCCGGGCCGCGGCGGTGAGAGCGCCGAATCCTAGCCACTAGACCACCAGGGAATCGCTGTCGGTTGGTTTAGGAACCATGAACTCTCCCAGCAGTTCTTAACCGCGGTCAGTGCTTCATTAAGCCGTGTTAACGTCTACTAATGAAAATATTGGAGAAAATATATTCCTGCACATTATCCCTTAAAAAAATCTTTCAAATAAAACTTGAAAGCTTAAAGGGAAGTGCTCCAGGTGAGGATTGAACTCACAACCTCGGCATTGCTCAACAAATACTGCCTTATAAGTACCGCGCGCTAACCGATTGCGCCACTGGAGCTTTGTGCTGGTGTCAGCTTACACTCGGTTTTCTTGTTTTCTCACTTGCAACCTTAACGCTCCTCTGTGGCACAGCGAAAATTGATGAAAAGGCTTCTTGCACATTAAGAAAGGTAGCTTGACCAAAGTTCGCTTGAAGCCTTTTCAGTCCACAAGCCAATTGTCTGTTTTTTCTTTCAAAATAGGCGTGTGGAAAGCTTTGTGATTCCCATGCAAGCTTGTAGAGCCATGCTTAAAGGGGTGGTTTTGGGACATGGATTTCGAGTGGAATTGATTCCTGGCTTAAAAAAAAACCTTGCCTACCGGCAGATGTCTTGCCAATGGCGTTACACTGGGCCGAAACGGTCACTTGCTCGATGGAGAGCACCCCAGATGGGACTTGAACCCACAATCCCTGGCTTAGGAGGCCAGTGCCTTATCCATTAGGCCACTGGGGCATGTGGTAGCAGCACTGGCTGGTTTTGGTGGCTGCAAACTAGGTTCAGAGAGCCCTCATTATGACTCTAGTTTGTTGCCCGACATACGAGATCGACTGATCGCTCTGGGCTAAAACAGTCAATTAGAAAAAAAAACAACCAAGCAAACACTACTTTTGGAATGTCTTTTGAAAAGAGCCCCAAAAATTGGACGTTCCTCTGGAAAATCACCTCTTTGGCACCTGCTTGATTTGCCTGGTTGACTTCTACTGGGAGTGCTACTGAGCATGTGCAAGACGTTTGCATACTAAGACTTCCTGGTTTTCAATAGACGCTTCAAGGTGAGCACGTCAAGGAGGCGCAGGTCTCATTTTCAAAGTCCAATAACCAAAGAACGCATGCAGCAAATACGTTTGGAGTCCAGGCAAAACGGACCCTAACGTGCACTAAAATATCAATCTGCAATTTGGGGGACTGGACTGAAGGACTCTTGTTTTCTCCCAGACTGAGCTTCCAATTGTGCTTCCTGTCACGGTGTCATAACTTGCACTCTGACAACAGTGCAAACACCACTCTTGTGATGCTCTTTTCAACTTCCTGTCCCAAGCCTGGAACCAGATGTGCAGCCTTCTCAAATTGTTATAAAAGCTTGCGGGGCCATTCGGACCAACTTCTCTGCTCCTCTTTATGTAAACATTTCTCCTCATCTTTGTTGTGCTTTATTAAAAACCTTCCCTGACCGGGAATCGAACCCGGGCCGCGGCGGTGAGAGCGCCGAATCCTAGCCACTAGACCACCAGGGAATCGCTGGCGAGTGCTCTGAAGCCATGAGCTCTCCCAGCAGTTCTTAACCGCGATCAGTCCTTCATTGAGCCGTGTTCACGTCTACTACTGATAAGGTGGGAGACAATATATCCTTGCACATTATCCCTTAAAAATCTTTCAAATAACTTCCACACCACAGATGTTGAGGCTCACTAAGTCTTTCATCCAGTGGCGGGGATTTTGGTCTCGTTTTAAAGATTAGCACCATTTATGCTTTTTGCCAAACTTTTGGCACCATGCCAAATGAGAGAGACTCCTTGAAGATTGTAAAATTCCTTGTTCCAATATTAATCTCTCAGGATTAAAACTTGAAATCAGATGCGCAGACTTTTCAACTTGTTAGAAAAGCTCGCGGGACCATTCGGACCAACTTCTCTGCTCCTCTCCATGTAAACATTTCTCCTCATCTTTGCTGTACTTTATTAAAAACGTTCCCTGACCGGGAATCGAACCCGGGCCGCGGCGGTGAGAGCGCCGAATCCTAGCCACTAGACCACCAGGGAATCGCTGTCGGTTGGTTTAGGAACCATGAACTCTCCCAGCAGTTCTTAACCGCGGTCAGTGCTTCATTAAGCCGTGTTAACGTCTACTAATGAAAATATTGGAGAAAATATATTCCTGCACATTATCCCTTAAAAAATCTTTCAAATAAAACTTGAAAGCTTAAAGGGAAGTGCTCCAGGTGAGGCTTGAACTCACAACCTCGGCATTGCTCAACAAATACTGCCTTATAAGTACCGCGCGCTAACCGATTGCGCCACTGGAGCTTCGTGCTGGTGTCAGCTTACACTCGGTTTTCTTGTTTTCTCACTTGCAACCTTAACGCTCCTCTGTGGCACAGCGAAAATTGATGAAAAGGCTTCTTGCACATTAAGAAAGGTAGCTTGACCAAAGTTCGCTTGAAGCCTTTTCAGTCCACAAGCCAATTGTCTGTTTTTTCTTTCAAAATAGGCGTGTGGAAAGCTTTGTGATTCCCATGCAAGCTTGTAGAGCCATGCTTAAAGGGGTGGTTTTGGGACATGGATTTCGAGTGGAATTGATTCCTGGCGTAAAAAAAAACCTTGCCTACCGGCAGATGTCTTACCAATGGCGTTACACTGGGCTGAAACGGTCACTTGCTCGATTGAGAGCACCCCAGATGGGACTCGAACCCACAATCCCTGGCTTAGGAGGCCAGTGCCTTATCCATTAGGCCACTGGGGCATGTGGTGGCAGCACTGGCTGGTTTTGGTGGCTGCAAACTAGGTTCAGAGAGCCCTCATTATGACTCTAGTTTGTTGCCCGACATACGAGATCGACTGATCGCTCTGGGCTAAAACAGTCAATTAGAAAAAAAAACAACCAAGCAAACACTACTTTTGGAATGTCTTTTGAAAAGAGCCCCAAAAATTGGACGTTCCTCTGGAAAATCACCTCTTTGGCACCTGCTTGATTTGCCTGGTTGACTTCTACTGGGAGTGCTACTGAGCATGTGCAAGACGTTTGCATACTAAGACTTCCTGGTTTTCAATAGACGCTTCAAGGTGAGCACGTCAAGGAGGCGCAGGTCTCATTTTCAAAGTCCAATAACCAAAGAACGCATGCAGCAAATACGTTTGGAGTCCAGGCAAAACGGACCCTAACGTGCACTAAAATATCAATCTGCAATTTGGGGGACTGGACTGAAGGACTCTTGTTTTCTCCCAGACTGAGCTTCCAATTGTGCTTCCTGTCACGGTGTCATAACTTGCACTCTGACAACAGTGCAAACACCACTCTTGTGATGCTCTTTTCAACTTCCTGTCCCAAGCCTGGAACCAGATGTGCAGCCTTCTCAAATTGTTATAAAAGCTTGCGGGGCCATTCGGACCAACTTCTCTGCTCCTCTTTATGTAAACATTTCTCCTCATCTTTGTTGTGCTTTATTAAAAACCTTCCCTGACCGGGAATCGAACCCGGGGCGCGGCGGTGAGAGCGCAGAATCCTGGCCACTAGACCCCCAGGGAATCGCTGGCGAGTGCTCTGAAGCCATGAGCTCTCCCAGCAGTTCTTAACCGCGATCAGTCCTTCATTGAGCCGTGTTCACGTCTACTACTGATAAGGTGGGAGACAATATATCCTTGCACATTATCCCTTAAAAATCTTTCAAATAACTTCCACACCACAGATGTTGAGGCTCACTAAGTCTTTCATCCAGTGGCGGGGATTTTGGTCTCGTTTTAAAGATTAGCACCATTTATGCTTTTTGCCAAACTTTTGGCACCATGCCAAATGAGAGAGACTCCTTGAAGATTGTAAAATTCCTTGTTCCAATATTAATCTCTCAGGATTAAAACTTGAAATCAGATGCGCAGACTTTTCAACTTGTTAGAAAAGCTCGCGGGACCATTCGGACCAACTTCTCTGCTCCTCTCCATGTAAACATTTCTCCTCATCTTTGCTGTACTTTATTAAAAACGTTCCCTGACCGGGAATCGAACCCGGGCCGCGGCGAGAGCGCCGAATCCTAACCACTAGACCACCAGGGAATCGCTGTCGGTTGGTTTAGGAACCATGAACTCTCCCAGCAGTTCTTAACCGCGGTCAGTGCTTCATTAAGCCGTGTTAACGTCTACTAATGAAAATATTGGAGAAAATATATTCCTGCACATTATCCCTTAAAAAAATCTTTCAAATAAAACTTGAAAGCTTAAAGGGAAGTGCTCCAGGTGAGGCTTGAACTCACAACCTCGGCATTGCTCAACAAATACTGCCTTATAAGTACCGCGCGCTAACCGATTGCGCCACTGGAGCTTCGTGCTGGTGTCAGCTTACACTCGGTTTTCTTGTTTTCTCACTTGCAACCTTAACGCTCCTCTGTGGCACAGCGAAAATTGATGAAAAGGCTTCTTGCACATTAAGAAAGGTAGCTTGACCAAAGTTCGCTTGAAGCCTTTTCAGTCCACAAGCCAATTGTCTGTTTTTTCTTTCAAAATAGGCGTGTGGAAAGCTTTGTGATTCCCATGCAAGCTTGTAGAGCCATGCTTAAAGGGGTGGTTTTGGGACATGGATTTCGAGTGGAATTGATTCCTGGCGTAAAAAAAAACCTTGCCTACCGGCAGATGTCTTGCCAATGGCGTTACACTGGGCCGAAACGGTCACTTGCTCGATTGAGAGCACCCCAGATGGGACTCGAACCCACAATCCCTGGCTTAGGATGCCAGTGCCTTATCCATTAGGCCACTGGGGCATGTGGTAGCAGCACTGGCTGGTTTTGGTGGCTGCAAACTAGGTTCAGAGAGCCCTCATTATGACTCTAGTTTGTTGCCCGACATACGAGATCGACTGATCGCTCTGGGCTAAAACAGTCAATTAGAAAAAAAAACAACCAAGCAAACACTACTTTTGGAATGTCTTTTGAAAAGAGCCCCAAAAATTGGACGTTCCTCTGGAAAATCACCTCTTTGGCACCTGCTTGATTTGCCTGGTTGACTTCTACTGGGAGTGCTACTGAGTATGTGCAAGACGTTTGCATACTAAGACTTCCTGGTTTTCAATAGACGCTTCAAGGTGAGCACGTCAAGGAGGCGCAGGTCTCATTTTCAAAGTCCAATAACCAAAGAACGCATGCAGCAAATACGTTTGGAGTCCAGGCAAAACGGACCCTAACGTGCACTAAAATATCAATCTGCAATTTGGGGGACTGGACTGAAGGACTCTTGTTTTCTCCCAGACTGAGCTTCCAATTGTGCTTCCTGTCACGGTGTCATAACTTGCACTCTGACAACAGTGCAAACACCACTCTTGTGATGCTCTTTTCAACTTCCTGTCCCAAGCCTGGAACCAGATGTGCAGCCTTCTCAAATTGTTATAAAAGCTTGCGGGGCCATTCGGACCAACTTCTCTGCTCCTCTTTATGTAAACATTTCTCCTCATCTTTGTTGTGCTTTATTAAAAACCTTCCCTGACCGGGAATCGAACCCGGGCCGCGGCGGTGAGAGCGCCGAATCCTAGCCACTAGACCACCAGGGAATCGCTGGCGAGTGCTCTGAAGCCATGAGCTCTCCCAGCAGTTCTTAACCGCGATCAGTCCTTCATTGAGCCGTGTTCACGTCTACTACTGATAAGGTGGGAGACAATATATCCTTGCACATTATCCCTTAAAAATCTTTCAAATAACTTCCACACCACAGATGTTGAGGCTCACTAAGTCTTTCATCCAGTGGCGGGGATTTTGGTCTCGTTTTAAAGATTAGCACCATTTATGCTTTTTGCCAAACTTTTGGCACCATGCCAAATGAGAGAGACTCCTTGAAGATTGTAAAATTCCTTGTTCCAATATTAATCTCTCAGGATTAAAACTTGAAATCAGATGCGCAGACTTTTCAACTTGTTAGAAAAGCTCGCGGGACCATTCGGACCAACTTCTCTGCTCCTCTCCATGTAAACATTTCTCCTCATCTTTGCTGTACTTTATTAAAAACGTTCCCTGACCGGGAATCGAACCCGGGCCGCGGCGAGAGCGCCGAATCCTAACCACTAGACCACCAGGGAATCGCTGTCGGTTGGTTTAGGAACCATGAACTCTCCCAGCAGTTCTTAACCGCGGTCAGTGCTTCATTAAGCCGTGTTAACGTCTACTAATGAAAATATTGGAGAAAATATATTCCTGCACATTATCCCTTAAAAAAATCTTTCAAATAAAACTTGAAAGCTTAAAGGGAAGTGCTCCAGGTGAGGCTTGAACTCACAACCTCGGCATTGCTCAACAAATACTGCCTTATAAGTACCGCGCGCTAACCGATTGCGCCACTGGAGCTTCGTGCTGGTGTCAGCTTACACTCGGTTTTCTTGTTTTCTCACTTGCAACCTTAACGCTCCTCTGTGGCACAGCGAAAATTGATGAAAAGGCTTCTTGCACATTAAGAAAGGTAGCTTGACCAAAGTTCGCTTGAAGCCTTTTCAGTCCACAAGCCAATTGTCTGTTTTTTCTTTCAAAATAGGCGTGTGGAAAGCTTTGTGATTCCCATGCAAGCTTGTAGAGCCATGCTTAAAGGGGTGGTTTTGGGACATGGATTTCGAGTGGAATTGATTCCTGGCGTAAAAAAAAACCTTGCCTACCGGCAGATGTCTTGCCAATGGCGTTACACTGGGCCGAAACGGTCACTTGCTCGATTGAGAGCACCCCAGATGGGACTCGAACCCACAATCCCTGGCTTAGGATGCCAGTGCCTTATCCATTAGGCCACTGGGGCATGTGGTAGCAGCACTGGCTGGTTTTGGTGGCTGCAAACTAGGTTCAGAGAGCCCTCATTATGACTCTAGTTTGTTGCCCGACATACGAGATCGACTGATCGCTCTGGGCTAAAACAGTCAATTAGAAAAAAAAACAACCAAGCAAACACTACTTTTGGAATGTCTTTTGAAAAGAGCCCCAAAAATTGGACGTTCCTCTGGAAAATCACCTCTTTGGCACCTGCTTGATTTGCCTGGTTGACTTCTACTGGGAGTGCTACTGAGTATGTGCAAGACGTTTGCATACTAAGACTTCCTGGTTTTCAATAGACGCTTCAAGGTGAGCACGTCAAGGAGGCGCAGGTCTCATTTTCAAAGTCCAATAACCAAAGAACGCATGCAGCAAATACGTTTGGAGTCCAGGCAAAACGGACCCTAACGTGCACTAAAATATCAATCTGCAATTTGGGGGACTGGACTGAAGGACTCTTGTTTTCTCCCAGACTGAGCTTCCAATTGTGCTTCCTGTCACGGTGTCATAACTTGCACTCTGACAACAGTGCAAACACCACTCTTGTGATGCTCTTTTCAACTTCCTGTCCCAAGCCTGGAACCAGATGTGCAGCCTTCTCAAATTGTTATAAAAGCTTGCGGGGCCATTCGGACCAACTTCTCTGCTCCTCTTTATGTAAACATTTCTCCTCATCTTTGTTGTGCTTTATTAAAAACCTTCCCTGACCGGGAATCGAACCCGGGCCGCGGCGGTGAGAGCGCCGAATCCTAGCCACTAGACCACCAGGGAATCCCTGGCGAGTGCTCTGAAGCCATGAGCTCTCCCAGCAGTTCTTAACCGCGATCAGTCCTTCATTGAGCCGTGTTCACGTCTACTACTGATAAGGTGGGAGACAATATATCCTTGCACATTATCCCTTAAAAATCTTTCAAATAACTTCCACACCACAGATGTTGAGGCTCACTAAGTCTTTCATCCAGTGGCGGGGATTTTGGTCTCGTTTTAAAGATTAGCACCATTTATGCTTTTTGCCAAACTTTTGGCACCATGCCAAATGAGAGAGACTCCTTGAAGATTGTAAAATTCCTTGTTCCAATATTAATCTCTCAGGATTAAAACTTGAAATCAGATGCGCAGACTTTTCAACTTGTTAGAAAAGCTCGCGGGACCATTCGGACCAACTTCTCTGCTCCTCTCCATGTAAACATTTCTCCTCATCTTTGCTGTACTTTATTAAAAACGTTCCCTGACCGGGAATCGAACCCGGGCCGCGGCGGTGAGAGCGCCGAATCCTAGCCACTAGACCACCAGGGAATCATTGGCGAGTGCTCTGAAGTCATGAGCTCTCCCAGCAGTTCTTAACCACGATCAGTCCTTCATTGAGCCGTGTTCACGTCTACTACTGATAAGGTGGGAGACAATATATCCTTGCACATTATCCCTTAAAAATCTTTCAAATAACTTCCACACCACAGATGTTGAGGCTCACTAAGTCTTTCATCCAGTGGCGGGGATTTTGGTCTCGTTTTAAAGATTAGCACCATTTATGCTTTTTGCCAAACTTTTGGCACCATGCCAAATGAGAGAGACTCCTTGAAGATTGTAAAATTCCTTGTTCCAATATTAATCTCTCAGGATTAAAACTTGAAATCAGATGCGCAGACTTTTCAACTTGTTAGAAAAGCTCGCGGGACCATTCGGACCAACTTCTCTGCTCCTCTCCATGTAAACATTTTTCCTCATCTTTGCTGTACTTTATTAAAAGCGTTCCCTGACCGGGAATCGAACCCGGGCCGCGGCGGTGAGAGCGCCGAATCCTAGCCACTAGACCACCAGGGAATCGCTGTTGGTTGGTTTGGAACCATGAACTCTCCCAGCAGTTCTTAACCGCGGTCAGTGCTTCATTAAGCCGTGTTAACGTCTACTAATGAAAATATTGGAGAAAATATATTCCTGCACATTATCCCTTAAAAAAATCTTTCAAATAAAACTTGAAAGCTTAAAGGGAAGTGCTCCAGGTGAGGCTTGAACTCACAACCTCGGCATTGCTCAACAAATACTGCCTTATAAGTACCGCGCGCTAACCGATTGCGCCACTGGAGCTTTGTGCTGGTGTCAGCTTACACTCGGTTTTCTTGTTTTCTCACTTGCAACCTTAACGCTCCTCTGTGGCACAGCGAAAATTGATGAAAAGGCTTCTTGCACATTAAGAAAGGTAGCTTGACCAAAGTTCGCTTGAAGCCTTTTCAGTCCACAAGCCAATTGTCTGTTTTTTCTTTCAAAATAGGCGTGTGGAAAGCTTTGTGATTCCCATGCAAGCTTGTAGAGCCATGCTTAAAGGGGTGGTTTTGGGACATGGATTTCGAGTGGAATTGATTCCTGGCTTAAAAAAAAACCTTGCCTACCGGCAGATGTCTTGCCAATGGCGTTACACTGGGCCGAAACGGTCACTTGCTCGATTGAGAGCACCCCAGATGGGACTTGAACCCACAATCCCTGGCTTAGGAGGCCAGTGCCTTATCCATTAGGCCACTGGGGCATGGGGTAGCAGCACTGGCTGGTTTTGGTGGCTGCAAACTAGGTTCAGAGAGCCCTCATTATGACTCTAGTTTGTTGCCCGACATACGAGATCGACTGATCGCTCTGGGCTAAAACAGTCAATTAGAAAAAAAAACAACCAAGCAAACACTACTTTTGGAATGTCTTTTGAAAAGAGCCCCAAAAATTGGACGTTCCTCTGGAAAATCACCTCTTTGGCACCTGCTTGATTTGCCTGGTTGACTTCTACTGGGAGTGCTACTGAGCATGTGCAAGACGTTTGCATACTAAGACTTCCTGGTTTTCAATAGACGCTTCAAGGTGAGCACGTCAAGGAGGCGCAGGTCTCATTTTCAAAGTCCAATAACCAAAGAACGCATGCAGCAAATACGTTTGGAGTCCAGGCAAAACGGACCCTAACGTGCACTAAAATATCAATCTGCAATTTGGGGGACTGGACTGAAGGACTCTTGTTTTCTCCCAGACTGAGCTTCCAATTGTGCTTCCTGTCACGGTGTCATAACTTGCACTCTGACAACAGTGCAAACACCACTCTTGTGATGCTCTTTTCAACTTCCTGTCCCAAGCCTGGAACCAGATGTGCAGCCTTCTCAAATTGTTATAAAAGCTTGCGGGGCCATTCGGACCAACTTCTCTGCTCCTCTTTATGTAAACATTTCTCCTCATCTTTGTTGTGCTTTATTAAAAACCTTCCCTGACCGGGAATCGAACCCGGGCCGCGGCGGTGAGAGCGCCGAATCCTAGCCACTAGACCACCAGGGAATCGCTGGCGAGTGCTCTGAAGCCATGAGCTCTCCCAGCAGTTCTTAACCGCGATCAGTCCTTCATTGAGCCGTGTTCACGTCTACTACTGATAAGGTGGGAGACAATATATCCTTGCACATTATCCCTTAAAAATCTTTCAAATAACTTCCACACCACAGATGTTGAGGCTCACTAAGTCTTTCATCCAGTGGCGGGGATTTTGGTCTCGTTTTAAAGATTAGCACCATTTATGCTTTTTGCCAAACTTTTGGCACCATGCCAAATGAGAGAGACTCCTTGAAGATTGTAAAATTCCTTGTTCCAATATTAATCTCTCAGGATTAAAACTTGAAATCAGATGCGCAGACTTTTCAACTTGTTAGAAAAGCTCGCGGGACCATTCGGACCAACTTCTCTGCTCCTCTCCATGTAAACATTTCTCCTCATCTTTGCTGTACTTTATTAAAAGCGTTCCCTGACCGGGAATCGAACCCGGGCCGCGGCGGTGAGAGCGCCGAATCCTAGCCACTAGACCACCAGGGAATCGCTGTCGGTTGGTTTAGGAACCATGAACTCTCCCAGCAGTTCTTAACCGCGGTCAGTGCTTCATTAAGCCGTGTTAACGTCTACTAATGAAAATATTGGAGAAAATATATTCCTGCACATTATCCCTTAAAAAAATCTTTCAAATAAAACTTGAAAGCTTAAAGGGAAGAGCTCCAGGTGAGGCTTGAACTCACAACCTCGGCATTGCTCAACAAATACTGCCTTATAAGTACCGCGCGCTAACCGATTGCGCCACTGGAGCTTCGTGCTGGTGTCAGCTTACACTCGGTTTTCTTGTTTTCTCACTTGCAACCTTAACGCTCCTCTGTGGCACAGCGAAAATTGATGAAAAGGCTTCTTGCACATTAAGAAAGGTAGCTTGACCAAAGTTCGCTTGAAGCCTTTTCAGTCCACAAGCCAATTGTCTGTTTTTTCTTTCAAAATAGGCGTGTGGAAAGCTTTGTGATTCCCATGCAAGCTTGTAGAGCCATGCTTAAAGGGGTGGTTTTGGGACATGGATTTCGAGTGGAATTGATTCCTGGCTTAAAAAAAAACCTTGCCTACCGGCAGATGTCTTGCCAATGGCGTTACACTGGGCCGAAACGGTCACTTGCTCGATTGAGAGCACCCCAGATGGGACTTGAACCCACAATCCCTGGCTTAGGAGGCCAGTGCCTTATCCATTAGGCCACTGGGGCATGTGGTAGCAGCACTGGCTGGTTTTGGTGGCTGCAAACTAGGTTCAGAGAGCCCTCATTATGACTCTAGTTTGTTGCCCGACATACGAGATCGACTGATCGCTCTGGGCTAAAACAGTCAATTAGAAAAAAAAACAACCAAGCAAACACTACTTTTGGAATGTCTTTTGAAAAGAGCCCCAAAAATTGGACGTTCCTCTGGAAAATCACCTCTTTGGCACCTGCTTGATTTGCCTGGTTGACTTCTACTGGGAGTGCTACTGAGCATGTGCAAGACGTTTGCATACTAAGACTTCCTGGTTTTCAATAGACGCTTCAAGGTGAGCACGTCAAGGAGGCGCAGGTCTCATTTTCAAAGTCCAATAACCAAAGAACGCATGCAGCAAATACGTTTGGAGTCCAGGCAAAACGGACCCTAACGTGCACTAAAATATCAATCTGCAATTTGGGGGACTGGACTGAAGGACTCTTGTTTTCTCCCAGACTGAGCTTCCAATTGTGCTTCCTGTCACGGTGTCATAACTTGCACTCTGACAACAGTGCAAACACCACTCTTGTGATGCTCTTTTCAACTTCCTGTCCCAAGCCTGGAACCAGATGTGCAGCCTTCTCAAATTGTTATAAAAGCTTGCGGGGCCATTCGGACCAACTTCTCTGCTCCTCTTTATGTAAACATTTCTCCTCATCTTTGTTGTGCTTTATTAAAAACCTTCCCTGACCGGGAATCGAACCCGGGCCGCGGCGGTGAGAGCGCCGAATCCTAGCCACTAGACCACCAGGGAATCGCTGGCGAGTGCTCTGAAGCCATGAGCTCTCCCAGCAGTTCTTAACCGCGATCAGTCCTTCATTGAGCCGTGTTCACGTCTACTACTGATAAGGTGGGAGACAATATATCCTTGCACATTATCCCTTAAAAATCTTTCAAATAACTTCCACACCACAGATGTTGAGGCTCACTAAGTCTTTCATCCAGTGGCGGGGATTTTGGTCTCGTTTTAAAGATTAGCACCATTTATGCTTTTTGCCAAACTTTTGGCACCATGCCAAATGAGAGAGACTCCTTGAAGATTGTAAAATTCCTTGTTCCAATATTAATCTCTCAGGATTAAAACTTGAAATCAGATGCGCAGACTTTTCAACTTGTTAGAAAAGCTCGCGGGACCATTCGGACCAACTTCTCTGCTCCTCTCCATGTAAACATTTCTCCTCATCTTTGCTGTACTTTATTAAAAGCGTTCCCTGACCGGGAATCGAACCCGGGCCGCGGCGGTGAGAGCGCCGAATCCTAGCCACTAGACCACCAGGGAATTGCTGTCGGTTGGTTTAGGAACCATGAACTCTCCCAGCAGTTCTTAACCGCGGTCAGTGCTTCATTAAGCCGTGTTAACGTCTACTAATGAAAATATTGGAGAAAATATATTCCTGCACATTATCCCTTAAAAAAATCTTTCAAATAAAACTTGAAAGCTTAAAGGGAAGAGCTCCAGGTGAGGCTTGAACTCACAACCTCGGCATTGCTCAACAAATACTGCCTTATAAGTACCGCGCGCTAACCGATTGCGCCACTGGAGCTTCGTGCTGGTGTCAGCTTACACTCGGTTTTCTTGTTTTCTCACTTGCAACCTTAACGCTCCTCTGTGGCACAGCGAAAATTGATGAAAAGGCTTCTTGCACATTAAGAAAGGTAGCTTGACCAAAGTTCGCTTGAAGCCTTTTCAGTCCACAAGCCAATTGTCTGTTTTTTCTTTCAAAATAGGCGTGTGGAAAGCTTTGTGATTCCCATGCAAGCTTGTAGAGCCATGCTTAAAGGGGTGGTTTTGGGACATGGATTTCGAGTGGAATTGATTCCTGGCTTAAAAAAAAACCTTGCCTACCGGCAGATGTCTTGCCAATGGCGTTACACTGGGCCGAAACGGTCACTTGCTCGATTGAGAGCACCCCAGATGGGACTTGAACCCACAATCCCTGGCTTAGGAGGCCAGTGCCTTATCCATTAGGCCACTGGGGCATGTGGTAGCAGCACTGGCTGGTTTTGGTGGCTGCAAACTAGGTTCAGAGAGCCCTCATTATGACTCTAGTTTGTTGCCCGACATACGAGATCGACTGATCGCTCTGGGCTAAAACAGTCAATTAGAAAAAAAAACAACCAAGCAAACACTACTTTTGGAATGTCTTTTGAAAAGAGCCCCAAAAATTGGACGTTCCTCTGGAAAATCACCTCTTTGGCACCTGCTTGATTTGCCTGGTTGACTTCTACTGGGAGTGCTACTGAGCATGTGCAAGACGTTTGCATACTAAGACTTCCTGGTTTTCAATAGACGCTTCAAGGTGAGCACGTCAAGGAGGCGCAGGTCTCATTTTCAAAGTCCAATAACCAAAGAACGCATGCAGCAAATACGTTTGGAGTCCAGGCAAAACGGACCCTAACGTGCACTAAAATATCAATCTGCAATTTGGGGGACTGGACTGAAGGACTCTTGTTTTCTCCCAGACTGAGCTTCCAATTGTGCTTCCTGTCACGGTGTCATAACTTGCACTCTGACAACAGTGCAAACACCACTCTTGTGATGCTCTTTTCAACTTCCTGTCCCAAGCCTGGAACCAGATGTGCAGCCTTCTCAAATTGTTATAAAAGCTTGCGGGGCCATTCGGACCAACTTCTCTGCTCCTCTTTATGTAAACATTTCTCCTCATCTTTGTTGTGCTTTATTAAAAACCTTCCCTGACCGGGAATCGAACCCGGGCCGCGGCGGTGAGAGCGCCGAATCCTAGCCACTAGACCACCAGGGAATCGCTGGCGAGTGCTCTGAAGCCATGAGCTCTCCCAGCAGTTCTTAACCGCGATCAGTCCTTCATTGAGCCGTGTTCACGTCTACTACTGATAAGGTGGGAGACAATATATCCTTGCACATTATCCCTTAAAAATCTTTCAAATAACTTCCACACCACAGATGTTGAGGCTCACTAAGTCTTTCATCCAGTGGCGGGGATTTTGGTCTCGTTTTAAAGATTAGCACCATTTATGCTTTTTGCCAAACTTTTGGCACCATGCCAAATGAGAGAGACTCCTTGAAGATTGTAAAATTCCTTGTTCCAATATTAATCTCTCAGGATTAAAACTTGAAATCAGATGCGCAGACTTTTCAACTTGTTAGAAAAGCTCGCGGGACCATTCGGACCAACTTCTCTGCTCCTCTCCATGTAAACATTTCTCCTCATCTTTGCTGTACTTTATTAAAAACGTTCCCTGACCGGGAATCGAACCCGGGCCGCGGCGGTGAGAGCGCCGAATCCTAGCCACTAGACCACCAGGGAATCGCTGTCGGTTGGTTTAGGAACCATGAACTCTCCCAGCAGTTCTTAACCGCGGTCAGTGCTTCATTAAGCCGTGTTAACGTCTACTAATGAAAATATTGGAGAAAATATATTCCTGCACATTATCCCTTAAAAAAATCTTTCAAATAAAACTTGAAAGCTTAAAGGGAAGTGCTCCAGGTGAGGCTTGAACTCACAACCTCGGCATTGCTCAACAAATACTGCCTTATAAGTACCGCGCGCTAACCGATTGCGCCACTGGAGCTTCGTGCTGGTGTTAGCTTACACTCGGTTTTCTTGTTTTCTCACTTGCAACCTTAACGCTCCTCTGTGGCACAGCGAAAATTGATGAAAAGGCTTCTTGCACATTAAGAAAGGTAGCTTGACCAAAGTTCGCTTGAAGCCTTTTCAGTCCACAAGACAATTGTCTGTTTTTTCTTTCAAAATAGGCGTGTGGAAAGCTTTGTGATTCCCATGCAAGCTTGTAGAGCCATGCTTAAAGGGGTGGTTTTGGGACATGGATTTCGAGTGGAATTGATTCCTGGCGTAAAAAAAAACCTTGCCTACCGGCAGATGTCTTGCCAATGGCGTTACACTGGGCCGAAACGGTCACTTGCTCGATTGAGAGCACCCCAGATGGGACTTGAACCCACAAACCCTGGCTTAGGAGGCCAGTGCCTTATCCATTAGGCCACTGGGGCATGTGGTAGCAGCACTGGCTGGTTTTGGTGGCTGCAAACTAGGTTCAGAGAGCCCTCATTATGACTCTAGTTTGTTGCCCGACATACGAGATCGACTGATCGCTCTGGGCTAAAACAGTCAATTAGAAAAAAAAACAACCAAGCAAACACTACTTTTGGAATGTCTTTTGAAAAGAGCCCCAAAAATTGGACGTTCCTCTGGAAAATCACCTCTTTGGCACCTGCTTGATTTGCCTGGTTGACTTCTACTGGGAGTGCTACTGAGCATGTGCAAGACGTTTGCATACTAAGACTTCCTGGTTTTCAATAGACGCTTCAAGGTGAGCACGTCAAGGAGGCGCAGGTCTCATTTTCAAAGTCCAATAACCAAAGAACGCATGCAGCAAATACGTTTGGAGTCCAGGCAAAACGGACCCTAACGTGCACTAAAATATCAATCTGCAATTTGGGGGACTGGACTGAAGGACTCTTGTTTTCTCCCAGACTGAGCTTCCAATTGTGCTTCCTGTCACGGTGTCATAACTTGCACTCTGACAACAGTGCAAACACCACTCTTGTGATGCTCTTTTCAACTTCCTGTCCCAAGCCTGGAACCAGATGTGCAGCCTTCTCAAATTGTTATAAAAGCTTGCGTGGCCATTCGGACCAACTTCTCTGCTCCTCTTTATGTAAACATTTCTCCTCATCTTTGTTGTGCTTTATTAAAAACCTTCCCTGACCGGGAATCGAACCCGGGCCGCGGCGGTGAGAGCGCCGAATCCTAGCCACTAGACCACCAGGGAATTGCTGGCGAGTGCTCTGAAGCCATGAGCTCTCCCAGCAGTTCTTAACCGCGATCAGTCCTTCATTGAGCCGTGTTCACGTCTACTACTGATAAGGTGGGAGACAATATATCCTTGCACATTATCCCTTAAAAATCTTTCAAATAACTTCCACACCACAGATGTTGAGGCTCACTAAGTCTTTCATCCAGTGGCGGGGATTTTGGTCTCGTTTTAAAGATTAGCACCATTTATGCTTTTTGCCAAACTTTTGGCACCATGCCAAATGAGAGAGACTCCTTGAAGATTGTAAAATTCCTTGTTCCAATATTAATCTCTCAGGATTAAAACTTGAAATCAGATGCGCAGACTTTTCAACTTGTTAGAAAAGCTCGCGGGACCATTCGGACCATCTTCTCTGCTCCTCTCCATGTAAACATTTCTCCTCATCTTTGCTGTACTTTATTAAAAACGTTCCCTGACCGGGAATCGAACCCGGGCCGCGGCGGTGAGAGCGCCGAATCCTAGCCACTAGACCACCAGGGAATCGCTGTCGGTTGGTTTAGGAACCATGAACTCTCCCAGCAGTTCTTAACCGCGGTCAGTGCTTCATTAAGCCGTGTTAACGTCTACTAATGAAAATATTGGAGAAAATATATTCCTGCACATTATCCCTTAAAAAAATCTTTCAAATAAAACTTGAAAGCTTAAAGGGAAGTGCTCCAGGTGAGGCTTGAACTCACAACCTCAGCATTGCTCAACAAATACTGCCTTATAAGTTCCACGCGCTAACCGATTGCGCCACTGGAGCTTCATGCTGGTGTCAGCTTACACTCGGTTTTCTTGTTTTCTCACTTGCAACCTTAACGCTCCTCTGTGGCACAGCGAAAATTGATGAAAAGGCTTCTTGCACATTAAGAAAGGTAGCTTGACCAAAGTTCGCTTGAAGCCTTTTCAGTCCACAAGCCAATTGTCTGTTTTTTCTTTCAAAATAGGCGTGTGGAAAGCTTTGTGATTCCCATGCAAGCTTGTACAGCCATGCTTAAAGGGGTGGTTTTGGGACATGGATTTCGAGTGGAATTGATTCCTGGCGTAAAAAAAAACCTCGCCTACCGTCAGATGTCTTGCCAATGGCGTTACACTGGGCCGAAACGGTCACTTGCTCGATTGAGAGCACCCCAGATGGGACTCGAACCCACAATCCCTGGCTTAGGAGGCCAGTGCCTTATCCATTAGGCCACTGGGGCATGTGGTAGCAGCACTGGCTGGTTTTGGTGGCTGCAAACTAGGTTCAGAGAGCCCTCATTATGACTCTAGTTTGTTGCCCGACATACGAGATCGACTGATCGCTCTGGGCTAAAACAGTCAATTAGAAAAAAAAACAACCAAGCAAACACTACTTTTGGAATGTCTTTTGAAAAGAGCCCCAAAAATTGGACGTTCCTCTGGAAAATCACCTCTTTGGCACCTGCTTGATTTGCCTGGTTGACTTCTACTGGGAGTGCTACTGAGCATGTGCAAGACGTTTGCATACTAAGACTTCCTGGTTTTCAATAGACGCTTCAAGGTGAGCACGTCAAGGAGGCGCAGGTCTCATTTTCAAAGTCCAATAACCAAAGAACGCATGCAGCAAATACGTTTGGAGTCCAGGCAAAACGGACCCTAACGTGCACTAAAATATCAATCTGCAATTTGGGGGACTGGACTGAAGGACTCTTGTTTTCTCCCAGACTGAGCTTCCAATTGTGCTTCCTGTCACGGTGTCATAACTTGCACTCTGACAACAGTGCAAACACCACTCTTGTGATGCTCTTTTCAACTTCCTGTCCCAAGCCTGGAACCAGATGTGCAGCCTTCTCAAATTGTTATAAAAGCTTGCGGGGCCATTCGGACCAACTTCTCTGCTCCTCTTTATGTAAACATTTCTCCTCATCTTTGTTGTGCTTTATTAAAAACCTTCCCTGACCGGGAATCGAACCCAGGCCGCGGCGGTGAGAGCGCCGAATCCTAGCCACTAGACCACCAGGGAATCGCTGGCGAGTGCTCTGAAGCCATGAGCTCTCCCAGCAGTTCTTAACCGCGATCAGTCCTTCATTGAGCCGTGTTCACGTCTACTACTGATAAGGTGGGAGACAATATATCCTTGCACATTATCCCTTAAAAATCTTTCAAATAACTTCCACACCACAGATGTTGAGGCTCACTAAGTCTTTCATCCAGTGGCGGGGATTTTGGTCTCGTTTTAAAGATTAGCACCATTTATGCTTTTTGCCAAACTTTTGGCACCATGCCAAATGAGAGAGACTCCTTGAAGATTGTAAAATTCCTTGTTCCAATATTAATCTCTCAGGATTAAAACTTGAAATCAGATGCGCAGACTTTTCAACTTGTTAGAAAAGCTCGCGGGACCATTCGGACCAACTTCTCTGCTCCTCTCCATGTAAACATTTCTCCTCATCTTTGCTGTACTTTATTAAAAACGTTCCCTGACCGGGAATCGAACCCGGGCCGCGGCGGTGAGAGCGCCGAATCCTAGCCACTAGACCACCAGGGAATCGCTGTCGGTTGGTTTAGGAACCATGAACTCTCCCAGCAGTTCTTAACCGCGGTCAGTGCTTCATTAAGCCATGTTAACGTCTACTAATGAAAATATTGGAGAAAATATATTCCTGCACATTATCCCTTAAAAAAATCTTTCAAATAAAACTTGAAAGCTTAAAGGGAAGTGCTCCAGGTGAGGCTTGAACTCACAACCTCGGCATCGCTCAACAAATACTGCCTTATAAGTACCGCGCGCTAACCGATTGCGCCACTGGAGCTTCGTGCTGGTGTCAGCTTACACTCGGTTTTCTTGTTTTCTCACTTGCAACCTTAACGCTCCTCTGTGGGACAGCGAAAATTGATGAAAAGGCTTCTTGCACATTAAGAAAGGTAGCTTGACCAAAGTTCGCTTGAAGCCTTTTCAGTCCACAAGCCAATTGTCTGTTTTTTCTTTCAAAATAGGCGTGTGGAAAGCTTTGTGATTCCCATGCAAGCTTGTAGAGCCATGCTTAAAGGGGTGGTTTTGGGACATGGATTTCGAGTGGAATTGATTCCTGGCGTAAAAAAAAACCTTGCCTACCGGCAGATGTCTTGCCAATGGTGTTACACTGGGCCGAAACGGTCACTTGCTCGATTGAGAGCACCCCAGATGGGACTCAAACCCACAATCCCTGGCTTAGGAGGCCAGTGCCTTATCCATTAGGCCACTGGGGCATGTGGTAGCAGCACTGGCTGGTTTTGGTGGCTGCAAACTAGGTTCAGAGAGCCCTCATTATGACTCTAGTTTGTTGCCCGACATACGAGATCGACTGATCGCTCTGGGCTAAAACAGTCAATTAGAAAAAAAAACAACCAAGCAAACACTACTTTTGGAATGTCTTTTGAAAAGAGCCCCAAAAATTGGACGTTCCTCTGGAAAATCACCTCTTTGGCACCTGCTTGATTTGCCTGGTTGACTTCTACAGGGAGTGCTACTGAGCATGTGCAAGACGTTTGCATACTAAGACTTCCTGGTTTTCAATAGACGCTTCAAGGTGAGCACGTCAAGGAGGCGCAGGTCTCATTTTCAAAGTCCAATAACCAAAGAACGCATGCAGCAAATACGTTTGGAGTCCAGGCAAAACGGACCCTAACGTGCACTAAAATATCAATCTGCAATTTGGGGGACTGGACTGAAGGACTCTTGTTTTCTCCCAGACTGAGCTTCCAATTGTGCTTCCTGTCACGGTGTCATAACTTGCACTCTGACAACAGTGCAAACACCACTCTTGTGATGCTCTTTTCAACTTCCTGTCCCAAGCCTGGAACCAGATGTGCAGCCTTCTCAAATTGTTATAAAAGCTTGCGGGGCCATTCGGACCAACTTCTCTGCTCCTCTTTATGTAAACATTTCTCCTCATCTTTGTTGTGCTTTATTAAAAACCTTCCCCGACCGGGAATCGAACCCGGGCCGCGGCGGTGAGAGCGCCGAATCCTAGCCACTAGACCACCAGGGAATCGCTGGCGGGTGCTCTGAAGCCATGAGCTCTCCCAGCAGTTCTTAACCGCGATCAGTCCTTCATTGAGCCGTGTTCACGTCTACTACTGATAAGGTGGGAGACAATATATCCTTGCACATTATCCCTTAAAAATCTTTCAAATAACTTCCACACCACAGATGTTGAGGCTCACTAAGTCTTTCATCCAGTGGCGGGGATTTTGGTCTCGTTTTAAAGATTAGCACCATTTATGCTTTTTGCCAAACTTTTGGCACCATGCCAAATGAGAGAGACTCCTTGAAGATTGTAAAATTCCTTGTTCCAATATTAATCTCTCAGGATTAAAACTTGAAATCAGATGCGCAGACTTTTCAACTTGTTAGAAAAGCTCGCGGGACCATTCGGACCAACTTCTCTGCTCCTCTCCATGTAAACATTTCTCCTCATCTTTGCTGTACTTTATTAAAAACGTTCCCTGACCGGGAATCGAACCCGGGCCGCGGCGGTGAGAGCGCCGAATCCTAGCCACTAGACCACCAGGGAATCGCTGTTGGTTGCTTTAGGAACCATGAACTCTCCCAGCAGTTCTTAACCGCGGTCAGTGCTTCATTAAGGCGTGTTAACGTCTACTAATGAAAATATTGGAGAAAATATATTCCTGCACATTATCCCTTAAAAAAATCTTTCAAATAAAACTTGAAAGATTAAAGGGAAGTGCTCCAGGTGAGGCTTGAACTCACAACCTCGGCATTGCTCAACAAATACTGCCTTATAAGTACCGTGCGCTAACCGATTGCGCCACTGGAGCTTTGTGCTGGTGTCAGCTTACACTCGGTTTTCTTGTTTTCTCACTTGCAACCTTAACGCTCCTCTGTGGGACAGCGAAAATTGATGAAAAGGCTTCTTGCACATTAAGAAAGGTAGCTTGACCAAAGTTCGCTTGAAGCCTTTTCAGTCCACAAGCCAATTGTCTGTTTTTTCGTTCAAAATAGGCGTGTGGAAAGCTTTGTGATTCCCATGCAAGCTTGTAGAGCCATGCTTAAAGGGGTGGTTTTGGGACATGGATTTCGAGTGGAATTGATTCCTGGCGTAAAAAAAAACCTTGCCTACCGGCAGATGTCTTGCCAATGGCGTTATACTGGGCCGAAACGGTCACTTGCTCTATTGAGAGCACCCCAGATGGGACTCGAACCCACAATCCCTGGCTTAGGAGGCCAGTGCCTTATCCATTAGGCCACTGGGGCATGTGGTAGCAGCACTGGCTGGTTTTGGTGGCTGCAAACTAGGTTCAGAGAGCCCTCATTATGACTCTAGTTTGTTGCCCGACATACGAGATCGACTGATCGCTCTGGGCTAAAACAGTCAATTAGAAAAAAAAACAACCAAGCAAACACTACTTTTGGAATGTCTTTTGAAAAGAGCCCCAAAAATTGGACGTTCCTCTGGAAAATCACCTCTTTGGCACCTGCTTGATTTGCCTGGTTGACTTCTACTGGGAGTGCTACTGAGCATGTGCAAGACGTTTGCATACTAAGACTTCCTGGTTTTCAATAGACGCTTCAAGGTGAGCACGTCAAGGAGGCGCAGGTCTCATTTTCAAAGTCCAATAACCAAAGAACGCATGCAGCAAATACGTTTGGAGTCCAGGCAAAACGGACCCTAACGTGCACTAAAATATCAATCTGCAATTTGGGGGACTGGACTGAAGGACTCTTGTTTTCTCCCAGACTGAGCTTCCAATTGTGCTTCCTGTCACGGTGTCATAACTTGCACTCTGACAACAGTGCAAACACCACTCTTGTGATGCTCTTTTCAACTTCCTGTCCCAAGCCTGGAACCAGATGTGCAGCCTTCTCAAATTGTTATAAAAGCTTGCGGGGCCATTCGGACCAACTTCTCTGCTCCTCTTTATGTAAACATTTCTCCTCATCTTTGTTGTGCTTTATTAAAAACCTTCCCCGACCGGGAATCGAACCCGGGCCGCGGCGGTGAGAGCGCCGAATCCTAGCCACTAGACCACCAGGGAATCGCTGGCGCGTGCTCTGAAGCCATGAGCTCTCCCAGCAGTTCTTAACCGCGATCAGTCCTTCATTGAGCCGTGTTCACGTCTACTACTGATAAGGTGGGAGACAATATATCCTTGCACATTATCCCTTAAAAATCTTTCAAATAACTTCCACACCACAGATGTTGAGGCTCACTAAGTCTTTCATCCAGTGGCGGGGATTTTGGTCTCGTTTTAAAGATTAGCACCATTTATGCTTTTTGCCAAACTTTTGGCACCATGCCAAATGAGAGAGACTCCTTGAAGATTGTAAAATTCCTTGTTCCAATATTAATCTCTCAGGATTAAAACTTGAAATCAGATGCGCAGACTTTTCAACTTGTTAGAAAAGCTCGCGGGACCATTCGGACCAACTTCTCTGCTCCTCTCCATGTAAACATTTCTCCTCATCTTTGCTGTACTTTATTAAAAACGTTCCCTGACCGGGAATCGAACCCGGGCCGCGGCGGTGAGAGCGCCGAATCCTAGCCACTAGACCACCAGGGAATCGCTGTTGGTTGGTTTGGAACCATGAACTCTCCCAGCAGTTCTTAACCGCGGTCAGTGCTTCATTAAGCCGTGTTAACGTCTACTAATGAAAATATTGGAGAAAATATATTCCTGCACATTATCCCTTAAAAAAATCTTTCAAATAAAACTTGAAAGCTTAAAGGGAAGTGTTCCAGGTGAGGCTTGAACTCACAACCTCGGCATTGCTCAACAAATACTGCCTTATAAGTACCGCGCGCTAACCGATTGCGCCACTGGAGCTTCGTGCTGGTGTCAGCTTACACTCGGTTTTCTTGTTTTCTCACTTGCAACCTTAACGCTCCTCTGTGGGACAGCGAAAATTGATGAAAAGGCTTCTTGCACATTAAGAAAGGTAGCTTGACCAAAGTTCGCTTGAAGCCTTTTCAGTCCACAAGCCAATTGTCTGTTTTTTCTTTCAAAATAGGCGTGTGGAAAGCTTTGTGATTCCCATGCAAGCTTGTAGAGCCATGCTTAAAGGGGTGGTTTTGGGACATGGATTTCGAGTGGAATTGATTCCTGGCGTAAAAAAAAACCTTGCCTACCGGCAGATGTCTTGCCAATGGCGTTACACTGGGCCGAAACAGTCACTTGCTCGATTGAGAGCACCCCAGATGGGACTCGAACCCACAATCCCTGGCTTAGGAGGCCAGTGCCTTATCCATTAGGCCACTGGGGCATGTGGTAGCAGCAGTGGCTGGTTTTGGTGGCTGCAAACTAGGTTCAGAGAGCCCTCATTATGACTCTAGTTTGTTGCCCGACATACGAGATCGACTGATCGCTCTGGGCTAAAACAGTCAATTAGAAAAAAAAACAACCAAGCAAACACTACTTTTGGAATGTCTTTTGAAAAGAGCCCCAAAAATTGGACGTTCCTCTGGAAAATCACCTCTTTGGCACCTGCTTGATTTGCCTGGTTGACTTCTACTGGGAGTGCTACTGAGCATGTGCAAGACGTTTGCATACTAAGACTTCCTGGTTTTCAATAGACGCTTCAAGGTGAGCACGTCAAGGAGGCGCAGGTCTCATTTTCAAAGTCCAATAACCAAAGAACGCATGCAGCAAATACGTTTGGAGTCCAGGCAAAACGGACCCTAACGTGCACTAAAATATCAATCTGCAATTTGGGGGACTGGACTGAAGGACTCTTGTTTTCTCCCAGACTGAGCTTCCAATTGTGCTTCCTGTCACGGTGTCATAACTTGCACTCTGACAACAGTGCAAACACCACTCTTGTGATGCTCTTTTCAACTTCCTGTCCCAAGCCTGGAACCAGATGTGCAGCCTTCTCAAATTGTTATAAAAGCTTGCGGGGCCATTCGGACCAACTTCTCTGCTCCTCTTTATGTAAACATTTCTCCTCATCTTTGTTGTGCTTTATTAAAAACCTTCCCTGACCGGGAATCGAACCCGGGCCGCGGCGGTGAGAGCGCCGAATCCTAGCCACTAGACCACCAGGGAATCGCTGGCGAGTGCTCTGAAGCCATGAGCTCTCCCAGCAGTTCTTAACCGCGATCAGTCCTTCATTAAGCCGTGTTCACGTCTACTACTGATAAGGTGGGAGACAATATATCCTTGCACATTATCCCTTAAAAATCTTTCAAATAACTTCCACACCACAGATGTTGAGGCTCACTAAGTCTTTCATCCAGTGGCGGGGATTTTGGTCTCATTTTAAAGATTAGCACCATTTATGCTTTTTGCCAAATGAGAGAGACTCCTTGAAGATTGTAAAATTCCTTGTTCCAATATTAATCTCTCAGGATTAAAACTTGAAATCAGATGCGCAGACTTTTCAACTTGTTAGAAAAGCTCGCGGGACCATTCGGACCAACTTCTCTGCTCCTCTCCATGTAAACATTTCTCCTCATCTTTACTGTACTTTATTAAAAGCGTTCCCTGACCGGGAATCAAACCCGGGCCGCGGCGGTGAGAGCGCCGAATCCTAGCCACTAGACCACCAGGGAATCACTGTTGGTTGGTTTGGAACCATGAACTCTCCCAGCAGTTCTTAACCGCGGTCAGTGCTTCATTAAGCCGTGTTAACGTCTACTAATGAAAATATTGGAGAAAATATATTCCTGCACATTATCCCTTAAAAAAATCTAACAAATAAAACTTGAAAGCTTAAAGGGAAGTGTTCCAGGTGAGGCTTGAACTCACAACCTCGGCATTGCTCAACAAATACTGCCTTATAAGTACCGCGCGCTAACTGATTGGGCCACTGGAGCTTTGTGCTGGTGTCAGCTTACACTCGGTTTTCTTGTTTTCTCACTTGCAACCTTAACGCTCCTCTGTGGGACAGCGAAAATTGATGAAAAGGCTTCTTGCACATTAAGAAAGGTAGCTTGACCAAAGTTCGCTTGAAGCCTTTTCAGTCCACAAGCCAATTGTCTGTTTTTTCTTTCAAAATAGGCGTGTGGAAAGCTTTGTGATTCCCATGCAAGCTTGTAGAGCCATGCTTAAAGGGGTGGTTTTGGGACATGGATTTCGAGTGGAATTGATTCCTGGCGTAAAAAAAAACCTTGCCTACCGGCAGATGTCTTGCCAATGGCGTTACACTGGGCCGAAACAGTCACTTGCTCGATTGAGAGCACCCCAGATGGGACTCGAACTCACAATCCTTGGCTTAGGAGGCCAGTGCCTTATCCATTAGGCCACTGGGGCATGTGGTAGCAGCACTGGCTGGTTTTGGTGGCTGCAAACTAGGTTCAGAGAGCCCTCATTATGACTCTAGTTTGTTGCCCGACATACGAGATCGACTGATCGCTCTGGGCTAAAACAGTCAATTAGAAAAAAAAACAACCAAGCAAACACTACTTTTGGAATGTCTTTTGAAAAGAGCCCCAAAAATTGGACGTTCCTCTGGAAAATCACCTCTTTGGCACCTGCTTGATTTGCCTGGTTGACTTCTACTGGGAGTGCTACTGAGCATGTGCAAGATGTTTGCATACTAAGACTTCCTGGTTTTCAATAGACGCTTCAAGGTGAGCACGTCAAGGAGGCGCAGGTCTCATTTTCAAAGTCCAATAACCAAAGAACGCATGCAGCTAATACGTTTGGAGTCCAGGCAAAACGGACCCATATCGTGCACTAAAATATCAATCTGCAATTTGGGGGACTGGACTGAAGGACTCTTGTTTTCTCCCAGACTGAGCTTCCAATTGTGCTTCCTGTCACGGTGTCATAACTTGCACTCTGACAACAGTGCAAACACCACTCTTGTGATGCTCTTTTCAACTTCCTTTCCCAAGCCTGGAACCAGATGTGCAGCCTTCTCAAATTGTTATAAAAGCTTGCGGGGCCATTCGGACCAACTTCTCTGCTCCTCTTTATGTAAACATTTCTCCTCATCTTTGTTGTGCTTTATTAAAAACCTTCCCTGACCGAGAATCGAACCCGGGCCGCGGCGGTGAGAGCGCCGAATCCTAACCACTAGACCACCAGGGAATCGCTGGCGAGTGCTCTGAAGCCATGAGCTCTCCCAGCAGTTCTTAACCGCGATCAGTCCTTCATTGAGCCGTGTTCACGTCTACTACTGATAAGGTGGGAGACAATATATCCTTGCACATTATCCCTTAAAAATCTTTCAAATAACTTCCACACCACAGATGTTGAGGCTCACTAAGTCTTTCATCCAGTGGCGGGGATTTTGGTCTCGTTTTAAAGATTAGCACCATTTATGCTTTTTGCCAAACTTTTGGCACCATGCCAAATGAGAGAGACTCCTTGAAGATTGTAAAATTCCTTGTTCCAATATTAATCTCTCAGGATTAAAACTTGAAATCAGATGCGCAGACTTTTCAACTTGTTAGAAAAGCTCGCGGGACCATTCGGACCAACTTCTCTGCTCCTCTCCATGTAAACATTTCTCCTCATCTTTGCTGTACTTTATTGAAAACGTTCCCTGACCGGGAATCGAACCCGGGCCGCGGAGGTGAGAGCGCCGAATCCTAGCCACTAGACCACCAGGGAATCGCTGTTGGTTGGTTTGGAACCATGAACTCTCCCAGCAGTTCTTAACCGCGGTCAGTGCTTCATTAAGCCGTGTTAACGTCTACTAATGAAAATATTGGAGAAAATATATTCCTGCACATTATCCCTTAAAAAAATCTTTCAAATAAAACTTGAAAGCTTAAAGGGAAGTGCTCCAGGTGAGGCTTGAACTCACAACCTCGGCATTGCTCAACAAATACTGCCTTATAAGTACCGCGCGCTAACCGATTGCACCACTGGAGCTTCGTGCTGGTGTCAGCTTACACTCGGTTTTCTTGTTTTCTCACTTACAACCTTAACGCTCCTCTGTGGGACAGCGAAAATTGATGAAAAGGCTTCTTGCACATTAAGAAAGGTAGCTTGACCAAAGTTCGCTTGAAGCCTTTTCAGTCCACAAGCCAATTGTCTGTTTTTTCTTTCAAAATAGGCGTGTGGAAAGCTTTGTGATTCCCATGCAAGCTTGTAGAGCCATGCTTAAAGGGGTGGTTTTGGGACATGGATTTCGAGTGGAATTGATTCCTGGCGTAAAAAAAAACCTTGCCTACCGGCAGATGTCTTGCCAATGGCGTTACACTGGGCCGAAACGGTCACTTGCTCGATTGAGAGCACCCCAGATGGGACTCGAACCCACAATCCCTGGCTTAGGAGGCCAGTGCCTTATCCATTAGGCCACTGGGGCATGTGGTAGCAGCACTGTCTGGTTTTGGTGGCTGCAAACTAGGTTCAGAGAGCCCTCATTATGACTCTAGTTTGTTGCCCGACATACGAGATCGACTGATCGCTCTGGGCTAAAACAGTCAATTAGAAAAAAAAACAACCAAGCAAACACTACTTTTGGAATGTCTTTTGAAAAGAGCCCCAAAAATTGGACGTTCCTCTGGAAAATCACCTCTTTGGCACCTGCTTGATTTGCCTGGTTGACTTCTACTGGGAGTGCTACTGAGCATGTGCAAGACGTTTGCATACTAAGACTTCCTGGTTTTCAATAGACGCTTCAAGGTGAGCACGTCAAGGAGGCGCAGGTCTCATTTTCAAAGTCCAATAACCAAAGAACGCATGCAGCAAATACGTTTGGAGTCCAGGCAAAACGGACCCTAACGTGCACTAAAATATCAATCTGCAATTTGGGGGACTGGACTGAAGGACTCTTGTTTTCTCCCAGACTGAGCTTCCAATTGTGCTTCCTGTCACGGTGTCATAACTTGCACTCTGACAACAGTGCAAACACCACTCTTGTGATGCTCTTTTCAACTTCCTGTCCCAAGCCTGGAACCAGATGTGCAGCCTTCTCAAATTGTTATAAAAGCTTGCGGGGCCATTCGGACCAACTTCTCTGCTCCTCTTTATGTAAACATTTCTCCTCATCTTTGTTGTGCTTTATTAAAAACCTTCCCTGACCGGGAATCGAACCCGGGCCGCGGCGGTGAGAGCGCCGAATCCTAGCCACTAGACCACCAGGGAATCGCTGGCGTGTGCTCTGAAGCCATGAGCTCTCCCAGCAGTTCTTAACCGCGATCAGTCCTTCATTGAGCCGTGTTCACGTCTACTACTGATAAGGTGGGAGACAATATATCCTTGCACATTATCCCTTAAAAATCTTTCAAATAACTTCCACACCACAGATGTTGAGGCTCACTAAGTCTTTCATCCAGTGGCGGGGATTTTGGTCTCGTTTTAAAGATTAGCACCATTTATGCTTTTTGCCAAACTTTTGGAACCATGCCAAATGAGAGAGACTCCTTGAAGATTGTAAAATTCCTTGTTCCAATATTAATCTCTCAGGATTAAAACTTGAAATCAGATGCGCAGACTTTTCAACTTGTTAGAAAAGCTCGCGGGACCATTCGGACCAACTTCTCTGCTCCTCTCCATGTAAACATTTCTCCTCATCTTTGCTGTACTTTATTAAAAACGTTCCCTGACCGGGAATCGAAGCCGGGCCGCGGCGGTGAGAGCGCCGAATCCTAGCCACTAGACCACCAGGGAATCGCTGTTGGTTGGTTTGGAACCATGAACTCTCCCAGCAGTTCTTAACCGCGGTCAGTGCTTCATTAAGCCGTGTTAACGTCTACTAATGAAAATATTGGAGAAAATATATTCCTGCACATTATCCCTTAAAAAAATCTTTCAAATAAAACTTGAAAGCTTAAAGGGAAGTGTTCCAGGTGAGGCATGAACTCACAACCTCGGCATTGCTCAACAAATACTGCCTTATAAGTACCGCGCGCTAACCGATTGCGCCACTGGAGCTTCACGCTGGTGTCAGCTTACACTCGGTTTTCTTGTTTTCTCACTTGCAACCTTAACGCTCCTCTGTGGGACAGCGAAAATTGATGAAAAGGCTTCTTGCACATTAAGAAAGGTAGCTTGACCAAAGTTCGCTTGAAGCCTTTTCAGTCCACAAGCCAATTGTCTGTTTTTTCTTTCAAAATAGGCGTGTGGAAAGCTTTGTGATTCCCATGCAAGCTTGTAGAGCCATGCTTAAAGGGGTGGTTTTGGGACATGGATTTCGAGTGGAATTGATTCCTGGCGTAAAAAAAAACCTTGCCTACCGGCAGATGTCTTGCCAATGGCGTTACACTGGGCCGAAACGGTCACTTGCTTGATTGAGAGCACCCCAGAAGGGACTCGAACCCACAATCCCTGGCTTAGGAGGCCAGTGCCTTATCCATTAGGCCACTGGGGCATGTGGTAGCAGCACTGGCTGGTTTTGGTGGCTGCAAACTAGGTTCAGAGAGCCCTCATTATGACTCTAGTTTGTTGCCCGACATACGAGATCGACTGATCGCTCTGGGCTAAAACAGTCAATTAGAAAAAAAAACAACCAAGCAAACACTACTTTTGGAATGTCTTTTGAAAAGAGCCCCAAAAATTGGACGTTCCTCTGGAAAATCACCTCTTTGGCACCTGCTTGATTTGCCTGGTTGACTTCTACTGGGAGTGCTACTGAGCATGTGCAAGACGTTTGCATACTAAGACTTCCTGGTTTTCAATAGACGCTTCAAGGTGAGCACGTCAAGGAGGCGCAGGTCTCATTTTCAAAGTCCAATAACCAAAGAACGCATGCAGCAAATACGTTTGGAGTCCAGGCAAAACGGACCCTAACGTGCACTAAAATATCAATCTGCAATTTGGGGGACTGGACTGAAGGACTCTTGTTTTCTCCCAGACTGAGCTTCCAATTGTGCTTCCTGTCACGGTGTCATAACTTGCACTCTGACAACAGTGCAAACACCACTCTTGTGATGCTCTTTTCAACTTCCTGTCCCAAGCCTGGAACCAGATGTGCAGCCTTCTCAAATTGTTATAAAAGCTTGCGGGGCCATTCGGACCAACTTCTCTGCTCCTCTTTATGTAAACATTTCTCCTCATCTTTGTTGTGCTTTATTAAAAACCTTCCCTGACCGGGAATCGAACCCGGGCCGCGGCGGTGAGAGCGGCGAATCCTAGCCACTAGACCACCAGGGAATCGCTGGCGAGTGCTCTGAAGCCATGAGCTCTCCCAGCAGTTCTTAACCGCGATCAGTCCTTCATTGAGCCGTGTTCACGTCTACTACTGATAAGGTGGGAGACAATATATCCTTGCACATTATCCCTTAAAAATCTTTCAAATAACTTCCACACCACAGATGTTGAGGCTCACTAAGTCTTTCATCCAGTGGCGGGGATTTTGGTCTCGTTTTAAAGATTAGCACCATTTATGCTTTTTGCCAAACTTTTGGCACCATGCCAAATGAGAGAGACTCCTTGAAGATTGTAAAATTCCTTGTTCCAATATTAATCTCTCAGGATTAAAACTTGAAATCAGATGCGCAGACTTTTCAACTTGTTAGAAAAGCTCGCGGGACCATTCGGACCAACTTCTCTGCTCCTCTCCATGTAAACATTTCTCCTCATCTTTGCTGTACTTTATTAAAAACGTTCCCTGACCGGGAATCGAACCCGGGCCGCGGCGGTGAGAGCGCCGAATCCTAGCCACTAGACCACCAGGGAATCGCTGTTGGTTGGTTTGGAACCATGAACTCTCCCAGCAGTTCTTAACCGCGGTCAGTGCTTCATTAAGCCGTGTTAACGTCTACTAATGAAAATATTGGAGAAAATATATTCCTGCACATTATCCCTTAAAAAAATCTTTCAAATAAAACTTGAAAGCTTAAAGGGAAGTGTTCCAGGTGAGGCTTGAACTCACAACCTCGGCATTGCTCAACAAATACTGCCTTATAAGTACCGTGCGCTAACCGATTGCGCCACTGGAGCTTCGTGCTGGTGTCAGCTTACACTCGGTTTTCTTGTTTTCTCACTTGCAACCTTAACGCTCCTCTGTGGGACAGCGAAAATTGATGAAAAGGCTTCTTGCACATTAAGAAAGGTAGCTTGACCAAAGTTCGCTTGAAGCCTTTTCAGTCCACAAGCCAATTGTCTGTTTTTTCTTTCAAAATAGGCGTGTGGAAAGCTTTGTGATTCCCATGCAAGCTTGTAGAGCCATGCTTAAAGGGGTGGTTTTGGGACATGGATTTCGAGTGGAATTGATTCCTGGCGTAAAAAAAAAACCTTGCCTACCGGCAGATGTCTTGCCAATGGCGTTACACTGGGCCGAAACGGTCACTTCCTCGATTGAGAGCACCCCAGATGGGACTCGAACCCACAATACCTGGCTTAGGAGGCCAGTGCCTTATCCATTAGGCCACTGGGGCATGTGGTAGCAGCACTGGCTGGTTTTGGTGGCTGCAAACTAGGTTCAGAGAGCCCTCATTATGACTCTAGTTTGTTGCCCGACATACGAGATCGACTGATCGCTCTGGGCTAAAACAGTCAATTAGAAAAAAAACAACCAAGCAAACACTACTTTTGGAATGTCTTTTGAAAAGAGCCCCAAAAATTGGACGTTCCTCTGGAAAATCACCTCTTTGGCACCTGCTTGATTTGCCTGGTTGACTTCTACTGGGAGTGCTACTGAGCATGTGCAAGACGTTTGCATACTGAGACTTCCTGGTTTTCAATAGACGCTTCAAGGTGAGCACGTCAAGGAGGCGCAGGTCTCATTTTCAAAGTCCAATAACCAAAGAACGCATGCAGCAAATACGTTTAGAGTCCAGGCAAAACGGACCCTAACGTGCACTAAAATATCAATCTGCAATTTGGGGGACTGGACTGAAGGACTCTTGTTTTCTCCCAGACTGAGCTTCCAATTGTGCTTCCTGTCACGGTGTCATAACTTGCACTCTGACAACAGTGCAAACACCACTCTTGTGATGCTCTTTTCAACTTCCTGTCCCAAGCCTGGAACCAGATGTGCAGCCTTCTCAAATTGTTATAAAAGCTTGCGGGGCCATTCGGACCAACTTCTCTGCTCCTCTTTATGTAAACATTTCTCCTCATCTTTGTTGTGCTTTATTAAAAACCTTCCCTGACCGGGAATCAAACCCGGGCCGCGGCGGTGAGAGCGCCGAATCCTAGCCACTAGACCACCAGGGAATCGCTGGCGAGTGCTCTGAAGCCATGAGCTCTCCCAGCAGTTCTTAACCGCGATCAGTCCTTCATTGAGCCGTGTTCACGTCTACTACTGATAAGGTGGGAGACAATATATCCTTGCACATTATCCCTTAAAAATCTTTCAAATAACTTCCACACCACAGATGTTGAGGCTCACTAAGTCTTTCATCCAGTGGCGGGGATTTTGGTCTCGTTTTAAAGATTAGCACCATTTATGCTTTTTGCCAAACTTTTGGCACCATGCCAAATGAGAGAGACTCCTTGAAGATTGTAAAATTCCTTGTTCCAATATTAATCTCTCAGGATTAAAACTTGAAATCAGATACGCAGACTTTTCAACTTGTTAGAAAAGCTCGCGGGACCATTCGGACCAACTTCTCTGCTCCTCTCCATGTAAACATTTCTCCTCATCTTTGCTGTACTTTATTAAAAACATTCCCTGACCGGGAATCGAACCCGGGCCGCGGCGGCGAGAGCGCCGAATCCTAGCCACTAGACCACCAGGGAATCGCTGTCGGTTGCTTTGGAACCATGAACTCTCCCAGCAGTTCTTAACCGCGGTCAGTGCTTCATTAAGCCGTGTTAACGTCTACTAATGAAAATATTGGAGAAAATATATTCCTGCACATTATCCCTTAAAAAAATCTTTCAAATAAAACTTGAAAGCTTAAAGGGAAGTGCTCCAGGTGAGGCTTGAACTCACAACCTCGGCATTGCTCAACAAATACTGCCTTATAAGTACCGCGCGCTAACCGATTGCGCCACTGGAGCGTTGTGCTGGTGTCAGCTTACACTCGGTTTTCTTGTTTTCTCACTTGCAACCTTAACGCTCCTCTGTGGGACAGCGAAAATTGATGAAAAGGCTTCTTGCACATTAAGAAAGGTAGCTTGACCAAAGTTCGCTTGAAGCCTTTTCAGTCCACAAGCCAATTGTCTGTTTTTTCTTTCAAAATAGGCGTGTGGAAAGCTTTGTGATTCCCATGCAAGCTTGTAGAGCCATGCTTAAAGGGGTGGTTTTGGGACATGGATTTCGAGTGGAATTGATTCCTGGCGGAAAAAAAAAACCTTGCCTACCGCCAGATGTCTTGCCAATGGCATTACACTGGGCCGAAACGGTCACTTGAGAGCACCCCAGATGGGACTCGAACCCACAATCCCTGGCTTAGGAGGCCAGTGCCTTATCCATTAGGCCACTGGGGCATGTGGTAGCAGCACTGGCTGGTTTTGGTGGCTGCAAACTAGGTTCAGAGAGCCCTCATTATGACTCTAGTTTGTTGCCCGACATACGAGATCGACTGATCGCTCTGGGCTAAAACAGTCAATTAGAAAAAAAAACAACCAAGCAAACACTACTTTTGGAATGTCTTTTGAAAAGAGCCCCAAAAATTGGACATTCCTCTGGAAAATCACCTCTTTGGCACCTGCTTGATTTGCCTGGTTGACTTCTACTGGGAGTGCTACTGAGCATGTGCAAGACGTTTGCATACTAAGACTTCCTGGTTTTCAATAGACGCTTCAAGGTGAGCACGTCAAGGAGGCGCAGGTCTCATTTTCAAAGTCCAATAACCAAAGAACGCATGCAGCAAATACGTTTGGAGTCCAGGCAAAACGGACCCTAACGTGCACTAAAATATCAATCTGCAATTTGGGGGACTGGACTGAAGGACTCTTGTTTTCTCCCAGACTGAGCTTCCAATTGTGCTTCCTGTCACGGTGTCATAACTTGCACTCTGACAACAGTGCAAACACCACTCTTGTGATGCTCTTTTCAACTTCCTGTCCCAAGCCTGGAACCAGATGTGCAGCCTTCTCAAATTGTTATAAAAGCTTGCGGGGCCATTCGGACCAACTTCTCTGCTCCTCTTTATGTAAACATTTCTCCTCATCTTTGTTGTGCTTTATTAAAAACCTTCCCTGACCGGGAATCGAACCCGGGCCGCGGCGGTGAGAGCGGCGAATCCTAGCCACTAGACCACCAGGGAATCGCTGGCGAGTGCTCTGAAGCCATGAGCTCTCCCAGCAGTTCTTAACCGCGATCAGTCCTTCATTGAGCCGTGTTCACGTCTACTACTGATAAGGTGGGAGACAATATATCCTTGCACATTATCCCTTAAAAATCTTTCAAATAACTTCCACACCACAGATGTTGAGGCTCACTAAGTCTTTCATCCAGTGGCGGGGATTTTGGTCTCGTTTTAAAGATTAGCACCATTTATGCTTTTTGCCAAACTTTTGGCACCATGCCAAATGAGAGAGACTCCTTGAAGATTGTAAAATTCCTTGTTCCAATATTAATCTCTCAGGATTAAAACTTGAAATCAGATGCGCAGACTTTTCAACTTGTTAGAAAAGCTCGCGGGACCATTCGGACCAACTTCTCTGCTCCTCTCCATGTAAACATTTCTCCTCATCTTTGCTGTACTTTATTAAAAACGTTCCCTGACCGGGAATCGAACCCGGGCCGCGGCGGTGAGAGCGCCGAATCCTAGCCACTAGACCACCAGGGAATCGCTGTTGGTTGGTTTGGAACCATGAACTCTCCCAGCAGTTCTTAACCGCGGTCAGTGCTTCATTAAGCCGTGTTAACGTCTACTAATGAAAATATTGGAGAAAATATATTCCTGCACATTATCCCTTAAAAAAATCTTTCAAATAAAACTTGAAAGCTTAAAGGGAAGTGTTCCAGGTGAGGCTTGAACTCACAACCTCGGCATTGCTCAACAAATACTGCCTTATAAGTACCGTGCGCTAACCGATTGCGCCACTGGAGCTTCGTGCTGGTGTCAGCTTACACTCGGTTTTCTTGTTTTCTCACTTGCAACCTTAACGCTCCTCTGTGGGACAGCGAAAATTGATGAAAAGGCTTCTTGCACATTAAGAAAGGTAGCTTGACCAAAGTTCGCTTGAAGCCTTTTCAGTCCACAAGCCAATTGTCTGTTTTTTCTTTCAAAATAGGCGTGTGGAAAGCTTTGTGATTCCCATGCAAGCTTGTAGAGCCATGCTTAAAGGGGTGGTTTTGGGACATGGATTTCGAGTGGAATTGATTCCTGGCGTAAAAAAAAAACCTTGCCTACCGGCAGATGTCTTGCCAATGGCGTTACACTGGGCCGAAACGGTCACTTCCTCGATTGAGAGCACCCCAGATGGGACTCGAACCCACAATACCTGGCTTAGGAGGCCAGTGCCTTATCCATTAGGCCACTGGGGCATGTGGTAGCAGCACTGGCTGGTTTTGGTGGCTGCAAACTAGGTTCAGAGAGCCCTCATTATGACTCTAGTTTGTTGCCCGACATACGAGATCGACTGATCGCTCTGGGCTAAAACAGTCAATTAGAAAAAAAACAACCAAGCAAACACTACTTTTGGAATGTCTTTTGAAAAGAGCCCCAAAAATTGGACGTTCCTCTGGAAAATCACCTCTTTGGCACCTGCTTGATTTGCCTGGTTGACTTCTACTGGGAGTGCTACTGAGCATGTGCAAGACGTTTGCATACTGAGACTTCCTGGTTTTCAATAGACGCTTCAAGGTGAGCACGTCAAGGAGGCGCAGGTCTCATTTTCAAAGTCCAATAACCAAAGAACGCATGCAGCAAATACGTTTAGAGTCCAGGCAAAACGGACCCTAACGTGCACTAAAATATCAATCTGCAATTTGGGGGACTGGACTGAAGGACTCTTGTTTTCTCCCAGACTGAGCTTCCAATTGTGCTTCCTGTCACGGTGTCATAACTTGCACTCTGACAACAGTGCAAACACCACTCTTGTGATGCTCTTTTCAACTTCCTGTCCCAAGCCTGGAACCAGATGTGCAGCCTTCTCAAATTGTTATAAAAGCTTGCGGGGCCATTCGGACCAACTTCTCTGCTCCTCTTTATGTAAACATTTCTCCTCATCTTTGTTGTGCTTTATTAAAAACCTTCCCTGACCGGGAATCAAACCCGGGCCGCGGCGGTGAGAGCGCCGAATCCTAGCCACTAGACCACCAGGGAATCGCTGGCGAGTGCTCTGAAGCCATGAGCTCTCCCAGCAGTTCTTAACCGCGATCAGTCCTTCATTGAGCCGTGTTCACGTCTACTACTGATAAGGTGGGAGACAATATATCCTTGCACATTATCCCTTAAAAATCTTTCAAATAACTTCCACACCACAGATGTTGAGGCTCACTAAGTCTTTCATCCAGTGGCGGGGATTTTGGTCTCGTTTTAAAGATTAGCACCATTTATGCTTTTTGCCAAACTTTTGGCACCATGCCAAATGAGAGAGACTCCTTGAAGATTGTAAAATTCCTTGTTCCAATATTAATCTCTCAGGATTAAAACTTGAAATCAGATACGCAGACTTTTCAACTTGTTAGAAAAGCTCGCGGGACCATTCGGACCAACTTCTCTGCTCCTCTCCATGTAAACATTTCTCCTCATCTTTGCTGTACTTTATTAAAAACATTCCCTGACCGGGAATCGAACCCGGGCCGCGGCGGCGAGAGCGCCGAATCCTAGCCACTAGACCACCAGGGAATCGCTGTCGGTTGCTTTGGAACCATGAACTCTCCCAGCAGTTCTTAACCGCGGTCAGTGCTTCATTAAGCCGTGTTAACGTCTACTAATGAAAATATTGGAGAAAATATATTCCTGCACATTATCCCTTAAAAAAATCTTTCAAATAAAACTTGAAAGCTTAAAGGGAAGTGCTCCAGGTGAGGCTTGAACTCACAACCTCGGCATTGCTCAACAAATACTGCCTTATAAGTACCGCGCGCTAACCGATTGCGCCACTGGAGCGTTGTGCTGGTGTCAGCTTACACTCGGTTTTCTTGTTTTCTCACTTGCAACCTTAACGCTCCTCTGTGGGACAGCGAAAATTGATGAAAAGGCTTCTTGCACATTAAGAAAGGTAGCTTGACCAAAGTTCGCTTGAAGCCTTTTCAGTCCACAAGCCAATTGTCTGTTTTTTCTTTCAAAATAGGCGTGTGGAAAGCTTTGTGATTCCCATGCAAGCTTGTAGAGCCATGCTTAAAGGGGTGGTTTTGGGACATGGATTTCGAGTGGAATTGATTCCTGGCGGAAAAAAAAAACCTTGCCTACCGCCAGATGTCTTGCCAATGGCATTACACTGGGCCGAAACGGTCACTTGAGAGCACCCCAGATGGGACTCGAACCCACAATCCCTGGCTTAGGAGGCCAGTGCCTTATCCATTAGGCCACTGGGGCATGTGGTAGCAGCACTGGCTGGTTTTGGTGGCTGCAAACTAGGTTCAGAGAGCCCTCATTATGACTCTAGTTTGTTGCCCGACATACGAGATCGACTGATCGCTCTGGGCTAAAACAGTCAATTAGAAAAAAAAACAACCAAGCAAACACTACTTTTGGAATGTCTTTTGAAAAGAGCCCCAAAAATTGGACATTCCTCTGGAAAATCACCTCTTTGGCACCTGCTTGATTTGCCTGGTTGACTTCTACTGGGAGTGCTACTGAGCATGTGCAAGACGTTTGCATACTAAGACTTCCTGGTTTTCAATAGACGCTTCAAGGTGAGCACGTCAAGGAGGCGCAGGTCTCATTTTCAAAGTCCAATAACCAAAGAACGCATGCAGCAAATACGTTTGGAGTCCAGGCAAAACGGACCCTAACGTGCACTAAAATATCAATCTGCAATTTGGGGGACTGGACTGAAGGACTCTTGTTTTCTCCCAGACTGAGCTTCCAATTGTGCTTCCTGTCACGGTGTCATAACTTGCACTCTGACAACAGTGCAAACACCACTCTTGTGATGCTCTTTTCAACTTCCTGTCCCAAGCCTGGAACCAGATGTGCAGCCTTCTCAAATTGTTATAAAAGCTTGCGGGGCCATTCGGACCAACTTCTCTGCTCCTCTTTATGTAAACATTTCTCCTCATCTTTGTTGTGCTTTATTAAAAACCTTCCCTGACCGGGAATCGAACCCGGGCCGCGGCGGTGAGAGCGCCGAATCCTAGCCACTAGACCACCAGGGAATCGCTGGCGAGTGCTCTGAAGCCATGAGCTCTCCCAGCAGTTCTTAACCGCGATCAGTCCTTCATTGAGCCGTGTTCACGTCTACTACTGATAAGGTGGGAGACAATATATCCTTGCACATTATCCCTTAAAAATCTTTCAAATAACTTCCACACCACAGATGTTGAGGCTCACTAAGTCTTTCATCCAGTGGCGGGGATTTTGGTCTCGTTTTAAAGATTAGCACCATTTATGCTTTTTGCCAAACTTTTGGCACCATGCCAAATGAGAGAGACTCCTTGAAGATTGTAAAATTCCTTGTTCCAATATTAATCTCTCAGGATTAAAACTTGAAATCAGATGCGCAGACTTTTCAACTTGTTAGAAAAGCTCGCGGGACCATTCGGACCAACTTCTCTGCTCCTCTCCATGTAAACATTTCTCCTCATCTTTGCTGTACTTTATTAAAAACATTCCCTGACCGGGAATCGAACCCGGGCCGCGGCGGTGAGAGCGCCGAATCCCAGCCACTAGACCACCAGAGAATCGCTGTTGGTTGGTTTGGAACCATGAACTCTCCCAGCAGTTCTTAACCGCGGTCAGTGCTTCATTAAGCCGTGTTAACGTCTACTAATGAAAATATTGGAGAAAATATATTCCTGCACATTATCCCTTAAAAAAATCTTTCAAATAAAACTTGAAAGCTTAAAGTGAAGTGCTCCAGGTGAGGCTTGAACTCACAACCTCGGCATTGCTCAACAAATACTGCCTTATAAGTACCGCGCGCTAACCGATTGCGCCACTGGAGCTTCGTGCTGGTGTCAGCTTACACTCGGTTTTCTTGTTTTCTCACTTGCAACCTTAACGCTCCTCTGTGGGACAGCGAAAATTGATGAAAAGGCTTCTTGCACATTAAGAAAGGTAGCTTGACCAAAGTTCGCTTGAAGCCTTTTCAGTCCACAAGCCAATTGTCTGTTTTTTCTTTCAAAATAGGCGTGTGGAAAGCTTTGTGATTCCCATGCAAGCTTGTAGAGCCATGCTTAAAGGGGTGGTTTTGGGACATGGATTTCGAGTGGAATTGATTCCTGGCGGAAAAAAAAAACCTTGCCTACTGCCAGATGTCTTGCCAATGGCATTACACTGGGCCGAAACGGTCACTTGCTCAATTGAGAGCACCCCAGATGGGACTCGAACCCACAATCCCTGGCTTAGGAGGCCAGTGCCTTATCCATTAGGCCACTGGGGCATGTGGTAGCAGCACTGGCTGGTTTTGGTGGCTGCAAACTAGGTTCAGAGAGCCCTCATTATGACTCTAGTTTGTTGCCCGACATACGAGATCGACTGATCGCTCTGGGCTAAAACAGTCAATTAGAAAAAAAAACAACCAAGCAAACACTACTTTTGGAATGTCTTTTGAAAAGAGCCCCAAAAATTGGACGTTCCTCTGGAAAATCACCTCTTTGGCACCTGCTTGATTTGCCTGGTTGACTTCTACTGGGAGTGCTACTGAGCATGTGCAAGACGTTTGCATACTAAGACTTCCTGGTTTTCAATAGACGCTTCAAGGTGAGCACGTCAAGGAGGCGCAGGTCTCATTTTCAAAGTCCAATAACCAAAGAACGCATGCAGCAAATACGTTTGGAGTCCAGGCAAAACGGACCCTAACGTGCACTAAAATATCAATCTGCAATTTGGGGGACTGGACTGAAGGACTCTTGTTTTCTCCCAGACTGAGCTTCCAATTGTGCTTCCTGTCACGGTGTCATAACTTGCACTCTGACAACAGTGCAAACACCACTCTTGTGATGCTCTTTTCAACTTCCTGTCCCAAGCCTGGAACCAGATGTGCAGCCTTCTCAAATTGTTATAAAAGCTTGCGGGGCCATTCGGACCAACTTCTCTGCTCCTCTTTATGTAAACATTTCTCCTCATCTTTGTTGTGCTTTATTAAAAACCTTCCCTGACCGGGAATCAAACCCGGGCCGCGGCGGTGAGAGCGCCGAATCCTAGCCACTAGACCACCAGGGAATCGCTGGCGAGTGCTCTGAAGCCATGAGCTCTCCCAGCAGTTCTTAACCGCGATCAGTCCTTCATTGAGCCGTGTTCACGTCTACTACTGATAAGGTGGGAGACAATATATCCTTGCACATTATCCCTTAAAAATCTTTCAAATAACTTCCACACCACAGATGTTGAGGCTCACTAAGTCTTTCATCCAGTGGCGGGGATTTTGGTCTCGTTTTAAAGATTAGCACCATTTATGCTTTTTGCCAAACTTTTGGCACCATGCCAAATGAGAGAGACTCCTTGAAGATTGTAAAATTCCTTGTTCCAATATTAATCTCTCAGGATTAAAACTTGAAATCAGATACGCAGACTTTTCAACTTGTTAGAAAAGCTCGCGGGACCATTCGGACCAACTTCTCTGCTCCTCTCCATGTAAACATTTCTCCTCATCTTTGCTGTACTTTATTAAAAACATTCCCTGACCGGGAATCGAACCCGGGCCGCGGCGGCGAGAGCGCCGAATCCTAGCCACTAGACCACCAGGGAATCGCTGTCGGTTGCTTTGGAACCATGAACTCTCCCAGCAGTTCTTAACCGCGGTCAGTGCTTCATTAAGCCGTGTTAACGTCTACTAATGAAAATATTGGAGAAAATATATTCCTGCACATTATCCCTTAAAAAAATCTTTCAAATAAAACTTGAAAGCTTAAAGGGAAGTGCTCCAGGTGAGGCTTGAACTCACAACCTCGGCATTGCTCAACAAATACTGCCTTATAAGTACCGCGCGCTAACCGATTGCGCCACTGGAGCGTTGTGCTGGTGTCAGCTTACACTCGGTTTTCTTGTTTTCTCACTTGCAACCTTAACGCTCCTCTGTGGGACAGCGAAAATTGATGAAAAGGCTTCTTGCACATTAAGAAAGGTAGCTTGACCAAAGTTCGCTTGAAGCCTTTTCAGTCCACAAGCCAATTGTCTGTTTTTTCTTTCAAAATAGGCGTGTGGAAAGCTTTGTGATTCCCATGCAAGCTTGTAGAGCCATGCTTAAAGGGGTGGTTTTGGGACATGGATTTCGAGTGGAATTGATTCCTGGCGGAAAAAAAAAAACCTTGCCTACCGCCAGATGTCTTGCCAATGGAATTACACTGGGCCGAAACGGTCACTTGCTCAATTGAGAGCACCCCAGATGGGACTCGAACCCACAATCCCTGGCTTAGGAGGCCAGTGCCTTATCCATTAGGCCACTGGGGCATGTAGTAGCAGCACTGGCTGGTTTTGGTGGCTGCAAACTAGGTTCAGAGAGCCCTCATTATGACTCTAGTTTGTTGCCCGACATACGAGATCGACTGATCGCTCTGGGCTAAAACAGTCAATTAGAAAAAAAAACAACCAAGCAAACACTACTTTTGGAATGTCTTTTGAAAAGAGCCCCAAAAATTGGACGTTCCTCTGGAAAATCACCTCTTTGGCACCTGCTTGATTTGCCTGGTTGACTTCTACTGGGAGTGCTACTGAGCATGTGCAAGACGTTTGCATACTAAGACTTCCTGGTTTTCAATAGACGCTTCAAGGTGAGCACGTCAAGGAGGCGCAGGTCTCATTTTCAAAGTCCAATAACCAAAGAACGCATGCAGCAAATACGTTTGGAGTCCAGGCAAAACGGACCCTAACGTGCACTAAAATATCAATCTGCAATTTGGGGGACTGGACTGAAGGACTCTTGTTTTCTCCCAGACTGAGCTTCCAATTGTGCTTCCTGTCACGGTGTCATAACTTGCACTCTGACAACAGTGCAAACACCACTCTTGTGATGCTCTTTTCAACTTCCTGTCCCAAGCCTGGAACCAGATGTGCAGCCTTCTCAAATTGTTATAAAAGCTTGCGGGGCCATTCGGACCAACTTCTCTGCTCCTCTTTATGTAAACATTTCTCCTCATCTTTGTTGTGCTTTATTAAAAACCTTCCCTGACCGGGAATCGAACCCGGGCCGCGGCGGTGAGAGCGCCGAATCCTAGCCACTAGACCACCAGGGAATCGCTGGCGAGTGCTCTGAAGCCATGAGCTCTCCCAGCAGTTCTTAACCGCGATCAGTCCTTCATTGAGCCGTGTTCACGTCTACTACTGATAAGGTGGGAGACAATATATCCTTGCACATTATCCCTTAAAAATCTTTCAAATAACTTCCACACCACAGATGTTGAGGCTCACTAAGTCTTTCATCCAGTGGCGGGGATTTTGGTCTCGTTTTAAAGATTAGCACCATTTATGCTTTTTGCCAAACTTTTGGCACCATGCCAAATGAGAGAGACTCCTTGAAGATTGTAAAATTCCTTGTTCCAATATTAATCTCTCAGGATTAAAACTTGAAATCAGATGCGCAGACTTTTCAACTTGTTAGAAAAGCTCGCGGGACCATTCGGACCAACTTCTCTGCTCCTCTCCATGTAAACATTTCTCCTCATCTTTGCTGTACTTTATTAAAAACGTTCCCTGACCGGGAATCGAACCCGGGCCGCGGCGGTGAGAGCGCCAAATCCTAGCCACTAGACCACCAGGGAATCGCTGTTGGTTGGTTTGGAACCATGAACTCTCCCAGCAGTTCTTAACCGCGGTCAGTGCTTCATTAAGCCGTGTTAACGTCTACTAATGAAAATATTGGAGAAAATATATTCCTGCACATTATCCCTTAAAAAAATCTTTCAAATAAAACTTGAAAGCTTAAAGGGAAGTGCTCCAGGTGAGGCTTGAACTCACAACCTCGGCATTGCTCAACAAATACTGCCTTATAAGTACCGCGCGCTAACCGATTGCGCCACTGGAGCTTTGTGCTGGTTTCACCTTACACTCGGTTTTCTTGTTTTGTCACTTGCAAACTTAACGCTCCTCTGTGGGACAGCGAAAATTGATGAAAAGGCTTCTTGCACATTAAGAAAGGTAGCTTGACCAAAGTTCGCTTGAAGCCTTTTCAGTCCACAAGCCAATTGTCTGTTTTTTCTTTCAAAATAGGCGTGTGGAAAGCTTTGTGATTCCCATGCAAGCTTGTAGAGCCATGCTTAAAGGGGTGGTTTTGGGACATGGGTTTCGAGTGGAATTGATTCCTGGCGGAAAAAAAAAACCTTGCCTACCGGCAGATGTCTTGCCAATGGCATTACACTGGGCCGAAACGGTCACTTGCTCAATTGAGAGCACCCCAGATGGGACTCGAACCCACAATCCCTGGCTTAGGAGGCCAGTGCCTTATCCATTAGGCCACTGGGGCATGTGGTAGCAGCACTGGCTGGTTTTGGTGGCTGCAAACTAGGTTCAGAGAGCCCTCATTATGACTCTAGTTTGTTGCCCGACATACGAGATCGACTGATCGCTCTGGGCTAAAACAGTCAATTAGAAAAAAAAACAACCAAGCAAACACTACTTTTGGAATGTCTTTTGAAAAGAGCCCCAAAAATTGGACGTTCCTCTGGAAAATCACCTCTTTGGCACCTGCTTGATTTGCCTGGTTGACTTCTACTGGGAGTGCTACTGAGCATGTGCAAGACGTTTGCATACTAAGACTTCCTGGTTTTCAATAGACGCTTCAAGGTGAGCACGTCAAGGAGGCGCAGGTCTCATTTTCAAAGTCCAATAACCAAAGAACGCATGCAGCAAATACGTTTGGAGTCCAGGCAAAACGGACCCTAACGTGCACTAAAATATCAATCTGCAATTTGGGGGACTGGACTGAAGGACTCTTGTTTTCTCCCAGACTGAGCTTCCAATTGTGCTTCCTGTCACGGTGTCATAACTTGCACTCTGACAACAGTGCAAACACCACTCTTGTGATGCTCTTTTCAACTTCCTGTCCCAAGCCTGGAACCAGATGTGCAGCCTTCTCAAATTGTTATAAAAGCTTGCGGGGCCATTCGGACCAACTTCTCTGCTCCTCTTTATGTAAACATTTCTCCTCATCTTTGTTGTGCTTTATTAAAAACCTTCCCTGACCGGGAATCGAACCCGGGCCGCGGCGGTGAGAGCGCCGAATCCTAGCCACTAGACCACCAGGGAATCGCTGGCGAGTGCTCTGAAGCCATGAGCTCTCCCAGCAGTTCTTAACCGCGATCAGTCCTTCATTGAGCCGTGTTCACGTCTACTACTGATAAGGTGGGAGACAATATATCCTTGCACATTATCCCTTAAAAATCTTTCAAATAACTTCCACACCACAGATGTTGAGGCTCACTAAGTCTTTCATCCAGTGGCGGGGATTTTGGTCTCGTTTTAAAGATTAGCACCATTTATGCTTTTTGCCAAACTTTTGGCACCATGCCAAATGAGAGAGACTCCTTGAAGATTGTAAAATTCCTTGTTCCAATATTAATCTCTCAGGATTAAAACTTGAAATCAGATGCGCAGACTTTTCAACTTGTTAGAAAAGCTCGCGGGACCATTCGGACCAACTTCTCTGCTCCTCTCCATGTAAACATTTCTCCTCATCTTTGCTGTACTTTATTAAAAACGTTCCCTGACCGGGAATCGAACCCGGGCCGCGGCGGTGAGAGCGCCAAATCCTAGCCACTAGACCACCAGGGAATCGCTGTTGGTTGGTTTGGAACCATGAACTCTCCCAGCAGTTCTTAACCGCGGTCAGTGCTTCATTAAGCCGTGTTAACGTCTACTAATGAAAATATTGGAGAAAATATATTCCTGCACATTATCCCTTAAAAAAATCTTTCAAATAAAACTTGAAAGCTTAAAGGGAAGTGCTCCAGGTGAGGCTTGAACTCACAACCTCGGCATTGCTCAACAAATACTGCCTTATAAGTACCGCGCGCTAACCGATTGCGCCACTGGAGCTTTGTGCTGGTTTCACCTTACACTCGGTTTTCTTGTTTTGTCACTTGCAAACTTAACGCTCCTCTGTGGGACAGCGAAAATTGATGAAAAGGCTTCTTGCACATTAAGAAAGGTAGCTTGACCAAAGTTCGCTTGAAGCCTTTTCAGTCCACAAGCCAATTGTCTGTTTTTTCTTTCAAAATAGGCGTGTGGAAAGCTTTGTGATTCCCATGCAAGCTTGTAGAGCCATGCTTAAAGGGGTGGTTTTGGGACATGGGTTTCGAGTGGAATTGATTCCTGGCGGAAAAAAAAAACCTTGCCTACCGGCAGATGTCTTGCCAATGGCATTACACTGGGCCGAAACGGTCACTTGCTCAATTGAGAGCACCCCAGATGGGACTCGAACCCACAATCCCTGGCTTAGGAGGCCAGTGCCTTATCCATTAGGCCACTGGGGCATGTGGTAGCAGCACTGGCTGGTTTTGGTGGCTGCAAACTAGGTTCAGAGAGCCCTCATTATGACTCTAGTTTGTTGCCCGACATACGAGATCGACTGATCGCTCTGGGCTAAAACAGTCAATTAGAAAAAAAAACAACCAAGCAAACACTACTTTTGGAATGTCTTTTGAAAAGAGCCCCAAAAATTGGACGTTCCTCTGGAAAATCACCTCTTTGGCACCTGCTTGATTTGCCTGGTTGACTTCTACTGGGAGTGCTACTGAGCATGTGCAAGACGTTTGCATACTAAGACTTCCTGGTTTTCAATAGACGCTTCAAGGTGAGCACGTCAAGGAGGCGCAGGTCTCATTTTCAAAGTCCAATAACCAAAGAACGCATGCAGCAAATACGTTTGGAGTCCAGGCAAAACGGACCCTAACGTGCACTAAAATATCAATCTGCAATTTGGGGGACTGGACTGAAGGACTCTTGTTTTCTCCCAGACTGAGCTTCCAATTGTGCTTCCTGTCACGGTGTCATAACTTGCACTCTGACAACAGTGCAAACACCACTCTTGTGATGCTCTTTTCAACTTCCTGTCCCAAGCCTGGAACCAGATGTGCAGCCTTCTCAAATTGTTATAAAAGCTTGCGGGGCCATTCGGACCAACTTCTCTGCTCCTCTTTATGTAAACATTTCTCCTCATCTTTGTTGTGCTTTATTAAAAACCTTCCCTGACCGGGAATCGAACCCGGGCCGCGGCGGTGAGAGCGCCGAATCCTAGCCACTAGACCACCAGGGAATCGCTGGCGAGTGCTCTGAAGCCATGAGCTCTCCCAGCAGTTCTTAGCCGCGATCAGTCCTTCATTGAGCCGTGTTCACATCTACTACTGATAAGATGGGAGACAATATATCCTTGCACATTATCCCTTAAAAATCTTTCAAATAACTTCCACACCACAGATGTTGAGGCTCACTAAGTCTTTCATCCAGTGGCGGGGATTTTGGTCTCGTTTTAAAGATTAGCACCATTTATGCTTTTTGCCAAACTTTTGGCACCATGCCAAATGAGAGAGACTCCTTGAAGATTGTAAAATTCCTTGTTCCAATATTAATCTCTCAGGATTAAAACTTGAAATCAGATACGCAGACTTTTCAACTTGTTAGAAAAGCTCGCGGGACCATTCGGACCAACTTCTCTGCTCCTCTCCATGTAAACATTTCTCCTCATCTTTGCTGTACTTTATTAAAACCATTCCCTGACCGGGAATCGAACCCGGGCCGCGGCGGTGAGAGCGCCGAATCCTAGCCACTAGACCACCAGGGAATCGCTGTTGGTTGGTTTGGAACCATGAACTCTCCCAGCAGTTCTTAACCGCGGTCAGTGCTTCATTAAGCCGTGTTAACGTCTACTAATGAAAATATTGGAGAAAATATATTCCTGCACATTATCCCTTAAAAAAATCTTTCAAATAAAACTTGAAAGCTTAAAGGGAAGTGCTCCAGGTGAGGCTTGAACTCACAACCTTGGCATTGCTCAACAAATACTGCCTTATAAGTACCGCGCGCTAACCGATTGCGCCACTGGAGCTTCGTGCTGGTGTCAGCTTACACTCGGTTTTCTTGTTTTCTCACTTGCAACCTTAACGCTCCTCTGTGGGACAGCGAAAATTGATGAAAAGGCTTCTTGCACCGAAAGGTAGCTTGACCAAAGTTCGCTTGAAGCCTTTTCAGTCCACAAGCCAATTGTCTGTTTTTTCTTTCAAAATAGGCGTGTGGAAAGCTTTGTGATTCCCATGCAAGCTTGTAGAGCCATGCTTAAAGGGGTGGTTTTGGGACATGGATTTCGAGTGGAATTGATTCCTGGCGGAAAAAAAAAAACCTTGCCTACCGCCAGATGTCTTGCCAATGGCATTACACTGGGCTGAAACGGTCACTTGCTCAATTGAGAGCACCCCAGATGGGACTCGAACCCACAATCCCTGGCTTAGGAGGCCAGTGCCTTATCCATTAGGCCACTGGGGCATGTGGTAGCAGCACTGGCTGGTTTTGGTGGCTGCAAACTAGGTTCAGAGAGCCCTCATTATGACTCTAGTTTGTTGCCCGACATACGAGATCGACTGATCGCTCTGGGCTAAAACAGTCAATTAGAAAAAAAAACAACCAAGCAAACACTACTTTTGGAATGTCTTTTGAAAAGAGCCCCAAAAATTGGACGTTCCTCTGGAAAATCACCTCTTTGGCACCTGCTTGATTTGCCTGGTTGACTTCTACTGGGAGTGCTACTGAGCATGTGCAAGACGTTTGCATACTAAGACTTCCTGGTTTTCAATAGACGCTTCAAGGTGAGCACGTCAAGGAGGCGCAGGTCTCATTTTCAAAGTCCAATAACCAAAGAACGCATGCAGCAAATACGTTTGGAGTCCAGGCAAAACGGACCCTAACGTGCACTAAAATATCAATCTGCAATTTGGGGGACTGGACTGAAGGACTCTTGTTTTCTCCCAGACTGAGCTTCCAATTGTGCTTCCTGTCACGGTGTCATAACTTGCACTCTGACAACAGTGCAAACACCACTCTTGTGATGCTCTTTTCAACTTCCTGTCCCAAGCCTGGAACCAGATGTGCAGCCTTCTCAAATTGTTATAAAAGCTTGCGGGGCCATTCGGACCAACTTCTCTGCTCCTCTTTATGTAAACATTTCTCCTCATCTTTGTTGTGCTTTATTAAAAACCTTCCCTGACCGGGAATCGAACCCGGGCCGCGGCGGTGAGAGCGCCGAATCCTAGCCACTAGACCACCAGGGAATCGCTGGCGAGTGCTCTGAAGCCATGAGCTCTCCCAGCAGTTCTTAACCGCGATCAGTCCTTCATTGAGCCGTGTTCACGTCTACTACTGATAAGGTGGGAGACAATATATCCTTGCACATTATCCCTTAAAAATCTTTCAAATAACTTCCACACCACAGATGTTGAGGCTCACTAAGTCTTTCATCCAGTGGCGGGGATTTTGGTCTCGTTTTAAAGATTAGCACCATTTATGCTTTTTGCCAAACTTTTGGCACCATGCCAAATGAGAGAGACTCCTTGAAGATTGTAAAATTCCTTGTTCCAATATTAATCTCTCAGGATTAAAACTTGAAATCAGATGCGCAGACTTTTCAACTTGTTAGAAAAGCTCGCGGGACCATTCGGACCAACTTCTCTGCTCCTCTCCATGTAAACATTTCTCCTCATCTTTGCTGTACTTTATTAAAAACGTTCCCTGACCGGGAATCGAACCCGGGCCGCGGCGGTGAGAGCGCCAAATCCTAGCCACTAGACCACCAGGGAATCGCTGTTGGTTGGTTTGGAACCATGAACTCTCCCAGCAGTTCTTAACCGCGGTCAGTGCTTCATTAAGCCGTGTTAACGTCTACTAATGAAAATATTGGAGAAAATATATTCCTGCACATTATCCCTTAAAAAAATCTTTCAAATAAAACTTGAAAGCTTAAAGGGAAGTGCTCCAGGTGAGGCTTGAACTCACAACCTCGGCATTGCTCAACAAATACTGCCTTATAAGTACCGCGCGCTAACCGATTGCGCCACTGGAGCTTTGTGCTGGTTTCACCTTACACTCGGTTTTCTTGTTTTGTCACTTGCAAACTTAACGCTCCTCTGTGGGACAGCGAAAATTGATGAAAAGGCTTCTTGCACATTAAGAAAGGTAGCTTGACCAAAGTTCGCTTGAAGCCTTTTCAGTCCACAAGCCAATTGTCTGTTTTTTCTTTCAAAATAGGCGTGTGGAAAGCTTTGTGATTCCCATGCAAGCTTGTAGAGCCATGCTTAAAGGGGTGGTTTTGGGACATGGGTTTCGAGTGGAATTGATTCCTGGCGGAAAAAAAAAACCTTGCCTACCGGCAGATGTCTTGCCAATGGCATTACACTGGGCCGAAACGGTCACTTGCTCAATTGAGAGCACCCCAGATGGGACTCGAACCCACAATCCCTGGCTTAGGAGGCCAGTGCCTTATCCATTAGGCCACTGGGGCATGTGGTAGCAGCACTGGCTGGTTTTGGTGGCTGCAAACTAGGTTCAGAGAGCCCTCATTATGACTCTAGTTTGTTGCCCGACATACGAGATCGACTGATCGCTCTGGGCTAAAACAGTCAATTAGAAAAAAAAACAACCAAGCAAACACTACTTTTGGAATGTCTTTTGAAAAGAGCCCCAAAAATTGGACGTTCCTCTGGAAAATCACCTCTTTGGCACCTGCTTGATTTGCCTGGTTGACTTCTACTGGGAGTGCTACTGAGCATGTGCAAGACGTTTGCATACTAAGACTTCCTGGTTTTCAATAGACGCTTCAAGGTGAGCACGTCAAGGAGGCGCAGGTCTCATTTTCAAAGTCCAATAACCAAAGAACGCATGCAGCAAATACGTTTGGAGTCCAGGCAAAACGGACCCTAACGTGCACTAAAATATCAATCTGCAATTTGGGGGACTGGACTGAAGGACTCTTGTTTTCTCCCAGACTGAGCTTCCAATTGTGCTTCCTGTCACGGTGTCATAACTTGCACTCTGACAACAGTGCAAACACCACTCTTGTGATGCTCTTTTCAACTTCCTGTCCCAAGCCTGGAACCAGATGTGCAGCCTTCTCAAATTGTTATAAAAGCTTGCGGGGCCATTCGGACCAACTTCTCTGCTCCTCTTTATGTAAACATTTCTCCTCATCTTTGTTGTGCTTTATTAAAAACCTTCCCTGACCGGGAATCGAACCCGGGCCGCGGCGGTGAGAGCGCCGAATCCTAGCCACTAGACCACCAGGGAATCGCTGGCGAGTGCTCTGAAGCCATGAGCTCTCCCAGCAGTTCTTAACCGCGATCAGTCCTTCATTGAGCCGTGTTCACGTCTACTACTGATAAGGTGGGAGACAATATATCCTTGCACATTATCCCTTAAAAATCTTTCAAATAACTTCCACACCACAGATGTTGAGGCTCACTAAGTCTTTCATCCAGTGGCGGGGATTTTGGTCTCGTTTTAAAGATTAGCACCATTTATGCTTTTTGCCAAACTTTTGGCACCATGCCAAATGAGAGAGACTCCTTGAAGATTGTAAAATTCCTTGTTCCAATATTAATCTCTCAGGATTAAAACTTGAAATCAGATGCGCAGACTTTTCAACTTGTTAGAAAAGCTCGCGGGACCATTCGGACCAACTTCTCTGCTCCTCTCCATGTAAACATTTCTCCTCATCTTTGCTGTACTTTATTAAAAACGTTCCCTGACCGGGAATCGAACCCGGGCCGCGGCGGTGAGAGCGCCAAATCCTAGCCACTAGACCACCAGGGAATCGCTGTTGGTTGGTTTGGAACCATGAACTCTCCCAGCAGTTCTTAACCGCGGTCAGTGCTTCATTAAGCCGTGTTAACGTCTACTAATGAAAATATTGGAGAAAATATATTCCTGCACATTATCCCTTAAAAAAATCTTTCAAATAAAACTTGAAAGCTTAAAGGGAAGTGCTCCAGGTGAGGCTTGAACTCACAACCTCGGCATTGCTCAACAAATACTGCCTTATAAGTACCGCGCGCTAACCGATTGCGCCACTGGAGCTTTGTGCTGGTTTCACCTTACACTCGGTTTTCTTGTTTTGTCACTTGCAAACTTAACGCTCCTCTGTGGGACAGCGAAAATTGATGAAAAGGCTTCTTGCACATTAAGAAAGGTAGCTTGACCAAAGTTCGCTTGAAGCCTTTTCAGTCCACAAGCCAATTGTCTGTTTTTTCTTTCAAAATAGGCGTGTGGAAAGCTTTGTGATTCCCATGCAAGCTTGTAGAGCCATGCTTAAAGGGGTGGTTTTGGGACATGGGTTTCGAGTGGAATTGATTCCTGGCGGAAAAAAAAAACCTTGCCTACCGGCAGATGTCTTGCCAATGGCATTACACTGGGCCGAAACGGTCACTTGCTCAATTGAGAGCACCCCAGATGGGACTCGAACCCACAATCCCTGGCTTAGGAGGCCAGTGCCTTATCCATTAGGCCACTGGGGCATGTGGTAGCAGCACTGGCTGGTTTTGGTGGCTGCAAACTAGGTTCAGAGAGCCCTCATTATGACTCTAGTTTGTTGCCCGACATACGAGATCGACTGATCGCTCTGGGCTAAAACAGTCAATTAGAAAAAAAAACAACCAAGCAAACACTACTTTTGGAATGTCTTTTGAAAAGAGCCCCAAAAATTGGACGTTCCTCTGGAAAATCACCTCTTTGGCACCTGCTTGATTTGCCTGGTTGACTTCTACTGGGAGTGCTACTGAGCATGTGCAAGACGTTTGCATACTAAGACTTCCTGGTTTTCAATAGACGCTTCAAGGTGAGCACGTCAAGGAGGCGCAGGTCTCATTTTCAAAGTCCAATAACCAAAGAACGCATGCAGCAAATACGTTTGGAGTCCAGGCAAAACGGACCCTAACGTGCACTAAAATATCAATCTGCAATTTGGGGGACTGGACTGAAGGACTCTTGTTTTCTCCCAGACTGAGCTTCCAATTGTGCTTCCTGTCACGGTGTCATAACTTGCACTCTGACAACAGTGCAAACACCACTCTTGTGATGCTCTTTTCAACTTCCTGTCCCAAGCCTGGAACCAGATGTGCAGCCTTCTCAAATTGTTATAAAAGCTTGCGGGGCCATTCGGACCAACTTCTCTGCTCCTCTTTATGTAAACATTTCTCCTCATCTTTGTTGTGCTTTATTAAAAACCTTCCCTGACCGGGAATCGAACCCGGGCCGCGGCGGTGAGAGCGCCGAATCCTAGCCACTAGACCACCAGGGAATCGCTGGCGAGTGCTCTGAAGCCATGAGCTCTCCCAGCAGTTCTTAGCCGCGATCAGTCCTTCATTGAGCCGTGTTCACATCTACTACTGATAAGATGGGAGACAATATATCCTTGCACATTATCCCTTAAAAATCTTTCAAATAACTTCCACACCACAGATGTTGAGGCTCACTAAGTCTTTCATCCAGTGGCGGGGATTTTGGTCTCGTTTTAAAGATTAGCACCATTTATGCTTTTTGCCAAACTTTTGGCACCATGCCAAATGAGAGAGACTCCTTGAAGATTGTAAAATTCCTTGTTCCAATATTAATCTCTCAGGATTAAAACTTGAAATCAGATACGCAGACTTTTCAACTTGTTAGAAAAGCTCGCGGGACCATTCGGACCAACTTCTCTGCTCCTCTCCATGTAAACATTTCTCCTCATCTTTGCTGTACTTTATTAAAACCATTCCCTGACCGGGAATCGAACCCGGGCCGCGGCGGTGAGAGCGCCGAATCCTAGCCACTAGACCACCAGGGAATCGCTGTTGGTTGGTTTGGAACCATGAACTCTCCCAGCAGTTCTTAACCGCGGTCAGTGCTTCATTAAGCCGTGTTAACGTCTACTAATGAAAATATTGGAGAAAATATATTCCTGCACATTATCCCTTAAAAAAATCTTTCAAATAAAACTTGAAAGCTTAAAGGGAAGTGCTCCAGGTGAGGCTTGAACTCACAACCTTGGCATTGCTCAACAAATACTGCCTTATAAGTACCGCGCGCTAACCGATTGCGCCACTGGAGCTTCGTGCTGGTGTCAGCTTACACTCGGTTTTCTTGTTTTCTCACTTGCAACCTTAACGCTCCTCTGTGGGACAGCGAAAATTGATGAAAAGGCTTCTTGCACCGAAAGGTAGCTTGACCAAAGTTCGCTTGAAGCCTTTTCAGTCCACAAGCCAATTGTCTGTTTTTTCTTTCAAAATAGGCGTGTGGAAAGCTTTGTGATTCCCATGCAAGCTTGTAGAGCCATGCTTAAAGGGGTGGTTTTGGGACATGGATTTCGAGTGGAATTGATTCCTGGCGGAAAAAAAAAAACCTTGCCTACCGCCAGATGTCTTGCCAATGGCATTACACTGGGCCGAAACGGTCACTTGCTCAATTGAGAGCACCCCAGATGGGACTCGAACCCACAATCCCTGGCTTAGGAGGCCAGTGCCTTATCCATTAGGCCACTGGGGCATGTGGTAGCAGCACTGGCTGGTTTTGGTGGCTGCAAACTAGGTTCAGAGAGCCCTCATTATGACTCTAGTTTGTTGCCCGACATACGAGATCGACTGATCGCTCTGGGCTAAAACAGTCAATTAGAAAAAAAAACAACCAAGCAAACACTACTTTTGGAATGTCTTTTGAAAAGAGCCCCAAAAATTGGACGTTCCTCTGGAAAATCACCTCTTTGGCACCTGCTTGATTTGCCTGGTTGACTTCTACTGGGAGTGCTACTGAGCATGTGCAAGACGTTTGCATACTAAGACTTCCTGGTTTTCAATAGACGCTTCAAGGTGAGCACGTCAAGGAGGCGCAGGTCTCATTTTCAAAGTCCAATAACCAAAGAACGCATGCAGCAAATACGTTTGGAGTCCAGGCAAAACGGACCCTAACGTGCACTAAAATATCAATCTGCAATTTGGGGGACTGGACTGAAGGACTCTTGTTTTCTCCCAGACTGAGCTTCCAATTGTGCTTCCTGTCACGGTGTCATAACTTGCACTCTGACAACAGTGCAAACACCACTCTTGTGATGCTCTTTTCAACTTCCTGTCCCAAGCCTGGAACCAGATGTGCAGCCTTCTCAAATTGTTATAAAAGCTTGCGGGGCCATTCGGACCAACTTCTCTGCTCCTCTTTATGTAAACATTTCTCCTCATCTTTGTTGTGCTTTATTAAAAACCTTCCCTGACCGGGAATCGAACCCGGGCCGCGGCGGTGAGAGCGCCGAATCCTAGCCACTAGACCACCAGGGAATCGCTGGCGAGTGCTCTGAAGCCATGAGCTCTCCCAGCAGTTCTTAACCGCGATCAGTCCTTCATTGAGCCGTGTTCACGTCTACTACTGATAAGGTGGGAGACAATATATCCTTGCACATTATCCCTTAAAAATCTTTCAAATAACTTCCACACCACAGATGTTGAGGCTCACTAAGTCTTTCATCCAGTGGCGGGGATTTTGGTCTCGTTTTAAAGATTAGCACCATTTATGCTTTTTGCCAAACTTTTGGCACCATGCCAAATGAGAGAGACTCCTTGAAGATTGTAAAATTCCTTGTTCCAATATTAATCTCTCAGGATTAAAACTTGAAATCAGATGCGCAGACTTTTCAACTTGTTAGAAAAGCTCGCGGGACCATTCGGACCAACTTCTCTGCTCCTCTCCATGTAAACATTTCTCCTCATCTTTGCTGTACTTTATTAAAAACGTTCCCTGACCGGGAATCGAACCCGGGCCGCGGCGGTGAGAGCGCCAAATCCTAGCCACTAGACCACCAGGGAATCGCTGTTGGTTGGTTTGGAACCATGAACTCTCCCAGCAGTTCTTAACCGCGGTCAGTGCTTCATTAAGCCGTGTTAACGTCTACTAATGAAAATATTGGAGAAAATATATTCCTGCACATTATCCCTTAAAAAAATCTTTCAAATAAAACTTGAAAGCTTAAAGGGAAGTGCTCCAGGTGAGGCTTGAACTCACAACCTCGGCATTGCTCAACAAATACTGCCTTATAAGTACCGCGCGCTAACCGATTGCGCCACTGGAGCTTCGTGCTGGTGTCACCTTACACTCGGTTTTCTTGTTTTCTCACTTGCAACCTTAACGCTCCTCTGTGGGACAGCGAAAATTGATGAAAAGGCTTCTTGCACATTAAGAAAGGTAGCTTGACCAAAGTTCGCTTGAAGCCTTTTCAGTCCACAAGCCAATTGTCTGTTTTTTCTTTCAAAATAGGCGTGTGGAAAGCTTTGTGATTCCCATGCAAGCTTGTAGAGCCATGCTTAAAGGGGTGGTTTTGGGACATGGGTTTCGAGTGGAATTGATTCCTGGCGGAAAAAAAAAACCTTGCCTACCGGCAGATGTCTTGCCAATGGCATTACACTGGGCCGAAACGGTCACTTGCTCAATTGAGAGCACCCCAGATGGGACTCGAACCCACAATCCCTGGCTTAGGAGGCCAGTGCCTTATCCATTAGGCCACTGGGGCATGTGGTAGCAGCATTGGCTGGTTTTGGTGGCTGCAAACTAGGTTCAGAGAGCCCTCATTATGACTCTAGTTTGTTGCCCGACATACGAGATCGACTGATCGCTCTGGGCTAAAACAGTCAATTAGAAAAAAAAACAACCAAGCAAACACTACTTTTGGAATGTCTTTTGAAAAGAGCCCCAAAAATTGGACGTTCCTCTGGAAAATCACCTCTTTGGCACCTGCTTGATTTGCCTGGTTGACTTCTACTGGGAGTGCTACTGAGCATGTGCAAGACGTTTGCATACTAAGACTTCCTGGTTTTCAATAGACGCTTCAAGGTGAGCACGTCAAGGAGGCGCAGGTCTCATTTTCAAAGTCCAATAACCAAAGAACGCATGCAGCAAATACGTTTGGAGTCCAGGCAAAACGGACCCTAACGTGCACTAAAATATCAATCTGCAATTTGGGGGACTGGACTGAAGGACTCTTGTTTTCTCCCAGACTGAGCTTCCAATTGTGCTTCCTGTCACGGTGTCATAACTTGCACTCTGACAACAGTGCAAACACCACTCTTGTGATGCTCTTTTCAACTTCCTGTCCCAAGCCTGGAACCAGATGTGCAGCCTTCTCAAATTGTTATAAAAGCTTGCGGGGCCATTCGGACCAACTTCTCTGCTCCTCTTTATGTAAACATTTCTCCTCATCTTTGTTGTGCTTTATTAAAAACCTTCCCTGACCGGGAATCGAACCCGGGCCGCGGCGGTGAGAGCGCCGAATCCTAGCCACTAGACCACCAGGGAATCGCTGGCGAGTGCTCTGAAGCCATGAGCTCTCCCAGCAGTTCTTAACCGCGATCAGTCCTTCATTGAGCCGTGTTCACGTCTACTACTGATAAGGTGGGAGACAATATATCCTTGCACATTATCCCTTAAAAATGTTTCAAATAACTTCCACACCACAGATGTTGAGGCTCACTAAGTCTTTCATCCAGTGGCGGGGATTTTGGTCTCGTTTTAAAGATTAGCACCATTTATGCTTTTTGCCAAACTTTTGGCACCATGCCAAATGAGAGAGACTCCTTGAAGATTGTAAAATTCCTTGTTCCAATATTAATCTCTCAGGATTAAAACTTGAAATCAGATGCGCAGACTTTTCAACTTGTTAGAAAAGCTCGCGGGACCATTCGGACCAACTTCTCTGCTCCTCTCCATGTAAACATTTCTCCTCATCTTTGCTGTACTTTATTAAAACCATTCCCTGACCGGGAATCGAACCCGGGCCGCGGCGGTGAGAGCGCCGAATCCTAGCCACTAGACCACCAGGGAATCGCTGTTGGTTGGTTTGGAACCATGAACTCTCCCAGCAGTTCTTAACCGCGGTCAGTGCTTCATTAAGCCGTGTTAACGTCTACTAATGAAAATATTGGAGAAAATATATTCCTGCACATTATCCCTTAAAAAAATCTTTCAAATAAAACTTGAAAGCTTAAAGGGAAGTGCTCCAGGTGAGGCTTGAACTCACAACCTCGGCATTGCTCAACAAATACTGCCTTATAAGTACCGCGCGCTAACCGATTGCGCCACTGGAGCTTCGTGCTGGTGTCAGCTTACACTCGGTTTTCTTGTTTTCTCACTTGCAACCTTAACGCTCCTCTGTGGGACAGCGAAAATTGATGAAAAGGCTTCTTGCACCGAAAGGTAGCTTGACCAAAGTTCGCTTGAAGCCTTTTCAGTCCACAAGCCAATTGTCTGTTTTTTCTTTCAAAATAGGCGTGTGGAAAGCTTTGTGATTCCCATGCAAGCTTGTAGAGCCATGCTTAAAGGGGTGGTTTTGGGACATGGATTTCGAGTGGAATTGATTCCTGGCGGAAAAAAAAAAACCTTGCCTACCGCCAGATGTCTTGCCAATGGCATTACACTGGGCCGAAACGGTCACTTGCTCAATTGAGAGCACCCCAGATGGGACTTGAACCCACAATCCCTGGCTTAGGAGGACAGTGCCTTATCCATTAGGCCACTGGGGCATGTGGTAGCAGCACTGGCTGGTTTTGGTGGCTGCAAACTAGGTTCAGAGAGCCCTCATTATGACTCTAGTTTGTTGCCCGACATACGAGATCGACTGATCGCTCTGGGCTAAAACAGTCAATTAGAAAAAAAAACAACCAAGCAAACACTACTTTTGGAATGTCTTTTGAAAAGAGCCCCAAAAATTGGACGTTCCTCTGGAAAATCACCTCTTTGGCACCTGCTTGATTTGCCTGGTTGACTTCTACTGGGAGTGCTACTGAGCATGTGCAAGACGTTTGCATACTAAGACTTCCTGGTTTTCAATAGACGCTTCAAGGTGAGCACGTCAAGGAGGCGCAGGTCTCATTTTCAAAGTCCAATAACCAAAGAACGCATGCAGCAAATACGTTTGGAGTCCAGGCAAAACGGACCCTAACGTGCACTAAAATATCAATCTGCAATTTGGGGGACTGGACTGAAGGACTCTTGTTTTCTCCCAGACTGAGCTTCCAATTGTGCTTCCTGTCACGGTGTCATAACTTGCACTCTGACAACAGTGCAAACACCACTCTTGTGATGCTCTTTTCAACTTCCTGTCCCAAGCCTGGAACCAGATGTGCAGCCTTCTCAAATTGTTATAAAAGCTTGCGGGGCCATTCGGACCAACTTCTCTGCTCCTCTTTATGTAAACATTTCTCCTCATCTTTGTTGTGCTTTATTAAAAACCTTCCCTGACCGGGAATCGAACCCGGGCCGCGGCGGTGAGAGCGCCGAATCCTAGCCACTAGACCACCAGGGAATCGCTGGCGAGTGCTCTGAAGCCATGAGCTCTCCCAGCAGTTCTTAACCGCGATCAGTCCTTCATTGAGCCGTGTTCACGTCTACTACTGATAAGGTGGGAGACAATATATCCTTGCACATTATCCCTTAAAAATCTTTCAAATAACTTCCACACCACAGATGTTGAGGCTCACTAAGTCTTTCATCCAGTGGCGGGGATTTTGGTCTCGTTTTAAAGATTAGCACCATTTATGCTTTTTGCCAAACTTTTGGCACCATGCCAAATGAGAGAGACTCCTTGAAGATTGTAAAATTCCTTGTTCCAATATTAATCTCTCAGGATTAAAACTTGAAATCAGATGCGCAGACTTTTCAACTTGTTAGAAAAGCTCGCGGGACCATTCGGACCAACTTCTCTGCTCCTCTCCATGTAAACATTTCTCCTCATCTTTGCTGTACTTTATTAAAAACGTTCCCTGACCGGGAATCGAACCCGGGCCGCGGCGGTGAGAGCGCCAAATCCTAGCCACTAGACCACCAGGGAATCGCTGTTGGTTGGTTTGGAACCATGAACTCTCCCAGCAGTTCTTAACCGCGGTCAGTGCTTCATTAAGCCGTGTTAACGTCTACTAATGAAAATATTGGAGAAAATATATTCCTGCACATTATCCCTTAAAAAAATCTTTCAAATAAAACTTGAAAGCTTAAAGGGAAGTGCTCCAGGTGAGGCTTGAACTCACAACCTCGGCATTGCTCAACAAATACTGCCTTATAAGTACCGCGCGCTAACCGATTGCGCCACTGGAGCTTTGTGCTGGTTTCACCTTACACTCGGTTTTCTTGTTTTGTCACTTGCAAACTTAACGCTCCTCTGTGGGACAGCGAAAATTGATGAAAAGGCTTCTTGCACATTAAGAAAGGTAGCTTGACCAAAGTTCGCTTGAAGCCTTTTCAGTCCACAAGCCAATTGTCTGTTTTTTCTTTCAAAATAGGCGTGTGGAAAGCTTTGTGATTCCCATGCAAGCTTGTAGAGCCATGCTTAAAGGGGTGGTTTTGGGACATGGGTTTCGAGTGGAATTGATTCCTGGCGGAAAAAAAAAACCTTGCCTACCGGCAGATGTCTTGCCAATGGCATTACACTGGGCCGAAACGGTCACTTGCTCAATTGAGAGCACCCCAGATGGGACTCGAACCCACAATCCCTGGCTTAGGAGGCCAGTGCCTTATCCATTAGGCCACTGGGGCATGTGGTAGCAGCACTGGCTGGTTTTGGTGGCTGCAAACTAGGTTCAGAGAGCCCTCATTATGACTCTAGTTTGTTGCCCGACATACGAGATCGACTGATCGCTCTGGGCTAAAACAGTCAATTAGAAAAAAAAACAACCAAGCAAACACTACTTTTGGAATGTCTTTTGAAAAGAGCCCCAAAAATTGGACGTTCCTCTGGAAAATCACCTCTTTGGCACCTGCTTGATTTGCCTGGTTGACTTCTACTGGGAGTGCTACTGAGCATGTGCAAGACGTTTGCATACTAAGACTTCCTGGTTTTCAATAGACGCTTCAAGGTGAGCACGTCAAGGAGGCGCAGGTCTCATTTTCAAAGTCCAATAACCAAAGAACGCATGCAGCAAATACGTTTGGAGTCCAGGCAAAACGGACCCTAACGTGCACTAAAATATCAATCTGCAATTTGGGGGACTGGACTGAAGGACTCTTGTTTTCTCCCAGACTGAGCTTCCAATTGTGCTTCCTGTCACGGTGTCATAACTTGCACTCTGACAACAGTGCAAACACCACTCTTGTGATGCTCTTTTCAACTTCCTGTCCCAAGCCTGGAACCAGATGTGCAGCCTTCTCAAATTGTTATAAAAGCTTGCGGGGCCATTCGGACCAACTTCTCTGCTCCTCTTTATGTAAACATTTCTCCTCATCTTTGTTGTGCTTTATTAAAAACCTTCCCTGACCGGGAATCGAACCCGGGCCGCGGCGGTGAGAGCGCCGAATCCTAGCCACTAGACCACCAGGGAATCGCTGGCGAGTGCTCTGAAGCCATGAGCTCTCCCAGCAGTTCTTAACCGCGATCAGTCCTTCATTGAGCCGTGTTCACGTCTACTACTGATAAGGTGGGAGACAATATATCCTTGCACATTATCCCTTAAAAATCTTTCAAATAACTTCCACACCACAGATGTTGAGGCTCACTAAGTCTTTCATCCAGTGGCGGGGATTTTGGTCTCGTTTTAAAGATTAGCACCATTTATGCTTTTTGCCAAACTTTTGGCACCATGCCAAATGAGAGAGACTCCTTGAAGATTGTAAAATTCCTTGTTCCAATATTAATCTCTCAGGATTAAAACTTGAAATCAGATGCGCAGACTTTTCAACTTGTTAGAAAAGCTCGCGGGACCATTCGGACCAACTTCTCTGCTCCTCTCCATGTAAACATTTCTCCTCATCTTTGCTGTACTTTATTAAAAACGTTCCCTGACCGGGAATCGAACCCGGGCCGCGGCGGTGAGAGCGCCAAATCCTAGCCACTAGACCACCAGGGAATCGCTGTTGGTTGGTTTGGAACCATGAACTCTCCCAGCAGTTCTTAACCGCGGTCAGTGCTTCATTAAGCCGTGTTAACGTCTACTAATGAAAATATTGGAGAAAATATATTCCTGCACATTATCCCTTAAAAAAATCTTTCAAATAAAACTTGAAAGCTTAAAGGGAAGTGCTCCAGGTGAGGCTTGAACTCACAACCTCGGCATTGCTCAACAAATACTGCCTTATAAGTACCGCGCGCTAACCGATTGCGCCACTGGAGCTTTGTGCTGGTTTCACCTTACACTCGGTTTTCTTGTTTTGTCACTTGCAAACTTAACGCTCCTCTGTGGGACAGCGAAAATTGATGAAAAGGCTTCTTGCACATTAAGAAAGGTAGCTTGACCAAAGTTCGCTTGAAGCCTTTTCAGTCCACAAGCCAATTGTCTGTTTTTTCTTTCAAAATAGGCGTGTGGAAAGCTTTGTGATTCCCATGCAAGCTTGTAGAGCCATGCTTAAAGGGGTGGTTTTGGGACATGGGTTTCGAGTGGAATTGATTCCTGGCGGAAAAAAAAAACCTTGCCTACCGGCAGATGTCTTGCCAATGGCATTACACTGGGCCGAAACGGTCACTTGCTCAATTGAGAGCACCCCAGATGGGACTCGAACCCACAATCCCTGGCTTAGGAGGCCAGTGCCTTATCCATTAGGCCACTGGGGCATGTGGTAGCAGCACTGGCTGGTTTTGGTGGCTGCAAACTAGGTTCAGAGAGCCCTCATTATGACTCTAGTTTGTTGCCCGACATACGAGATCGACTGATCGCTCTGGGCTAAAACAGTCAATTAGAAAAAAAAACAACCAAGCAAACACTACTTTTGGAATGTCTTTTGAAAAGAGCCCCAAAAATTGGACGTTCCTCTGGAAAATCACCTCTTTGGCACCTGCTTGATTTGCCTGGTTGACTTCTACTGGGAGTGCTACTGAGCATGTGCAAGACGTTTGCATACTAAGACTTCCTGGTTTTCAATAGACGCTTCAAGGTGAGCACGTCAAGGAGGCGCAGGTCTCATTTTCAAAGTCCAATAACCAAAGAACGCATGCAGCAAATACGTTTGGAGTCCAGGCAAAACGGACCCTAACGTGCACTAAAATATCAATCTGCAATTTGGGGGACTGGACTGAAGGACTCTTGTTTTCTCCCAGACTGAGCTTCCAATTGTGCTTCCTGTCACGGTGTCATAACTTGCACTCTGACAACAGTGCAAACACCACTCTTGTGATGCTCTTTTCAACTTCCTGTCCCAAGCCTGGAACCAGATGTGCAGCCTTCTCAAATTGTTATAAAAGCTTGCGGGGCCATTCGGACCAACTTCTCTGCTCCTCTTTATGTAAACATTTCTCCTCATCTTTGTTGTGCTTTATTAAAAACCTTCCCTGACCGGGAATCGAACCCGGGCCGCGGCGGTGAGAGCGCCGAATCCTAGCCACTAGACCACCAGGGAATCGCTGGCGAGTGCTCTGAAGCCATGAGCTCTCCCAGCAGTTCTTAGCCGCGATCAGTCCTTCATTGAGCCGTGTTCACATCTACTACTGATAAGATGGGAGACAATATATCCTTGCACATTATCCCTTAAAAATCTTTCAAATAACTTCCACACCACAGATGTTGAGGCTCACTAAGTCTTTCATCCAGTGGCGGGGATTTTGGTCTCGTTTTAAAGATTAGCACCATTTATGCTTTTTGCCAAACTTTTGGCACCATGCCAAATGAGAGAGACTCCTTGAAGATTGTAAAATTCCTTGTTCCAATATTAATCTCTCAGGATTAAAACTTGAAATCAGATACGCAGACTTTTCAACTTGTTAGAAAAGCTCGCGGGACCATTCGGACCAACTTCTCTGCTCCTCTCCATGTAAACATTTCTCCTCATCTTTGCTGTACTTTATTAAAACCATTCCCTGACCGGGAATCGAACCCGGGCCGCGGCGGTGAGAGCGCCGAATCCTAGCCACTAGACCACCAGGGAATCGCTGTTGGTTGGTTTGGAACCATGAACTCTCCCAGCAGTTCTTAACCGCGGTCAGTGCTTCATTAAGCCGTGTTAACGTCTACTAATGAAAATATTGGAGAAAATATATTCCTGCACATTATCCCTTAAAAAAATCTTTCAAATAAAACTTGAAAGCTTAAAGGGAAGTGCTCCAGGTGAGGCTTGAACTCACAACCTTGGCATTGCTCAACAAATACTGCCTTATAAGTACCGCGCGCTAACCGATTGCGCCACTGGAGCTTCGTGCTGGTGTCAGCTTACACTCGGTTTTCTTGTTTTCTCACTTGCAACCTTAACGCTCCTCTGTGGGACAGCGAAAATTGATGAAAAGGCTTCTTGCACCGAAAGGTAGCTTGACCAAAGTTCGCTTGAAGCCTTTTCAGTCCACAAGCCAATTGTCTGTTTTTTCTTTCAAAATAGGCGTGTGGAAAGCTTTGTGATTCCCATGCAAGCTTGTAGAGCCATGCTTAAAGGGGTGGTTTTGGGACATGGATTTCGAGTGGAATTGATTCCTGGCGGAAAAAAAAAAACCTTGCCTACCGCCAGATGTCTTGCCAATGGCATTACACTGGGCCGAAACGGTCACTTGCTCAATTGAGAGCACCCCAGATGGGACTCGAACCCACAATCCCTGGCTTAGGAGGCCAGTGCCTTATCCATTAGGCCACTGGGGCATGTGGTAGCAGCACTGGCTGGTTTTGGTGGCTGCAAACTAGGTTCAGAGAGCCCTCATTATGACTCTAGTTTGTTGCCCGACATACGAGATCGACTGATCGCTCTGGGCTAAAACAGTCAATTAGAAAAAAAAACAACCAAGCAAACACTACTTTTGGAATGTCTTTTGAAAAGAGCCCCAAAAATTGGACGTTCCTCTGGAAAATCACCTCTTTGGCACCTGCTTGATTTGCCTGGTTGACTTCTACTGGGAGTGCTACTGAGCATGTGCAAGACGTTTGCATACTAAGACTTCCTGGTTTTCAATAGACGCTTCAAGGTGAGCACGTCAAGGAGGCGCAGGTCTCATTTTCAAAGTCCAATAACCAAAGAACGCATGCAGCAAATACGTTTGGAGTCCAGGCAAAACGGACCCTAACGTGCACTAAAATATCAATCTGCAATTTGGGGGACTGGACTGAAGGACTCTTGTTTTCTCCCAGACTGAGCTTCCAATTGTGCTTCCTGTCACGGTGTCATAACTTGCACTCTGACAACAGTGCAAACACCACTCTTGTGATGCTCTTTTCAACTTCCTGTCCCAAGCCTGGAACCAGATGTGCAGCCTTCTCAAATTGTTATAAAAGCTTGCGGGGCCATTCGGACCAACTTCTCTGCTCCTCTTTATGTAAACATTTCTCCTCATCTTTGTTGTGCTTTATTAAAAACCTTCCCTGACCGGGAATCGAACCCGGGCCGCGGCGGTGAGAGCGCCGAATCCTAGCCACTAGACCACCAGGGAATCGCTGGCGAGTGCTCTGAAGCCATGAGCTCTCCCAGCAGTTCTTAACCGCGATCAGTCCTTAATTGAGCCGTGTTCACGTCTACTACTGATAAGGTGGGAGACAATATATCCTTGCACATTATCCCTTAAAAATGTTTCAAATAACTTCCACACCACAGATGTTGAGGCTCACTAAGTCTTTCATCCAGTGGCGGGGATTTTGGTCTCGTTTTAAAGATTAGCACCATTTATGCTTTTTGCCAAACTTTTGGCACCATGCCAAATGAGAGAGACTCCTTGAAGATTGTAAAATTCCTTGTTCCAATATTAATCTCTCAGGATTAAAACTTGAAATCAGATACGCAGACTTTTCAACTTGTTAGAAAAGCTCGCGGGACCATTCGGACCAACTTCTCTGCTCCTCTCCATGTAAACATTTCTCCTCATCTTTGCTGTACTTTATTAAAAACATTCCCTGACCGGGAATCGAACCCGGGCCGCGGCGGTGAGAGCGCCGAATCCTAGCCACTAGACCACCAGGGAATCGCTGTTGGTTGGTTTGGAACCATGAACTCTCCCAGCAGTTCTTAACCGCGGTCAGTGCTTCATTAAGCCGTGTTAACGTCTACTAATGAAAATATTGGAGAAAATATATTCCTGCACATTATCCCTTAAAAAAATCTTTCAAATAAAACTTGAAAGCTTAAAGGGAAGTGCTCCAGGTGAGGCTTGAACTCACAACCTCGGCATTGCTCAACAAATACTGCCTTATAAGTACCGCGCGCTAACCGATTGCGCCACTGGAGCGTCGTGCTGGTGTCAGCTTACACTCGGTTTTCTTGTTTTCTCACTTGCAACCTTAACGCTCCTCTGTGGGACAGCGAAAATTGATGAAAAGGCTTCTTGCACATTAAGAAAGGTAGCTTGACCAAAGTTCGCTTGAAGCCTTTTCAGTCCACAAGCCAATTGTCTGTTTTTTCTTTCAAAATAGGCGTGTGGAAAGCTTTGTGATTCCCATGCAAGCTTGTAGAGCCATGCTTAAAGGGGTGGTTTTGGGACATGGATTTCGAGTGGAATTGATTCCTGGCGGAAAAAAAAAAACCTTGCCTACCGCCAGATGTCTTGCCAATGGAATTACACTGGGCCGAAACGGTCACTTGCTCAATTGAGAGCACCCCAGATGGGACTCGAACCCACAATCCCTGGCTTAGGAGGCCAGTGCCTTATCCATTAGGCCACTGGGGCATGTAGCAGCAGCACTGGCTGGTTTTGGTGGCTGCAAACTAGGTTCAGAGAGCCCTCATTATGACTCTAGTTTGTTGCCCGACATACGAGATCGACTGATCGCTCTGGGCTAAAACAGTCAATTAGAAAAAAAAACAACCAAGCAAACACTACTTTTGGAATGTCTTTTGAAAAGAGCCCCAAAAATTGGACGTTCCTCTGGAAAATCACCTCTTTGGCACCTGCTTGATTTGCCTGGTTGACTTCTACTGGGAGTGCTACTGAGCATGTGCAAGACGTTTGCATACTAAGACTTCCTGGTTTTCAATAGACGCTTCAAGGTGAGCACGTCAAGGAGGCGCAGGTCTCATTTTCAAAGTCCAATAACCAAAGAACGCATGCAGCAAATACGTTTGGAGTCCAGGCAAAACGGACCCTAACGTGCACTAAAATATCAATCTGCAATTTGGGGGACTGGACTGAAGGACTCTTGTTTTCTCCCAGACTGAGCTTCCAATTGTGCTTCCTGTCACGGTGTCATAACTTGCACTCTGACAACAGTGCAAACACCACTCTTGTGATGCTCTTTTCAACTTCCTGTCCCAAGCCTGGAACCAGATGTGCAGCCTTCTCAAATTGTTATAAAAGCTTGCGGGGCCATTCGGACCAACTTCTCTGCTCCTCTTTATGTAAACATTTCTCCTCATCTTTGTTGTGCTTTATTAAAAACCTTCCCTGACCGGGAATCGAACCCGGGCCGCGGCGGTGAGAGCGCCGAGTCCTAGCCACTAGACCACCAGGGAATCGCTGGCGAGTGCTCTGAAGCCATGAGCTCTCCCAGCAGTTCTTAACCGCGATCAGTCCTTAATTGAGCCGTGTTCACGTCTACTACTGATAAGGTGGGAGACAATATATCCTTGCACATTATCCCTTAAAAATGTTTCAAATAACTTCCACACCACAGATGTTGAGGCTCACTAAGTCTTTCATCCAGTGGCGGGGATTTTGGTCTCGTTTTAAAGATTACCACCATTTATGCTTTTTGCCAAACTTTTGGCACCATGCCAAATGAGAGAGACTCCTTGAAGATTGTAAAATTCCTTGTTCCAATATTAATCTCTCAGGATTAAAACTTGAAATCAGATACGCAGACTTTTCAACTTGTTAGAAAAGCTCGCGGGACCATTCGGACCAACTTCTCTGCTCCTCTCCATGTAAACATTTCTCCTCATCTTTGCTGTACTTTATTAAAAACGTTCCCTGACCGGGAATCGAACCCGGGCCGCGGCGGTGAGAGCGCCGAATCCTAGCCACTAGACCACCAGGGAATCGCTGTTGGTTGGTTTGGAACCATGAACTCTCCCAGCAGTTCTTAACCGCGGTCAGTGCTTCATTAAGCCGTGTTAACGTCTACTAATGAAAATATTGGAGAAAATATATTCCTGCACATTATCCCTTAAAAAAATCTTTCAAATAAAACTTGAAAGCTTAAAGGGAAGTGCTCCAGGTGAGGCTTGAACTCACAACCTCGGCATTGCTCAACAAATACTGCCTTATAAGTACCGCGCGCTAACCGATTGCGCCACTGGAGCGTCGTGCTGGTGTCAGCTTACACTCGGTTTTCTTGTTTTCTCACTTGCAACCTTAACGCTCCTCTGTGGGACAGCGAAAATTGATGAAAAGGCTTCTTGCACATTAAGAAAGGTAGCTTGACCAAAGTTCGCTTGAAGCCTTTTCAGTCCACAAGCCAATTGTCTGTTTTTTCTTTCAAAATAGGCGTGTGGAAAGCTTTGTGATTCCCATGCAAGCTTGTAGAGCCATGCTTAAAGGGGTGGTTTTGGGACATGGGTTTCGAGTGGAATTGATTCCTGGCGGAAAAAAAAAACCTTGCCTACCGGCAGATGTCTTGCCAATGGCATTACACTGGGCCGAAACGGTCACTTGCTCAATTGAGAGCACCCCAGATGGGACTCGAACCCACAATCCCTGGCTTAGGAGGCCAGTGCCTTATCCATTAGGCCACTGGGGCATGTGGTAGCAGCACTGGCTGGTTTTGGTGGCTGCAAACTAGGTTCAGAGAGCCCTCATTATGACTCTAGTTTGTTGCCCGACATACGAGATCGACTGATCGCTCTGGGCTAAAACAGTCAATTAGAAAAAAAAACAACCAAGCAAACACTACTTTTGGAATGTCTTTTGAAAAGAGCCCCAAAAATTGGACGTTCCTCTGGAAAATCACCTCTTTGGCACCTGCTTGATTTGCCTGGTTGACTTCTACTGGGAGTGCTACTGAGCATGTGCAAGACGTTTGCATACTAAGACTTCCTGGTTTTCAATAGACGCTTCAAGGTGAGCACGTCAAGGAGGCGCAGGTCTCATTTTCAAAGTCCAATAACCAAAGAACGCATGCAGCAAATACGTTTGGAGTCCAGGCAAAACGGACCCTAACGTGCACTAAAATATCAATCTGCAATTTGGGGGACTGGACTGAAGGACTCTTGTTTTCTCCCAGACTGAGCTTCCAATTGTGCTTCCTGTCACGGTGTCATAACTTGCACTCTGACAACAGTGCAAACACCACTCTTGTGATGCTCTTTTCAACTTCCTGTCCCAAGCCTGGAACCAGATGTGCAGCCTTCTCAAATTGTTATAAAAGCTTGCGGGGCCATTCGGACCAACTTCTCTGCTCCTCTTTATGTAAACATTTCTCCTCATCTTTGTTGTGCTTTATTAAAAACCTTCCCTGACCGGGAATCGAACCCGGGCCGCGGCGGTGAGAGCGCCGAATCCTAGCCACTAGACCACCAGGGAATCGCTGGCGAGTGCTCTGAAGCCATGAGCTCTCCCAGCAGTTCTTAACCGCGATCAGTCCTTCATTGAGCCGTGTTCACGTCTACTACTGATAAGGTGGGAGACAATATATCCTTGCACATTATCCCTTAAAAATCTTTCAAATAACTTCCACACCACAGATGTTGAGGCTCACTAAGTCTTTCATCCAGTGGCGGGGATTTTGGTCTCGTTTTAAAGATTAGCACCATTTATGCTTTTTGCCAAACTTTTGGCACCATGCCAAATGAGAGAGACTCCTTGAAGATTGTAAAATTCCTTGTTCCAATATTAATCTCTCAGGATTAAAACTTGAAATCAGATACGCAGACTTTTCAACTTGTTAGAAAAGCTCGCGGGACCATTCGGACCAACTTCTCTGCTCCTCTCCATGTAAACATTTCTCCTCATCTTTGCTGTACTTTATTAAAACCATTCCCTGACCGGGAATCGAACCCGGGCCGCGGCGGTGAGAGCGCCGAATCCTAGCCACTAGACCACCAGGGAATCGCTGTTGGTTGGTTTGGAACCATGAACTCTCCCAGCAGTTCTTAACCGCGGTCAGTGCTTCATTAAGCCGTGTTAACGTCTACTAATGAAAATATTGGAGAAAATATATTCCTGCACATTATCCCTTAAAAAAATCTTTCAAATAAAACTTGAAAGCTTAAAGGGAAGTGCTCCAGGTGAGGCTTGAACTCACAACCTCGGCATTGCTCAACAAATACTGCCTTATAAGTACCGCGCGCTAACCGATTGCGCCACTGGAGCGTCGTGCTGGTGTCAGCTTACACTCGGTTTTCTTGTTTTCTCACTTGCAACCTTAACGCTCCTCTGTGGGACAGTGAAAATTGATGAAAAGGCTTCTTGCACATTAAGAAAGGTAGCTTGACCAAAGTTCGCTTGAAGCCTTTTCAGTCCACAAGCCAATTGTCTGTTTTTTCTTTCAAAATAGGCGTGTGGAAAGCTTTGTGATTCCCATGCAAGCTTGTAGAGCCATGCTTAAAGGGGTGGTTTTGGGACATGGATTTCGAGTGGAATTGATTCCTGGCGGAAAAAAAAAAACCTTGCCTACCGCCAGATGTCTTGCCAATGGAATTACACTGGGCCGAAACGGTCACTTGCTCAATTGAGAGCACCCCAGATGGGACTCGAACCCACAATCCCTGGCTTAGGAGGCCAGTGCCTTATCCATTAGGCCACTGGGGCATGTGGTAGCAGCACTGGCTGGTTTTGGTGGCTGCAAACTAGGTTCAGAGAGCCCTCATTATGACTCTAGTTTGTTGCCCGACATACGAGATCGACTGATCGCTCTGGGCTAAAACAGTCAATTAGAAAAAAAAACAACCAAGCAAACACTACTTTTGGAATGTCTTTTGAAAAGAGCCCCAAAAATTGGACGTTCCTCTGGAAAATCACCTCTTTGGCACCTGCTTGATTTGCCTGGTTGACTTCTACTGGGAGTGCTACTGAGCATGTGCAAGACGTTTGCATACTAAGACTTCCTGGTTTTCAATAGACGCTTCAAGGTGAGCACGTCAAGGAGGCGCAGGTCTCATTTTCAAAGTCCAATAACCAAAGAACGCATGCAGCAAATACGTTTGGAGTCCAGGCAAAACGGACCCTAACGTGCACCAAAATATCAATCTGCAATTTGGGGGACTGGACTGAAGGACTCTTGTTTTCTCCCAGACTGAGCTTCCAATTGTGCTTCCTGTCACGGTGTCATAACTTGCACTCTGACAACAGTGCAAACACCACTCTTGTGATGCTCTTTTCAACTTCCTGTCCCAAGCCTGGAACCAGATGTGCAGCCTTCTCAAATTGTTATAAAAGCTTGCGGGGCCATTCGGACCAACTTCTCTGCTCCTCTTTATGTAAACATTTCTCCTCATCTTTGTTGTGCTTTATTAAAAACCTTCCCTGACCGGGAATCGAACCCGGGCCGCGGCGAGAGCGCCAAATCCTAGCCACTAGACCACCAGGGAATCGCTGGCGAGTGCTCTGAAGCCATGAGCTCTCCCAGCAGTTCTTAACCGCGATCAGTCCTTCATTGAGCCGTGTTCACGTCTACTACTGATAAGGTGGGAGACAATATATCCTTGCACATTATCCCTTAAAAATCTTTCAAATAACTTCCACACCACAGATGTTGAGGCTCACTAAGTCTTTCATCCAGTGGCGGGGATTTTGGTCTCGTTTTAAAGATTAGCACCATTTATGCTTTTTGCCAAACTTTTGGCACCATGCCAAATGAGAGAGACTCCTTGAAGATTGTAAAATTCCTTGTTCCAATATTAATCTCTCAGGATTAAAACTTGAAATCAGATGCGCAGACTTTTCAACTTGTTAGAAAAGCTCGCGGGACCATTCGGACCAACTTCTCTGCTCCTCTCCATGTAAACATTTCTCCTCATCTTTGCTGTACTTTATTAAAAACATTCCCTGACCGGGAATCGAACCCGGGCCGCGGCGGTGAGAGCGCCGAATCCTAGCCACTAGACCACCAGGGAATCGCTGTTGGTTGGTTTGGAACCATGAACTCTCCCAGCAGTTCTTAACCGCGGTCAGTGCTTCATTAAGCCGTGTTAACGTCTACTAATGAAAATATTGGAGAAAATATATTCCTGCACATTATCCCTTAAAAAAATCTTTCAAATAAAACTTGAAAGCTTAAAGGGAAGTGCTCCAGGTGAGGCTTGAACTCACAACCTCGGCATTGCTCAACAAATACTGCCTTATAAGTACCGCGCGCTAACCGATTGCGCCACTGGAGCTTCGTGCTGGTGTCAGCTTACACTCGGTTTTCTTGTTTTCTCACTTGCAACCTTAACGCTCCTCTGTGGGACAGCGAAAATTGATGAAAAGGCTTCTTGCACCGAAAGGTAGCTTGACCAAAGTTCGCTTGAAGCCTTTTCAGTCCACAAGCCAATTGTCTGTTTTTTCTTTCAAAATAGGCGTGTGGAAAGCTTTGTGATTCCCATGCAAGCTTGTAGAGCCATGCTTAAAGGGGTGGTTTTGGGACATGGATTTCGAGTGGAATTGATTCCTGGCGGAAAAAAAAAAACCTTGCCTACCGCCAGATGTCTTGCCAATGGCATTACACTGGGCCGAAACGGTCACTTGCTCAATTGAGAGCACCCCAGATGGGACTCGAACCCACAATCCCTGGCTTAGGAGGCCAGTGCCTTATCCATTAGGCCACTGGGGCATGTGGTAGCAGCACTGGCTGGTTTTGGTGGCTGCAAACTAGGTTCAGAGAGCCCTCATTATGACTCTAGTTTGTTGCCCGACATACGAGATCGACTGATCGCTCTGGGCTAAAACAGTCAATTAGAAAAAAAAACAACCAAGCAAACACTACTTTTGGAATGTCTTTTGAAAAGAGCCCCAAAAATTGGACGTTCCTCTGGAAAATCACCTCTTTGGCACCTGCTTGATTTGCCTGGTTGACTTCTACTGGGAGTGCTACTGAGCATGTGCAAGACGTTTGCATACTAAGACTTCCTGGTTTTCAATAGACGCTTCAAGGTGAGCACGTCAAGGAGGCGCAGGTCTCATTTTCAAAGTCCAATAACCAAAGAACGCATGCAGCAAATACGTTTGGAGTCCAGGCAAAACGGACCCTAACGTGCACTAAAATATCAATCTGCAATTTGGGGGACTGGACTGAAGGACTCTTGTTTTCTCCCAGACTGAGCTTCCAATTGTGCTTCCTGTCACGGTGTCATAACTTGCACTCTGACAACAGTGCAAACACCACTCTTGTGATGCTCTTTTCAACTTCCTGTCCCAAGCCTGGAACCAGATGTGCAGCCTTCTCAAATTGTTATAAAAGCTTGCGGGGCCATTCGGACCAACTTCTCTGCTCCTCTTTATGTAAACATTTCTCCTCATCTTTGTTGTGCTTTATTAAAAACCTTCCCTGACCGGGAATCGAACCCGGGCCGCGGCGGTGAGAGCGCCGAATCCTAGCCACTAGACCACCAGGGAATCGCTGGCGAGTGCTCTGAAGCCATGAGCTCTCCCAGCAGTTCTTAACCGCGATCAGTCCTTCATTGAGCCGTGTTCACGTCTACTACTGATAAGGTGGGAGACAATATATCCTTGCACATTATCCCTTAAAAATCTTTCAAATAACTTCCACACCACAGATGTTGAGGCTCACTAAGTCTTTCATCCAGTGGCGGGGATTTTGGTCTCGTTTTAAAGATTAGCACCATTTATGCTTTTTGCCAAACTTTTGGCACCATGCCAAATGAGAGAGACTCCTTGAAGATTGTAAAATTCCTTGTTCCAATATTAATCTCTCAGGATTAAAACTTGAAATCAGATGCGCAGACTTTTCAACTTGTTAGAAAAGCTCGCGGGACCATTCGGACCAACTTCTCTGCTCCTCTCCATGTAAACATTTCTCCTCATCTTTGCTGTACTTTATTAAAAACGTTCCCTGACCGGGAATCGAACCCGGGCCGCGGCGGTGAGAGCGCCAAATCCTAGCCACTAGACCACCAGGGAATCGCTGTTGGTTGGTTTGGAACCATGAACTCTCCCAGCAGTTCTTAACCGCGGTCAGTGCTTCATTAAGCCGTGTTAACGTCTACTAATGAAAATATTGGAGAAAATATATTCCTGCACATTATCCCTTAAAAAAATCTTTCAAATAAAACTTGAAAGCTTAAAGGGAAGTGCTCCAGGTGAGGCTTGAACTCACAACCTCGGCATTGCTCAACAAATACTGCCTTATAAGTACCGCGCGCTAACCGATTGCGCCACTGGAGCTTTGTGCTGGTTTCACCTTACACTCGGTTTTCTTGTTTTGTCACTTGCAAACTTAACGCTCCTCTGTGGGACAGCGAAAATTGATGAAAAGGCTTCTTGCACATTAAGAAAGGTAGCTTGACCAAAGTTCGCTTGAAGCCTTTTCAGTCCACAAGCCAATTGTCTGTTTTTTCTTTCAAAATAGGCGTGTGGAAAGCTTTGTGATTCCCATGCAAGCTTGTAGAGCCATGCTTAAAGGGGTGGTTTTGGGACATGGGTTTCGAGTGGAATTGATTCCTGGCGGAAAAAAAAAACCTTGCCTACCGGCAGATGTCTTGCCAATGGCATTACACTGGGCCGAAACGGTCACTTGCTCAATTGAGAGCACCCCAGATGGGACTCGAACCCACAATCCCTGGCTTAGGAGGCCAGTGCCTTATCCATTAGGCCACTGGGGCATGTGGTAGCAGCACTGGCTGGTTTTGGTGGCTGCAAACTAGGTTCAGAGAGCCCTCATTATGACTCTAGTTTGTTGCCCGACATACGAGATCGACTGATCGCTCTGGGCTAAAACAGTCAATTAGAAAAAAAAACAACCAAGCAAACACTACTTTTGGAATGTCTTTTGAAAAGAGCCCCAAAAATTGGACGTTCCTCTGGAAAATCACCTCTTTGGCACCTGCTTGATTTGCCTGGTTGACTTCTACTGGGAGTGCTACTGAGCATGTGCAAGACGTTTGCATACTAAGACTTCCTGGTTTTCAATAGACGCTTCAAGGTGAGCACGTCAAGGAGGCGCAGGTCTCATTTTCAAAGTCCAATAACCAAAGAACGCATGCAGCAAATACGTTTGGAGTCCAGGCAAAACGGACCCTAACGTGCACTAAAATATCAATCTGCAATTTGGGGGACTGGACTGAAGGACTCTTGTTTTCTCCCAGACTGAGCTTCCAATTGTGCTTCCTGTCACGGTGTCATAACTTGCACTCTGACAACAGTGCAAACACCACTCTTGTGATGCTCTTTTCAACTTCCTGTCCCAAGCCTGGAACCAGATGTGCAGCCTTCTCAAATTGTTATAAAAGCTTGCGGGGCCATTCGGACCAACTTCTCTGCTCCTCTTTATGTAAACATTTCTCCTCATCTTTGTTGTGCTTTATTAAAAACCTTCCCTGACCGGGAATCGAACCCGGGCCGCGGCGGTGAGAGCGCCGAATCCTAGCCACTAGACCACCAGGGAATCGCTGGCGAGTGCTCTGAAGCCATGAGCTCTCCCAGCAGTTCTTAACCGCGATCAGTCCTTCATTGAGCCGTGTTCACGTCTACTACTGATAAGGTGGGAGACAATATATCCTTGCACATTATCCCTTAAAAATCTTTCAAATAACTTCCACACCACAGATGTTGAGGCTCACTAAGTCTTTCATCCAGTGGCGGGGATTTTGGTCTCGTTTTAAAGATTAGCACCATTTATGCTTTTTGCCAAACTTTTGGCACCATGCCAAATGAGAGAGACTCCTTGAAGATTGTAAAATTCCTTGTTCCAATATTAATCTCTCAGGATTAAAACTTGAAATCAGATGCGCAGACTTTTCAACTTGTTAGAAAAGCTCGCGGGACCATTCGGACCAACTTCTCTGCTCCTCTCCATGTAAACATTTCTCCTCATCTTTGCTGTACTTTATTAAAAACGTTCCCTGACCGGGAATCGAACCCGGGCCGCGGCGGTGAGAGCGCCAAATCCTAGCCACTAGACCACCAGGGAATCGCTGTTGGTTGGTTTGGAACCATGAACTCTCCCAGCAGTTCTTAACCGCGGTCAGTGCTTCATTAAGCCGTGTTAACGTCTACTAATGAAAATATTGGAGAAAATATATTCCTGCACATTATCCCTTAAAAAAATCTTTCAAATAAAACTTGAAAGCTTAAAGGGAAGTGCTCCAGGTGAGGCTTGAACTCACAACCTCGGCATTGCTCAACAAATACTGCCTTATAAGTACCGCGCGCTAACCGATTGCGCCACTGGAGCTTTGTGCTGGTTTCACCTTACACTCGGTTTTCTTGTTTTGTCACTTGCAAACTTAACGCTCCTCTGTGGGACAGCGAAAATTGATGAAAAGGCTTCTTGCACATTAAGAAAGGTAGCTTGACCAAAGTTCGCTTGAAGCCTTTTCAGTCCACAAGCCAATTGTCTGTTTTTTCTTTCAAAATAGGCGTGTGGAAAGCTTTGTGATTCCCATGCAAGCTTGTAGAGCCATGCTTAAAGGGGTGGTTTTGGGACATGGGTTTCGAGTGGAATTGATTCCTGGCGTAAAAAAAAAACCTTGCCTACCGGCAGATGTCTTGCCAATGGCGTTACACTGGGCCGAAACGGTCACTTGCTCAATTGAGAGCACCCCAGATGGGACTCGAACCCACAATCCCTGGCTTAGGAGGCCAGTGCCTTATCCATTAGGCCACTGGGGCATGTGGTAGCAGCACTGGCTGGTTTTGGTGGCTGCAAACTAGGTTCAGAGAGCCCTCATTATGACTCTAGTTTGTTGCCCGACATACGAGATCGACTGATCGCTCTGGGCTAAAACAGTCAATTAGAAAAAAAAACAACCAAGCAAACACTACTTTTGGAATGTCTTTTGAAAAGAGCCCCAAAAATTGGACGTTCCTCTGGAAAATCACCTCTTTGGCACCTGCTTGATTTGCCTGGTTGACTTCTACTGGGAGTGCTACTGAGCATGTGCAAGACGTTTGCATACTAAGACTTCCTGGTTTTCAATAGACGCTTCAAGGTGAGCACGTCAAGGAGGCGCAGGTCTCATTTTCAAAGTCCAATAACCAAAGAACGCATGCAGCAAATACGTTTGGAGTCCAGGCAAAACGGACCCTAACGTGCACTAAAATATCAATCTGCAATTTGGGGGACTGGACTGAAGGACTCTTGTTTTCTCCCAGACTGAGCTTCCAATTGTGCTTCCTGTCACGGTGTCATAACTTGCACTCTGACAACAGTGCAAACACCACTCTTGTGATGCTCTTTTCAACTTCCTGTCCCAAGCCTGGAACCAGATGTGCAGCCTTCTCAAATTGTTATAAAAGCTTGCGGGGCCATTCGGACCAACTTCTCTGCTCCTCTTTATGTAAACATTTCTCCTCATCTTTGTTGTGCTTTATTAAAAACCTTCCCTGACCGGGAATCGAACCCGGGCCGCGGCGGTGAGAGCGCCGAATCCTAGCCACTAGACCACCAGGGAATCGCTGGCGAGTGCTCTGAAGCCATGAGCTCTCCCAGCAGTTCTTAGCCGCGATCAGTCCTTCATTGAGCCGTGTTCACATCTACTACTGATAAGATGGGAGACAATATATCCTTGCACATTATCCCTTAAAAATCTTTCAAATAACTTCCACACCACAGATGTTGAGGCTCACTAAGTCTTTCATCCAGTGGCGGGGATTTTGGTCTCGTTTTAAAGATTAGCACCATTTATGCTTTTTGCCAAACTTTTGGCACCATGCCAAATGAGAGAGACTCCTTGAAGATTGTAAAATTCCTTGTTCCAATATTAATCTCTCAGGATTAAAACTTGAAATCAGATACGCAGACTTTTCAACTTGTTAGAAAAGCTCGCGGGACCATTCGGACCAACTTCTCTGCTCCTCTCCATGTAAACATTTCTCCTCATCTTTGCTGTACTTTATTAAAACCATTCCCTGACCGGGAATCGAACCCGGGCCGCGGCGGTGAGAGCGCCGAATCCTAGCCACTAGACCACCAGGGAATCGCTGTTGGTTGGTTTGGAACCATGAACTCTCCCAGCAGTTCTTAACCGCGGTCAGTGCTTCATTAAGCCGTGTTAACGTCTACTAATGAAAATATTGGAGAAAATATATTCCTGCACATTATCCCTTAAAAAAATCTTTCAAATAAAACTTGAAAGCTTAAAGGGAAGTGCTCCAGGTGAGGCTTGAACTCACAACCTTGGCATTGCTCAACAAATACTGCCTTATAAGTACCGCGCGCTAACCGATTGCGCCACTGGAGCTTCGTGCTGGTGTCAGCTTACACTCGGTTTTCTTGTTTTCTCACTTGCAACCTTAACGCTCCTCTGTGGGACAGCGAAAATTGATGAAAAGGCTTCTTGCACCGAAAGGTAGCTTGACCAAAGTTCGCTTGAAGCCTTTTCAGTCCACAAGCCAATTGTCTGTTTTTTCTTTCAAAATAGGCGTGTGGAAAGCTTTGTGATTCCCATGCAAGCTTGTAGAGCCATGCTTAAAGGGGTGGTTTTGGGACATGGATTTCGAGTGGAATTGATTCCTGGCGGAAAAAAAAAAACCTTGCCTACCGCCAGATGTCTTGCCAATGGCATTACACTGGGCCGAAACGGTCACTTGCTCAATTGAGAGCACCCCAGATGGGACTCGAACCCACAATCCCTGGCTTAGGAGGCCAGTGCCTTATCCATTAGGCCACTGGGGCATGTGGTAGCAGCACTGGCTGGTTTTGGTGGCTGCAAACTAGGTTCAGAGAGCCCTCATTATGACTCTAGTTTGTTGCCCGACATACGAGATCGACTGATCGCTCTGGGCTAAAACAGTCAATTAGAAAAAAAAACAACCAAGCAAACACTACTTTTGGAATGTCTTTTGAAAAGAGCCCCAAAAATTGGACGTTCCTCTGGAAAATCACCTCTTTGGCACCTGCTTGATTTGCCTGGTTGACTTCTACTGGGAGTGCTACTGAGCATGTGCAAGACGTTTGCATACTAAGACTTCCTGGTTTTCAATAGACGCTTCAAGGTGAGCACGTCAAGGAGGCGCAGGTCTCATTTTCAAAGTCCAATAACCAAAGAACGCATGCAGCAAATACGTTTGGAGTCCAGGCAAAACGGACCCTAACGTGCACTAAAATATCAATCTGCAATTTGGGGGACTGGACTGAAGGACTCTTGTTTTCTCCCAGACTGAGCTTCCAATTGTGCTTCCTGTCACGGTGTCATAACTTGCACTCTGACAACAGTGCAAACACCACTCTTGTGATGCTCTTTTCAACTTCCTGTCCCAAGCCTGGAACCAGATGTGCAGCCTTCTCAAATTGTTATAAAAGCTTGCGGGGCCATTCGGACCAACTTCTCTGCTCCTCTTTATGTAAACATTTCTCCTCATCTTTGTTGTGCTTTATTAAAAACCTTCCCTGACCGGGAATCGAACCCGGGCCGCGGCGGTGAGAGCGCCGAATCCTAGCCACTAGACCACCAGGGAATCGCTGGCGAGTGCTCTGAAGCCATGAGCTCTCCCAGCAGTTCTTAACCGCGATCAGTCCTTAATTGAGCCGTGTTCACGTCTACTACTGATAAGGTGGGAGACAATATATCCTTGCACATTATCCCTTAAAAATGTTTCAAATAACTTCCACACCACAGATGTTGAGGCTCACTAAGTCTTTCATCCAGTGGCGGGGATTTTGGTCTCGTTTTAAAGATTAGCACCATTTATGCTTTTTGCCAAACTTTTGGCACCATGCCAAATGAGAGAGACTCCTTGAAGATTGTAAAATTCCTTGTTCCAATATTAATCTCTCAGGATTAAAACTTGAAATCAGATACGCAGACTTTTCAACTTGTTAGAAAAGCTCGCGGGACCATTCGGACCAACTTCTCTGCTCCTCTCCATGTAAACATTTCTCCTCATCTTTGCTGTACTTTATTAAAAACATTCCCTGACCGGGAATCGAACCCGGGCCGCGGCGGTGAGAGCGCCGAATCCTAGCCACTAGACCACCAGGGAATCGCTGTTGGTTGGTTTGGAACCATGAACTCTCCCAGCAGTTCTTAACCGCGGTCAGTGCTTCATTAAGCCGTGTTAACGTCTACTAATGAAAATATTGGAGAAAATATATTCCTGCACATTATCCCTTAAAAAAATCTTTCAAATAAAACTTGAAAGCTTAAAGGGAAGTGCTCCAGGTGAGGCTTGAACTCACAACCTCGGCATTGCTCAACAAATACTGCCTTATAAGTACCGCGCGCTAACCGATTGCGCCACTGGAGCGTCGTGCTGGTGTCAGCTTACACTCGGTTTTCTTGTTTTCTCACTTGCAACCTTAACGCTCCTCTGTGGGACAGCGAAAATTGATGAAAAGGCTTCTTGCACATTAAGAAAGGTAGCTTGACCAAAGTTCGCTTGAAGCCTTTTCAGTCCACAAGCCAATTGTCTGTTTTTTCTTTCAAAATAGGCGTGTGGAAAGCTTTGTGATTCCCATGCAAGCTTGTAGAGCCATGCTTAAAGGGGTGGTTTTGGGACATGGATTTCGAGTGGAATTGATTCCTGGCGGAAAAAAAAAAACCTTGCCTACCGCCAGATGTCTTGCCAATGGAATTACACTGGGCCGAAACGGTCACTTGCTCAATTGAGAGCACCCCAGATGGGACTCGAACCCACAATCCCTGGCTTAGGAGGCCAGTGCCTTATCCATTAGGCCACTGGGGCATGTAGCAGCAGCACTGGCTGGTTTTGGTGGCTGCAAACTAGGTTCAGAGAGCCCTCATTATGACTCTAGTTTGTTGCCCGACATACGAGATCGACTGATCGCTCTGGGCTAAAACAGTCAATTAGAAAAAAAAACAACCAAGCAAACACTACTTTTGGAATGTCTTTTGAAAAGAGCCCCAAAAATTGGACGTTCCTCTGGAAAATCACCTCTTTGGCACCTGCTTGATTTGCCTGGTTGACTTCTACTGGGAGTGCTACTGAGCATGTGCAAGACGTTTGCATACTAAGACTTCCTGGTTTTCAATAGACGCTTCAAGGTGAGCACGTCAAGGAGGCGCAGGTCTCATTTTCAAAGTCCAATAACCAAAGAACGCATGCAGCAAATACGTTTGGAGTCCAGGCAAAACGGACCCTAACGTGCACTAAAATATCAATCTGCAATTTGGGGGACTGGACTGAAGGACTCTTGTTTTCTCCCAGACTGAGCTTCCAATTGTGCTTCCTGTCACGGTGTCATAACTTGCACTCTGACAACAGTGCAAACACCACTCTTGTGATGCTCTTTTCAACTTCCTGTCCCAAGCCTGGAACCAGATGTGCAGCCTTCTCAAATTGTTATAAAAGCTTGCGGGGCCATTCGGACCAACTTCTCTGCTCCTCTTTATGTAAACATTTCTCCTCATCTTTGTTGTGCTTTATTAAAAACCTTCCCTGACCGGGAATCGAACCCGGGCCGCGGCGGTGAGAGCGCCGAGTCCTAGCCACTAGACCACCAGGGAATCGCTGGCGAGTGCTCTGAAGCCATGAGCTCTCCCAGCAGTTCTTAACCGCGATCAGTCCTTAATTGAGCCGTGTTCACGTCTACTACTGATAAGGTGGGAGACAATATATCCTTGCACATTATCCCTTAAAAATCTTTCAAATAACTTCCACACCACAGATGTTGAGGCTCACTAAGTCTTTCATCCAGTGGCGGGGATTTTGGTCTCGTTTTAAAGATTACCACCATTTATGCTTTTTGCCAAACTTTTGGCACCATGCCAAATGAGAGAGACTCCTTGAAGATTGTAAAATTCCTTGTTCCAATATTAATCTCTCAGGATTAAAACTTGAAATCAGATACGCAGACTTTTCAACTTGTTAGAAAAGCTCGCGGGACCATTCGGACCAACTTCTCTGCTCCTCTCCATGTAAACATTTCTCCTCATCTTTGCTGTACTTTATTAAAAACGTTCCCTGACCGGGAATCGAACCCGGGCCGCGGCGGTGAGAGCGCCGAATCCTAGCCACTAGACCACCAGGGAATCGCTGTTGGTTGGTTTGGAACCATGAACTCTCCCAGCAGTTCTTAACCGCGGTCAGTGCTTCATTAAGCCGTGTTAACGTCTACTAATGAAAATATTGGAGAAAATATATTCCTGCACATTATCCCTTAAAAAAATCTTTCAAATAAAACTTGAAAGCTTAAAGGGAAGTGCTCCAGGTGAGGCTTGAACTCACAACCTCGGCATTGCTCAACAAATACTGCCTTATAAGTACCGCGCGCTAACCGATTGCGCCACTGGAGCGTCGTGCTGGTGTCAGCTTACACTCGGTTTTCTTGTTTTCTCACTTGCAACCTTAACGCTCCTCTGTGGGACAGCGAAAATTGATGAAAAGGCTTCTTGCACATTAAGAAAGGTAGCTTGACCAAAGTTCGCTTGAAGCCTTTTCAGTCCACAAGCCAATTGTCTGTTTTTTCTTTCAAAATAGGCGTGTGGAAAGCTTTGTGATTCCCATGCAAGCTTGTAGAGCCATGCTTAAAGGGGTGGTTTTGGGACATGGGTTTCGAGTGGAATTGATTCCTGGCGGAAAAAAAAAACCTTGCCTACCGGCAGATGTCTTGCCAATGGCATTACACTGGGCCGAAACGGTCACTTGCTCAATTGAGAGCACCCCAGATGGGACTCGAACCCACAATCCCTGGCTTAGGAGGCCAGTGCCTTATCCATTAGGCCACTGGGGCATGTGGTAGCAGCACTGGCTGGTTTTGGTGGCTGCAAACTAGGTTCAGAGAGCCCTCATTATGACTCTAGTTTGTTGCCCGACATACGAGATCGACTGATCGCTCTGGGCTAAAACAGTCAATTAGAAAAAAAAACAACCAAGCAAACACTACTTTTGGAATGTCTTTTGAAAAGAGCCCCAAAAATTGGACGTTCCTCTGGAAAATCACCTCTTTGGCACCTGCTTGATTTGCCTGGTTGACTTCTACTGGGAGTGCTACTGAGCATGTGCAAGACGTTTGCATACTAAGACTTCCTGGTTTTCAATAGACGCTTCAAGGTGAGCACGTCAAGGAGGCGCAGGTCTCATTTTCAAAGTCCAATAACCAAAGAACGCATGCAGCAAATACGTTTGGAGTCCAGGCAAAACGGACCCTAACGTGCACTAAAATATCAATCTGCAATTTGGGGGACTGGACTGAAGGACTCTTGTTTTCTCCCAGACTGAGCTTCCAATTGTGCTTCCTGTCACGGTGTCATAACTTGCACTCTGACAACAGTGCAAACACCACTCTTGTGATGCTCTTTTCAACTTCCTGTCCCAAGCCTGGAACCAGATGTGCAGCCTTCTCAAATTGTTATAAAAGCTTGCGGGGCCATTCGGACCAACTTCTCTGCTCCTCTTTATGTAAACATTTCTCCTCATCTTTGTTGTGCTTTATTAAAAACCTTCCCTGACCGGGAATCGAACCCGGGCCGCGGCGGTGAGAGCGCCGAATCCTAGCCACTAGACCACCAGGGAATCGCTGGCGAGTGCTCTGAAGCCATGAGCTCTCCCAGCAGTTCTTAACCGCGATCAGTCCTTCATTGAGCCGTGTTCACGTCTACTACTGATAAGGTGGGAGACAATATATCCTTGCACATTATCCCTTAAAAATCTTTCAAATAACTTCCACACCACAGATGTTGAGGCTCACTAAGTCTTTCATCCAGTGGCGGGGATTTTGGTCTCGTTTTAAAGATTAGCACCATTTATGCTTTTTGCCAAACTTTTGGCACCATGCCAAATGAGAGAGACTCCTTGAAGATTGTAAAATTCCTTGTTCCAATATTAATCTCTCAGGATTAAAACTTGAAATCAGATACGCAGACTTTTCAACTTGTTAGAAAAGCTCGCGGGACCATTCGGACCAACTTCTCTGCTCCTCTCCATGTAAACATTTCTCCTCATCTTTGCTGTACTTTATTAAAACCATTCCCTGACCGGGAATCGAACCCGGGCCGCGGCGGTGAGAGCGCCGAATCCTAGCCACTAGACCACCAGGGAATCGCTGTTGGTTGGTTTGGAACCATGAACTCTCCCAGCAGTTCTTAACCGCGGTCAGTGCTTCATTAAGCCGTGTTAACGTCTACTAATGAAAATATTGGAGAAAATATATTCCTGCACATTATCCCTTAAAAAAATCTTTCAAATAAAACTTGAAAGCTTAAAGGGAAGTGCTCCAGGTGAGGCTTGAACTCACAACCTCGGCATTGCTCAACAAATACTGCCTTATAAGTACCGCGCGCTAACCGATTGCGCCACTGGAGCGTCGTGCTGGTGTCAGCTTACACTCGGTTTTCTTGTTTTCTCACTTGCAACCTTAACGCTCCTCTGTGGGACAGTGAAAATTGATGAAAAGGCTTCTTGCACATTAAGAAAGGTAGCTTGACCAAAGTTCGCTTGAAGCCTTTTCAGTCCACAAGCCAATTGTCTGTTTTTTCTTTCAAAATAGGCGTGTGGAAAGCTTTGTGATTCCCATGCAAGCTTGTAGAGCCATGCTTAAAGGGGTGGTTTTGGGACATGGATTTCGAGTGGAATTGATTCCTGGCGGAAAAAAAAAAACCTTGCCTACCGCCAGATGTCTTGCCAATGGAATTACACTGGGCCGAAACGGTCACTTGCTCAATTGAGAGCACCCCAGATGGGACTCGAACCCACAATCCCTGGCTTAGGAGGCCAGTGCCTTATCCATTAGGCCACTGGGGCATGTGGTAGCAGCACTGGCTGGTTTTGGTGGCTGCAAACTAGGTTCAGAGAGCCCTCATTATGACTCTAGTTTGTTGCCCGACATACGAGATCGACTGATCGCTCTGGGCTAAAACAGTCAATTAGAAAAAAAAACAACCAAGCAAACACTACTTTTGGAATGTCTTTTGAAAAGAGCCCCAAAAATTGGACGTTCCTCTGGAAAATCACCTCTTTGGCACCTGCTTGATTTGCCTGGTTGACTTCTACTGGGAGTGCTACTGAGCATGTGCAAGACGTTTGCATACTAAGACTTCCTGGTTTTCAATAGACGCTTCAAGGTGAGCACGTCAAGGAGGCGCAGGTCTCATTTTCAAAGTCCAATAACCAAAGAACGCATGCAGCAAATACGTTTGGAGTCCAGGCAAAACGGACCCTAACGTGCACCAAAATATCAATCTGCAATTTGGGGGACTGGACTGAAGGACTCTTGTTTTCTCCCAGACTGAGCTTCCAATTGTGCTTCCTGTCACGGTGTCATAACTTGCACTCTGACAACAGTGCAAACACCACTCTTGTGATGCTCTTTTCAACTTCCTGTCCCAAGCCTGGAACCAGATGTGCAGCCTTCTCAAATTGTTATAAAAGCTTGCGGGGCCATTCGGACCAACTTCTCTGCTCCTCTTTATGTAAACATTTCTCCTCATCTTTGTTGTGCTTTATTAAAAACCTTCCCTGACCGGGAATCGAACCCGGGCCGCGGCGGTGAGAGCGCCAAATCCTAGCCACTAGACCACCAGGGAATCGCTGGCGAGTGCTCTGAAGCCATGAGCTCTCCCAGCAGTTCTTAACCGCGATCAGTCCTTCATTGAGCCGTGTTCACGTCTACTACTGATAAGGTGGGAGACAATATATCCTTGCACATTATCCCTTAAAAATCTTTCAAATAACTTCCACACCACAGATGTTGAGGCTCACTAAGTCTTTCATCCAGTGGCGGGGATTTTGGTCTCGTTTTAAAGATTAGCACCATTTATGCTTTTTGCCAAACTTTTGGCACCATGCCAAATGAGAGAGACTCCTTGAAGATTGTAAAATTCCTTGTTCCAATATTAATCTCTCAGGATTAAAACTTGAAATCAGATGCGCAGACTTTTCAACTTGTTAGAAAAGCTCGCGGGACCATTCGGACCAACTTCTCTGCTCCTCTCCATGTAAACATTTCTCCTCATCTTTGCTGTACTTTATTAAAAACATTCCCTGACCGGGAATCGAACCCGGGCCGCGGCGGTGAGAGCGCCGAATCCTAGATACTAGACCACCAGGGAATCGCTGTTGGTTGGTTTGGAACCATGAACTCTCCCAGCAGTTCTTAACCGCGGTCAGTGCTTCATTAAGCCGTGTTAACGTCTACTAATGAAAATATTGGAGAAAATATATTCCTGCACATTATCCCTTAAAAAAATCTTTCAAATAAAACTTGAAAGCTTAAAGGGAAGTGCTCCAGGTGAGGCTTGAACTCACAGCCTCGGCATTGCTCAACAAATACTGCCTTATAAGTACCGCGTGCTAACCGATTGCGCCACTGGAGCTTCGTGCTGGTGTCAGCTTACACTCGGTTTTCTTGTTTTCTCACTTGCAACCTTAACGCTCCTCTGTGGGACAGCGAAAAATGATGAAAAGGCTTCTTGCACATTAAGAAAGGTAGCTTGACCAAAGTTCGCTTGAAGCCTTTTCAGTCCACAAGCCAATTGTCTGTTTTTTCTTTCAAAATAGGCGTGTGGAAAGCTTTGTGATTCCCATGCAAGCTTGTAGAGCCATGCTTAAAGGGGTGGTTTTGGGACATGGGTTTCGAGTGGAATTGATTCCTGGCGTAAAAAAAAAACCTTGCCTACCGGCAGATGTCTTGCCAATGGCGTTACACTGGGCCGAAACGGTCACTTGCTCAATTGAGAGCACCCCAGATGGGACTCGAACCCACAATCCCTGGCTTAGGAGGCCAGTGCCTTATCCATTAGGCCACTGGGGCATGTGGTAGCAGCACTGGCTGGTTTTGGTGGCTGCAAACTAGGTTCAGAGAGCCCTCATTATGACTCTAGTTTGTTGCCCGACATACGAGATCGACTGATCGCTCTGGGCTAAAACAGTCAATTAGAAAAAAAAACAACCAAGCAAACACTACTTTTGGAATGTCTTTTGAAAAGAGCCCCAAAAATTGGACGTTCCTCTGGAAAATCACCTCTTTGGCACCTGCTTGATTTGCCTGGTTGACTTCTACTGGGAGTGCTACTGAGCATGTGCAAGACGTTTGCATACTAAGACTTCCTGGTTTTCAATAGACGCTTCAAGGTGAGCACGTCAAGGAGGCGCAGGTCTCATTTTCAAAGTCCAATAACCAAAGAACGCATGCAGCAAATACATTTGGAGTCCAGGCAAAACGGACCCTAACGTGCACTAAAATATCAATCTGCAATTTGGGGGACTGGACTGAAGGACTCTTGTTTTCTCCCAGACTGAGCTTCCAATTGTGCTTCCTGTCACGGTGTCATAACTTGCACTCTGACAACAGTGCAAACACCACTCTTGTGATGCTCTTTTCAACTTCCTGTCCCAAGCCTGGAACCAGATGTGCAGCCTTCTCAAATTGTTATAAAAGCTTGCGGGGCCATTCGGACCAACTTCTCTGCTCCTCTTTATGTAAACATTTCTCCTCATCTTTGTTGTGCTTTATTAAAAACCTTCCCTGACCGGGAATCGAACCCGGGCCGCGGCGGTGAGAGCTCCGAATCCTAGCCACTAGACCACCAGGGAATCGCTGGCGAGTGCTCTGAAGCCATGAGCTCTCCCAGCAGTTCTTAACCGCGATCAGTCCTTCATTGAGCCGTGTTCACGTCTACTACTGATAAGGTGGGAGACAATATATCCTTGCACATTATCCCTTAAAAATCTTTCAAATAACTTCCACACCACAGATGTTGAGGCTCACTAAGTCTTTCATCCAGTGGCGGGGATTTTGGTCTCGTTTTAAAGATTAGCACCATTTATGCTTTTTGCCAAACTTTTGGCACCATGCCAAATGAGAGAGACTCCTTGAAGATTGTAAAATTCCTTGTTCCAATATTAATCTCTCAGGATTAAAACTTGAAATCAGATACGCAGACTTTTCAACTTGTTAGAAAAGCTCGCGGGACCATTCGGACCAACTTCTCTGCTCCTCTCCATGTAAACATTTCTCCTCATCTTTGCTGTACTTTATTAAAAACATTCCCTGACCGGGAATCGAACCCGGGCCGCGGCGGTGAGAGCGCCGAATCCTAGCCACTAGACCACCAGGGAATCGCTGTTGGTTGGTTTGGAACCATGAACTCTCCCAGCAGTTCTTAACCGCGGTCAGTGCTTCATTAAGCCGTGTTAACGTCTACTAATGAAAATATTGGAGAAAATATATTCCTGCACATTATCCCTTAAAAAAATCTTTCAAATAAAACTTGAAAGCTTAAAGGGAAGTGCTCCAGGTGAGGCTTGAACTCACAACCTCGGCATTGCTCAACAAATACTGCCTTATAAGTACCGCGCGCTAACCGATTGCGCCACTGGAGCTTCGTGCTGGTGTCAGCTTACACTCGGTTTTCTTGTTTTCTCACTTGCAACCTTAACGCTCCTCTGTGGGACAGCGAAAATTGATGAAAAGGCTTCTTGCACATTAAGAAAGGTAGCTTGACCAAAGTTCGCTTGAAGCCTTTTCAGTCCACAAGCCAATTGTCTGTTTTTTCTTTCAAAATAGGCGTGTGGAAAGCTTTGTGATTCCCATGCAAGCTTGTAGAGCCATGCTTAAAGGGGTGGTTTTGGGACATGGGTTTCGAGTGGAATTGATTCCTGGCGGAAAAAAAAAACCTTGCCTACCGGCAGATGTCTTGCCAATGGCATTACACTGGGCCGAAACGGTCACTTGCTCAATTGAGAGCACCCCAGATGGGACTCGAACCCACAATCCCTGGCTTAGGAGGCCAGTGCCTTATCCATTAGGCCACTGGGGCATGTGGTAGCAGCACTGGCTGGTTTTGGTGGCTGCAAACTAGGTTCAGAGAGCCCTCATTATGACTCTAGTTTGTTGCCCGACATACGAGATCGACTGATCGCTCTGGGCTAAAACAGTCAATTAGAAAAAAAAACAACCAAGCAAACACTACTTTTGGAATGTCTTTTGAAAAGAGCCCCAAAAATTGGACGTTCCTCTGGAAAATCACCTCTTTGGCACCTGCTTGATTTGCCTGGTTGACTTCTACTGGGAGTGCTACTGAGCATGTGCAAGACGTTTGCATACTAAGACTTCCTGGTTTTCAATAGACGCTTCAAGGTGAGCACGTCAAGGAGGCGCAGGTCTCATTTTCAAAGTCCAATAACCAAAGAACGCATGCAGCAAATACGTTTGGAGTCCAGGCAAAACGGACCCTAACGTGCACTAAAATATCAATCTGCAATTTGGGGGACTGGACTGAAGGACTCTTGTTTTCTCCCAGACTGAGCTTCCAATTGTGCTTCCTGTCACGGTGTCATAACTTGCACTCTGACAACAGTGCAAACACCACTCTTGTGATGCTCTTTTCAACTTCCTGTCCCAAGCCTGGAACCAGATGTGCAGCCTTCTCAAATTGTTATAAAAGCTTGCGGGGCCATTCGGACCAACTTCTCTGCTCCTCTTTATGTAAACATTTCTCCTCATCTTTGTTGTGCTTTATTAAAAACCTTCCCTGACCGGGAATCGAACCCGGGCCGCGGCGGTGAGAGCGCCGAATCCTAGCCACTAGACCACCAGGGAATCGCTGGCGAGTGCTCTGAAGCCATGAGCTCTCCCAGCAGTTCTTAACCGCGATCAGTCCTTCATTGAGCCGTGTTCACGTCTACTACTGATAAGGTGGGAGACAATATATCCTTGCACATTATCCCTTAAAAATCTTTCAAATAACTTCCACACCACAGATGTTGAGGCTCACTAAGTCTTTCATCCAGTGGCGGGGATTTTGGTCTCGTTTTAAAGATTAGCACCATTTATGCTTTTTGCCAAACTTTTGGCACCATGCCAAATGAGAGAGACTCCTTGAAGATTGTAAAATTCCTTGTTCCAATATTAATCTCTCAGGATTAAAACTTGAAATCAGATACGCAGACTTTTCAACTTGTTAGAAAAGCTCGCGGGACCATTCGGACCAACTTCTCTGCTCCTCTCCATGTAAACATTTCTCCTCATCTTTGCTGTACTTTATTAAAACCATTCCCTGACCGGGAATCGAACCCGGGCCGCGGCGGTGAGAGCGCCGAATCCTAGCCACTAGACCACCAGGGAATCGCTGTTGGTTGGTTTGGAACCATGAACTCTCCCAGCAGTTCTTAACCGCGGTCAGTGCTTCATTAAGCCGTGTTAACGTCTACTAATGAAAATATTGGAGAAAATATATTCCTGCACATTATCCCTTAAAAAAATCTTTAAAATAAAACTTGAAAGCTTAAAGGGAAGTGCTCCAGGTGAGGCTTGAACTCACAACCTCGGCATTGCTCAACAAATACTGCCTTATAAGTACCGCGCGCTAACCGATTGCGCCACTGGAGCGTCGTGCTGGTGTCAGCTTACACTCGGTTTTCTTGTTTTCTCACTTGCAACCTTAACGCTCCTCTGTGGGACAGTGAAAATTGATGAAAAGGCTTCTTGCACATTAAGAAAGGTAGCTTGACCAAAGTTCGCTTGAAGCCTTTTCAGTCCACAAGCCAATTGTCTGTTTTTTCTTTCAAAATAGGCGTGTGGAAAGCTTTGTGATTCCCATGCAAGCTTGTAGAGCCATGCTTAAAGGGGTGGTTTTGGGACATGGATTTCGAGTGGAATTGATTCCTGGCGGAAAAAAAAAAACCTTGCCTACCGCCAGATGTCTTGCCAATGGAATTACACTGGGCCGAAACGGTCACTTGCTCAATTGAGAGCACCCCAGATGGGACTCGAACCCACAATCCCTGGCTTAGGAGGCCAGTGCCTTATCCATTAGGCCACTGGGGCATGTGGTAGCAGCACTGGCTGGTTTTGGTGGCTGCAAACTAGGTTCAGAGAGCCCTCATTATGACTCTAGTTTGTTGCCCGACATACGAGATCGACTGATCGCTCTGGGCTAAAACAGTCAATTAGAAAAAAAAACAACCAAGCAAACACTACTTTTGGAATGTCTTTTGAAAAGAGCCCCAAAAATTGGACGTTCCTCTGGAAAATCACCTCTTTGGCACCTGCTTGATTTGCCTGGTTGACTTCTACTGGGAGTGCTACTGAGCATGTGCAAGACGTTTGCATACTAAGACTTCCTGGTTTTCAATAGACGCTTCAAGGTGAGCACGTCAAGGAGGCGCAGGTCTCATTTTCAAAGTCCAATAACCAAAGAACGCATGCAGCAAATACATTTGGAGTCCAGGCAAAACGGACCCTAACGTGCACTAAAATATCAATCTGCAATTTGGGGGACTGGACTGAAGGACTCTTGTTTTCTCCCAGACTGAGCTTCCAATTGTGCTTCCTGTCACGGTGTCATAACTTGCACTCTGACAACAGTGCAAACACCACTCTTGTGATGCTCTTTTCAACTTCCTGTCCCAAGCCTGGAACCAGATGTGCAGCCTTCTCAAATTGTTATAAAAGCTTGCGGGGCCATTCGGACCAACTTCTCTGCTCCTCTTTATGTAAACATTTCTCCTCATCTTTGTTGTGCTTTATTAAAAACCTTCCCTGACCGGGAATCGAACCCGGGCCGCGGCGGTGAGAGCTCCGAATCCTAGCCACTAGACCACCAGGGAATCGCTGGCGAGTGCTCTGAAGCCATGAGCTCTCCCAGCAGTTCTTAACCGCGATCAGTCCTTCATTGAGCCGTGTTCACGTCTACTACTGATAAGGTGGGAGACAATATATCCTTGCACATTATCCCTTAAAAATCTTTCAAATAACTTCCACACCACAGATGTTGAGGCTCACTAAGTCTTTCATCCAGTGGCGGGGATTTTGGTCTCGTTTTAAAGATTAGCACCATTTATGCTTTTTGCCAAACTTTTGGCACCATGCCAAATGAGAGAGACTCCTTGAAGATTGTAAAATTCCTTGTTCCAATATTAATCTCTCAGGATTAAAACTTGAAATCAGATACGCAGACTTTTCAACTTGTTAGAAAAGCTCGCGGGACCATTCGGACCAACTTCTCTGCTCCTCTCCATGTAAACATTTCTCCTCATCTTTGCTGTACTTTATTAAAAACATTCCCTGACCGGGAATCGAACCCGGGCCGCGGCGGTGAGAGCGCCGAATCCTAGCCACTAGACCACCAGGGAATCGCTGTTGGTTGGTTTGGAACCATGAACTCTCCCAGCAGTTCTTAACCGCGGTCAGTGCTTCATTAAGCCGTGTTAACGTCTACTAATGAAAATATTGGAGAAAATATATTCCTGCACATTATCCCTTAAAAAAATCTTTCAAATAAAACTTGAAAGCTTAAAGGGAAGTGCTCCAGGTGAGGCTTGAACTCACAACCTCGGCATTGCTCAACAAATACTGCCTTATAAGTACCGCGCGCTACCCGATTGCGCCACTGGAGCTTCGTGCTGGTGTCAGCTTACACTCGGTTTTCTTGTTTTCTCACTTGCAACCTTAACGCTCCTCTGTGGGACAGCGAAAAATGATGAAAAGGCTTCTTGCACATTAAGAAAGGTAGCTTGACCAAAGTTCGCTTGAAGCCTTTTCAGTCCACAAGCCAATTGTCTGTTTTTTCTTTCAAAATAGGCGTGTGGAAAGCTTTGTGATTCCCATGCAAGCTTGTAGAGCCATGCTTAAAGGGGTGGTTTTGGGACATGGATTTCGAGTGGAATTGATTCCTGGCGGAAAAACAAAACCTTGCCTACCGGCAGATGTCTTGCCAATGGCATTACACTGGGCCGAAACAGTCACTTGCTCAATTGAGAGCACCCCAGATGGGACTCGAACCCACAATCCCTGGCTTAGGAGGCCAGTGCCTTATCCATTAGGCCACTGGGGCATGTGGTAGCAGCACTGGCTGGTTTTGGTGGCTGCAAACTAGGTTCAGAGAGCCCTCATTATGACTCTAGTTTGTTGCCCGACATACGAGATCGACTGATCGCTCTGGGCTAAAACAGTCAATTAGAAAAAAAAACAACCAAGCAAACACTACTTTTGGAATGTCTTTTGAAAAGAGCCCCAAAAATTGGACGTTCCTCTGGAAAATCACCTCTTTGGCACCTGCTTGATTTGCCTGGTTGACTTCTACTGGGAGTGCTACTGAGCATGTGCAAGACGTTTGCATACTAAGACTTCCTGGTTTTCAATAGACGCTTCAAGGTGAGCACGTCAAGGAGGCGCAGGTCTCATTTTCAAAGTCCAATAACCAAAGAACGCATGCAGCAAATACGTTTGGAGTCCAGGCAAAACGGACCCTAACGTGCACTAAAATATCAATCTGCAATTTGGGGGACTGGACTGAAGGACTCTTGTTTTCTCCCAGACTGAGCTTCCAATTGTGCTTCCTGTCACGGTGTCATAACTTGCACTCTGACAACAGTGCAAACACCACTCTTGTGATGCTCTTTTCAACTTCCTGTCCCAAGCCTGGAACCAGATGTGCAGCCTTCTCAAATTGTTATAAAAGCTTGCGGGGCCATTCGGACCAACTTCTCTGCTCCTCTTTATGTAAACATTTCTCCTCATCTTTGTTGTGCTTTATTAAAAACCTTCCCTGACCGGGAATCGAACCCGGGCCGCGGCGGTGAGAGCGCCGAATCCTAGCCACTAGACCACCAGGGAATCGCTGGCGAGTGCTCTGAAGCCATGAGCTCTCCCAGCAGTTCTTAACCGCGATCAGTCCTTCATTGAGCCGTGTTCACGTCTACTACTGATAAGGTGGGAGACAATATATCCTTGCACATTATCCCTTAAAAATCTTTCAAATAACTTCCACACCACAGATGTTGAGGCTCACTAAGTCTTTCATCCAGTGGCGGGGATTTTGGTCTCGTTTTAAAGATTAGCACCATTTATGCTTTTTGCCAAACTTTTGGCACCATGCCAAATGAGAGAGACTCCTTGAAGATTGTAAAATTCCTTGTTCCAATATTAATCTCTCAGGATTAAAACTTGAAATCAGATACGCAGACTTTTCAACTTGTTAGAAAAGCTCGCGGGACCATTCGGACCAACTTCTCTGCTCCTCTCCATGTAAACATTTCTCCTCATCTTTGCTGTACTTTATTAAAACCATTCCCTGACCGGGAATCGAACCCGGGCCGCGGCGGTGAGAGCGCCGAATCCTAGCCACTAGACCACCAGGGAATCGCTGTTGGTTGGTTTGGAACCATGAACTCTCCCAGCAGTTCTTAACCGCGGTCAGTGCTTCATTAAGCCGTGTTAACGTCTACTAATGAAAATATTGGAGAAAATATATTCCTGCACATTATCCCTTAAAAAAATCTTTCAAATAAAACTTGAAAGCTTAAAGGGAAGTGCTCCCAGCAGTTTTTAACCGCGGTCAGTGCTTCATTAAGCCGTGTTAACGTCTACTAATGAAAATATTGGAGAAAATATATTCCTGCACATTATCCCTTAAAAAAATCTTTAAAATAAAACTTGAAAGCTTAAAGGGAAGTGCTCCAGGTGAGGCTTGAACTCACAACCTCGGCATTGCTCAACAAATACTGCCTTATAAGTACCGCGCGCTAACCGATTGCGCCACTGGAGCGTCGTGCTGGTGTCAGCTTACACTCGGTTTTCTTGTTTTCTCACTTGCAACCTTAACGCTCCTCTGTGGGACAGTGAAAATTGATGAAAAGGCTTCTTGCACATTAAGAAAGGTAGCTTGACCAAAGTTCGCTTGAAGCCTTTTCAGTCCACAAGCCAATTGTCTGTTTTTTCTTTCAAAATAGGCGTGTGGAAAGCTTTGTGATTCCCATGCAAGCTTGTAGAGCCATGCTTAAAGGGGTGGTTTTGGGACATGGATTTCGAGTGGAATTGATTCCTGGCGGAAAAAAAAAAACCTTGCCTACCGCCAGATGTCTTGCCAATGGAATTACACTGGGCCGAAACGGTCACTTGCTCAATTGAGAGCACCCCAGATGGGACTCGAACCCACAATCCCTGGCTTAGGAGGCCAGTGCCTTATCCATTAGGCCACTGGGGCATGTGGTAGCAGCACTGGCTGGTTTTGGTGGCTGCAAACTAGGTTCAGAGAGCCCTCATTATGACTCTAGTTTGTTGCCCGACATACGAGATCGACTGATCGCTCTGGGCTAAAACAGTCAATTAGAAAAAAAAACAACCAAGCAAACACTACTTTTGGAATGTCTTTTGAAAAGAGCCCCAAAAATTGGACGTTCCTCTGGAAAATCACCTCTTTGGCACCTGCTTGATTTGCCTGGTTGACTTCTACTGGGAGTGCTACTGAGCATGTGCAAGACGTTTGCATACTAAGACTTCCTGGTTTTCAATAGACGCTTCAAGGTGAGCACGTCAAGGAGGCGCAGGTCTCATTTTCAAAGTCCAATAACCAAAGAACGCATGCAGCAAATACATTTGGAGTCCAGGCAAAACGGACCCTAACGTGCACTAAAATATCAATCTGCAATTTGGGGGACTGGACTGAAGGACTCTTGTTTTCTCCCAGACTGAGCTTCCAATTGTGCTTCCTGTCACGGTGTCATAACTTGCACTCTGACAACAGTGCAAACACCACTCTTGTGATGCTCTTTTCAACTTCCTGTCCCAAGCCTGGAACCAGATGTGCAGCCTTCTCAAATTGTTATAAAAGCTTGCGGGGCCATTCGGACCAACTTCTCTGCTCCTCTTTATGTAAACATTTCTCCTCATCTTTGTTGTGCTTTATTAAAAACCTTCCCTGACCGGGAATCGAACCCGGGCCGCGGCGGTGAGAGCTCCGAATCCTAGCCACTAGACCACCAGGGAATCGCTGGCGAGTGCTCTGAAGCCATGAGCTCTCCCAGCAGTTCTTAACCGCGATCAGTCCTTCATTGAGCCGTGTTCACGTCTACTACTGATAAGGTGGGAGACAATATATCCTTGCACATTATCCCTTAAAAATCTTTCAAATAACTTCCACACCACAGATGTTGAGGCTCACTAAGTCTTTCATCCAGTGGCGGGGATTTTGGTCTCGTTTTAAAGATTAGCACCATTTATGCTTTTTGCCAAACTTTTGGCACCATGCCAAATGAGAGAGACTCCTTGAAGATTGTAAAATTCCTTGTTCCAATATTAATCTCTCAGGATTAAAACTTGAAATCAGATGCGCAGACTTTTCAACTTGTTAGAAAAGCTCGCGGGACCATTCGGACCAACTTCTCTGCTCCTCTCCATGTAAACATTTCTCCTCATCTTTGCTGTACTTTATTAAAAACATTCCCTGACCGGGAATCGAACCCGGGCCGCGGCGGTGAGAGCGCCGAATCCTAGCCACTAGACCACCAGGGAATCGCTGTTGGTTGGTTTGGAACCATGAACTCTCCCAGCAGTTCTTAACCGCGGTCAGTGCTTCATTAAGCCGTGTTAACGTCTACTAATGAAAATATTGGAGAAAATATATTCCTGCACATTATCCCTTAAAAAAATCTTTCAAATAAAACTTGAAAGCTTAAAGGGAAGTGCTCCAGGTGAGGCTTGAACTCACAGCCTCAGCATTGCTCAACAAATACTGCCTTATAAGTACCGCGCGCTAACCGATTGCGCCACTGGAGCTTCGTGCTGGTGTCAGCTTACACTCGGTTTTCTTGTTTTCTCACTTGCAACCTTAACGCTCCTCTGTGGGACAGCGAAAAATGATGAAAAGGCTTCTTGCACATTAAGAAAGGTAGCTTGACCAAAGTTCGCTTGAAGCCTTTTCAGTCCACAAGCCAATTGTCTGTTTTTTCTTTCAAAATAGGCGTGTGGAAAGCTTTGTGATTCCCATGCAAGCTTGTAGAGCCATGCTTAAAGGGGTGGTTTTGGGACATGGGTTTCGAGTGGAATTGATTCCTGGCGGAAAAAAAAAACCTTGCCTACCGGCAGATGTCTTGCCAATGGCATTACACTGGGCCGAAACGGTCACTTGCTCAATTGAGAGCACCCCAGATGGGACTCGAACCCACAATCCCTGGCTTAGGAGGCCAGTGCCTTATCCATTAGGCCACTGGGGCATGTGGTAGCAGCACTGGCTGGTTTTGGTGGCTGCAAACTAGGTTCAGAGAGCCCTCATTATGACTCTAGTTTGTTGCCCGACATACGAGATCGACTGATCGCTCTGGGCTAAAACAGTCAATTAGAAAAAAAAACAACCAAGCAAACACTACTTTTGGAATGTCTTTTGAAAAGAGCCCCAAAAATTGGACGTTCCTCTGGAAAATCACCTCTTTGGCACCTGCTTGATTTGCCTGGTTGACTTCTACTGGGAGTGCTACTGAGCATGTGCAAGACGTTTGCATACTAAGACTTCCTGGTTTTCAATAGACGCTTCAAGGTGAGCACGTCAAGGAGGCGCAGGTCTCATTTTCAAAGTCCAATAACCAAAGAACGCATGCAGCAAATACATTTGGAGTCCAGGCAAAACGGACCCTAACGTGCACTAAAATATCAATCTGCAATTTGGGGGACTGGACTGAAGGACTCTTGTTTTCTCCCAGACTGAGCTTCCAATTGTGCTTCCTGTCACGGTGTCATAACTTGCACTCTGACAACAGTGCAAACACCACTCTTGTGATGCTCTTTTCAACTTCCTGTCCCAAGCCTGGAACCAGATGTGCAGCCTTCTCAAATTGTTATAAAAGCTTGCGGGGCCATTCGGACCAACTTCTCTGCTCCTCTTTATGTAAACATTTCTCCTCATCTTTGTTGTGCTTTATTAAAAACCTTCCCTGACCGGGAATCGAACCCGGGCCGCGGCGGTGAGAGCTCCGAATCCTAGCCACTAGACCACCAGGGAATCGCTGGCGAGTGCTCTGAAGCCATGAGCTCTCCCAGCAGTTCTTAACCGCGATCAGTCCTTCATTGAGCCGTGTTCACGTCTACTACTGATAAGGTGGGAGACAATATATCCTTGCACATTATCCCTTAAAAATCTTTCAAATAACTTCCACACCACAGATGTTGAGGCTCACTAAGTCTTTCATCCAGTGGCGGGGATTTTGGTCTCGTTTTAAAGATTAGCACCATTTATGCTTTTTGCCAAACTTTTGGCACCATGCCAAATGAGAGAGACTCCTTGAAGATTGTAAAATTCCTTGTTCCAATATTAATCTCTCAGGATTAAAACTTGAAATCAGATACGCAGACTTTTCAACTTGTTAGAAAAGCTCGCGGGACCATTCGGACCAACTTCTCTGCTCCTCTCCATGTAAACATTTCTCCTCATCTTTGCTGTACTTTATTAAAAACATTCCCTGACCGGGAATCGAACCCGGGCCGCGGCGGTGAGAGCGCCGAATCCTAGCCACTAGACCACCAGGGAATCGCTGTTGGTTGGTTTGGAACCATGAACTCTCCCAGCAGTTCTTAACCGCGGTCAGTGCTTCATTAAGCCGTGTTAACGTCTACTAATGAAAATATTGGAGAAAATATATTCCTGCACATTATCCCTTAAAAAAATCTTTCAAATAAAACTTGAAAGCTTAAAGGGAAGTGCTCCAGGTGAGGCTTGAACTCACAACCTCGGCATTGCTCAACAAATACTGCCTTATAAGTACCGCGCGCTAACCGATTGCGCCACTGGAGCTTCGTGCTGGTGTCAGCTTACACTCGGTTTTCTTGTTTTCTCACTTGCAACCTTAACGCTCCTCTGTGGGACAGCGAAAATTGATGAAAAGGCTTCTTGCACATTAAGAAAGGTAGCTTGACCAAAGTTCGCTTGAAGCCTTTTCAGTCCACAAGCCAATTGTCTGTTTTTTCTTTCAAAATAGGCGTGTGGAAAGCTTTGTGATTCCCATGCAAGCTTGTAGAGCCATGCTTAAAGGGGTGGTTTTGGGACATGGATTTCGAGTGGAATTGATTCCTGGCGGAAAAAAAAAAACCTTGCCTACCGCCAGATGTCTTGCCAATGGAATTACACTGGGCCGAAACGGTCACTTGCTCAATTGAGAGCACCCCAGATGGGACACGAACCCACAATCCCTGGCTTAGGAGGCCAGTGCCTTATCCATTAGGCCACTGGGGCATGTGGTAGCAACACTGGCTGGTTTTGGTGGCTGCAAACTAGGTTCAGAGAGCCCTCATTATGACTCTAGTTTGTTGCCCGACATACGAGATCGACTGATCGCTCTGGGCTAAAACAGTCAATTAGAAAAAAAAACAACCAAGCAAACACTACTTTTGGAATGTCTTTTGAAAAGAGCCCCAAAAATTGGACGTTCCTCTGGAAAATCACCTCTTTGGCACCTGCTTGATTTGCCTGGTTGACTTCTACTGGGAGTGCTACTGAGCATGTGCAAGACGTTTGCATACTAAGACTTCCTGGTTTTCAATAGACGCTTCAAGGTGAGCACGTCAAGGAGGCGCAGGTCTCATTTTCAAAGTCCAATAACCAAAGAACGCATGCAGCAAATACGTTTGGAGTCCAGGCAAAACGGACCCTAACGTGCACTAAAATATCAATCTGCAATTTGGGGGACTGGACTGAAGGACTCTTGTTTTCTCCCAGACTGAGCTTCCAATTGTGCTTCCTGTCACGGTGTCATAACTTGCACTCTGACAACAGTGCAAACACCACTCTTGTGATGCTCTTTTCAACTTCCTGTCCCAAGCCTGGAACCAGATGTGCAGCCTTCTCAAATTGTTATAAAAGCTTGCGGGGCCATTCGGACCAACTTCTCTGCTCCTCTTTATGTAAACATTTCTCCTCATCTTTGTTGTGCTTTATTAAAAACCTTCCCTGACCGGGAATCGAACCCGGGCCGCGGCGGTGAGAGCGCCGAATCCTAGCCACTAGACCACCAGGGAATCGCTGGCGAGTGCTCTGAAGCCATGAGCTCTCCCAGCAGTTCTTAACCGCGATCAGTCCTTCATTGAGCCGTGTTCACGTCTACTACTGATAAGGTGGGAGACAATATATCCTTGCACATTATCCCTTAAAAATCTTTCAAATAACTTCCACACCACAGATGTTGAGGCTCACTAAGTCTTTCATCCAGTGGCGGGGATTTTGGTCTCGTTTTAAAGATTAGCACCATTTATGCTTTTTGCCAAACTTTTGGCACCATGCCAAATGAGAGAGACTCCTTGAAGATTGTAAAATTCCTTGTTCCAATATTAATCTCTCAGGATTAAAACTTGAAATCAGATGCGCAGACTTTTCAACTTGTTAGAAAAGCTCGCGGGACCATTCGGACCAACTTCTCTGCTCCTCTCCATGTAAACATTTCTCCTCATCTTTGCTGTACTTTATTAAAAACATTCCCTGACCGGGAATCGAACCCGGGCCGCGGCGGTGAGAGCGCCGAATCCTAGCCACTAGACCACCAGGGAATCGCTGTTGGTTGGTTTGGAACCATGAACTCTCCCAGCAGTTCTTAACCGCGGTCAGTGCTTCATTAAGCCGTGTTAACGTCTACTAATGAAAATATTGGAGAAAATATATTCCTGCACATTATCCCTTAAAAAAATCTTTCAAATAAAACTTGAAAGCTTAAAGGGAAGTGCTCCAGGTGAGGCTTGAACTCACAACCACGGCATTGCTCAACAAATACTGCCTTATAAGTACCGCGCGCTAACCGATTGCGCCACTGGAGCTTCGTGCTGGTGTCACCTTACACTCGGTTTTCTTGTTTTCTCACTTGCAACCTTAACGCTCCTCTGTGGGACAGCGAAAAATGATGAAAAGGCTTCTTGCACATTAAGAAAGGTAGCTTGACCAAAGTTCGCTTGAAGCCTTTTCAGTCCACAAGCCAATTGTCTGTTTTTTCTTTCAAAATAGGCGTGTGGAAAGCTTTGTGATTCCCATGCAAGCTTGTAGAGCCATGCTTAAAGGGGTGGTTTTGGGACATGGGTTTCGAGTGGAATTGATTCCTGGCGGAAAAAAAAAACCTTGCCTACCGGCAGATGTCTTGCCAATGGCATTACACTGGGCCGAAACGGTCACTTGCTCAATTGAGAGCACCCCAGATGGGACTCGAACCCACAATCCCTGGCTTAGGAGGCCAGTGCCTTATCCATTAGGCCACTGGGGCATGTGGTAGCAGCACTGGCTGGTTTTGGTGGCTGCAAACTAGGTTCAGAGAGCCCTCATTATGACTCTAGTTTGTTGCCCGACATACGAGATCGACTGATCGCTCTGGGCTAAAACAGTCAATTAGAAAAAAAAACAACCAAGCAAACACTACTTTTGGAATGTCTTTTGAAAAGAGCCCCAAAAATTGGACGTTCCTCTGGAAAATCACCTCTTTGGCACCTGCTTGATTTGCCTGGTTGACTTCTACTGGGAGTGCTACTGAGCATGTGCAAGACGTTTGCATACTAAGACTTCCTGGTTTTCAATAGACGCTTCAAGGTGAGCACGTCAAGGAGGCGCAGGTCTCATTTTCAAAGTCCAATAACCAAAGAACGCATGCAGCAAATACATTTGGAGTCCAGGCAAAACGGACCCTAACGTGCACTAAAATATCAATCTGCAATTTGGGGGACTGGACTGAAGGACTCTTGTTTTCTCCCAGACTGAGCTTCCAATTGTGCTTCCTGTCACGGTGTCATAACTTGCACTCTGACAACAGTGCAAACACCACTCTTGTGATGCTCTTTTCAACTTCCTGTCCCAAGCCTGGAACCAGATGTGCAGCCTTCTCAAATTGTTATAAAAGCTTGCGGGGCCATTCGGACCAACTTCTCTGCTCCTCTTTATGTAAACATTTCTCCTCATCTTTGTTGTGCTTTATTAAAAACCTTCCCTGACCGGGAATCGAACCCGGGCCGCGGCGGTGAGAGCTCCGAATCCTAGCCACTAGACCACCAGGGAATCGCTGGCGAGTGCTCTGAAGCCATGAGCTCTCCCAGCAGTTCTTAACCGCGATCAGTCCTTCATTGAGCCGTGTTCACGTCTACTACTGATAAGGTGGGAGACAATATATCCTTGCACATTATCCCTTAAAAATCTTTCAAATAACTTCCACACCACAGATGTTGAGGCTCACTAAGTCTTTCATCCAGTGGCGGGGATTTTGGTCTCGTTTTAAAGATTAGCACCATTTATGCTTTTTGCCAAACTTTTGGCACCATGCCAAATGAGAGAGACTCCTTGAAGATTGTAAAATTCCTTGTTCCAATATTAATCTCTCAGGATTAAAACTTGAAATCAGATACGCAGACTTTTCAACTTGTTAGAAAAGCTCGCGGGACCATTCGGACCAACTTCTCTGCTCCTCTCCATGTAAACATTTCTCCTCATCTTTGCTGTACTTTATTAAAAACATTCCCTGACCGGGAATCGAACCCGGGCCGCGGCGGTGAGAGCGCCGAATCCTAGCCACTAGACCACCAGGGAATCGCTGTTGGTTGGTTTGGAACCATGAACTCTCCCAGCAGTTCTTAACCGCGGTCAGTGCTTCATTAAGCCGTGTTAACGTCTACTAATGAAAATATTGGAGAAAATATATTCCTGCACATTATCCCTTAAAAAAATCTTTCAAATAAAACTTGAAAGCTTAAAGGGAAGTGCTCCAGGTGAGGCTTGAACTCACAACCTCGGCATTGCTCAACAAATACTGCCTTATAAGTACCGCGCGCTAACCGATTGCGCCACTGGAGCTTCGTGCTGGTGTCAGCTTACACTCGGTTTTCTTGTTTTCTCACTTGCAACCTTAACGCTCCTCTGTGGGACAGCGAAAATTGATGAAAAGGCTTCTTGCACATTAAGAAAGGTAGCTTGACCAAAGTTCGCTTGAAGCCTTTTCAGTCCACAAGCCAATTGTCTGTTTTTTCTTTCAAAATAGGCGTGTGGAAAGCTTTGTGATTCCCATGCAAGCTTGTAGAGCCATGCTTAAAGGGGTGGTTTTGGGACATGGATTTCGAGTGGAATTGATTCCTGGCGGAAAAAAAAAAACCTTGCCTACCGCCAGATGTCTTGCCAATGGAATTACACTGGGCCGAAACGGTCACTTGCTCAATTGAGAGCACCCCAGATGGGACACGAACCCACAATCCCTGGCTTAGGAGGCCAGTGCCTTATCCATTAGGCCACTGGGGCATGTGGTAGCAACACTGGCTGGTTTTGGTGGCTGCAAACTAGGTTCAGAGAGCCCTCATTATGACTCTAGTTTGTTGCCCGACATACGAGATCGACTGATCGCTCTGGGCTAAAACAGTCAATTAGAAAAAAAAACAACCAAGCAAACACTACTTTTGGAATGTCTTTTGAAAAGAGCCCCAAAAATTGGACGTTCCTCTGGAAAATCACCTCTTTGGCACCTGCTTGATTTGCCTGGTTGACTTCTACTGGGAGTGCTACTGAGCATGTGCAAGACGTTTGCATACTAAGACTTCCTGGTTTTCAATAGACGCTTCAAGGTGAGCACGTCAAGGAGGCGCAGGTCTCATTTTCAAAGTCCAATAACCAAAGAACGCATGCAGCAAATACGTTTGGAGTCCAGGCAAAACGGACCCTAACGTGCACTAAAATATCAATCTGCAATTTGGGGGACTGGACTGAAGGACTCTTGTTTTCTCCCAGACTGAGCTTCCAATTGTGCTTCCTGTCACGGTGTCATAACTTGCACTCTGACAACAGTGCAAACACCACTCTTGTGATGCTCTTTTCAACTTCCTGTCCCAAGCCTGGAACCAGATGTGCAGCCTTCTCAAATTGTTATAAAAGCTTGCGGGGCCATTCGGACCAACTTCTCTGCTCCTCTTTATGTAAACATTTCTCCTCATCTTTGTTGTGCTTTATTAAAAACCTTCCCTGACCGGGAATCGAACCCGGGCCGCGGCGGTGAGAGCGCCGAATCCTAGCCACTAGACCACCAGGGAATCGCTGGCGAGTGCTCTGAAGCCATGAGCTCTCCCAGCAGTTCTTAACCGCGATCAGTCCTTCATTGAGCCGTGTTCACGTCTACTACTGATAAGGTGGGAGACAATATATCCTTGCACATTATCCCTTAAAAATCTTTCAAATAACTTCCACACCACAGATGTTGAGGCTCACTAAGTCTTTCATCCAGTGGCGGGGATTTTGGTCTCGTTTTAAAGATTAGCACCATTTATGCTTTTTGCCAAACTTTTGGCACCATGCCAAATGAGAGAGACTCCTTGAAGATTGTAAAATTCCTTGTTCCAATATTAATCTCTCAGGATTAAAACTTGAAATCAGATGCGCAGACTTTTCAACTTGTTAGAAAAGCTCGCGGGACCATTCGGACCAACTTCTCTGCTCCTCTCCATGTAAACATTTCTCCTCATCTTTGCTGTACTTTATTAAAAACATTCCCTGACCGGGAATCGAACCCGGGCCGCGGCGGTGAGAGCGCCGAATCCTAGCCACTAGACCACCAGGGAATCGCTGTTGGTTGGTTTGGAACCATGAACTCTCCCAGCAGTTCTTAACCGCGGTCAGTGCTTCATTAAGCCGTGTTAACGTCTACTAATGAAAATATTGGAGAAAATATATTCCTGCACATTATCCCTTAAAAAAATCTTTCAAATAAAACTTGAAAGCTTAAAGGGAAGTGCTCCAGGTGAGGCTTGAACTCACAACCACGGCATTGCTCAACAAATACTGCCTTATAAGTACCGCGCGCTAACCGATTGCGCCACTGGAGCTTCGTGCTGGTGTCACCTTACACTCGGTTTTCTTGTTTTCTCACTTGCAACCTTAACGCTCCTCTGTGGGACAGCGAAAAATGATGAAAAGGCTTCTTGCACATTAAGAAAGGTAGCTTGACCAAAGTTCGCTTGAAGCCTTTTCAGTCCACAAGCCAATTGTCTGTTTTTTCTTTCAAAATAGGCGTGTGGAAAGCTTTGTGATTCCCATGCAAGCTTGTAGAGCCATGCTTAAAGGGGTGGTTTTGGGACATGGGTTTCGAGTGGAATTGATTCCTGGCGGAAAAAAAAAACCTTGCCTACCGGCAGATGTCTTGCCAATGGCATTACACTGGGCTGAAACGGTCACTTGCTCAATTGAGAGCACCCCAGATGGGACTCGAACCCACAATCCCTGGCTTAGGAGGCCAGTGCCTTATCCATTAGGCCACTGGGGCATGTGGTAGCAGCACTGGCTGGTTTTGGTGGCTGCAAACTAGGTTCAGAGAGCCCTCATTATGACTCTAGTTTGTTGCCCGACATACGAGATCGACTGATCGCTCTGGGCTAAAACAGTCAATTAGAAAAAAAAACAACCAAGCAAACACTACTTTTGGAATGTCTTTTGAAAAGAGCCCCAAAAATTGGACGTTCCTCTGGAAAATCACCTCTTTGGCACCTGCTTGATTTGCCTGGTTGACTTCTACTGGGAGTGCTACTGAGCATGTGCAAGACGTTTGCATACTAAGACTTCCTGGTTTTCAATAGACGCTTCAAGGTGAGCACGTCAAGGAGGCGCAGGTCTCATTTTCAAAGTCCAATAACCAAAGAACGCATGCAGCAAATACGTTTGGAGTCCAGGCAAAACGGACCCTAACGTGCACTAAAATATCAATCTGCAATTTGGGGGACTGGACTGAAGGACTCTTGTTTTCTCCCAGACTGAGCTTCCAATTGTGCTTCCTGTCACGGTGTCATAACTTGCACTCTGACAACAGTGCAAACACCACTCTTGTGATGCTCTTTTCAACTTCCTGTCCCAAGCCTGGAACCAGATGTGCAGCCTTCTCAAATTGTTATAAAAGCTTGCGGGGCCATTCGGACCAACTTCTCTGCTCCTCTTTATGTAAACATTTCTCCTCATCTTTGTTGTGCTTTATTAAAAACCTTCCCTGACCGGGAATCGAACCCGGGCCGCGGCGGTGAGAGCGCCGAATCCTAGCCACTAGACCACCAGGGAATCGCTGGCGAGTGCTCTGAAGCCATGAGCTCTCCCAGCAGTTCTTAGCCGCGATCAGTCCTTCATTGAGCCGTGTTCACGTCTACTACTGATAAGGTGGGAGACAATATATCCTTGCACATTATCCCTTAAAAATCTTTCAAATAACTTCCACACCACAGATGTTGAGGCTCACTAAGTCTTTCATCCAGTGGCGGGGATTTTGGTCTCGTTTTAAAGATTAGCACCATTTATGCTTTTTGCCAAACTTTTGGCACCATGCCAAATGAGAGAGACTCCTTGAAGATTGTAAAATTCCTTGTTCCAATATTAATCTCTCAGGATTAAAACTTGAAATCAGATACGCAGACTTTTCAACTTGTTAGAAAAGCTCGCGGGACCATTCGGACCAACTTCTCTGCTCCTCTCCATGTAAACATTTCTCCTCATCTTTGCTGTACTTTATTAAAAACATTCCCTGACCGGGAATCGAACCCAGGCCGCGGCGGTGAGAGCGCCGAATCCTAGCCACTAGACCACCAGGGAATTGCTGTTGTTTGGTTTGGAACCATGAACTCTCCCAGCAGTTCTTAACCGCGGTCAGTGCTTCATTAAGCCGTGTTAATGTCTACTAATGAAAATATTGGAGAAAATATATTCCTGCACATTATCCCTTAAAAAAATCTTTCAAATAAAACTTGAAAGCTTAAAGGGAAGTGCTCCAGGTGAGGCTTGAACTCACAACCTCGGCATTGCTCAACAAATACTGCCTTATAAGTACCGCGCGCTAACCGATTGCGCCACTGGAGCTTCGTGCTGGTGTCAGCTTACACTCGGTTTTCTTGTTTTCTCACTTGCAACCTTAACGCTCCTCTGTGGGACAGCGAAAATTGATGAAAAGGCTTCTTGCACATTAAGAAAGGTAGCTTGACCAAAGTTCGCTTGAAGCCTTTTCAGTCCACAAGCCAATTGTCTGTTTTTTCTTTCAAAATAGGCGTGTGGAAAGCTTTGTGATTCCCATGCAAGCTTGTAGAGCCATGCTTAAAGGGGTGGTTTTGGGACATGGATTTCGAGTGGAATTGATTCCTGGCGTAAAAAAAAACCTTGCCTACCGGCAGATGTCTTGCCAATGGAGTTACACTGGGCCGAAACGGTCACTTGCTTGATTGAGAGCACCCCAGATGGGACTTGAACCCACAATCCCTGGTTTAGGAGGCCAGTGCCTTATCCATTAGGCCACTGGGGCATGTGGTAGCAGCACTGGCTGGTTTTGGTGGCTGCAAACTAGGTTCAGAGAGCCCTCATTATGACTCTAGTTTGTTGCCCGACATACGAGATCGACTGATCGCTCTGGGCTAAAACAGTCAATTAGAAAAAAAAACAACCAAGCAAACACTACTTTTGGAATGTCTTTTGAAAAGAGCCCCAAAAATTGGACGTTCCTCTGGAAAATCACCTCTTTGGCACCTGCTTGATTTGCCTGGTTGACTTCTACTGGGAGTGCTACTGAGCATGTGCAAGACGTTTGCATACTAAGACTTCCTGGTTTTCAATAGACGCTTCAAGGTGAGCACGTCAAGGAGGCGCAGGTCTCATTTTCAAAGTCCAATAACCAAAGAACGCATGCAGCAAATACGTTTGGAGTCCAGGCAAAACGGACCCTAACGTGCACTAAAATATCAATCTGCAATTTGGGGGACTGGACTGAAGGACTCTTGTTTTCTCCCAGACCGAGCTTCCAATTGTGCTTCCTGTCACGGTGTCATAACTTGCACTCTGACAACAGTGCAAACACCACTCTTGTGATGCTCTTTTCAACTTCCTGTCCCAAGCCTGGAACCAGATGTGCAGCCTTCTCAAATTGTTATAAAAGCTTGCGGGGCCATTCGGACCAACTTCTCTGCTCCTCTTTATGTAAACATTTCTCCTCATCTTTGTTGTGCTTTATTAAAAACCTCCCCTGACCGGGAATCGAACCCGGGCCGCGGCGGTGAGAGCGCCGAATCCTAGCCACTAGACCACCAGGGAATCGCTGGCGAGTGCTCTGAAGCCATGAGCTCTCCCAGCAGTTCTTAACCGCGATCAGTCCTTCATTGAGCCGTGTTCACGTCTACTACTGATAAGGTGGGAGACAATATATCCTTGCACATTATCCCTTAAAAATCTTTCAAATAACTTCCACACCACAGATGTTGAGGCTCACTAAGTCTTTCATCCAGTGGCGGGGATTTTGGTCTCGTTTTAAAGATTAGCACCATTTATGCTGTTTGCCAAACTTTTGGCACCATGCCAAATGAGAGAGACTCCTTGAAGATTGTAAAATTCCTTGTTCCAATATTAATCTCTCAGGATTAAAACTTGAAATCAGATACGCAGACTTTTCAACTTGTTAGAAAAGCTCGCGGGACCATTCGGACCAACTTCTCTGCTCCTCTCCATGTAAACATTTCTCCTCATCTTTGCTGTACTTTATTAAAAACATTCCCTGACCGGGAATCGAACCCGGGCCGCGGCGGTGAGAGCGCCGAATCCTAGCCACTAGACCACCAGGGAATTGCTGTTGGTTGGTTTGGAACCATGAACTCTCCCAGCAGTTCTTAACCGCGGTCAGTGCTTGAAGATTGTAAAATTCCTTGTTCCAATATTAATCTCTCAGGATTAAAACTTGAAATCAGATACGCAGACTTTTCAACTTGTTAGAAAAGCTCGCGGGACCATTCGGACCAACTTCTCTGCTCCTCTCCATGTAAACATTTCTCCTCATCTTTGCTGTACTTTATTAAAAACATTCCCTGACCGGGAATCGAACCCGGGCCGCGGCGGTGAGAGCGCCGAATCCTAGCCACTAGACCACCAGGGAATCGCTGTTGGTTGGTTTGGAACCATGAACTCTCCCAGCAGTTCTTAACCGCGGTCAGTGCTTCATTAAGCCGTGTTAACGTCTACTAATGAAAATATTGGAGAAAATATATTCCTGCACATTATCCCTTAAAAAAATCTTTCAAATAAAACTTGAAAGCTTAAAGGGAAGTGCTCCAGGTGAGGCTTGAACTCACAACCTCGGCATTGCTCAACAAATACTGCCTTATAAGTACTGCGCGCTAACCGATTGCGCCACTGGAGCTTCGTGCTGGTGTCAGCTTACACTCGGTTTTCTTGTTTTCTCACTTGCAACCTTAACGCTCCTCTGTGGGACAGCGAAAATTGATGAAAAGGCTTCTTGCACATTAAGAAAGGTAGCTTGACCAAAGTTCGCTTGAAGCCTTTTCAGTCCACAAGCCAATTGTCTGTTTTTTCTTTCAAAATAGGCGTGTGGAAAGCTTTGTGATTCCCATGCAAGCTTGTAGAGCCATGCTTAAAGGGGTGGTTTTGGGACATGGATTTCGAGTGGAATTGATTCCTGGCGGAAAAAAAAAACCTTGCCTACCGGCAGATGTCTTGCCAATGGCATTACACTGGGCCGAAACGGTCACTTGCTCGATTGAGAGCACCCCAGATGGGACTCGAACCCACAATCCCTGGCTTAGGAGGCCAGTGCCTTATCCATTAGGCCACTGGGGCATGTGGTAGCAGCACTGGCTGGTTTTGGTGGCTGCAAACTAGGTTCAGAGAGCCCTCATTATGACTCTAGTTTGTTGCCCGACATACGAGATCGACTGATCGCTCTGGGCTAAAACAGTCAATTAGAAAAAAAAGAGCCCCAAAAATTGGACGTTCCTCTGGAAAATCACCTCTTTGGCACCTGCTTGATTTGCCTGGTTGACTTCTACTGGGAGTGCTACTGAGCATGTGCAAGACGTTTGCATACTAAGACTTCCTGGTTTTCAATAGACGCTTCAAGGTGAGCACGTCAAGGAGGCGCAGGTCTCATTTTCAAAGTCCAATAACCAAAGAACGCATGCAGCAAATACGTTTGGAGTCCAGGCAAAACGGACCCTAACGTGCACTAAAATATCAATCTGCAATTTGGGGGACTGGACTGAAGGACTCTTGTTTTCTCCCAGACTGAGCTTCCAATTGTGCTTCCTGTCACGGTGTCATAACTTGCACTCTGACAACAGTGCAAACACCACTCTTGTGATGCTCTTTTCAACTTCCTGTCCCAAGCCTGGAACCAGATGTGCAGCCTTCTCAAATTGTTATAAAAGCTTGCGGGGCCATTCGGACCAACTTCTCTGCTCCTCTTTATGTAAACATTTCTCCTCATCTTTGTTGTGCTTTATTAAAAACCTTCCCTGACCGGGAATCGAACCCGGGCCGCGGTGGTGAGAGCGCCGAATCCTAGCCACTAGACCACCAGGTAATCGCTGGCGAGTGCTCTGAAGCCATGAGCTCTCCCAGCAGTTCTTAACCGCGATCAGTCCTTCATTGAGCCGTGTTCACGTCTACTACTGATAAGGTGGGAGACAATATATCCTTGCACATTATCCCTTAAAAATCTTTCAAATAACTTCCACACCACAGATGTTGAGGCTCACTAAGTCTTTCATCCAGTGGCGGGGATTTTGGTCTCGTTTTAAAGATTAGCACCATTTATGCTTTTTGCCAAACTTTTGGCACCATGCCAAATGAGAGAGACTCCTTGAAGATTGTAAAATTCCTTGTTCCAATATTAATCTCTCAGGATTAAAACTTGAAATCAGATACGCAGACTTTTCAACTTGTTAGAAAAGCTCGCGGGACCATTCGGACCAACTTCTCTGCTCCTCTCCATGTAAACATTTCTCCTCATCTTTGCTGTACTTTATTAAAAACATTCCCTGACCGGGAATCGAACCCGGGCCGCGGCGGTGAGAGCGCCGAATCCTAGCCACTAGACCACCAGGGAATCGCTGTTGGTTGGTTTGGAACCATGAACTCTCCCAGCAGTTCTTAACCGCGGTCAGTGCTTCATTAAGCCGTGTTAACGTCTACTAATGAAAATATTGGAGAAAATATATTCCTGCACATTATCCCTTAAAAAAATCTTTCAAATAAAACTTGAAAGCTTAAAGGGAAGTGCTCCAGGTGAGGCTTGAACTCACAACCTCGGCATTGCTCAACAAATACTGCCTTATAAGTACCGCGCGCTAACCGATTGCGCCACTGGAGCTTCGTGCTGGTGTCAGCTTACACTCGGTTTTCTTGTTTTCTCACTTGCAACCTTAACGCTCCTCTGTGGGACAGCGAAAATTGATGAAAAGGCTTCTTGCACATTAAGAAAGGTAGCTTGACCAAAGTTCGCTTGAAGCCTTTTCAGTCCACAAGCCAATTGTCTGTTTTTTCTTTCAAAATAGGCGTGTGGAAAGCTTTGTGATTCCCATGCAAGCTTGTAGAGCCATGCTTAAAGGGGTGGTTTTGGGACATGGATTTCGAGTGGAATTGATTCCTGGCGGAAAAAAAAAACCTTGCCTACCGGCAGATGTCTTGCCAATGGCATTACACTGGGCCGAAACGGTCACTTGCTTGATTGAGAGCACCCCAGATGGGACTTGAACCCACAATCCCTGGCTTAGGAGGCCAGTGCCTTATCCATTAGGCCACTGGGGCATGTGGTAGCAGCACTGGCTGGTTTTGGTGGCTGCAAACTAGGTTCAGAGAGCCCTCATTATGACTCTAGTTTGTTGCCCGACATACGAGATCGACTGATCGCTCTGGGCTAAAACAGTCAATTAGAAAAAAAAACAACCAAGCAAACACTACTTTTGGAATGTCTTTTGAAAAGAGCCCCAAAAATTGGACGTTCCTCTGGAAAATCACCTCTTTGGCACCTGCTTGATTTGCCTGGTTGACTTCTACTGGGAGTGCTACTGAGCATGTGCAAGACGTTTGCATACTAAGACTTCCTGGTTTTCAATAGACGCTTCAAGGTGAGCACGTCAAGGAGGCGCAGGTCTCATTTTCAAAGTCCAATAACCAAAGAACGCATGCAGCAAATACGTTTGGAGTCCAGGCAAAACGGACCCTAACGTGCACTAAAATATCAATCTGCAATTTGGGGGACTGGACTGAAGGACTCTTGTTTTCTCCCAGACTGAGCTTCCAATTGTGCTTCCTGTCACGGTGTCATAACTTGCACTCTGACAACAGTGCAAACACCACTCTTGTGATGCTCTTTTCAACTTCCTGTCCCAAGCCTGGAACCAGATGTGCAGCCTTCTCAAATTGTTATAAAAGCTTGCGGGGCCATTCGGACCAACTTCTCTGCTCCTCTTTATGTAAACATTTCTCCTCATCTTTGTTGTGCTTTATTAAAAACCTTCCCTGACCGGGAATCGAACCCGGGCCGCGGCGGTGAGAGCGCCGAATCCTAGCCACTAGACCACCAGGGAATCGCTGGCGAGTGCTCTGAAGCCATGAGCTCTCCCAGCAGTTCTTAACCGCGATCAGTCCTTCATTGAGCCGTGTTCACGTCTACTACTGATAAGGTGGGAGACAATATATCCTTGCACATTATCCCTTAAAAATCTTTCAAATAACTTCCACACCACAGATGTTGAGGCTCACTAAGTCTTTCATCCAGTGGCGGGGATTTTGGTCTCGTTTTAAAGATTAGCACCATTTATGCTTTTTGCCAAACTTTTGGCACCATGCCAAATGAGAGAGACTCCTTGAAGATTGTAAAATTCCTTGTTCCAATATTAATCTCTCAGGATTAAAACTTGAAATCAGATACGCAGACTTTTCAACTTGTTAGAAAAGCTCGCGGGACCATTCGGACCAACTTCTCTGCTCCTCTCCATGTAAACATTTCTCCTCATCTTTGCTGTACTTTATTAAAAACATTCCCTGACCGGGAATCGAACCCGGGCCGCGGCGGTGAGAGCGCCGAATCCTAGCCACTAGACCACCAGGGAATCGCTGTTGGTTGGTTTGGAACCATGAACTCTCCCAGCAGTTCTTAACCGCGGTCAGTGCTTCATTAAGCCGTGTTAACGTCTACTAATGAAAATATTGGAGAAAATATATTCCTGCACATTATCCCTTAAAAAAAATCTTTCAAATAAAACTTGAAAGCTTAAAGGGAAGTGCTCCAGGTGAGGCTTGAACTCACAACCTCGGCATTGCTCAACAAATACTGCCTTATAAGTAACGCGCGCTAACCGATTGCGCCACTGGAGCTTCGTGCTGGTGTCAGCTTACACTCGGTTTTCTTGTTTTCTTACTTGCAACCTTAACGCTCCTCTGTGGGACAGCGAAAATTGATGAAAAGGCTTCTTGCACATTAAGAAAGGTAGCTTGACCAAAGTTCGCTTGAAGCCTTTTCAGTCCACAAGCCAATTGTCTGTTTTTTCTTTCAAAATAGGCGTGTGGAAAGCTTTGTGATTCCCATGCAAGCTTGTAGAGCCATGCTTAAAGGGGTGGTTTTGGGACATGGATTTCGAGTGGAATTGATTCCTGGCGGAAAAAAAAAACCTTGCCTACCGGCAGATGTCTTGCCAATGGCATTACACTGGGCCGAAACGGTCACTTGCTCGATTGAGAGCACCCCAGATGGGACTCGAACCCACAATCCCTGGCTTAGGAGGCCAGTGCCTTATCCATTAGGCCACTGGGGCATGTGGTAGCAGCACTGGCTGGTTTTGGTGGCTGCAAACTAGGTTCAGAGAGCCCTCATTATGACTCTAGTTTGTTGCCCGACATACGAGATCGACTGATCGCTCTGGGCTAAAACAGTCAATTAGAAAAAAAAACAACCAAGCAAACACTACTTTTGGAATGTCTTTTGAAAAGAGCCCCAAAAATTGGACGTTCCTCTGGAAAATCACCTCTTTGGCACCTGCTTGATTTGCCTGGTTGACTTCTACTGGGAGTGCTACTGAGCATGTGCAAGACGTTTGCATTCTAAGACTTCCTGGTTTTCAATAGACGCTTCAAGGTGAGCACGTCAAGGAGGCGCAGGTCTCATTTTCAAAGTCCAATAACCAAAGAACGCATGCAGCAAATACGTTTGGAGTCCAGGCAAAACGGACCCTAACGTGCACTAAAATATCAATCTGCAATTTGGGGGACTGGACTGAAGGACTCTTGTTTTCTCCCAGACTGAGCTTCCAATTGTGCTTCCTGTCACGGTGTCATAACTTGCACTCTGACAACAGTGCAAACACCACTCTTGTGATGCTCTTTTCAACTTCCTGTCCCAAGCCTGGAACCAGATGTGCAGCCTTCTCAAATTGTTATAAAAGCTTGCGGGGCCATTCGGACCAACTTCTCTGCTCCTCTTTATGTAAACATTTCTCCTCATCTTTGTTGTGCTTTATTAAAAACCTTCCCTGACCGGGAATCGAACCCGGGCCGCGGCGGTGAGAGCGCCGAATCCTAGCCACTAGACCACCAGGGAATCGCTGGTGAGTGCCCTGAAGCCATGAGCTCTCCCAGCAGTTCTTAACCGCGATCAGTCCTTCATTGAGCCGTGTTCACGTCTACTACTGATAAGGTGGGAGACAATATATCCTTGCACATTATCCCTTAAAAATCTTTCAAATAACTTCCACACCACAGATGTTGAGGCTCACTAAGTCTTTCATCCAGTGGCGGGGATTTTGGTCTCGTTTTAAAGATTAGCACCATTTATGCTTTTTGCCAAACTTTTGGCACCATGCCAAATGAGAGAGACTCCTTGAAGATTGTAAAATTCCTTGTTCCAATATTAATCTCTCAGGATTAAAACTTGAAATCAGATACGCAGACTTTTCAACTTGTTAGAAAAGCTCGCGGGACCATTCGGACCAACTTCTCTGCTCCTCTCCATGTAAACATTTCTCCTCATCTTTGCTGTACTTTATTAAAAACATTCCCTGACCGGGAATCGAACCCGGGCCGCGGCGGTGAGAGCGCCGAATCCTAGCCACTAGACCACCAGGGAATCGCTGTTGGTTGGTTTGGAACCATGAACTCTCCCAGCAGTTCTTAACCGCGGTCAGTGCTTCATTAAGCCGTGTTAACGTCTACTAATGAAAATATTGGAGAAAATATATTCCTGCACATTATCCCTTAAAAAAATCTTTCAAATAAAACTTGAAAGCTTAAAGGGAAGTGCTCCAGGAGAGGCTTGAACTCACAACCTCGGCATTGCTCAACAAATACTGCCTTATAAGTACCGCGCGCTAACCGATTGCACCACTGGAGCTTCGTGCTGGTGTCAGCTTACACTCGGTTTTCTTGTTTTCTCACTTGCAACCTTAACGCTCCTCTGTGAGACAGCGAAAATTGATGAAAAGGCTTCTTGCACATTAAGAAAGGTAGCTTGACCAAAGATCGCTTGAAGCCTTTTCAGTCCACAAGCCAATTGTCTGTTTTTTCTTTCAAAATAGGCGTGTGGAAAGCTTTGTGATTCCCATGCAAGCTTGTAGAGCCATGCTTAAAGGGGTGGTTTTGGGACATGGATTTCGAGTGGAATTGATTCCTGGCGGAAAAAAAAAACCTTGCCTACCGGCAGATGTCTTGCCAATGGCATTACACTGGGCCGAAACGGTCACTTGCTCGATTGAGAGCACCCCAGATGGGACTTGAACCCACAATCCCTGGCTTAGGAGGCCAGTGCCTTATCCATTAGGCCACTGGGGCATGTGGTAGCAGCACTGGCTGGTTTTGGTGGCTGCAAACTAGGTTCAGAGAGCCCTCATTATGACTCTAGTTTGTTGCCCGACATACGAGATCGACTGATCGCTCTGGGCTAAAACAGTCAATTAGAAAAAAAAACAACCAAGCAAACACTACTTTTGGAATGTCTTTTGAAAAGAGCCCCAAAAATTGGACGTTCCTCTGGAAAATCACCTCTTTGGCACCTGCTTGATTTGCCTGGTTGACTTCTACTGGGAGTGCTACTGAGCATGTGCAAGACGTTTGCATACTAAGACTTCCTGGTTTTCAATAGACGCTTCAAGGTGAGCACGTCAAGGAGGCGCAGGTCTCATTTTCAAAGTCCAATAACCAAAGAACGCATGCAGCAAATACGTTTGGAGTCCAGGCAAAACGGACCCTAACGTGCACTAAAATATCAATCTGCAATTTGGGGGACTGGACTGAAGGACTCTTGTTTTCTCCCAGACTGAGCCTCCAATTGTGCTTCCTGTCACGGTGTCATAACTTGCACTCTGACAACAGTGCAAACACCACTCTTGTGATGCTCTTTTCAACTTCCTGTCCCAAGCCTGGAACCAGATGTGCAGCCTTCTCAAATTGTTATAAAAGCTTGCGGGGCCATTCGGACCAACTTCTCTGCTCCTCTTTATGTAAACATTTCTCCTCATCTTTGTTGTGCTTTATTAAAAACCTTCCCTGACCGGGAATCGAACCCGGGCCGCGGCGGTGAGAGCGCCGAATCCTAGCCACTAGACCACCAGGGAATCGCTGGCGAGTGCCCTGAAGCCATGAGCTCTCCCAGCAGTTCTTAACCGCGATCAGTCCTTCATTGAGCCGTGTTCACGTCTACTACTGATAAGGTGGGAGACAATATATCCTTGCACATTATCCCTTAAAAATCTTTCAAATAACTTCCACACCACAGATGTTGAGGCTCACTAAGTCTTTCATCCAGTGGCGGGGATTTTGGTCTCGTTTTAAAGATTAGCACCATTTATGCTTTTTGCCAAACTTTTGGCACCATGCCAAATGAGAGAGACTCCTTGAAGATTGTAAAATTCCTTGTTCCAATATTAATCTCTCAGGATTAAAACTTGAAATCAGATACGCAGACTTTTCAACTTGTTAGAAAAGCTCGCGGGACCATTCGGACCAACTTCTCTGCTCCTCTCCATGTAAACATTTCTCCTCATCTTTGCTGTACTTTATTAAAAACATTCCCTGACCGGGAATCGAACCCGGGCCGCGGCGGTGAGAGCGCCGAATCCTAGCCACTAGACCACCAGGGAATCGCTGTTGGTTGGTTTGGAACCATGAACTCTCCCAGCAGTTCTTAACCGCGGTCAGTGCTTCATTAAGCCGTGTTAACGTCTACTAATGAAAATATTGGAGAAAATATATTCCTGCACATTATCCCTTAAAAAAATCTTTCAAATAAAACTTGAAAGCTTAAAGGGAAGTGCTCCAGGAGAGGCTTGAACTCACAACCTCGGCATTGCTCAACAAATACTGCCTTATAAGTACCGCGCGCTAACCGATTGCACCACTGGAGCGTTGTGCTGGTGTCAGCTTACACTCGGTTTTCTTGTTTTCTCACTTGCAACCTTAACGCTCCTCTGTGAGACAGCGAAAATTGATGAAAAGGCTTCTTGCACATTAAGAAAGGTAGCTTGACCAAAGATCGCTTGAAGCCTTTTCAGTCCACAAGCCAATTGTCTGTTTTTTCTTTCAAAATAGGCGTGTGGAAAGCTTTGTGATTCCCATGCAAGCTTGTAGAGCCATGCTTAAAGGGGTGGTTTTGGGACATGGATTTCGAGTGGAATTGATTCCTGGCGGAAAAAAAAAACCTTGCCTACCGGCAGATGTCTTGCCAATGGCATTACACTGGGCCGAAACGGTCACTTGCTCGATTGAGAGCACCCCAGATGGGACTCGAACCCACAATCCCTGGCTTAGGAGGCCAGTGCCTTATCCATTAGGCCACTGGGGCATGTGGTAGCAGCACTGGCTGGTTTTGGTGGCTGCAAACTAGGTTCAGAGAGCCCTCATTATGACTCTAGTTTGTTGCCCGACATACGAGATCGACTGATCGCTCTGGGCTAAAACAGTCAATTAGAAAAAAAAACAACCAAGCAAACACTACTTTTGGAATGTCTTTTGAAAAGAGCCCCAAAAATTGGACGTTCCTCTGGAAAATCACCTCTTTGGCACCTGCTTGATTTGCCTGGTTGACTTCTACTGGGAGTGCTACTGAGCATGTGCAAGACGTTTGCATACTAAGACTTCCTGGTTTTCAATAGACGCTTCAAGGTGAGCACGTCAAGGAGGCGCAGGTCTCATTTTCAAAGTCCAATAACCAAAGAACGCATGCAGCAAATACGTTTGGAGTCCAGGCAAAACGGACCCTAACGTGCACTAAAATATCAATCTGCAATTTGGGGGACTGGACTGAAGGACTCTTGTTTTCTCCCAGACTGAGCTTCCAATTGTGCTTCCTGTCACGGTGTCATAACTTGCACTCTGACAACAGTGCAAACACCACTCTTGTGATGCTCTTTTCAACTTCCTGTCCCAAGCCTGGAACCAGATGTGCAGCCTTCTCAAATTGTTATAAAAGCTTGCGGGGCCATTCGGACCAACTTCTCTGCTCCTCTTTATGTAAACATTTCTCCTCATCTTTGTTGTGCTTTATTAAAAACCTTCCCTGACCGGGAATCGAACCCGGGTCGCGACGGTGAGAGCGCCGAATCCTAGCCACTAGACCACCAGGGAATCGCTGGCGAGTACTCTGAAGCCATGAGCTCTCCCAGCAGTTCTTAACCGCGATCAGTCCTTCATTGAGCCGTGTTCACGTCTACTACTGATAAGGTGGGAGACAATATATCCTTGCACATTATCCCTTAAAAATCTTTCAAATAACTTCCACACCACAGATGTTGAGGCTCACTAAGTCTTTCATCCAGTGGCGGGGATTTTGGTCTCGTTTTAAAGATTAGCACCATTTATGCTGTTTGCCAAACTTTTGGCACCATGCCAAATGAGAGAGACTCCTTGAAGATTGTAAAATTCCTTGTTCCAATATTAATCTCTCAGGATTAAAACTTGAAATCAGATACGCAGACTTTTCAACTTGTTAGAAAAGCTCGCGGGACCATTCGGACCAACTTCTCTGCTCCTCTCCATGTAAACATTTCTCCTCATCTTTGCTGTACTTTATTAAAAACATTCCCTGACCGGGAATCGAACCCGGGCCGCGGCGGTGAGAGCGCCGAATCCTAGCCACTAGACCACCAGGGAATCGCTGTTTGTTGGTTTGGAACCATGAACTCTCCCAGCAGTTCTTAACCGCGGTCAGTGCTTCATTAAGCCGTGTTAACGTCTACTAATGAAAATATTGGAGAAAATATATTCCTGCACATTATCCCTTAAAAAAATCTTTCAAATAAAACTTGAAAGCTTAAAGGGAAGTGCTCCAGGTGAGGCTTGAACTCACAACCTCGGCATTGCTCAACAAATACTGCCTTATAAGTACCGCGCGCTAACCGATTGCGCCACTGGAGCTTCGTGCTGGTGTCAGCTTACACTCGGTTTTCTTGTTTTCTCACTTGCAACCTTAACGCTCCTCTGTGGGACAGCGAAAATTGATGAAAAGGCTTCTTGCACATTAAGAAAGGTAGCTTGACCAAAGTTCGCTTGAAGCCTTTTCAGTCCACAAGCCAATTGTCTGTTTTTTCTTTCAAAATAGGCGTGTGGAAAGCTTTGTGATTCCCATGCAAGCTTGTAGAGCCATGCTTAAAGGGGTGGTTTTGGGACATGGATTTCGAGTGGAATTGATTCCTGGCGGAAAAAAAAAACCTTGCCTACCGGCAGATGTCTTGCCAATGGCATAACACTGGGCCGAAACGGTCACTTGCTCGATTGAGAGCACCCCAGATGGGACTTGAACCCACAATCCCTGGATTAGGAGGCCAGTGCCTTATCCATTAGGCCACTGGGGTATGTGGTAGCAGCACTGGCTGGTTTTGGTGGCTGCAAACTAGGTTCAGAGAGCCCTCATTATGACTCTAGTTTGTTGCCCGACATACGAGATCGACTGATCGCTCTGGGCTAAAACAGTCAATTAGAAAAAAAAACAACCAAGCAAACACTACTTTTGGAATGTCTTTTGAAAAGAGCCCCAAAAATTGGACGTTCCTCTGGAAAATCACCTCTTTGGCACCTGCTTGATTTGCCTGGTTGACTTCTACTGGGAGTGCTACTGAGCATGTGCAAGACGTTTGCATACTAAGACTTCCTGGTTTTCAATAGACGCTTCAAGGTGAGCACGTCAAGGAGGCGCAGGTCTCATTTTCAAAGTCCAATAACCAAAGAACGCATGCAGCAAATACGTTTGGAGTCCAGGCAAAACGGACCCTAACGTGCACTAAAATATCAATCTGCAATTTGGGGGACTGGACTGAAGGACTCTTGTTTTCTCCCAGACTGAGCTTCCAATTGTGCTTCCTGTCACGGTGTCATAACTTGCACTCTGACAACAGTGCAAACACCACTCTTGTGATGCTCTTTTCAACTTCCTGTCCCAAGCCTGGAACCAGATGTGCAGCCTTCTCAAATTGTTATAAAAGCTTGCGGGGCCATTCGGACCAACTTCTCTGCTCCTCTTTATGTAAACATTTCTCCTCATCTTTGTTGTGCTTTATTAAAAACCTTCCCTGACCGGGAATCGAACCCGGGCCGCGGCGGTGAGAGCGCCGAATCCTAGCCACTAGACCACCAGGGAATCGCTGGCGAGTGCTCTGAAGCCATGAGCTCTCCCAGCAGTTCTTAACCGTGATCAGTCCTTCATTGAGCCGTGTTCACGTCTACTACTGATAAGGTGGGAGACAATATATCCTTGCACATTATCCCTTAAAAATCTTTCAAATAACTTCCACACCACAGATGTTGAGGCTCACTAAGTCTTTCATCCAGTGGCGGGGATTTTGGTCTCGTTTTAAAGATTAGCACCATTTATGCTTTTTGCCAAACTTTTGGCACCATGCCAAATGAGAGAGACTCCTTGAAGATTGTAAAATTCCTTGTTCCAATATTAATCTCTCAGGATTAAAACTTGAAATCAGATACGCAGACTTTTCAACTTGTTAGAAAAGCTCGCGGGACCATTCGGACCAACTTCTCTGCTCCTCTCCATGTAAACATTTCTCCTCATCTTTGCTGTACTTTATTAAAAACATTCCCTGACCGGGAATCGAACCCGGGCCGCGGCGGTGAGAGCGCCGAATCCTAGCCACTAGACCACCAGGGAGTTGCTGTTGGTTGGTTTGGAACCATGAACTCTCCCAGCAGTTCTTAACCGCGGTCAGTGCTTCATTAAGCCGTGTTAACGTCTACTAATGAAAATATTGGAGAAAATATATTCCTGCACATTATCCCTTAAAAAAATCTTTCAAATAAAACTTGAAAGCTTAAAGGGAAGTGCTCCAGGTGAGGCTTGAACTCACAACCTCGGCATTGCTCAACAAATACTGCCTTATAAGTACCGCGCGCTAACCGATTGCGCCACTGGAGCTTCGTGCTGGTGTCAGCTTACACTCGGTTTTCTTGTTTTCTCACTTGCAACCTTAACGCTCCTCTGTGGGACAGCGAAAATTGATGAAAAGGCTTCTTGCACATTAAGAAAGGTAGCTTGACCAAAGTTCGCTTGAAGCCTTTTCAGTCCACAAGCCAATTGTCTGTTTTTTCTTTCAAAATAGGCGTGTGGAAAGCTTTGTGATTCCCATGCAAGCTTGTAGAGCCATGCTTAAAGGGGTGGTTTTGGGACATGGATTTCGAGTGGAATTGATTCCTGGCGGAAAAAAAAAACCTTGCCTACCGGCAGATGTCTTGCCAATGGCATTACACTGGGCTGAAACGGTCACTTGCTCGATTGAGAGCACCCCAGATGGGACTCGAACCCACAATCCCTGGCTTAGGAGGCCAGTGCCTTATCCATTAGGCCACTGGGGCATGTGGTAGCAGCACTGGCTGGTTTTGGTGGCTGCAAACTAGGTTCAGAGAGCCCTCATTATGACTCTAGTTTGTTGCCCGACATACGAGATCGACTGATCGCTCTGGGCTAAAACAGTCAATTAGAAAAAAAAACAACCAAGCAAACACTACTTTTGGAATGTCTTTTGAAAAGAGCCCCAAAAATTGGACGTTCCTCTGGAAAATCACCTCTTTGGCACCTGCTTGATTTGCCTGGTTGACTTCTACTGGGAGTGCTACTGAGCATGTGCAAGACGTTTGCATACTAAGACTTCCTGGTTTTCAAGAGACGCTTCAAGGTGAGCACGTCAAGGAGGCGCAGGTCTCATTTTCAAAGTCCAATAACCAAAGAACGCATGCAGCAAATACGTTTGGAGTCCAGGCAAAACGGACCCTAACGTGCACTAAAATATCAATTTGTAATTTGGGGGACTGGACTGAAGGACTCTTGTTTTCTCCCAGACTGAGCTTCCAATTGTGCTTCCTGTCACGGTGTCATAACTTGCACTCTGACAACAGTGCAAACACCACTCTTGTGATGCTCTTTTCAACTTCCTGTCCCAAGCCTGGAACCAGATGTGCAGCCTTCTCAAATTGTTATAAAAGCTTGCGGGGCCATTCGGACCAACTTCTCTGCTCCTCTTTATGTAAACATTTCTCCTCGTCTTTGTTGTGCTTTATTAAAAACCTTCCCTGACCGGGAATCGAACCCGGGCCGCGGCGGTGAGAGCGCCGAATCCTAGCCACTAGACCACCAGGGAATCGCTGGCGAGTGCTCTGAAGCCATGAGCTCTCCCAGCAGTTCTTAACCGCGATCAGTCCTTCATTGAGCCGTGTTCACGTCTACTACTGATAAGGTGGGAGACAATATATCCTTGCACATTATCCCTTAAAAATCTTTCAAATAACTTCCACACCACAGATGTTGAGGCTCACTAAGTCTTTCATCCAGTGGCGGGGATTTTGGTCTCGTTTTAAAGATTAGCACCATTTATGCTTTTTGCCAAACTTTTGGCACCATGCCAAATGAGAGAGACTCCTTGAAGATTGTAAAATTCCTTGTTCCAATATTAATCTCTCAGGATTAAAACTTGAAATCAGATGCGCAGACTTTTCAACTTGTTAGAAAAGCTCGCGGGACCATTCGGACCAACTTCTCTGCTCCTCTCCATGTAAACATTTCTCCTCATCTTTGCTGTACTTTATTAAAAACGTTCCCTGACCGGGAATCGAACCCGGGCCGCGGCGGTGAGAGCGCCGAATCCTAGCCACTAGACCACCAGGGAATCGCTGTCGGTTGGTTTGCAACCATGAACTCTCCCAGCAGTTCTTAACCGCGGTCAGTGCTTCATTAAGCCGTGTTAACGTCTACTAATGAAAATATTGGAGAAAATATATTCCTGCACATTATCCCTTAAAAAAATCTTTCAAATAAAACTTGAAAGCTTAAAGGGAAGTGCTCCAGGTGAGGCTTGAACTCACAACCTCGGCATTGCTCAACAAATACTGCCTTATAAGTACCGCGCGCTAACCGATTGCGCCACTGGAGCTTCGTGCTGGTGTCACCTTACACTCGGTTTTCTTGTTTTGTCACTTGCAAACTTAACGCTCCTCTGTGGGACAGCGAAAATTGATGAAAAGGCTTCTTGCACATTAAGAAAGGTAGCTTGACCAAAGTTCGCTTGAAGCCTTTTCAGTCCACAAGCCAATTGTCTGTTTTTTCTTTCAAAATAGGCGTGTGGAAAGCTTTGTGATTCCCATGCAAGCTTGTAGAGCCATGCTTAAAGGGGTGGTTTTGGGACATGGATTTCGAGTGGAATTGATTCCTGGCGTAAAAAAAAACCTTGCCTAACGGCAGACGTCTTGCCAATGGCGTTACACTGGGCTGAAACGGTCACTTGCTCGATTGAGAGCACCCCAGATGGGACTTGAACCCACAATCCCTGGCTTAGGAGGCCAGTGCCTTATCCATTAGGCCACTGGGGCATGTGGTAGCAGCACTGGCTGGTTTTGGTGGCTGCAAACTAGGTTCAGAGAGCCCTCATTATGACTCTAGTTTGTTGCCCGACATACGAGATCGACTGATCGCTCTGGGCTAAAACAGTCAATTAGAAAAAAAAACAACCAAGCAAACACTACTTTTGGAATGTCTTTTGAAAAGAGCCCCAAAAATTGGACGTTCCTCTGGAAAATCACCTCTTTGGCACCTGCTTGATTTGCCTGGTTGACTTCTACTGGGAGTGCTACTGAGCATGTGCAAGACGTTTGCATACTAAGACTTCCTGGTTTTCAATAGACGCTTCAAGGTGAGCACGTCAAGGAGGCGCAGGTCTCATTTTCAAAGTCCAATAACCAAAGAACGCATGCAGCAAATACGTTTGGAGTCCAGGCAAAACGGACCCTAACGTGCACTAAAATATCAATCTGCAATTTGGGGGACTGGACTGAAGGACTCTTGTTTTCTCCCAGACTGAGCTTCCAATTGTGCTTCCTGTCACGGTGTCATAACTTGCACTCTGACAACAGTGCAAACACCACTCTTGTGATGCTCTTTTCAACTTCCTGTCCCAAGCCTGGAACCAGATGTGCAGCCTTCTCAAATTGTTATAAAAGCTTGCGGGGCCATTCGGACCAACTTCTCTGCTCCTCTTTATGTAAACATTTCTCCTCGTCTTTGTTGTGCTTTATTAAAAACCTTCCCTGACCGGGAATCGAACCCGGGCCGCGGCGGTGAGAGCGCCGAATCCTAGCCACTAGACCACCAGGGAATCGCTGGCGAGTGCTCTGAAGCCATGAGCTCTCCCAGCAGTTCTTAACCGCGACCAGTCCTTCATTGAGCCGTGTTCACGTCTACTACTGATAAGGTGGGAGACAATATATCCTTGCACATTATCCCTTAAAAATCTTTCAAATAACTTCCACACCACAGATGTTGAGGCTCACTAAGTCTTTCATCCAGTGGCGGGGATTTTGGTCTCGTTTTAAAGATTAGCACCATTTATGCTTTTTGCCAAACTTTTGGCACCATGCCAAATGAGAGAGACTCCTTGAAGATTGTAAAATTCCTTGTTCCAATATTAATCTCTCAGGATTAAAACTTGAAATCAGATGCGCAGACTTTTCAACTTGTTAGAAAAGCTCGCGGGACCATTCGGACCAACTTCTCTGCTCCTCTCCATGTAAACATTTCTCCTCATCTTTGCTGTACTTTATTAAAAACGTTCCCTGACCGGGAATCGAACCCGGGCCGCGGCGGTGAGAGCGCCGAATCCTAGCCACTAGACCACCAGGGAATCGCTGTCGGTTGGTTTGGAACCATGAACTCTCCCAGCAGTTCTTAACCGCGGTCAGTGCTTCATTAAGCCGTGTTAACGTCTACTAATGAAAATATTGGAGAAAATATATTCCTGCACATTATCCCTTAAAAAAATCTTTCAAATAAAACTTGAAAGCTTAAAGGGAAGTGCTCCAGGTGAGGCTTGAACTCACAACCTCGGCATTGCTCAACAAATACTGCCTTATAAGTACCGCGCGCTAACCGATTGCGCCACTGGAGCTTCGTGCTGGTGTCACCTTACACTCGGTTTTCTTGTTTTGTCACTTGCAAACTTAACGCTCCTCTGTGGGACAGCGAAAATTGATGAAAAGGCTTCTTGCACATTAAGAAAGGTAGCTTGACCAAAGTTCGCTTGAAGCCTTTTCAGTCCACAAGCCAATTGTCTGTTTTTTCTTTCAAAATAGGCGTGTGGAAAGCTTTGTGATTCCCATGCAAGCTTGTAGAGCCATGCTTAAAGGGGTGGTTTTGGGACATGGATTTCGAGTGGAATTGATTCCTGGCGTAAAAAAAACCCTTGCCTACCGGCAGATGTCTTGCCAATGGTGTTACACTGGGCTGAAACGGTCATTTGCTCGATTGAGAGCACCCCAGATGGGACTCGAACCCACAATCCCTGGCTTAGGAGGCCAGTGCCTTATCCATTAGGCCACTGGGGCATGTGGTAGCAGCACTGGCTGGTTTTGGTGGCTGCAAACTAGGTTCAGAGAGCCCTCATTATGACTCTAGTTTGTTGCCCGACATACGAGATCGACTGATCGCTCTGGGCTAAAACAGTCAATTAGAAAAAAAAACAACCAAGCAAACACTACTTTTGGAATGTCTTTTGAAAAGAGCCCCAAAAATTGGACGTTCCTCTGGAAAATCACCTCTTTGGCACCTGCTTGATTTGCCTGGTTGACTTCTACTGGGAGTGCTACTGAGCATGTGCAAGACGTTTGCATACTAAGACTTCCTGGTTTTCAATAGACGCTTCAAGGTGAGCACGTCAAGGAGGCGCAGGTCTCATTTTCAAAGTCCAATAACCAAAGAACGCATGCAGCAAATACGTTTGGAGTCCAGGCAAAACGGACCCTAACGTGCACTAAAATATCAATCTGCAATTTGGGGGACTGGACTGAAGGACTCTTGTTTTCTCCCAGACTGAGCTTCCAATTGTGCTTCCTGTCACGGTGTCATAACTTGCACTCTGACAACAGTGCAAACACCACTCTTGTGATGCTCTTTTCAACTTCCTGTCCCAAGCCTGGAACCAGATGTGCAGCCTTCTCAAATTGTTATAAAAGCTTGCGGGGCCATTCGGACCAACTTCTCTGCTCCTCTTTATGTAAACATTTCTCCTCGTCTTTGTTGTGCTTTATTAAAAACCTTCCCTGACCGGGAATCGAACCCGGGCCGCGGCGGTGAGAGCGCCGAATCCTAGCCACTAGACCACCAGGGAATCGCTGGCGAGTGCTCTGAAGCCATGAGCTCTCCCAGCAGTTCTTAACCGCGATCAGTCCTTCATTGAGCCGTGTTCACGTCTACTACGGATAAGGTGGGAGACAATATATCCTTGCACATTATCCCTTAAAAATCTTTCAAATAACTTCCACACCACAGATGTTGAGGCTCACTAAGTCTTTCATCCAGTGGCGGGGATTTTGGTCTCGTTTTAAAGATTAGCACCATTTATGCTTTTTGCCAAACTTTTGGCACCATGCCAAATGAGAGAGACTCCTTGAAGATTGTAAAATTCCTTGTTCCAATATTAATCTCTCAGGATTAAAACTTGAAATCAGATGCGCAGACTTTTCAACTTGTTAGAAAAGCTCGCGGGACCATTCGGACCAACTTCTCTGCTCCTCTCCATGTAAACATTTCTCCTCATCTTTGCTGTACTTTATTAAAAACGTTCCCTGACCGGGAATCGAACCCGGGCCGCGGCGGTGAGAGCGCCGAATCCTAGCCACTAGACCACCAGGGAATCGCTGTCGGTTGGTTTGCAACCATGAACTCTCCCAGCAGTTCTTAACCGCGGTCAGTGCTTCATTAAGCCGTGTTAACGTCTACTAATGAAAATATTGGAGAAAATATATTCCTGCACATTATCCCTTAAAAAAATCTTTCAAATAAAACTTGAAAGCTTAAAGGGAAGTGCTCCAGGTGAGGCTTGAACTCACAACCTTGGCATTGCTCAACAAATACTGCCTTATAAGTACCGCGCGCTAACCGATTGCGCCACTGGAGCTTCGTGCTGGTGTCACCTTACACTCGGTTTTCTTGTTTTGTCACTTGCAAACTTAACGCTCCTCTGTGGGACAGCGAAAATTGATGAAAAGGCTTCTTGCACATTAAGAAAGGTAGCTTGACCAAAGTTCGCTTGAAGCCTTTTCAGTCCACAAGCCAATTGTCTGTTTTTTCTTTCAAAATAGGCGTGTGGAAAGCTTTGTGATTCCCATGCAAGCTTGTAGAGCCATGCTTAAAGGGGTGGTTTTGGGACATGGATTTCGAGTGGAATTGATTCCTGGCGTAAAAAAAAAACCTTGCCTACCGGCAGATGTCTTGCCAATGGCGTTACACTGGGCCCAAACGGTCACTTGCTCGATTGAGAGCACCCCAGATGGGACTCGAACCCACAATCCCTGGCTTAGGAGGCCAGTGCCTTATCCATTAGGCCACTGGGGAATGTGGTAGCAGCACTGGCTGGTTTTGGTGGCTGCAAACTAGGTTCAGAGAGCCCTCATTATGACTCTAGTTTGTTGCCCGACATACGAGATCGACTGATCGCTCTGGGCTAAAACAGTCAATTAGAAAAAAAAACAACCAAGCAAACACTACTTTTGGAATGTCTTTTGAAAAGAGCCCCAAAAATTGGACGTTCCTCTGGAAAATCACCTCTTTGGCACCTGCTTGATTTGCCTGGTTGACTTCTACTGGGAGTGCTACTGAGCATGTGCAAGACGTTTGCATACTAAGACTTCCTGGTTTTCAATAGACGCTTCAAGGTGAGCACGTCAAGGAGGCGCAGGTCTCATTTTCAAAGTCCAATAACCAAAGAACGCATGCAGCAAATACGTTTGGAGTCCAGGCAAAACGGACCCTAACGTGCACTAAAATATCAATCTGCAATTTGGGGGACTGGACTGAAGGACTCTTGTTTTCTCCCAGACTGAGCTTCCAATTGTGCTTCCTGTCACGGTGTCATAACTTGCACTCTGACAACAGTGCAAACACCACTCTTGTGATGCTCTTTTCAACTTCCTGTCCCAAGCCTGGAACCAGATGTGCAGCCTTCTCAAATTGTTATAAAAGCTTGCGGGGCCATTCGGACCAACTTCTCTGCTCCTCTTTATGTAAACATTTCTCCTCGTCTTTGTTGTGCTTTATTAAAAACCTTCCCTGACTGGGAATCGAACCCGGGCCGCGGCGGTGAGAGCGCCGAATCCTAGCCACTAGACCACCAGGGAATCGCTGGCGAGTGCTCTGAAGCCATGAGCTCTCCCAGCAGTTCTTAACCGCGATCAGTCCTTCATTGAGCCGTGTTCACGTCTACTACTGATAAGGTGGGAGACAATATATCCTTGCACATTATCCCTTAAAAATCTTTCAAATAACTTCCACACCACAGATGTTGAGGCTCACTAAGTCTTTCATCCAGTGGCGGGGATTTTGGTCTCGTTTTAAAGATTAGCACCATTTATGCTTTTTGCCAAACTTTTGGCACCATGCCAAATGAGAGAGACTCCTTGAAGATTGTAAAATTCCTTGTTCCAATATTAATCTCTCAGGATTAAAACTTGAAATCAGATGCGCAGACTTTTCAACTTGTTAGAAAAGCTCGCGGGACCATTCGGACCAACTTCTCTGCTCCTCTCCATGTAAACATTTCTCCTCATCTTTGCTGTACTTTATTAAAAACGTTCCCTGACCGGGAATCGAACCCGGGCCGCGGCGGTGAGAGCGCCGAATCCTAGCCACTAGACCACCAGGGAATTGCTGTCGGTTGGTTTGCAACCATGAACTCTCCCAGCAGTTCTTAACCGCGGTCAGTGCTTCATTAAGCCGTGTTAACGTCTACTAATGAAAATATTGGAGAAAATATATTCCTGCACATTATCCCTTAAAAAAATCTTTCAAATAAAACTTGAAAGCTTAAAGGGAAGTGCTCCAGGTGAGGCTTGAACTCACAACCTCGGCATTGCTCAACAAATACTGCCTTATAAGTACCGCGCGCTAACCGATTGCGCCACTGGAGCTTCGTGCTGGTGTCACCTTACACTCGGTTTTCTTGTTTTGTCACTTGCAAACTTAACGCTCCTCTGTGGGACAGCGAAAATTGATGAAAAGGCTTCTTGCACATTAAGAAAGGTAGCTTGACCAAAGTTCGCTTGAAGCCTTTTCAGTCCACAAGCCAATTGTCTGTTTTTTCTTTCAAAATAGGCATGTGGAAAGCTTTGTGATTCCCATGCAAGCTTGTAGAGCCATGCTTAAAGGGGTGGTTTTGGGACATGGATTTCGAGTGGAATTGATTCCTGGCGTAAAAAAAAACTTTGCCTACCGGCAGATGTCTTGCCGATGGTGTTACACTGGGCCGAAACGGTCACTTGCGCGATTGAGAGCACCCCAGATGGGACTCGAACCCACAATCCCTGGCTTAGGAGGCCAGTGCCTTAACCATTAGGCCACTGGGGCATGTGGTAGCAGCACTGGCTGGTTTTGGTGGCTGCAAACTAGGTTCAGAGAGCCCTCATTATGACTCTAGCTTGTTGCCCGACATACGAGATCGACTGATCGCTCTGGGCTAAAACAGTCAATTAGAAAAAAAAACAACCAAGCAAACACTACTTTTGGAATGTCTTTTGAAAAGAGCCCCAAAAATTGGACGTTCCTCTGGAAAATCACCTCTTTGGCACCTGCTTGATTTGCCTGGTTGACTTCTACTGGGAGTGCTTCTGAGCATGTGCAAGACGTTTGCATACTAAGACTTCCTGGTTTTCAATAGACGCTTCAAGGTGAGCACGTCAAGGAGGCGCAGGTCTCATTTTCAAAGTCCAATAACCAAAGAACGCATGCAGCAAATACGTTTGGAGTCCAGGCAAAACGGACCCTAACGTGCACTAAAATATCAATCTGCAATTTGGGGGACTGGACTGAAGGACTCTTGTTTTCTCCCAGACTGAGCTTCCAATTGTGCTTCCTGTCACGGTGTCATAACTTGCACTCTGACAACAGTGCAAACACCACTCTTGTGATGCTCTTTTCAACTTCCTGTCCCAAGCCTGGAACCAGATGTGCAGCCTTCTCAAATTGTTATAAAAGCTTGCGGGGCCATTCGGACCAACTTCTCTGCTCCTCTTTATGTAAACATTTCTCCTCGTCTTTGTTGTGCTTTATTAAAAACCTTCCCTGACCGGGAATCGAACCCGGGCCGCGGCGGTGAGAGCGCCGAATCCTAACCACTAGACCACCAGGGAATCGCTGGCGAGTGCTCTGAAGCCATGAGCTCTCCCAGCAGTTCTTAACCGCGATCAGTCCTTCATTGAGCCGTGTTCACGTCTACTACTGATAAGGTGGGAGACAATATATCCTTGCACATTATCCCTTAAAAATCTTTCAAATAACTTCCACACCACAGATGTTGAGGCTCACTAAGTCTTTCATCCAGTGGCGGGGATTTTGGTCTCGTTTTAAAGATTAGCACCATTTATGCTTTTTGCCAAACTTTTGGCACCATGCCAAATGAGAGAGACTCCTTGAAGATTGTAAAATTCCTTGTTCCAATATTAATCTCTCAGGATTAAAACTTGAAATCAGATGCGCAGACTTTTCAACTTGTTAGAAAAGCTCGCGGGACCATTCGGACCAACTTCTCTGCTCCTCTCCATGTAAACATTTCTCCTCATCTTTGCTGTACTTTATTAAAAACGTTCCCTAACCGGGAATCGAACCCGGGCCGCGGCGGTGAGAGCGCCGAATCCTAGCCACTAGACCACCAGGTAATCGCTGTCGGTTGGTTTGCAACCATGAACTCTCCCAGCAGTTCTTAACCGCGGTCAGTGCTTCATTAAGCCGTGTTAACGTCTACTAATGAAAATATTGGAGAAAATATATTCCTGCACATTATCCCTTAAAAAAATCTTTCAAATAAAACTTGAAAGCTTAAAGGGAAGTGCTCCAGGTGAGGCTTGAACTCACAACCTCGGCATTGCTCAACAAATACTGCCTTATAAGTAACGCGCGCTAACCGATTGCGCCACTGGAGCTTCGTGCTGGTGTCACCTTACACTCGGTTTTCTTGTTTTGTCACTTGCAAATACGTTTGGAGTCCAGGCAAAACGGACCCTAACGTGCACTAAAATATCAATCTGCAATTTGGGGGACTGGACTGAAGGACTCTTGTTTTCTCCCAGACTGAGCTTCCAATTGTGCTTCCTGTCACGGTGTCATAACTTGCACTCTGACAACAGTGCAAACACCACTCTTGTGATGCTCTTTTCAACTTCCTGTCCCAAGCCTGGAACCAGATGTGCAGCCTTCTCAAATTGTTATAAAAGCTTGCGGGGCCATTCGGACCAACTTCTCTGCTCCTCTTTATGTAAACATTTCTCCTCGTCTTTGTTGTGCTTTATTAAAAACCTTCCCTGACCGGGAATCGAACCCGGGCCGCGGCGGTGAGAGCGCCGAATCCTAGCCACTAGACCACCAGGGAATCGCTGGCGAGTGCTCTGAAGCCATGAGCTCTCCCAGCAGTTCTTAACCGCGATCAGTCCTTCATTGAGCCGTGTTCACGTCTACTACTGATAAGGTGGGAGACAATATATCCTTGCACATTATCCCTTAAAAATCTTTCAAATAACTTCCACACCACAGATGTTGAGGCTCACTAAGTCTTTCATCCAGTGGCGGGGATTTTGGTCTCGTTTTAAAGATTAGCACCATTTATGCTTTTTGCCAAACTTTTGGCACCATGCCAAATGAGAGAGACTCCTTGAAGATTGTAAAATTCCTTGTTCCAATATTAATCTCTCAGGATTAAAACTTGAAATCAGATGCGCAGACTTTTCAACTTGTTAGAAAAGCTCGCGGGACCATTCGGACCAACTTCTCTGCTCCTCTCCATGTAAACATTTCTCCTCATCTTTGCTGTACTTTATTAAAAACGTTCCCTGACCGGGAATCGAACCCAGGCCGCGGCGGTGAGAGCGCCGAATCCTAGCCACTAGACCACCAGGGAATCGCTGTCGGTTGGTTTGCAACCATGAACTCTCCCAGCAGTTCTTAACCGCGGTCAGTGCTTCATTAAGCCGTGTTAACGTCTACTAATGAAAATATTGGAGAAAATATATTCCTGCACATTATCCCTTAAAAAAATCTTTCAAATAAAACTTGAAAGCTTAAAGGGAAGTGCTCCAGGTGAGGCTTGAACTCACAACCTCGGCATTGCTCAACAAATACTGCCTTATAAGTACCGCGCGCTAACCGATTGCGCCACTGGAGCTTCGTGCTGGTGTCACCTTACACTCGGTTTTCTTGTTTTGTCACTTGCAAACTTAACGCTCCTCTGTGGGACAGCGAAAATTGATGAAAAGGCTTCTTGCACATTAAGAAAGGTAGCTTGACCAAAGTTCGCTTGAAGCCTTTTCAGTCCACAAGCCAATTGTCTGTTTTTTCTTTCAAAATAGGCGTGTGGAAAGCTTTGTGATTCCCATGCAAGCTTGTAGAGCCATGCTTAAAGGGGTGGTTTTGGGACATGGATTTCGAGTGGAATTGATTCCTGGCGTAAAAAAAAAACCTTGCCTACCGGCAGATGTCTTGCCAATGGCGTTACACTGGGCCGAAACGGTCACTTGCTTGATTGAGAGCACCCCAGATGGGACTCGAACCCACAATCCCTGGCTTAGGAGGCCAGTGCCTTATCCATTAGGCCACTGGGGCATGTGGTAGCAGCACTGGCTGGTTTTGGTGGCTGCAAACTAGGTTCAGAGAGCCCTCATTATGACTCTAGTTTGTTGCCCGACATACGAGATCGACTGATCGCTCTGGGCTAAAACAGTCAATTAGAAAAAAAAACAACCAAGCAAACACTACTTTTGGAATGTCTTTTGAAAAGAGCCCCAAAAATTGGACGTTCCTCTGGAAAATCACCTCTTTGGCACCTGCTTGATTTGCCTGGTTGACTTCTACTGGGAGTGCTTCTGAGCATGTGCAAGACGATTGCATACTAAGACTTCCTGGTTTTCAATAGACGCTTCAAGGTGAGCACGTCAAGGAGGCGCAGGTCTCATTTTCAAAGTCCAATAACCAAAGAACGCATGCAGCAAATACGTTTGGAGTCCAGGCAAAACGGACCCTAACGTGCACTAAAATATCAATCTGCAATTTGGGGGACTGGACTGAAGGACTCTTGTTTTCTCCCAGACTGAGCTTCCAATTGTGCTTCCTGTCACGGTGTCATAACTTGCACTCTGACAACAGTGCAAACACCACTCTTGTGATGCTCTTTTCAACTTCCTGTCCCAAGCCTGGAACCAGATGTGCAGCCTTCTCAAATTGTTATAAAAGCTTGCGGGGCCATTCGGACCAACTTCTCTGCTCCTCTTTATGTAAACATTTCTCCTCGTCTTTGTTGTGCTTTATTAAAAACCTTCCCTGACCGGGAATCGAACCCGGGCCGCGGCGGTGAGAGCGCCGAATCCTAGCCACTAGACCACCAGGGAATCGCTGGCGAGTGCTCTGAAGCCATGAGCTCTCCCAGCAGTTCTTAACCGCGATCAGTCCTTTATTGAGCCGTGTTCACGTCTACTACTGATAAGGTGGGAGACAATATATCCTTGCACATTATCCCTTAAAAATCTTTCAAATAACTTCCACACCACAGATGTTGAGGCTCACTAAGTCTTTCATCCAGTGGCGGGGATTTTGGTCTCGTTTTAAAGATTAGCACCATTTATGCTTTTTGCCAAACTTTTGGCACCATGCCAAATGAGAGAGACTCCTTGAAGATTGTAAAATTCCTTGTTCCAATATTAATCTCTCAGGATTAAAACTTGAAATCAGATGCGCAGACTTTTCAACTTGTTAGAAAAGCTCGCGGGACCATTCGGACCAACTTCTCTGCTCCTCTCCATGTAAACATTTCTCCTCATCTTTGCTGTACTTTATTAAAAACGTTCACTGACCGGGAATCGAACCCGGGCCGCGGCGGTGAGAGCGCCGAATCCTAGCCACTAGACCACCAGGGAATTGCTGTCGGTTGGTTTGCAACCATGAACTCTCCCAGCAGTTCTTAACCGCGGTCAGTGCTTCATTAAGCCGTGTTAACGTCTACTAATGAAAATATTGGAGAAAATATATTCCTGCACATTATCCCTTAAAAAAATCTTTCAAATAAAACTTGAAAGCTTAAAGGGAAGTGCTCCAGGTGAGGCTTGAACTCACAACCTCGGCATTGCTCAACAAATACTGCCTTATAAGTACCGCGCGCTAACCGATTGCGCCACTGGAGCTTCGTGCTGGTGTCACCTTACACTCGGTTTTCTTGTTTTGTCACTTGCAAACTTAACGCTCCTCTGTGGGACAGCGAAAATTGATGAAAAGGCTTCTTGCACATTAAGAAAGGTAGCTTGACCAAAGTTCGCTTGAAGCCTTTTCAGTCCACAAGCCAATTGTCTGTTTTTTCTTTCAAAATAGGCATGTGGAAAGCTTTGTGATTCCCATGCAAGCTTGTAGAGCCATGCTTAAAGGGGTGGTTTTGGGACATGGGTTTCGAGTGGAATTGATTCCTGGCGTAAAAAAAAACTTTGCCTACCGGCAGATGTCTTGCCGATGGTGTTACACTGGGCCGAAACAGTCACTTGCTCGATTGAGAGCACCCCAGATGGGACTCGAACCCACAATCCCTGGCTTAGGAGGCCAGTGCCTTATCCATTAGGCCACTGGGGCATGTGGTAGCAGCACTGGCTGGTTTTGGTGGCTGCAAACTAGGTTCAGAGAGCCCTCATTATGACTAGTTTGTTGCCCGACATACGAGATCGACTGATCGCTCTGGGCTAAAACAGTCAATTAGAAAAAAAAACAACCAAGCAAACACTACTTTTGGAATGTCTTTTGAAAAGAGCCCCAAAAATTGGACGTTCCTCTGGAAAATCACCTCTTTGGCACCTGCTTGATTTGCCTGGTTGACTTCTACTGGGAGTGCTTCTGAGCATGTGCAAGACGTTTGCATACTAAGACTTCCTGGTTTTCAATAGACGCTTCAAGGTGAGCACGTCAAGGAGGCGCAGGTCTCATTTTCAAAGTCCAATAACCAAAGAACGCATGCAGCAAATACGTTTGGAGTCCAGGCAAAACGGACCCTAACGTGCACTAAAATATCAATCTGCAATTTGGGGGACTGGACTGAAGGACTCTTGTTTTCTCCCAGACTGAGCTTCCAATTGTGCTTCCTGTCACGGTGTCATAACTTGCACTCTGACAACAGTGCAAACACCACTCTTGTGATGCTCTTTTCAACTTCCTGTCCCAAGCCTGGAACCAGATGTGCAGCCTTCTCAAATTGTTATAAAAGCTTGCGGGGCCATTCGGACCAACTTCTCTGCTCCTCTTTATGTAAACATTTCTCCTCGTCTTTGTTGTGCTTTATTAAAAACCTTCCCTGCCCGGGAATCGAACCCGGGCCGCGGCGGTGAGAGCGCCGAATCCTAGCCACTAGACCACCAGGGAATCGCTGGCGAGTGCTCTGAAGCCATGAGCTCTCCCAGCAGTTCTTAACCGCGATCAGTCCTTCATTGAGCCGTGTTCACGTCTACTACTGATAAGGTGGGAGACAATATATCCTTGCACATTATCCCTTAAAAATCTTTCAAATAACTTCCACACCACAGATGTTGAGGCTCACTAAGTCTTTCATCCAGTGGCGGGGATTTTGGTCTCGTTTTAAAGATTAGCACCATTTATGCTTTTTGCCAAACTTTTGGCACCATGCCAAATGAGAGAGACTCCTTGAAGATTGTAAAATTCCTTGTTCCAATATTAATCTCTCAGGATTAAAACTTGAAATCAGATGCGCAGACTTTTCAACTTGTTAGAAAAGCTCGCGGGACCATTCGGACCAACTTCTCTGCTCCTCTCCATGTAAACATTTCTCCTCATCTTTGCTGTACTTTATTAAAAACGTTCCCTGACCGGGAATCGAACCCGGGCCGCGGCGGTGAGAGCGCCGAATCCTAGCCACTAGACCACCAGGGAATCGCTGTCGGTTGGTTTGCAACCATGAACTCTCCCAGCAGTTCTTAACCGCGGTCAGTGCTTCATTAAGCCGTGTTAACGTCTACTAATGAAAATATTGGAGAAAATATATTCCTGCACATTATCCCTTAAAAAAATCTTTCAAATAAAACTTGAAAGCTTAAAGGGAAGTGCTCCAGGTGAGGCTTGAACTCACAACCTCGGCATTGCTCAACAAATACTGCCTTATAAGTACCGCGCGCTAACCGATTGCGCCACTGGAGCTTCGTGCTGGTGTCACCTTACACTCGGTTTTCTTGTTTTGTCACTTGCAAACTTAACGCTCCTCTGTGGGACAGCGAAAATTGATGAAAAGGCTTCTTGCACATTAAGAAAGGTAGCTTGACCAAAGTTCGCTTGAAGCCTTTTCAGTCCACAAGCCAATTGTCTGTTTTTTCTTTCAAAATAGGCGTGTGGAAAGCTTTGTGATTCCCATGCAAGCTTGTAGAGCCATGCTTAAAGGGGTGGTTTTGGGACATGGATTTCGAGTGGAATTGATTCCTGGCGTAAAAAAAAACCTTGCCTACCGGCAGATGTCTTGCCAATGGCGTTACACTGGGCCCAAACGGTCACTTGCTCGATTGAGAGCACCCCAGATGGGACTTGAACCCACAATCCCTGGCTTAGGAGGCCAGTGCCTTATCCATTAGGCCACTGGGGCATGTGGTAGCAGCACTGGCTGGTTTTGGTGGCTGCAAACTAGGTTCAGAGAGCCCTCATTATGACTCTAGTTTGTTGCCCGACATACGAGATCGACTGATCGCTCTGGGCTAAAACAGTCAATTAGAAAAAAAAACAACCAAGCAAACACTACTTTTGGAATGTCTTTTGAAAAGAGCCCCAAAAATTGGACGTTCCTCTGGAAAATCACCTCTTTGGCACCTGCTTGATTTGCCTGGTTGACTTCTACTGGGAGTGCTACTGAGCATGTGCAAGACGTTTGCATACTAAGACTTCCTGGTTTTCAATAGACGCTTCAAGGTGAGCACGTCAAGGAGGCGCAGGTCTCATTTTCAAAGTCCAATAACCAAAGAACGCATGCAGCAAATACGTTTGGAGTCCAGGCAAAACGGACCCTAACGTGCACTAAAATATCAATCTGCAATTTGGGGGACTGGACTGAAGGACTCTTGTTTTCTCCCAGACTGAGCTTCCAATTGTGCTTCCTGTCACGGTGTCATAACTTGCACTCTGACAACAGTGCAAACACCACTCTTGTGATGCTCTTTTCAACTTCCTGTCCCAAGCCTGGAACCAGATGTGCAGCCTTCTCAAATTGTTATAAAAGCTTGCGGGGCCATTCGGACCAACTTCTCTGCTCCTCTTTATGTAAACATTTCTCCTCGTCTTTGTTGTGCTTTATTAAAAACCTTCCCTGACCGGGAATCGAACCCGGGCCGCGGCGGTGAGAGCGCCGAATCCTAGCCACTAGACCACCAGGGAATCGCTGGCGAGTGCTCTGAAGCCATGAGCTCTCCCAGCAGTTCTTAACCGCGATCAGTCCTTCATTGAGCCGTGTTCACGTCTACTACTGATAAGGTGGGAGACAATATATCCTTGCACATTATCCCTTAAAAATCTTTCAAATAACTTCCACACCACAGATGTTGAGGCTCACTAAGTCTTTCATCCAGTGGCGGGGATTTTGGTCTCGTTTTAAAGATTAGCACCATTTATGCTTTTTGCCAAACTTTTGGCACCATGCCAAATGAGAGAGACTCCTTGAAGATTGTAAAATTCCTTGTTCCAATATTAATCTCTCAGGATTAAAACTTGAAATCAGATGCGCAGACTTTTCAACTTGTTAGAAAAGCTCGCGGGACCATTCGGACCAACTTCTCTGCTCCTCTCCATGTAAACATTTCTCCTCATCTTTGCTGTACTTTATTAAAAACGTTCCCTGACCGGGAATCGAACCCGGGCCGCGGCGGTGAGAGCGCCGAATCCTAGCCACTAGACCACCAGGGAATCGCTGTCGGTTGGTTTGCAACCATGAACTCTCCCAGCAGTTCTTAACCGCGGTCAGTGCTTCATTAAGCCGTGTTAACGTCTACTAATGAAAATATTGGAGAAAATATATTCCTGCACATTATCCCTTAAAAAAATCTTTCAAATAAAACTTGAAAGCTTAAAGGGAAGTGCTCCAGGTGAGGCTTGAGCTCACAACCTCGGCATTGCTCAACAAATACTGCCTTATAAGTACCGCGCGCTAACCGATTGCGCCACTGGAGCTTCGTGCTGGTGTCACCTTACACTCGGTTTTCTTGTTTTGTCACTTGCAAACTTAACGCTCCTCTGTGGGACAGCGAAAATTGATGAAAAGGCTTCTTGCACATTAAGAAAGGTAGCTTGACCAAAGTTCGCTTGAAGCCTTTTCAGTCCACAAGCCAATTGTCTGTTTTTTCTTTCAAAATAGGCATGTGGAAAGCTTTGTGATTCCCATGCAAGCTTGTAGAGCCATGCTTAAAGGGGTGGTTTTGGGACATGGATTTCGAGTGGAATTGATTCCTGGCGTAAAAAAAAACTTTGCCTACCGGCAGATGTCTTGCCGATGGTGTTACACTGGGCCGAAACGGTCACTTGCGCGATTGAGAGCACCCCAGATGGGACTCGAACCCACAATCCCTGGCTTAGGAGGCCAGTGCCTTAACCATTAGGCCACTGGGGCATGTGGTAGCAGCACTGGCTGGTTTTGGTGGCTGCAAACTAGGTTCAGAGAGCCCTCATTATGACTCTAGTTTGTTGCCCGACATACGAGATCGACTGATCGCTCTGGGCTAAAACAGTCAATTAGAAAAAAAAACAACCAAGCAAACACTACTTTTGGAATGTCTTTTGAAAAGAGCCCCAAAAATTGGACGTTCCTCTGGAAAATCACCTCTTTGGCACCTGCTTGATTTGCCTGGTTGACTTCTACTGGGAGTGCTACTGAGCATGTGCAAGACGTTTGCATACTAAGACTTCCTGGTTTTCAATAGACGCTTCAAGGTGAGCACGTCAAGGAGGCGCAGGTCTCATTTTCAAAGTCCAATAACCAAAGAACGCATGCAGCAAATACGTTTGGAGTCCAGGCAAAACGGACCCTAACGTGCACTAAAATATCAATCTGCAATTTGGGGGACTGGACTGAAGGACTCTTGTTTTCTCCCAGACTGAGCTTCCAATTGTGCTTCCTGTCACGGTGTCATAACTTGCACTCTGACAACAGTGCAAACACCACTCTTGTGATGCTCTTTTCAACTTCCTGTCCCAAGCCTGGAACCAGATGTGCAGCCTTCTCAAATTGTTATAAAAGCTTGCGGGGCCATTTGGACCAACTTCTCTGCTCCTCTTTATGTAAACATTTCTCCTCATCTTTGTTGTGCTTTATTAAAAACCTTCCCTGACCGGGAATCGAACCCGGGCCGCGGCGGTGAGAGCGCCGAATCCTAGCCACTAGACCACCAGGGAATCGCTGGTGAGTGCTCTGAAGCCATGAGCTCTCCCAGCAGTTCTTAACCGCGATCAGTCCTTCATTGAGCCGTGTTCACGTCTACTACTGATAAGGTGGGAGACAATATATCCTTGCACATTATCCCTTAAAAATCTTTCAAATAACTTCCACACCACAGATGTTGAGGCTCACTAAGTCTTTCATCAAGTGGCGGGGATTTTGGTCTCGTTTTAAAGATTAGCACCATTTATGCTTTTTGCCAAACTTTTGGCACCATGCCAAATGAGAGAGACTCCTTGAAGATTGTAAAATTCCTTGTTCCAATATTAATCTCTCAGGATTAAAACTTGAAATCAGATGCGCAGACTTTTCAATTTGTTAGAAAAGCTCGCGGGACCATTCGGACCAACTTCTCTGCTCCTCTCCATGTAAACATTTCTCCTCATCTTTGCTGTACTTTATTAAAAACGTTCCCTGACCGGGAATCGAACCCGGGCCGTGGCGGTGAGAGCGCCGAATCCTAGCCACTAGACCACCAGGGAATCGCTGTCGGTTGGTTTGGAACCATGAACTCTCCCAGCAGTTCTTAACCGCGGTCAGTGCTTCATTAAGCCGTGTTAACGTCTACTAATGAAAATATTGGAGAAAATATATTCCTGCACATTATCCCTTAAAAAAATCTTTCAAATAAAACTTGAAAGCTTAAAGGGAAGTGCTCCAGGTGAGGCTTGAACTCACAACCTCGGCATTGCTCAACAAATACTGCCTTATAAGTACCGCGCGCTAACCGATTGCGCCACTGGAGCTTCGTGCTGGTGTCAGCTTACACTCGGTTTTCTTGTTTTCTCACTTGCAACCTTAACGCTCCTCTGTGGGACAGCGAAAATTGATGAAAAGGCTTCTTGCACATTAAGAAAGGTAGCTTGACCAAAGTTCGCTTGAAGCCTTTTCAGTCCACAAGCCAATTGTCTGTTTTTTCTTTCAAAATAGGCGTGTGGAAAGCTTTGTGATTCCCATGCAAGCTTGTAGAGCCATGCTTAAAGGGGTGGTTTTGGGACATGGATTTCGAGTGGAATTGATTCCTGGCGTAAAAAAAACCTTGCCTACCGGCAGATGTCTTGCCAATGGCGTTACACTGGGCCCAAACGGTCACTTGCTCGATTGAGAGCACCCCAGATGGGACTCGAACCCACAATCCCTGGCTTAGGAGGCCAGTGCCTTATCCATTAGGCCACTGGGGCATGTGGTAGCAGCACTGGCTGGTTTTGGTGGCTGCAAACTAGGTTCAGAGAGCCCGCATTATGACTCTAGTTTGTTGCCCGACATACGAGATCGACTGATCGCTCTGGGCTAAAACAGTCAATTAGAAAAAAAAACAACCAAGCAAACACTACTTTTGGAATGTCTTTTGAAAAGAGCCCCAAAAATTGGACGTTCCTCTGGAAAATCACCTCTTTGGCACCTGCTTGATTTGCCTGGTTGACTTCTACTGGGAGTGCTACTGAGCATGTGCAAGACGTTTGCATACTAAGACTTCCTGGTTTTCAATAGACGCTTCAAGGTGAGCACGTCAAGGAGACGCAGGTCTCATTTTCAAAGTCCAATAACCAAAGAACGCATGCAGCAAATACGTTTGGAGTCCAGGCAAAACGGACCCTAACGTGCACTAAAATATCAATCTGCAATTTGGGGGACTGGACTGAAGGACTCTTGTTTTCTCCCAGACTGAGCTTCCAATTGTGCTTCCTGTCACGGTGTCATAACTTGCACTCTGACAACAGTGCAAACACCACTCTTGTGATGCTCTTTTCAACTTCCTGTCCCAAGCCTGGAACCAGATGTGCAGCCTTCTCAAATTGTTATAAAAGCTTGCGGGGCCATTCGGACCAACTTCTCTGCTCCTCTTTATGTAAACATTTCTCCTCGTCTTTGTTGTGCTTTATTAAAAACCTTCCCTGACCGGGAATCGAACACGGGCCGCGGCGGTGAGAGCACCGAATCCTAGCCACTAGACCACCAGGGAATCGCTGGCGAGTGCTCTGACGCCATGAGCTCTCCCAGCAGTTCTTAACCGCGATCAGTCCTTCATTGAGCCGTGTTCACGTCTACTACTGATAAGGTGGGAGACAATATATCCTTGCACATTATCCCTTAAAAATCTTTCAAATAACTTCCACACCACAGATGTTGAGGCTCACTAAGTCTTTCATCCAGTGGCGGGGATTTTGGTCTCGTTTTAAAGATTAGCACCATTTATGCTTTTTGCCAAACTTTTGGCACCATGCCAAATGAGAGAGACTCCTTGAAGATTGTAAAATTCCTTGTTCCAATATTAATCTCTCAGGATTAAAACTTGAAATCAGATGCGCAGACTTTTCAACTTGTTAGAAAAGCTCGCGGGACCATTCGGACCAACTTCTCTGCTCCTCTCCATGTAAACATTTCTCCTCATCTTTGCTGTACTTTATTAAAAACGTTCCCTGACCGGGAATCGAACCCGGGCCGCGGCGGTGAGAGCGCCGAATCCTAGCCACTAGACCACCAGGGAATCGCTGTCGGTTGGTTTGGAACCATGAACTCTCCCAGCAGTTCTTAACCGCGGTCAGTGCTTCATTAAGCCGTGTTAACGTCTACTAATGAAAATATTGGAGAAAATATATTCCTGCACATAATCCCTTAAAAAAATCTTTCAAATAAAACTTGAAAGCTTAAAGGGAAGTGCTCCAGGTGAGGCTTGAACTCACAACCTCGGCATTGCTCAACAAATACTGCCTTATAAGTACCGCGCGCTAACCGATTGCGCCACTGGAGCTTCGTGCTGGTGTCAGCTTACACTCGGTTTTCTTGTTTTGTCACTTGCAAACTTAACGCTCCTCTGTGGGACAGCGAAAATTGATGAAAAGGCTTCTTGCACATTAAGAAAGGTAGCTTGACCAAAGTTCGCTTGAAGCCTTTTCAGTCCACAAGCCAATTGTCTGTTTTTTCTTTCAAAATAGGCGTGTGGAAAGCTTTGTGATTCCCATGCAAGCTTGTAGAGCCATGCTTAAAGGGGTGGTTTTGGGACATGGATTTCGAGTGGAATTGATTCCTGGCGTAAAAAAAAACCTTGCCTACCGGCAGATGTCTTGCCAATGGTGTTACTCTGGGCCGAAACGGTCACTTGCTCGATTGAGAGCACCCCAGATGGGACTCGAACCCACAATCCCTGGCTTAGGAGGCCAGTGCCTTATCCATTAGGCCACTGGGGCATGTGGTAGCAGCACTGGCTGGTTTTGGTGGCTGCAAACTAGGTTCAGAGAGCCCTCATTATGACTCTAGTTTGTTGCCCGACATACGAGATCGACTGATCGCTCTGGGCTAAAACAGTCAATTAGAAAAAAAAACAACCAAGCAAACACTACTTTTGGAATGTCTTTTGAAAAGAGCCCCAAAAATTGGACCTCTGGAAAATCACCTCTTTGGCACCTGCTTGATTTGCCTGGTTGACTTCTACTGGGAGTGCTACTGAGCATGTGCAAGACGTTTGCATACTAAGACTTCCTGGTTTTCAATAGACGCTTCAAGGTGAGCACGTCAAGGAGGCGCAGGTCTCATTTTCAAAGTCCAATAACCAAAGAACGCATGCAGCAAATACGTTTGGAGTCCAGGCAAAACGGACCCTAACGTGCACTAAAATATCAATCTGCAATTTGGGGGACTGGACTGAAGGACTCTTGTTTTCTCCCAGACTGAGCTTCCAATTGTGCTTCCTGTCACGGTGTCATAACTTGCACTCTGACAACAGTGCAAACACCACTCTTGTGATGCTCTTTTCAACTTCCTGTCCCAAGCCTGGAACCAGATGTGCAGCCTTCTCAAATTGTTATAAAAGCTTGCGGGGCCATTCGGACCAACTTCTCTGCTCCTCTTTATGTAAACATTTCTCCTCGTCTTTGTTGTGCTTTATTAAAAACCTTCCCTGACCGGGAATCGAACCCGGGCCGCGGCGGTGAGAGCGCCGAATCCTAGCCACTAGACCACCAGGGAATCGCTGGTGAGTGCTTTGAAGCCATGAGCTCTCCCAGCAGTTCTTAACCGCGATCAGTCCTTCATTGAGCCGTGTTCACGTCTACTACTGATAAGGTGGGAGACAATATATCCTTGCACATTATCCCTTAAAAATCTTTCAAATAACTTCCACACCACAGATGTTGAGGCTCACTAAGTCTTTCATCCAGTGGCGGGGATTTTGGTCTCGTTTTAAAGATTAGCACCATTTATGCTTTTTGCCAAACTTTTGGCACCATGCCAAATGAGAGAGACTCCTTGAAGATTGTAAAATTCCTTGTTCCAATATTAATCTCTCAGGATTAAAACTTGAAATCAGATGCGCAGACTTTTCAACTTGTCTGCTCCTCTCCATATAAACATTTCTCCTCATCTTTGCTGTACTTTATTAAAAACGTTCCCTGACCGGGAATCGAACCCGGGCCGCGGCGGTGAGAGCGCCGAATCCTAGCCACTAGACCACCAGGGAATCGCTGTCGGTTGGTTTGGAACCATGAACTCTCCCAGCAGTTCTTAACCGCGGTCAGTGCTTCATTAAGCCGTGTTAACGTCTACTAATGAAAATATTGGAGAAAATATATTCCTGCACATTATCCCTTAAAAAAATCTTTCAAATAAAACTTGAAAGCTTAAAGGGAAGTGCTCCAGGTGAGGCTTGAACTCACAACCTCGGCATTGCTCAACAAATACTGCCTTATAAGTACCGCGCGCTAACCGATTGCGCCACTGGAGCTTCGTGCTGGTGTCACCTTACACTCGGTTTTCTTGTTTTGTCACTTGCAAACTTAACGCTCCTCTGTGGGACAGCGAAAATTGATGAAAAGGCTTCTTGCACATTAAGAAAGGTAGCTTGACCAAAGTTCGCTTGAAGCCTTTTCAGTCCACAAGCCAATTGTCTGTTTTTTCTTTCAAAATAGGCGTGTGGAAAGCTTTGTGATTCCCATGCAAGCTTGTAGAGCCATGCTTAAAGGGGTGGTTTTGGGACATGGATTTCGAGTGGAATTGATTCCTGGCGTAAAAAAAAACCTTGCCTACCGGCAGATGTCTTGCCAATGGTGTTACACTGGGCCGAAACGGTCACTTGCTCGATTGAGAGCACCCCAGATGGGACTCGAACCCACAATCCCTGGCTTAGGAGGCCAGTGCCTTATCCATTAGGCCACTGGGGCATGTGGTAGCAGCACTGGCTGGTTTTGGTGGCTGCAAACTAGGTTCAGAGAGCCCTCATTATGACTCTAGTTTGTTGCCCGACATACGAGATCGACTGATCGCTCTGGGCTAAAACAGTCAATTAGAAAAAAAAACAACCAAGCAAACACTACTTTTGGAATGTCTTTTGAAAAGAGCCCCAAAAATTGGACCTCTGGAAAATCACCTCTTTGGCACCTGCTTGATTTGCCTGGTTGACTTCTACTGGGAGTGCTACTGAGCATGTGCAAGACGTTTGCATACTAAGACTTCCTGGTTTTCAATAGACGCTTCAAGGTGAGCACGTCAAGGAGGCGCAGGTCTCATTTTCAAAGTCCAATAACCAAAGAACGCATGCAGCAAATACGTTTGGAGTCCAGGCAAAACGGACCCTAACGTGCACTAAAATATCAATCTGCAATTTGGGGGACTGGACTGAAGGACTCTTGTTTTCTCCCAGACTGAGCTTCCAATTGTGCTTCCTGTCACGGTGTCATAACTTGCACTCTGACAACAGTGCAAACACCACTCTTGTGATGCTCTTTTCAACTTCCTGTCCCAAGCCTGGAACCAGATGTGCAGCCTTCTCAAATTGTTATAAAAGCTTGCGGGGCCATTCGGACCAACTTCTCTGCTCCTCTTTATGTAAACATTTCTCCTCATCTTTGTTGTGCTTTATTAAAAACCTTCCCTGACCGGGAATCGAACCCGGGCCGCGGCGGTGAGAGCGCCGAATCCTAGCCACTAGACCACCAGGGAATCGCTGGCGAGTGCTCTGAAGCCATGAGCTCTCCCAGCAGTTCTTAACCGCTATCAGTCCTTCATTGAGCCGTGTTCACGTCTACTACTGATAAGGTGGGAGACAATATATCCTTGCACATTATCCCTTAAAAATCTTTCAAATAACTTCCACACCACAGATGTTGAGGCTCACTAAGTCTTTCATCCAGTGGCGGGGATTTTGGTCTCGTTTTAAAGATTAGCACCATTTATGCTTTTTGCCAAACTTTTGGCACCATGCCAAATGAGAGAGACTCCTTGAAGATTGTAAAATTCCTTGTTCCAATATTAATCTCTCAGGATTAAAACTTGAAATCAGATGCGCAGACTTTTCAACTTGTTAGAGAAGCTCGCGGGACCATTCGGACCAACTTCTCTGCTCCTCTCCATGTAAACATTTCTCCTCATCTTTGCTGTACTTTATTAAAAACGTTCCCTGACCGGGAATCGAACCCGGGCCGCGGCGGTGAGAGCGCCGAATCCTAGCCACTAGACCACCAGGGAATCGCTGTCGGTTGGTTTAGGAACCATGAACTCTCCCAGCAGTTCTTAACCGCGGTCAGTGCTCCATTAAGCCGTGTTAACGTCTACTAATGAAAATATTGGAGAAAATATATTCCTGCACATTATCCCTTAAAAAAATCTTTCAAATAAAACTTGAAAGCTTAAAGGGAAGTGCTCCAGGTGTGGCTTGAACTCACAACCTCGGCATCGCTCAACAAATACTGCCTTAGAAGTACCGCGCGCTAACCGATTGCGCCACTGGAGCTTCGTGCTGGTGTCAGCTTACACTCGGTTTTCTTGTTTTCTCACTTGCAACCTTAACGCTCCTCTGTGGCACAGCGAAAATTGATGAAAAGGCTTCTTGCACATTAAGAAAGGTAGCTTGACCAAAGTTCGCTTGAAGCCTTTTCAGTCCACAAGCCAATTGTCTGTTTTTTCTTTCAAAATAGGCGTGTGGAAAGCTTTGTGATTCCCATGCAAGCTTGTAGAGCCATGCTTAAAGGGGTGGTTTTGGGACATGGATTTCGAGTGGAATTGATTCCTGGCGTAAAAAAAAACCTTGCCTACCGGCAGATGTCTTGCCAATGGCGTTACACTGGGCCGAAACGGTCACTTGCTCGATTGAGAGCACCCCAGATGGGACTCGAACCCACAATCCCTGGCTTAGGAGGCCAGTGCCTTATCCATTAGGCCACTGGGGCATGTGGTAGCAGCACTGGCTGGTTTTGGTGGCTGCAAACTAGGTTCAGAGAGCCCTCATTATGACTCTAGTTTGTTGCCCGACATACGAGATCGACTGATCGCTCTGGGCTAAAACAGTCAATTAGAAAAAAAAACAACCAAGCAAACACTACTTTTGGAATGTCTTTTGAAAAGAGCCCCAAAAATTGGACGTTCCTCTGGAAAATCACCTCTTTGGCACCTGCTTGATTTGCCTGGTTGACTTCTACTGGGAGTGCTACTGAGCATGTGCAAGACGTTTGCATACTAAGACTTCCTGGTTTTCAATAGACGCTTCAAGGTGAGCACGTCAAGGAGGCGCAGGTCTCATTTTCAATGTCCAATAACCAAAGAACGCATGCAGCAAATACGTTTGGAGTCCAGGCAAAACGGACCCTAACGTGCACTAAAATATCAATCTGCAATTTGGGGGACTGGACTGAAGGACTCTTGTTTTCTCCCAGACTGAGCTTCCAATTGTGCTTCCTGTCACGGTGTCATAACTTGCACTCTGACAACAGTGCAAACACCACTCTTGTGATGCTCTTTTCAACTTCCTGTCCCAAGCCTGGAACCAGATGTGCAGCCTTCTCAAATTGTTATAAAAGCTTGCGGGGCCATTCGGACCAACTTCTCTGCTCCTCTTTATGTAAACATTTCTCCTCATCTTTGTTGTGCTTTATTAAAAACCTTCCCTGACCGGGAATCGAACCCGGGCCGCGACGGTGAGAGCGCCGAATCCTAGCCACTAGACCACCAGGGAATCGCTGGCGAGTGCTCTGAAGCCATGAGCTCTCCCAGCAGTTCTTAACCGCGATCAGTCCTTCATTGAGCCGTGTTCACGTCTACTACTGATAAGGTGGGAGACAATATATCCTTGCACATTATCCCTTAAAAATCTTTCAAATAACTTCCACACCACAGATGTTGAGGCTCACTAAGTCTTTCATCCAGTGGCGGGGATTTTGGTCTCGTTTTAAAGATTAGCACCATTTATGCTTTTTGCCAAACTTTTGGCACCATGCCAAATGAGAGAGACTCCTTGAAGATTGTAAAATTCCTTGTTCCAATATTAATCTCTCAGGATTAAAACTTGAAATCAGATGCGCAGACTTTTCAACTTGTTAGAAAAGCTCGCGGGACCATTCGGACCAACTTCTCTGCTCCTCTCCATGTAAACATTTCTCCTCATCTTTGCTGTACTTTATTAAAAACGTTCCCTGACCGGGAATCGAACCCGGGCCGCGGCGGTGAGAGCGCCGAATCCTAGCCACTAGACCACCAGGGAATCGCTGTCGGTTGGTTTAGGAACCATGAACTCTCCCAGCAGTTCTTAACCGCGGTCAGTGCTTCATTAAGCCGTGTTAACGTCTACTAATGAAAATATTGGAGAAAATATATTCCTGCACATTATCCCTTAAAAAAATCTTTCAAATAAAACTTGAAAGCTTAAAGGGAAGTGCTCCAGGTGAGGCTTGAACTCACAACCTCGGCATCGCTCAACAAATACTGCCTTATAAGTACCGCGCGCTAACCGATTGCGCCACTGGAGCTTCGTGCTGGTGTCAGCTTACACTCGGTTTTCTTGTTTTCTCACTTGCAACCTTAACGCTCCTCTGTGGCACAGCGAAAATTGATGAAAAGGCTTCTTGCACATTAAGAAAGGTAGCTTGACCAAAGTTCGCTTGAAGCCTTTTCAGTCCACAAGCCAATTGTCTGTTTTTTCTTTCAAAATAGGCGTGTGGAAAGCTTTGTGATTCCCATGCAAGCTTGTAGAGCCATGCTTAAAGGGGTGGTTTTGGGACATGGATTTCGAGTGGAATTGATTCCTGGCGTAAAAAAAAACCTTGCCTACCGGCAGATGTCTTGCCAATGGCGTTACACTGGGCCGAAACGGTCACTTGCTCGATTGAGAGCACCCCAGATGGGACTTGAACCCACAAACCCTGGCTTAGGAGGCCAGTGCCTTATCCATTAGGCCACTGGGGCATGTGGTAGCAGCACTGGCTGGTTTTGGTGGCTGCAAACTAGGTTCAGAGAGCCCTCATTATGACTCTAGTTTGTTGCCCGACATACGAGATCGACTGATCGCTCTGGGCTAAAACAGTCAATTAGAAAAAAAAACAACCAAGCAAACACTACTTTTGGAATGTCTTTTGAAAAGAGCCCCAAAAATTGGACGTTCCTCTGGAAAATCACCTCTTTGGCACCTGCTTGATTTGCCTGGTTGACTTCTACTGGGAGTGCTACTGAGCATGTGCAAGACGTTTGCATACTAAGACTTCCTGGTTTTCAATAGACGCTTCAAGGTGAGCACGTCAAGGAGGCGCAGGTCTCATTTTCAATGTCCAATAACCAAAGAACGCATGCAGCAAATACGTTTGGAGTCCAGGCAAAACGGACCCTAACGTGCACTAAAATATCAATCTGCAATTTGGGGGACTGGACTGAAGGACTCTTGTTTTCTCCCAGACTGAGCTTCCAATTGTGCTTCCTGTCACGGTGTCATAACTTGCACTCTGACAACAGTGCAAACACCACTCTTGTGATGCTCTTTTCAACTTCCTGTCCCAAGCCTGGAACCAGATGTGCAGCCTTCTCAAATTGTTATAAAAGCTTGCGGGGCCATTCGGACCAACTTCTCTGCTCCTCTTTATGTAAACATTTCTCCTCATCTTTGTTGTGCTTTATTAAAAACCTTCCCTGACCGGGAATCGAACCCGGGCCGCGGCGGTGAGAGCGCCGAATCCTAGCCACTAGACCACCAGGGAATCGCTGTCGGTTGGTTTAGGAACCATGAACTCTCCCAGCAGTTCTTAACCGCGGTCAGTGCTTCATTAAGCCGTGTTAACGTCTACTAATGAAAATATTGGAGAAAATATATTCCTGCACATTATCCCTTAAAAAAATCTTTCAAATAAAACTTGAAAGCTTAAAGGGAAGTGCTCCAGGTGAGGCTTGAACTCACAACCTCGGCATCGCTCAACAAATACTGCCTTATAAGTACCGCGCGCTAACCGATTGCGCCACTGGAGCTTCGTGCTGGTGTCAGCTTACACTCGGTTTTCTTGTTTTCTCACTTGCAACCTTAACGCTCCTCTGTGGCACAGCGAAAATTGATGAAAAGGCTTCTTGCACATTAAGAAAGGTAGCTTGACCAAAGTTCGCTTGAAGCCTTTTCAGTCCACAAGCCAATTGTCTGTTTTTTCTTTCAAAATAGGCGTGTGGAAAGCTTTGTGATTCCCATGCAAGCTTGTAGAGCCATGCTTAAAGGGGTGGTTTTGGGACATGGATTTCGAGTGGAATTGATTCCTGGCGTAAAAAAAAACCTTGCCTACCGGCAGATGTCTTGCCAATGGCGTTACACTGGGCCGAAACGGTCACTTGCTCGATTGAGAGCACCCCAGATGGGACTCGAACCCACAATCCCTGGCTTAGGAGGCCAGTGCCTTATCCATTAGGCCACTGGGGCATGTGGTAGCAGCACTGGCTGGTTTTGGTGGCTGCAAACTAGGTTCAGAGAGCCCTCATTATGACTCTAGTTTGTTGCCCGACATACGAGATCGACTGATCGCTCTGGGCTAAAACAGTCAATTAGGAAAAAAAACAACCAAGCAAACACTACTTTTGGAATGTCTTTTGAAAAGAGCCCAAAAAATTGGACGTTCCTCTGGAAAATCACCTCTTTGGCACCTGCTTGATTTGCCTGGTTGACTTCTACTGGGAGTGCTACTGAGCATGTGCAAGACGTTTGCATACTAAGACTTCCTGGTTTTCAATAGACGCTTCAAGGTGAGCACGTCAAGGAGGCGCAGGTCTCATTTTCAAAGTCCAATAACCAAAGAACGCATGCAGCAAATACGTTTGGAGTCCAGGCAAAACGGACCCTAACGTGCACTAAAATATCAATCTGCAATTTGGGGGACTGGACTGAAGGACTCTTGTTTTCTCCCAGACTGAGCTTCCAATTGTGCTTCCTGTCACGGTGTCATAACTTGCACTCTGACAACAGTGCAAACACCACTCTTGTGATGCTCTTTTCAACTTCCTGTCCCAAGCCTGGAACCAGATGTGCAGCCTTCTCAAATTGTTATAAAAGCTTGCGGGGCCATTCGGACCAACTTCTCTGCTCCTCTTTATGTAAACATTTCTCCTCATCTTTGTTGTGCTTTATTAAAAACCTTCCCTGACCGGGAATCGAACCCGGGCCGCGGCGGTGAGAGCGCCGAATCCTAGCCACTAGACCACCAGGGAATCGCTGGCGAGTGCTCTGAAGCCATGAGCTCTCCCAGCAGTTCTTAACCGCGATCAGTCCTTCATTGAGCCGTGTTCACGTCTACTACTGATAAGGTGGGAGACAATATATCCTTGCACATTATCCCTTAAAAATCTTTCAAATAACTTCCACACCACAGATGTTGAGGCTCACTAAGTCTTTCATCCAGTGGCGGGGATTTTGGTCTCGTTTTAAAGATTAGCACCATTTATGCTTTTTGCCAAACTTTTGGCACCATGCCAAATGAGAGAGACTCCTTGAAGATTGTAAAATTCCTTGTTCCAATATTAATCTCTCAGGATTAAAACTTGAAATCAGATGCGCAGACTTTTCAACTTGTTAGAAAAGCTCGCGGGACCATTCGGACCAACTTCTCTGCTCCTCTCCATGTAAACATTTCTCCTCATCTTTGCTGTACTTTATTAAAAACGTTCCCTGACCGGGAATCGAACCCGGGCCGCGGCGGTGAGAGCGCCGAATCCTAGCCACTAGACCACCAGGGAATCGCTGGCGAGTGCTCTGAAGTCATGAGCTCTCCCAGCAGTTCTTAACCACGATCAGTCCTTCATTGAGCCGTGTTCACGTCTACTACTGATAAGGTGGGAGACAATATATCCTTGCACATTATCCCTTAAAAATCTTTCAAATAACTTCCACACCACAGATGTTGAGGCTCACTAAGTCTTTCATCCAGTGGCGGGGATTTTGGTCTCGTTTTAAAGATTAGCACCATTTATGCTTTTTGCCAAACTTTTGGCACCATGCCAAATGAGAGAGACTCCTTGAAGATTGTAAAATTCCTTGTTCCAATATTAATCTCTCAGGATTAAAACTTGAAATCAGATGCGCAGACTTTTCAACTTGTTAGAAAAGCTCGCGGGACCATTCGGACCAACTTCTCTGCTCCTCTCCATGTAAACATTTCTCCTCATCTTTGCTGTACTTTATTAAAAACGTTCCCTGACCGGGAATCGAACCCGGGCCGCGGCGGTGAGAGCGCCGAATCCTAGCCACTAGACCACCAGGGAATCGCTGTCGGTTGGTTTAGGAACCATGAACTCTCCCAGCAGTTCTTAACCGCGGTCAGTGCTTCATTAAGCCGTGTTAACGTCTACTAATGAAAATATTGGAGAAAATATATTCCTGCACATTATCCCTTAAAAAAATCTTTCAAATAAAACTTGAAAGCTTAAAGGGAAGAGCTCCAGGTGAGGCTTGAACTCACAACCTCGGCATTGCTCAACAAATACTGCCTTATAAGTACCGCGCGCTAACCGATTGCGCCACTGGAGCTTCGTGCTGGTGTCAGCTTACACTCGGTTTTCTTGTTTTCTCACTTGCAACCTTAACGCTCCTCTGTGGCACAGCGAAAATTGATGAAAAGGCTTCTTGCACATTAAGAAAGGTAGCTTGACCAAAGTTCGCTTGAAGCCTTTTCAGTCCACAAGCCAATTGTCTGTTTTTTCTTTCAAAATAGGCGTGTGGAAAGCTTTGTGATTCCCATGCAAGCTTGTAGAGCCATGCTTAAAGGGGTGGTTTTGGGACATGGATTTCGAGTGGAATTGATTCCTGGCGTAAAAAAAAACCTTGCCTACCGGCAGATGTCTTGCCAATGGCGTTACACTGGGCCGAAACGGTCACTTGCTCGATTGAGAGCACCCCAGATGGGACTCGAACCCACAATCCCTGGCTTAGGAGGCCAGTGCCTTATCCATTAGGCCACTGGGGCATGTGGTAGCAGCACTGGCTGGTTTTGGTGGCTGCAAACTAGGTTCAGAGAGCCCTCATTATGACTCTAGTTTGTTGCCCGACATACGAGATCGACTGATCGCTCTGGGCTAAAACAGTCAATTAGAAAAAAAAACAACCAAGCAAACACTACTTTTGGAATGTCTTTTGAAAAGAGCCCCAAAAATTGGACGTTCCTCTGGAAAATCACCTCTTTGGCACCTGCTTGATTTGCCTGGTTGACTTCTACTGGGAGTGCTACTGAGCATGTGCAAGACGTTTGCATACTAAGACTTCCTGGTTTTCAATAGACGCTTCAAGGTGAGCACGTCAAGGAGGCGCAGGTCTCATTTTCAAAGTCCAATAACCAAAGAACGCATGCAGCAAATACGTTTGGAGTCCAGGCAAAACGGACCCTAACGTGCACTAAAATATCAATCTGCAATTTGGGGGACTGGACTGAAGGACTCTTGTTTTCTCCCAGACTGAGCTTCCAATTGTGCTTCCTGTCACGGTGTCATAACTTGCACTCTGACAACAGTGCAAACACCACTCTTGTGATGCTCTTTTCAAATTCCTGTCCCAAGCCTGGAACCAGATGTGCAGCCTTCTCAAATTGTTATAAAAGCTTGCGGGGCCATTCGGACCAACTTCTCTGCTCCTCTTTATGTAAACATTTCTCCTCATCTTTGTTGTGCTTTATTAAAAACCTTCCCTGCCCGGGAATCGAACCCGGGCCGCGGCGGTGAGAGCGCCGAATCCTAGCCACTAGACCACCAGGGAATCGCTGGCGAGTGCTCTGAAGCCATGAGCTCTCCCAGCAGTTCTTAACCGCGATCAGTCCTTCATTGAGCCGTGTTCACGTCTACTACTGATAAGGTGGGAGACAATATATCCTTGCACATTATCCCTTAAAAATCTTTCAAATAACTTCCACACCACAGATGTTGAGGCTCACTAAGTCTTTCATCCAGTGGCGGGGATTTTGGTCTCGTTTTAAAGATTAGCACCATTTATGCTTTTTGCCAAACTTTTGGCACCATGCCAAATGAGAGAGACTCCTTGAAGATTGTAAAATTCCTTGTTCCAATATTAATCTCTCAGGATTAAAACTTGAAATCAGATGCGCAGACTTTTCAACTTGTTAGAAAAGCTCGCGGGACCATTCGGACCAACTTCTCTGCTCCTCTCCATGTAAACATTTCTCCTCATCTTTGCTGTACTTTATTAAAAACGTTCCCTGACCGGGAATCGAACCCGGGCCGCGGCGGTGAGAGCGCCGAATCCTAGCCACTAGACCACCAGGGAATCGCTGTCGGTTGGTTTAGGAACCATGAACTCTCCCAGCAGTTCTTAACCGCGGTCAGTGCTTCATTAAGCCGTGTTAACGTCTACTAATGAAAATATTGGAGAAAATATATTCCTGCACATTATCCCTTAAAAAAATCTTTCAAATAAAACTTGAAAGCTTAAAGGGAAGTGCTCCAGGTGAGGCTTGAACTCACAACCTCGGCATCGCTCAACAAATACTGCCTTATAAGTACCGCGCGCTAACCGATTGCGCCACTGGAGCTTTGTGCTGGTGTCAGCTTACACTCGGTTTTCTTGTTTTCTCACTTGCAACCTTAACGCTCCTCTGTGGCACAGCGAAAATTGATGAAAAGGCTTCTTGCACATTAAGAAAGGTAGCTTGACCAAAGTTCGCTTGAAGCCTTTTCAGTCCACAAGCCAATTGTCTGTTTTTTCTTTCAAAATAGGCGTGTGGAAAGCTTTGTGATTCCCATGCAAGCTTGTAGAGCCATGCTTAAAGGGGTGGTTTTGGGACATGGATTTCGAGTGGAATTGATTCCTGGCGTAAAAAAAAACCTTGCCTACCGGCAGATGTCTTGCCAATGGCGTTACACTGGGCCGAAACGGTCACTTGCTCGATTGAGAGCACCCCAGATGGGACTTGAACCCACAATCCCTGGCTTAGGAGGCCAGTGCCTTATCCATTAGGCCACTGGGGCATGTGGTAGCAGCACTGGCTGGTTTTGGTGGCTGCAAACTAGGTTCAGAGAGCCCTCATTATGACTCTAGTTTGTTGCCCGACATACGAGATCGACTGATCGCTCTGGGCTAAAACAGTCAATTAGAAAAAAAAACAACCAAGCAAACACTACTTTTGGAATGTCTTTTGAAAAGAGCCCCAAAAATTGGACGTTCCTCTGGAAAATCACCTCTTTGGCACCTGCTTGATTTGCCTGGTTGACTTCTACTGGGAGTGCTACTGAGCATGTGCAAGACGTTTGCATACTAAGACTTCCTGGTTTTCAATAGACGCTTCAAGGTGAGCACGTCAAGGAGGCGCAGGTCTCATTTTCAAAGTCCAATAACCAAAGAACGCATGCAGCAAATACGTTTGGAGTCCAGGCAAAACGGACCCTAACGTGCACTAAAATATCAATCTGCAATTTGGGGGACTGGACTGAAGGACTCTTGTTTTCTCCCAGACTGAGCTTCCAATTGTGCTTCCTGTCACGGTGTCATAACTTGCACTCTGACAACAGTGCAAACACCACTCTTGTGATGCTCTTTTCAACTTCCTGTCCCAAGCCTGGAACCAGATGTGCAGCCTTCTCAAATTGTTATAAAAGCTTGCGGGGCCATTCGGACCAACTTCTCTGCTCCTCTTTATGTAAACATTTCTCCTCATCTTTGTTGTGCTTTATTAAAAACCTTCCCGACCGGGAATCGAACCCGGGCCGCGGCGGTGAGAGCGCCGAATCCTAGCCACTAGACCACCAGGGAATCGCTGGCGAGTGCTCTGAAGCCATGAGCCCTCCCAGCAGTTCTTAACCGCGATCAGTCCTTCATTGAGCCGTGTTCACGTCTACTACTGATAAGGTGGGAGACAATATATCCTTGCACATTATCCCTTAAAAATCTTTCAAATAACTTCCACACCACAGATGTTGAGGCTCACTAAGTCTTTCATCCAGTGGCGGGGATTTTGGTCTCGTTTTAAAGATTAGCACCATTTATGCTTTTTGCCAAACTTTTGGCACCATGCCAAATGAGAGAGACTCCTTGAAGATTGTAAAATTCCTTGTTCCAATATTAATCTCTCAGGATTAAAACTTGAAATCAGATGCGCAGACTTTTCAACTTGTTAGAAAAGCTCGCGGGACCATTCGGACCAACTTCTCTGCTCCTCTCCATGTAAACATTTCTCCTCATCTTTGCTGTACTTTATTAAAAACGTTCCCTGACCGGGAATCGAACCCGGGCCGCGGCGGTGAGAGCGCCGAATCCTAGCCACTAGACCACCAGGGAATCGCTGTCGGTTGGTTTAGGAACCATGAACTCTCCCAGCAGTTCTTAACCGCGGTCAGTGCTTCATTAAGCCGTGTTAACGTCTACTAATGAAAATATTGGAGAAAATATATTCCTGCACATTATCCCTTAAAAAAATCTTTCAAATAAAACTTGAAAGCTTAAAGGGAAGTGCTCCAGGTGAGGCTTGAACTCACAACCTCGGCATTGCTCAACAAATACTGCCTTATAAGTACCGCGCGCTAACCGATTGCGCCACTGGAGCTTCGTGCTGGTGTCAGCTTACACTCGGTTTTCTTGTTTTCTCACTTGCAACCTTAACGCTCCTCTGTGGCACAGCGAAAATTGATGAAAAGGCTTCTTGCACATTAAGAAAGGTAGCTTGACCAAAGTTCGCTTGAAGCCTTTTCAGTCCACAAGCCAATTGTCTGTTTTTTCTTTCAAAATAGGCGTGTGGAAAGCTTTGTGATTCCCATGCAAGCTTGTAGAGCCATGCTTAAAGGGGTGGTTTTGGGACATGGATTTCGAGTGGAATTGATTCCTGGCGTAAAAAAAAACCTTGCCTACCGGCAGATGTCTTACCAATAGCGTTACACTGGGCTGAAACGGTCACTTGCTCGATTGAGAGCACCCCAGATGGGACTCGAACCCACAATCCCTGGCTTAGGAGGCCAGTGCCTTATCCATTAGGCCACTGGGGCATGTGGTGGCAGCACTGGCTGGTTTTGGTGGCTGCAAACTAGGTTCAGAGAGCCCTCATTATGACTCTAGTTTGTTGCCCGACATACGAGATCGACTGATCGCTCTGGGCTAAAACAGTCAATTAGAAAAAAAAACAACCAAGCAAACACTACTTTTGGAATGTCTTTTGAAAAGAGCCCCAAAAATTGGACGTTCCTCTGGAAAATCACCTCTTTGGCACCTGCTTGATTTGCCTGGTTGACTTCTACTGGGAGTGCTACTGAGCATGTGCAAGACGTTTGCATACTAAGACTTCCTGGTTTTCAATAGACGCTTCAAGGTGAGCACGTCAAGGAGGCGCAGGTCTCATTTTCAAAGTCCAATAACCAAAGAACGCATGCAGCAAATACGTTTGGAGTCCAGGCAAAACGGACCCTAACGTGCACTAAAATATCAATCTGCAATTTGGGGGACTGGACTGAAGGACTCTTGTTTTCTCCCAGACTGAGCTTCCAATTGTGCTTCCTGTCACGGTGTCATAACTTGCACTCTGACAACAGTGCAAACACCACTCTTGTGATGCTCTTTTCAACTTCCTGTCCCAAGCCTGGAACCAGATGTGCAGCCTTCTCAAATTGTTATAAAAGCTTGCGGGGCCATTCGGACCAACTTCTCTGCTCCTCTTTATGTAAACATTTCTCCTCATCTTTGTTGTGCTTTATTAAAAACCTTCCCTGACCGGGAATCGAACCCGGGCCGCGGCGGTGAGAGCGCCGAATCCTAGCCACTAGACCACCAGGGAATCGCTGGCGAGTGCTCTGAAGCCATGAGCTCTCCCAGCAGTTCTTAACCGCGATCAGTCCTTCATTGAGCCGTGTTCACGTCTACTACTGATAAGGTGGGAGACAATATATCCTTGCACATTATCCCTTAAAAATCTTTCAAATAACTTCCACACCACAGATGTTGAGGCTCACTAAGTCTTTCATCCAGTGGCGGGGATTTTGGTCTCGTTTTAAAGATTAGCACCATTTATGCTTTTTGCCAAACTTTTGGCACCATGCCAAATGAGAGAGACTCCTTGAAGATTGTAAAATTCCTTGTTCCAATATTAATCTCTCAGGATTAAAACTTGAAATCAGATGCGCAGACTTTTCAACTTGTTAGAAAAGCTCGCGGGACCATTCGGACCAACTTCTCTGCTCCTCTCCATGTAAACATTTCTCCTCATCTTTGCTGTACTTTATTAAAAACGTTCCCTGACCGGGAATCGAACCCGGGCCGCGGCGGTGAGAGCGCCGAATCCTAGCCACTAGACCACCAGGGAATCATTGGCGAGTGCTCTGAAGTCATGAGCTCTCCCAGCAGTTCTTAACCACGATCAGTCCTTCATTGAGCCGTGTTCACGTCTACTACTGATAAGGTGGGAGACAATATATCCTTGCACATTATCCCTTAAAAATCTTTCAAATAACTTCCACACCACAGATGTTGAGGCTCACTAAGTCTTTCATCCAGTGGCGGGGATTTTGGTCTCGTTTTAAAGATTAGCACCATTTATGCTTTTTGCCAAACTTTTGGCACCATGCCAAATGAGAGAGACTCCTTGAAGATTGTAAAATTCCTTGTTCCAATATTAATCTCTCAGGATTAAAACTTGAAATCAGATGCGCAGACTTTTCAACTTGTTAGAAAAGCTCGCGGGACCATTCGGACCATCTTCTCTGCTCCTCTCCATGTAAACATTTCTCCTCATCTTTGCTGTACTTTATTAAAAGCGTTCCCTGACCGGGAATCGAACCCGGGCCGCGGCGGTGAGAGCGCCGAATACTAGCCACTAGACCACCAGGGAATCGCTGTTGGTTGGTTTGGAACCATGAACTCTCCCAGCAGTTCTTAACCGCGGTCAGTGCTTCATTAAGCCGTGTTAACGTCTACTAATGAAAATATTGGAGAAAATATATTCCTGCACATTATCCCTTAAAAAAATCTTTCAAATAAAACTTGAAAGCTTAAAGGGAAGTGCTCCAGGTGAGGCTTGAACTCACAACCTCGGCATTGCTCAACAAATACTGCCTTATAAGTACCGCGGGCTAACCGATTGCGCCACTGGAGCTTTGTGCTGGTGTCAGCTTACACTCGGTTTTCTTGTTTTCTCACTTGCAACCTTAACGCTCCTCTGTGGCACAGCGAAAATTGATGAAAAGGCTTCTTGCACATTAAGAAAGGTAGCTTGACCAAAGTTCGCTTGAAGCCTTTTCAGTCCACAAGCCAATTGTCTGTTTTTTCTTTCAAAATAGGCGTGTGGAAAGCTTTGTGATTCCCATGCAAGCTTGTAGAGCCATGCTTAAAGGGGTGGTTTTGGGACATGGATTTCGAGTGGAATTGATTCCTGGCTTAAAAAAAAACCTTGCCTACCGGCAGATGTCTTGCCAATGGCGTTACACTGGGCCGAAACGGTCACTTGCTCGATTGAGAGCACCCCAGATGGGACTTGAACCCACAATCCCTGGCTTAGGAGGCCAGTGCCTTATCCATTAGGCCACTGGGGCATGTGGTAGCAGCACTGGCTGGTTTTGGTGGCTGCAAACTAGGTTCAGAGAGCCCTCATTATGACTCTAGTTTGTTGCCCGACATACGAGATCGACTGATCGCTCTGGGCTAAAACAGTCAATTAGAAAAAAAAACAACCAAGCAAACACTACTTTTGGAATGTCTTTTGAAAAGAGCCCCAAAAATTGGACGTTCCTCTGGAAAATCACCTCTTTGGCACCTGCTTGATTTGCCTGGTTGACTTCTACTGGGAGTGCTACTGAGCATGTGCAAGACGTTTGCATACTAAGACTTCCTGGTTTTCAATAGACGCTTCAAGGTGAGCACGTCAAGGAGGCGCAGGTCTCATTTTCAAAGTCCAATAACCAAAGAACGCATGCAGCAAATACGTTTGGAGTCCAGGCAAAACGGACCCTAACGTGCACTAAAATATCAATCTGCAATTTGGGGGACTGGACTGAAGGACTCTTGTTTTCTCCCAGACTGAGCTTCCAATTGTGCTTCCTGTCACGGTGTCATAACTTGCACTCTGACAACAGTGCAAACACCACTCTTGTGATGCTCTTTTCAACTTCCTGTCCCAAGCCTGGAACCAGATGTGCAGCCTTCTCAAATTGTTATAAAAGCTTGCGGGGCCATTCGGACCAACTTCTCTGCTCCTCTTTATGTAAACATTTCTCCTCATCTTTGTTGTGCTTTATTAAAAACCTTCCCTGACCGGGAATCGAACCCGGGCCGCGGCGGTGAGAGCGCCGAATCCTAGCCACTAGACCACCAGGGAATCGCTGGCGAGTGCTCTGAAGCCATGAGCTCTCCCAGCAGTTCTTAACCGCGATCAGTCCTTCATTGAGCCGTGTTCACGTCTACTACTGATAAGGTGGGAGACAATATATCCTTGCACATTATCCCTTAAAAATCTTTCAAATAACTTCCACACCACAGATGTTGAGGCTCACTAAGTCTTTCATCCAGTGGCGGGGATTTTGGTCTCGTTTTAAAGATTAGCACCATTTATGCTTTTTGCCAAACTTTTGGCACCATGCCAAATGAGAGAGACTCCTTGAAGATTGTAAAATTCCTTGTTCCAATATTAATCTCTCAGGATTAAAACTTGAAATCAGATGCGCAGACTTTTCAACTTGTTAGAAAAGCTCGCGGGACCATTCGGACCAACTTCTCTGCTCCTCTCCATGTAAACATTTCTCCTCATCTTTGCTGTACTTTATTAAAAACGTTCCCTGACCGGGAATCGAACCCGGGCCGCGGCGGTGAGAGCGCCGAATCCTAGCCACTAGACCACCAGGGAATCATTGGCGAGTGCTCTGAAGTCATGAGCTCTCCCAGCAGTTCTTAACCACGATCAGTCCTTCATTGAGCCGTGTTAACGTCTACTAATGAAAATATTGGAGAAAATATATTCCTGCACATTATCCCTTAAAAAAATCTTTCAAATAAAACTTGAAAGCTTAAAGGGAAGTGCTCCAGGTGAGGCTTGAACTCACAACCTCGGCATTGCTCAACAAATACTGCCTTATAAGTACCGCGCGCTAACCGATTGCGCCACTGGAGCTTTGTGCTGGTGTCAGCTTACACTCGGTTTTCTTGTTTTCTCACTTGCAACCTTAACGCTCCTCTGTGGCACAGCGAAAATTGATGAAAAGGCTTCTTGCACATTAAGAAAGGTAGCTTGACCAAAGTTCGCTTGAAGCCTTTTCAGTCCACAAGCCAATTGTCTGTTTTTTCTTTCAAAATAGGCGTGTGGAAAGCTTTGTGATTCCCATGCAAGCTTGTAGAGCCATGCTTAAAGGGGTGGTTTTGGGACATGGATTTCGAGTGGAATTGATTCCTGGCTTAAAAAAAAACCTTGCCTACCGGCAGATGTCTTGCCAATGGCGTTACACTGGGCCGAAACGGTCACTTGCTCGATTGAGAGCACCCCAGATGGGACTTGAACCCACAATCCCTGGCTTAGGAGGCCAGTGCCTTATCCATTAGGCCACTGGGGCATGTGGTAGCAGCACTGTCTGGTTTTGGTGGCTGCAAACTAGGTTCAGAGAGCCCTCATTATGACTCTAGTTTGTTGCCCGACATACGAGATCGACTGATCGCTCTGGGCTAAAACAGTCAATTAGAAAAAAAAACAACCAAGCAAACACTACTTTTGGAATGTCTTTTGAAAAGAGCCCCAAAAATTGGACGTTCCTCTGGAAAATCACCTCTTTGGCACCTGCTTGATTTGCCTGGTTGACTTCTACTGGGAGTGCTACTGAGCATGTGCAAGACGTTTGCATACTAAGACTTCCTGGTTTTCAATAGACGCTTCAAGGTGAGCACGTCAAGGAGGCGCAGGTCTCATTTTCAAAGTCCAATAACCAAAGAACGCATGCAGCAAATACGTTTGGAGTCCAGGCAAAACGGACCCTAACGTGCACTAAAATATCAATCTGCAATTTGGGGGACTGGACTGAAGGACTCTTGTTTTCTCCCAGACTGAGCTTCCAATTGTGCTTCCTGTCACGGTGTCATAACTTGCACTCTGACAACAGTGCAAACACCACTCTTGTGATGCTCTTTTCAACTTCCTGTCCCAAGCCTGGAACCAGATGTGCAGCCTTCTCAAATTGTTATAAAAGCTTGCGGGGCCATTCGGACCAACTTCTCTGCTCCTCTTTATGTAAACATTTCTCCTCATCTTTGTTGTGCTTTATTAAAAACCTTCCCTGACCGGGAATCGAACCCGGGCCACGGCGGTGAGAGCGCCGAATCCTAGCCACTAGACCACCAGGGAATCGCTGGCGAGTGCTCTGAAGCCATGAGCTCTCCCAGCAGTTCTTAACCGCGATCAGTCCTTCATTGAGCCGTGTTCACGTCTACTACTGATAAGGTGGGAGACAATATATCCTTGCACATTATCCCTTAAAAATCTTTCAAATAACTTCCACACCACAGATGTTGAGGCTCACTAAGTCTTTCATCCAGTGGCGGGGATTTTGGTCTCGTTTTAAAGATTAGCACCATTTATGCTTTTTGCCAAACTTTTGGCACCATGCCAAATGAGAGAGACTCCTTGAAGATTGTAAAATTCCTTGTTCCAATATTAATCTCTCAGGATTAAAACTTGAAATCAGATGCGCAGACTTTTCAACTTGTTAGAAAAGCTCGCGGGACCATTCGGACCAACTTCTCTGCTCCTCTCCATGTAAACATTTCTCCTCATCTTTGCTGGACTTTATTAAAAACGTTCCGTGACCGGGAATCGAACCCGGGCCGCGGCGGTGAGAGCGCCGAATCCTAGCCACTAGACCACCAGGGAATCGCTGTCGGTTGGTTTAGGAACCATGAACTCTCCCAGCAGTTCTTAACCGCGGTCAGTGCTTCATTAAGCCGTGTTAACGTCTACTAATGAAAATATTGGAGAAAATATATTCCTGCACATTATCCCTTAAAAAAATCTTTCAAATAAAACTTGAAAGCTTAAAGGGAAGTGCTCCAGGTGAGGATTGAACTCACAACCTCGGCATTGCTCAACAAATACTGCCTTATAAGTACCGCGCGCTAACCGATTGCGCCACTGGAGCTTTGTGCTGGTGTCAGCTTACACTCGGTTTTCTTGTTTTCTCACTTGCAACCTTAACGCTCCTCTGTGGCACAGCGAAAATTGATGAAAAGGCTTCTTGCACATTAAGAAAGGTAGCTTGACCAAAGTTCGCTTGAAGCCTTTTCAGTCCACAAGCCAATTGTCTGTTTTTTCTTTCAAAATAGGCGTGTGGAAAGCTTTGTGATTCCCATGCAAGCTTGTAGAGCCATGCTTAAAGGGGTGGTTTTGGGACATGGATTTCGAGTGGAATTGATTCCTGGCTTAAAAAAAAACCTTGCCTACCGGCAGATGTCTTGCCAATGGCGTTACACTGGGCCGAAACGGTCACTTGCTCGATTGAGAGCACCCCAGATGGGACTTGAACCCACAATCCCTGGCTTAGGAGGCCAGTGCCTTATCCATTAGGCCACTGGGGCATGTGGTAGCAGCACTGGCTGGTTTTGGTGGCTGCAAACTAGGTTCAGAGAGCCCTCATTATGACTCTAGTTTGTTGCCCGACATACGAGATCGACTGATCGCTCTGGGCTAAAACAGTCAATTAGAAAAAAAAACAACCAAGCAAACACTACTTTTGGAATGTCTTTTGAAAAGAGCCCCAAAAATTGGACGTTCCTCTGGAAAATCACCTCTTTGGCACCTGCTTGATTTGCCTGGTTGACTTCTACTGGGAGTGCTACTGAGCATGTGCAAGACGTTTGCATACTAAGACTTCCTGGTTTTCAATAGACGCTTCAAGGTGAGCACGTCAAGGAGGCGCAGGTCTCATTTTCAAAGTCCAATAACCAAAGAACGCATGCAGCAAATACGTTTGGAGTCCAGGCAAAACGGACCCTAACGTGCACTAAAATATCAATCTGCAATTTGGGGGACTGGACTGAAGGACTCTTGTTTTCTCCCAGACTGAGCTTCCAATTGTGCTTCCTGTCACGGTGTCATAACTTGCACTCTGACAACAGTGCAAACACCACTCTTGTGATGCTCTTTTCAACTTCCTGTCCCAAGCCTGGAACCAGATGTGCAGCCTTCTCAAATTGTTATAAAAGCTTGCGGGGCCATTCGGACCAACTTCTCTGCTCCTCTTTATGTAAACATTTCTCCTCATCTTTGTTGTGCTTTATTAAAAACCTTCCCTGACCGGGAATCGAACCCGGGCCGCGGCGGTGAGAGCGCCGAATCCTAGCCACTAGACCACCAGGGAATCGCTGGCGAGTGCTCTGAAGCCATGAGCTCTCCCAGCAGTTCTTAACCGCGATCAGTCCTTCATTGAGCCGTGTTCACGTCTACTACTGATAAGGTGGGAGACAATATATCCTTGCACATTATCCCTTAAAAATCTTTCAAATAACTTCCACACCACAGATGTTGAGGCTCACTAAGTCTTTCATCCAGTGGCGGGGATTTTGGTCTCGTTTTAAAGATTAGCACCATTTATGCTTTTTGCCAAACTTTTGGCACCATGCCAAATGAGAGAGACTCCTTGAAGATTGTAAAATTCCTTGTTCCAATATTAATCTCTCAGGATTAAAACTTGAAATCAGATGCGCAGACTTTTCAACTTGTTAGAAAAGCTCGCGGGACCATTCGGACCAACTTCTCTGCTCCTCTCCATGTAAACATTTCTCCTCATCTTTGCTGTACTTTATTAAAAACGTTCCCTGACCGGGAATCGAACCCGGGCCGCGGCGGTGAGAGCGCCGAATCCTAGCCACTAGACCACCAGGGAATCGCTGTCGGTTGGTTTAGGAACCATGAACTCTCCCAGCAGTTCTTAACCGCGGTCAGTGCTTCATTAAGCCGTGTTAACGTCTACTAATGAAAATATTGGAGAAAATATATTCCTGCACATTATCCCTTAAAAAATCTTTCAAATAAAACTTGAAAGCTTAAAGGGAAGTGCTCCAGGTGAGGCTTGAACTCACAACCTCGGCATTGCTCAACAAATACTGCCTTATAAGTACCGCGCGCTAACCGATTGCGCCACTGGAGCTTCGTGCTGGTGTCAGCTTACACTCGGTTTTCTTGTTTTCTCACTTGCAACCTTAACGCTCCTCTGTGGCACAGCGAAAATTGATGAAAAGGCTTCTTGCACATTAAGAAAGGTAGCTTGACCAAAGTTCGCTTGAAGCCTTTTCAGTCCACAAGCCAATTGTCTGTTTTTTCTTTCAAAATAGGCGTGTGGAAAGCTTTGTGATTCCCATGCAAGCTTGTAGAGCCATGCTTAAAGGGGTGGTTTTGGGACATGGATTTCGAGTGGAATTGATTCCTGGCGTAAAAAAAAACCTTGCCTACCGGCAGATGTCTTACCAATGGCGTTACACTGGGCTGAAACGGTCACTTGCTCGATTGAGAGCACCCCAGATGGGACTCGAACCCACAATCCCTGGCTTAGGAGGCCAGTGCCTTATCCATTAGGCCACTGGGGCATGTGGTGGCAGCACTGGCTGGTTTTGGTGGCTGCAAACTAGGTTCAGAGAGCCCTCATTATGACTCTAGTTTGTTGCCCGACATACGAGATCGACTGATCGCTCTGGGCTAAAACAGTCAATTAGAAAAAAAAACAACCAAGCAAACACTACTTTTGGAATGTCTTTTGAAAAGAGCCCCAAAAATTGGACGTTCCTCTGGAAAATCACCTCTTTGGCACCTGCTTGATTTGCCTGGTTGACTTCTACTGGGAGTGCTACTGAGCATGTGCAAGACGTTTGCATACTAAGACTTCCTGGTTTTCAATAGACGCTTCAAGGTGAGCACGTCAAGGAGGCGCAGGTCTCATTTTCAAAGTCCAATAACCAAAGAACGCATGCAGCAAATACGTTTGGAGTCCAGGCAAAACGGACCCTAACGTGCACTAAAATATCAATCTGCAATTTGGGGGACTGGACTGAAGGACTCTTGTTTTCTCCCAGACTGAGCTTCCAATTGTGCTTCCTGTCACGGTGTCATAACTTGCACTCTGACAACAGTGCAAACACCACTCTTGTGATGCTCTTTTCAACTTCCTGTCCCAAGCCTGGAACCAGATGTACAGCCTTCTCAAATTGTTATAAAAGCTTGCGGGGCCATTCGGACCAACTTCTCTGCTCCTCTTTATGTAAACATTTCTCCTCATCTTTGTTGTGCTTTATTAAAAACCTTCCCTGACCGGGAATCGAACCCGGGGCGCGGCGGTGAGAGCGCAGAATCCTGGCCACTAGACCCCCAGGGAATCGCTGGCGAGTGCTCTGAAGCCATGTGCTCTCCCAGCAGTTCTTAACCGCGATCAGTCCTTCATTGAGCCGTGTTCACGTCTACTACTGATAAGGTGGGAGACAATATATCCTTGCACATTATCCCTTAAAAATCTTTCAAATAACTTCCACACCACAGATGTTGAGGCTCACTAAGTCTTTCATCCAGTGGCGGGGATTTTGGTCTCGTTTTAAAGATTAGCACCATTTATGCTTTTTGCCAAACTTTTGGCACCATGCCAAATGAGAGAGACTCCTTGAAGATTGTAAAATTCCTTGTTCCAATATTAATCTCTCAGGATTAAAACTTGAAATCAGATGCGCAGACTTTTCAACTTGTTAGAAAAGCTCGCGGGACCATTCGGACCAACTTCTCTGCTCCTCTCCATGTAAACATTTCTCCTCATCTTTGCTGTACTTTATTAAAAACGTTCCCTGACCGGGAATCGAACCCGGGCCGCGGCGAGAGCGCCGAATCCTAACCACTAGACCACCAGGGAATCGCTGTCGGTTGGTTTAGGAACCATGAACTCTCCCAGCAGTTCTTAACCGCGGTCAGTGCTTCATTAAGCCGTGTTAACGTCTACTAATGAAAATATTGGAGAAAATATATTCCTGCACATTATCCCTTAAAAAAATCTTTCAAATAAAACTTGAAAGCTTAAAGGGAAGTGCTCCAGGTGAGGCTTGAACTCACAACCTCGGCATTGCTCAACAAATACTGCCTTATAAGTACCGCGCGCTAACCGATTGCGCCACTGGAGCTTCGTGCTGGTGTCAGCTTACACTCGGTTTTCTTGTTTTCTCACTTGCAACCTTAACGCTCCTCTGTGGCACAGCGAAAATTGATGAAAAGGCTTCTTGCACATTAAGAAAGGTAGCTTGACCAAAGTTCGCTTGAAGCCTTTTCAGTCCACAAGCCAATTGTCTGTTTTTTCTTTCAAAATAGGCGTGTGGAAAGCTTTGTGATTCCCATGCAAGCTTGTAGAGCCATGCTTAAAGGGGTGGTTTTGGGACATGGATTTCGAGTGGAATTGATTCCTGGCGTAAAAAAAAACCTTGCCTACCGGCAGATGTCTTGCCAATGGCGTTACACTGGGCCGAAACAGTCACTTGCTCGATTGAGAGCACCCCAGATGGGACTCGAACCCACAATCCCTGGCTTAGGATGCCAGTGCCTTATCCATTAGGCCACTGGGGCATGTGGTAGCAGCACTGGCTGGTTTTGGTGGCTGCAAACTAGGTTCAGAGAGCCCTCATTATGACTCTAGTTTGTTGCCCGACATACGAGATCGACTGATCGCTCTGGGCTAAAACAGTCAATTAGAAAAAAAAACAACCAAGCAAACACTACTTTTGGAATGTCTTTTGAAAAGAGCCCCAAAAATTGGACGTTCCTCTGGAAAATCACCTCTTTGGCACCTGCTTGATTTGCCTGGTTGACTTCTACTGGGAGTGCTACTGAGTATGTGCAAGACGTTTGCATACTAAGACTTCCTGGTTTTCAATAGACGCTTCAAGGTGAGCACGTCAAGGAGGCGCAGGTCTCATTTTCAAAGTCCAATAACCAAAGAACGCATGCAGCAAATACGTTTGGAGTCCAGGCAAAACGGACCCTAACGTGCACTAAAATATCAATCTGCAATTTGGGGGACTGGACTGAAGGACTCTTGTTTTCTCCCAGACTGAGCTTCCAATTGTGCTTCCTGTCACGGTGTCATAACTTGCACTCTGACAACAGTGCAAACACCACTCTTGTGATGCTCTTTTCAACTTCCTGTCCCAAGCCTGGAACCAGATGTGCAGCCTTCTCAAATTGTTATAAAAGCTTGCGGGGCCATTCGGACCAACTTCTCTGCTCCTCTTTATGTAAACATTTCTCCTCATCTTTGTTGTGCTTTATTAAAAACCTTCCCTGACCGGGAATCGAACCCGGGCCGCGGCGGTGAGAGCGCCGAATCCTAGCCACTAGACCACCAGGGAATCGCTGGCGAGTGCTCTGAAGCCATGAGCTCTCCCAGCAGTTCTTAACCGCGATCAGTCCTTCATTGAGCCGTGTTCACGTCTACTACTGATAAGGTGGGAGACAATATATCCTTGCACATTATCCCTTAAAAATCTTTCAAATAACTTCCACACCACAGATGTTGAGGCTCACTAAGTCTTTCATCCAGTGGCGGGGATTTTGGTCTCGTTTTAAAGATTAGCACCATTTATGCTTTTTGCCAAACTTTTGGCACCATGCCAAATGAGAGAGACTCCTTGAAGATTGTAAAATTCCTTGTTCCAATATTAATCTCTCAGGATTAAAACTTGAAATCAGATGCGCAGACTTTTCAACTTGTTAGAAAAGCTCGCGGGACCATTCGGACCAACTTCTCTGCTCCTCTCCATGTAAACATTTCTCCTCATCTTTGCTGTACTTTATTAAAAACGTTCCCTGACCGGGAATCGAACCCGGGCCGCGGCGAGAGCGCCGAATCCTAACCACTAGACCACCAGGGAATCGCTGTCGGTTGGTTTAGGAACCATGAACTCTCCCAGCAGTTCTTAACCGCGGTCAGTGCTTCATTAAGCCGTGTTAACGTCTACTAATGAAAATATTGGAGAAAATATATTCCTGCACATTATCCCTTAAAAAAATCTTTCAAATAAAACTTGAAAGCTTAAAGGGAAGTGCTCCAGGTGAGGCTTGAACTCACAACCTCGGCATTGCTCAACAAATACTGCCTTATAAGTACCGCGCGCTAACCGATTGCGCCACTGGAGCTTCGTGCTGGTGTCAGCTTACACTCGGTTTTCTTGTTTTCTCACTTGCAACCTTAACGCTCCTCTGTGGCACAGCGAAAATTGATGAAAAGGCTTCTTGCACATTAAGAAAGGTAGCTTGACCAAAGTTCGCTTGAAGCCTTTTCAGTCCACAAGCCAATTGTCTGTTTTTTCTTTCAAAATAGGCGTGTGGAAAGCTTTGTGATTCCCATGCAAGCTTGTAGAGCCATGCTTAAAGGGGTGGTTTTGGGACATGGATTTCGAGTGGAATTGATTCCTGGCGTAAAAAAAAACCTTGCCTACCGGCAGATGTCTTGCCAATGGCGTTACACTGGGCCGAAACGGTCACTTGCTCGATTGAGAGCACCCCAGATGGGACTCGAACCCACAATCCCTGGCTTAGGATGCCAGTGCCTTATCCATTAGGCCACTGGGGCATGTGGTAGCAGCACTGGCTGGTTTTGGTGGCTGCAAACTAGGTTCAGAGAGCCCTCATTATGACTCTAGTTTGTTGCCCGACATACGAGATCGACTGATCGCTCTGGGCTAAAACAGTCAATTAGAAAAAAAAACAACCAAGCAAACACTACTTTTGGAATGTCTTTTGAAAAGAGCCCCAAAAATTGGACGTTCCTCTGGAAAATCACCTCTTTGGCACCTGCTTGATTTGCCTGGTTGACTTCTACTGGGAGTGCTACTGAGTATGTGCAAGACGTTTGCATACTAAGACTTCCTGGTTTTCAATAGACGCTTCAAGGTGAGCACGTCAAGGAGGCGCAGGTCTCATTTTCAAAGTCCAATAACCAAAGAACGCATGCAGCAAATACGTTTGGAGTCCAGGCAAAACGGACCCTAACGTGCACTAAAATATCAATCTGCAATTTGGGGGACTGGACTGAAGGACTCTTGTTTTCTCCCAGACTGAGCTTCCAATTGTGCTTCCTGTCACGGTGTCATAACTTGCACTCTGACAACAGTGCAAACACCACTCTTGTGATGCTCTTTTCAACTTCCTGTCCCAAGCCTGGAACCAGATGTGCAGCCTTCTCAAATTGTTATAAAAGCTTGCGGGGCCATTCGGACCAACTTCTCTGCTCCTCTTTATGTAAACATTTCTCCTCATCTTTGTTGTGCTTTATTAAAAACCTTCCCTGACCGGGAATCGAACCCGGGCCGCGGCGGTGAGAGCGCCGAATCCTAGCCACTAGACCACCAGGGAATCGCTGGCGAGTGCTCTGAAGCCATGAGCTCTCCCAGCAGTTCTTAACCGCGATCAGTCCTTCATTGAGCCGTGTTCACGTCTACTACTGATAAGGTGGGAGACAATATATCCTTGCACATTATCCCTTAAAAATCTTTCAAATAACTTCCACACCACAGATGTTGAGGCTCACTAAGTCTTTCATCCAGTGGCGGGGATTTTGGTCTCGTTTTAAAGATTAGCACCATTTATGCTTTTTGCCAAACTTTTGGCACCATGCCAAATGAGAGAGACTCCTTGAAGATTGTAAAATTCCTTGTTCCAATATTAATCTCTCAGGATTAAAACTTGAAATCAGATGCGCAGACTTTTCAACTTGTTAGAAAAGCTCGCGGGACCATTCGGACCAACTTCTCTGCTCCTCTCCATGTAAACATTTCTCCTCATCTTTGCTGTACTTTATTAAAAACGTTCCCTGACCGGGAATCGAACCCGGGCCGCGGCGGTGAGAGCGCCGAATCCTAGCCACTAGACCACCAGGGAATCATTGGCGAGTGCTCTGAAGTCATGAGCTCTCCCAGCAGTTCTTAACCACGATCAGTCCTTCATTGAGCCGTGTTCACGTCTACTACTGATAAGGTGGGAGACAATATATCCTTGCACATTATCCCTTAAAAATCTTTCAAATAACTTCCACACCACAGATGTTGAGGCTCACTAAGTCTTTCATCCAGTGGCGGGGATTTTGGTCTCGTTTTAAAGATTAGCACCATTTATGCTTTTTGCCAAACTTTTGGCACCATGCCAAATGAGAGAGACTCCTTGAAGATTGTAAAATTCCTTGTTCCAATATTAATCTCTCAGGATTAAAACTTGAAATCAGATGCGCAGACTTTTCAACTTGTTAGAAAAGCTCGCGGGACCATTCGGACCAACTTCTCTGCTCCTCTCCATGTAAACATTTTTCCTCATCTTTGCTGTACTTTATTAAAAGCGTTCCCTGACCGGGAATCGAACCCGGGCCGCGGCGGTGAGAGCGCCGAATCCTAGCCACTAGACCACCAGGGAATCGCTGTTGGTTGGTTTGGAACCATGAACTCTCCCAGCAGTTCTTAACCGCGGTCAGTGCTTCATTAAGCCGTGTTAACGTCTACTAATGAAAATATTGGAGAAAATATATTCCTGCACATTATCCCTTAAAAAAATCTTTCAAATAAAACTTGAAAGCTTAAAGGGAAGTGCTCCAGGTGAGGCTTGAACTCACAACCTCGGCATTGCTCAACAAATACTGCCTTATAAGTACCGCGCGCTAACCGATTGCGCCACTGGAGCTTTGTGCTGGTGTCAGCTTACACTCGGTTTTCTTGTTTTCTCACTTGCAACCTTAACGCTCCTCTGTGGCACAGCGAAAATTGATGAAAAGGCTTCTTGCACATTAAGAAAGGTAGCTTGACCAAAGTTCGCTTGAAGCCTTTTCAGTCCACAAGCCAATTGTCTGTTTTTTCTTTCAAAATAGGCGTGTGGAAAGCTTTGTGATTCCCATGCAAGCTTGTAGAGCCATGCTTAAAGGGGTGGTTTTGGGACATGGATTTCGAGTGGAATTGATTCCTGGCTTAAAAAAAAACCTTGCCTACCGGCAGATGTCTTGCCAATGGCGTTACACTGGGCCGAAACGGTCACTTGCTCGATTGAGAGCACCCCAGATGGGACTTGAACCCACAATCCCTGGCTTAGGAGGCCAGTGCCTTATCCATTAGGCCACTGGGGCATGGGGTAGCAGCACTGGCTGGTTTTGGTGGCTGCAAACTAGGTTCAGAGAGCCCTCATTATGACTCTAGTTTGTTGCCCGACATACGAGATCGACTGATCGCTCTGGGCTAAAACAGTCAATTAGAAAAAAAAACAACCAAGCAAACACTACTTTTGGAATGTCTTTTGAAAAGAGCCCCAAAAATTGGACGTTCCTCTGGAAAATCACCTCTTTGGCACCTGCTTGATTTGCCTGGTTGACTTCTACTGGGAGTGCTACTGAGCATGTGCAAGACGTTTGCATACTAAGACTTCCTGGTTTTCAATAGACGCTTCAAGGTGAGCACGTCAAGGAGGCGCAGGTCTCATTTTCAAAGTCCAATAACCAAAGAACGCATGCAGCAAATACGTTTGGAGTCCAGGCAAAACGGACCCTAACGTGCACTAAAATATCAATCTGCAATTTGGGGGACTGGACTGAAGGACTCTTGTTTTCTCCCAGACTGAGCTTCCAATTGTGCTTCCTGTCACGGTGTCATAACTTGCACTCTGACAACAGTGCAAACACCACTCTTGTGATGCTCTTTTCAACTTCCTGTCCCAAGCCTGGAACCAGATGTGCAGCCTTCTCAAATTGTTATAAAAGCTTGCGGGGCCATTCGGACCAACTTCTCTGCTCCTCTTTATGTAAACATTTCTCCTCATCTTTGTTGTGCTTTATTAAAAACCTTCCCTGACCGGGAATCGAACCCGGGCCGCGGCGGTGAGAGCGCCGAATCCTAGCCACTAGACCACCAGGGAATCGCTGGTGAGTGCTCTGAAGCCATGAGCTCTCCCAGCAGTTCTTAACCGCGATCAGTCCTTCATTGAGCCGTGTTCACGTCTACTACTGATAAGGTGGGAGACAATATATCCTTGCACATTATCCCTTAAAAATCTTTCAAATAACTTCCACACCACAGATGTTGAGGCTCACTAAGTCTTTCATCCAGTGGCGGGGATTTTGGTCTCGTTTTAAAGATTAGCACCATTTATGCTTTTTGCCAAACTTTTGGCACCATGCCAAATGAGAGAGACTCCTTGAAGATTGTAAAATTCCTTGTTCCAATATTAATCTCTCAGGATTAAAACTTGAAATCAGATGCGCAGACTTTTCAACTTGTTAGAAAAGCTCGCGGGACCATTCGGACCAACTTCTCTGCTCCTCTCCATGTAAACATTTCTCCTCATCTTTGCTGTACTTTATTAAAAGCGTTCCCTGACCGGGAATCGAACCCGGGCCGCGGCGGTGAGAGCGCCGAATCCTAGCCACTAGACCACCAGGGAATCGCTGTCGGTTGGTTTAGGAACCATGAACTCTCCCAGCAGTTCTTAACCGCGGTCAGTGCTTCATTAAGCCGTGTTAACGTCTACTAATGAAAATATTGGAGAAAATATATTCCTGCACATTATCCCTTAAAAAAATCTTTCAAATAAAACTTGAAAGCTTAAAGGGAAGAGCTCCAGGTGAGGCTTGAACTCACAACCTCGGCATTGCTCAACAAATACTGCCTTATAAGTACCGCGCGCTAACCGATTGCGCCACTGGAGCTTCGTGCTGGTGTCAGCTTACACTCGGTTTTCTTGTTTTCTCACTTGCAACCTTAACGCTCCTCTGTGGCACAGCGAAAATTGATGAAAAGGCTTCTTGCACATTAAGAAAGGTAGCTTGACCAAAGTTCGCTTGAAGCCTTTTCAGTCCACAAGCCAATTGTCTGTTTTTTCTTTCAAAATAGGCGTGTGGAAAGCTTTGTGATTCCCATGCAAGCTTGTAGAGCCATGCTTAAAGGGGTGGTTTTGGGACATGGATTTCGAGTGGAATTGATTCCTGGCTTAAAAAAAAACCTTGCCTACCGGCAGATGTCTTGCCAATGGCGTTACACTGGGCCGAAACGGTCACTTGCTCGATTGAGAGCACCCCAGATGGGACTTGAACCCACAATCCCTGGCTTAGGAGGCCAGTGCCTTATCCATTAGGCCACTGGGGCATGTGGTAGCAGCACTGGCTGGTTTTGGTGGCTGCAAACTAGGTTCAGAGAGCCCTCATTATGACTCTAGTTTGTTGCCCGACATACGAGATCGACTGATCGCTCTGGGCTAAAACAGTCAATTAGAAAAAAAAACAACCAAGCAAACACTACTTTTGGAATGTCTTTTGAAAAGAGCCCCAAAAATTGGACGTTCCTCTGGAAAATCACCTCTTTGGCACCTGCTTGATTTGCCTGGTTGACTTCTACTGGGAGTGCTACTGAGCATGTGCAAGACGTTTGCATACTAAGACTTCCTGGTTTTCAATAGACGCTTCAAGGTGAGCACGTCAAGGAGGCGCAGGTCTCATTTTCAAAGTCCAATAACCAAAGAACGCATGCAGCAAATACGTTTGGAGTCCAGGCAAAACGGACCCTAACGTGCACTAAAATATCAATCTGCAATTTGGGGGACTGGACTGAAGGACTCTTGTTTTCTCCCAGACTGAGCTTCCAATTGTGCTTCCTGTCACGGTGTCATAACTTGCACTCTGACAACAGTGCAAACACCACTCTTGTGATGCTCTTTTCAACTTCCTGTCCCAAGCCTGGAACCAGATGTGCAGCCTTCTCAAATTGTTATAAAAGCTTGCGGGGCCATTCGGACCAACTTCTCTGCTCCTCTTTATGTAAACATTTCTCCTCATCTTTGTTGTGCTTTATTAAAAACCTTCCCTGACCGGGAATCGAACCCAGGCCGCGGCGGTGAGAGCGCCGAATCCTAGCCACTAGACCACCAGGGAATCGCTGGCGAGTGCTCTGAAGCCATGAGCTCTCCCAGCAGTTCTTAACCGCGATCAGTCCTTCATTGAGCCGTGTTCACGTCTACTACTGATAAGGTGGGAGACAATATATCCTTGCACATTATCCCTTAAAAATCTTTCAAATAACTTCCACACCACAGATGTTGAGGCTCACTAAGTCTTTCATCCAGTGGCGGGGATTTTGGTCTCGTTTTAAAGATTAGCACCATTTATGCTTTTTGCCAAACTTTTGGCACCATGCCAAATGAGAGAGACTCCTTGAAGATTGTAAAATTCCTTGTTCCAATATTAATCTCTCAGGATTAAAACTTGAAATCAGATGCGCAGACTTTTCAACTTGTTAGAAAAGCTCGCGGGACCATTCGGACCAACTTCTCTGCTCCTCTCCATGTAAACATTTCTCCTCATCTTTGCTGTACTTTATTAAAAACGTTCCCTGACCGGGAATCGAACCCGGGCCGCGGCGGTGAGAGCGCCGAATCCTAGCCACTAGACCACCAGGGAATCGCTGTTGGTTGGTTTAGGAACCATGAACTCTCCCAGCAGTTCTTAACCGCGGTCAGTGCTTCATTAAGCCGTGTTAACGTCTACTAATGAAAATATTGGAGAAAATATATTCCTGCACATTATCCCTTAAAAAAATCTTTCAAATAAAACTTGAAAGCTTAAAGGGAAGTGCTCCAGGTGAGGCTTGAACTCACAACCTCGGCATTGCTCAACAAATACTGCCTTATAAGTACCGCGCGCTAACCGATTGCGCCACTGGAGCTTCGTGCTGGTGTCAGCTTACACTCGGTTTTCTTGTTTTCTCACTTGCAACCTTAACGCTCCTCTGTGGCACAGCGAAAATTGATGAAAAGGCTTCTTGCACATTAAGAAAGGTAGCTTGACCAAAGTTCGCTTGAAGCCTTTTCAGTCCACAAGCCAATTGTCTGTTTTTTCTTTCAAAATAGGCGTGTGGAAAGCTTTGTGATTCCCATGCAAGCTTGTAGAGCCATGCTTAAAGGGGTGGTTTTGGGACATGGATTTCGAGTGGAATTGATTCCTGGCGTAAAAAAAAACCTTGCCTACCGGCAGATGTCTTGCCAATGGCGTTACACTGGGCCGAAACGGTCACTTGCTCGATTGAGAGCACCCCAGATGGGACTCGAACCCACAATCCCTGGCTTAGGATGCCAGTGCCTTATCCATTAGGCCACTGGGGCATGTGGTAGCAGCACTGGCTGGTTTTGGTGGCTGCAAACTAGGTTCAGAGAGCCCTCATTATGACTCTAGTTTGTTGCCCGACATACGAGATCGACTGATCGCTCTGGGCTAAAACAGTCAATTAGAAAAAAAAACAACCAAGCAAACACTACTTTTGGAATGTCTTTTGAAAAGAGCCCCAAAAATTGGACGTTCCTCTGGAAAATCACCTCTTTGGCACCTGCTTGATTTGCCTGGTTGACTTCTACTGGGAGTGCTACTGAGTATGTGCAAGACGTTTGCATACTAAGACTTCCTGGTTTTCAATAGACGCTTCAAGGTGAGCACGTCAAGGAGGCGCAGGTCTCATTTTCAAAGTCCAATAACCAAAGAACGCATGCAGCAAATACGTTTGGAGTCCAGGCAAAACGGACCCTAACGTGCACTAAAATATCAATCTGCAATTTGGGGGACTGGACTGAAGGACTCTTGTTTTCTCCCAGACTGAGCTTCCAATTGTGCTTCCTGTCACGGTGTCATAACTTGCACTCTGACAACAGTGCAAACACCACTCTTGTGATGCTCTTTTCAACTTCCTGTCCCAAGCCTGGAACCAGATGTGCAGCCTTCTCAAATTGTTATAAAAGCTTGCGGGGCCATTCGGACCAACTTCTCTGCTCCTCTTTATGTAAACATTTCTCCTCATCTTTGTTGTGCTTTATTAAAAACCTTCCCTGACCGGGAATCGAACCCGGGCCGCGGCGGTGAGAGCGCCGAATCCTAGCCACTAGACCACCAGGGAATCGCTGGCGAGTGCTCTGAAGCCATGAGCTCTCCCAGCAGTTCTTAACCGCGATCAGTCCTTCATTGAGCCGTGTTCACGTCTACTACTGATAAGGTGGGAGACAATATATCCTTGCACATTATCCCTTAAAAATCTTTCAAATAACTTCCACACCACAGATGTTGAGGCTCACTAAGTCTTTCATCCAGTGGCGGGGATTTTGGTCTCGTTTTAAAGATTAGCACCATTTATGCTTTTTGCCAAACTTTTGGCACCATGCCAAATGAGAGAGACTCCTTGAAGATTGTAAAATTCCTTGTTCCAATATTAATCTCTCAGGATTAAAACTTGAAATCAGATGCGCAGACTTTTCAACTTGTTAGAAAAGCTCGCGGGACCATTCGGACCAACTTCTCTGCTCCTCTCCATGTAAACATTTCTCCTCATCTTTGCTGTACTTTATTAAAAACGTTCCCTGACCGGGAATCGAACCCGGGCCGCGGCGGTGAGAGCGCCGAATCCTAGCCACTAGACCACCAGGGAATCATTGGCGAGTGCTCTGAAGTCATGAGCTCTCCCAGCAGTTCTTAACCACGATCAGTCCTTCATTGAGCCGTGTTCACGTCTACTACTGATAAGGTGGGAGACAATATATCCTTGCACATTATCCCTTAAAAATCTTTCAAATAACTTCCACACCACAGATGTTGAGGCTCACTAAGTCTTTCATCCAGTGGCGGGGATTTTGGTCTCGTTTTAAAGATTAGCACCATTTATGCTTTTTGCCAAACTTTTGGCACCATGCCAAATGAGAGAGACTCCTTGAAGATTGTAAAATTCCTTGTTCCAATATTAATCTCTCAGGATTAAAACTTGAAATCAGATGCGCAGACTTTTCAACTTGTTAGAAAAGCTCGCGGGACCATTCGGACCAACTTCTCTGCTCCTCTCCATGTAAACATTTTTCCTCATCTTTGCTGTACTTTATTAAAAGCGTTCCCTGACCGGGAATCGAACCCGGGCCGCGGCGGTGAGAGCGCCGAATCCTAGCCACTAGACCACCAGGGAATCGCTGTTGGTTGGTTTGGAACCATGAACTCTCCCAGCAGTTCTTAACCGCGGTCAGTGCTTCATTAAGCCGTGTTAACGTCTACTAATGAAAATATTGGAGAAAATATATTCCTGCACATTATCCCTTAAAAAAATCTTTCAAATAAAACTTGAAAGCTTAAAGGGAAGTGCTCCAGGTGAGGCTTGAACTCACAACCTCGGCATTGCTCAACAAATACTGCCTTATAAGTACCGCGCGCTAACCGATTGCGCCACTGGAGCTTTGTGCTGGTGTCAGCTTACACTCGGTTTTCTTGTTTTCTCACTTGCAACCTTAACGCTCCTCTGTGGCACAGCGAAAATTGATGAAAAGGCTTCTTGCACATTAAGAAAGGTAGCTTGACCAAAGTTCGCTTGAAGCCTTTTCAGTCCACAAGCCAATTGTCTGTTTTTTCTTTCAAAATAGGCGTGTGGAAAGCTTTGTGATTCCCATGCAAGCTTGTAGAGCCATGCTTAAAGGGGTGGTTTTGGGACATGGATTTCGAGTGGAATTGATTCCTGGCTTAAAAAAAAACCTTGCCTACCGGCAGATGTCTTGCCAATGGCGTTACACTGGGCCGAAACGGTCACTTGCTCGATTGAGAGCACCCCAGATGGGACTTGAACCCACAATCCCTGGCTTAGGAGGCCAGTGCCTTATCCATTAGGCCACTGGGGCATGTGGTAGCAGCACTGGCTGGTTTTGGTGGCTGCAAACTAGGTTCAGAGAGCCCTCATTATGACTCTAGTTTGTTGCCCGACATACGAGATCGACTGATCGCTCTGGGCTAAAACAGTCAATTAGAAAAAAAAACAACCAAGCAAACACTACTTTTGGAATGTCTTTTGAAAAGAGCCCCAAAAATTGGACGTTCCTCTGGAAAATCACCTCTTTGGCACCTGCTTGATTTGCCTGGTTGACTTCTACTGGGAGTGCTACTGAGCATGTGCAAGACGTTTGCATACTAAGACTTCCTGGTTTTCAATAGACGCTTCAAGGTGAGCACGTCAAGGAGGCGCAGGTCTCATTTTCAAAGTCCAATAACCAAAGAACGCATGCAGCAAATACGTTTGGAGTCCAGGCAAAACGGACCCTAACGTGCACTAAAATATCAATCTGCAATTTGGGGGACTGGACTGAAGGACTCTTGTTTTCTCCCAGACTGAGCTTCCAATTGTGCTTCCTGTCACGGTGTCATAACTTGCACTCTGACAACAGTGCAAACACCACTCTTGTGATGCTCTTTTCAACTTCCTGTCCCAAGCCTGGAACCAGATGTGCAGCCTTCTCAAATTGTTATAAAAGCTTGCGGGGCCATTCGGACCAACTTCTCTGCTCCTCTTTATGTAAACATTTCTCCTCATCTTTGTTGTGCTTTATTAAAAACCTTCCCTGACCGGGAATCGAACCCGGGCCGCGGCGGTGAGAGCGCCGAATCCTAGCCACTAGACCACCAGGGAATCGCTGGCGAGTGCTCTGAAGCCATGAGCTCTCCCAGCAGTTCTTAACCGCGATCAGTCCTTCATTGAGCCGTGTTCACGTCTACTACTGATAAGGTGGGAGACAATATATCCTTGCACATTATCCCTTAAAAATCTTTCAAATAACTTCCACACCACAGATGTTGAGGCTCACTAAGTCTTTCATCCAGTGGCGGGGATTTTGGTCTCGTTTTAAAGATTAGCACCATTTATGCTTTTTGCCAAACTTTTGGCACCATGCCAAATGAGAGAGACTCCTTGAAGATTGTAAAATTCCTTGTTCCAATATTAATCTCTCAGGATTAAAACTTGAAATCAGATGCGCAGACTTTTCAACTTGTTAGAAAAGCTCGCGGGACCATTCGGACCAACTTCTCTGCTCCTCTCCATGTAAACATTTCTCCTCATCTTTGCTGTACTTTATTAAAAGCGTTCCCTGACCGGGAATCGAACCCGGGCCGCGGCGGTGAGAGCGCCGAATCCTAGCCACTAGACCACCAGGGAATCGCTGTCGGTTGGTTTAGGAACCATGAACTCTCCCAGCAGTTCTTAACCGCGGTCAGTGCTTCATTAAGCCGTGTTAACGTCTACTAATGAAAATATTGGAGAAAATATATTCCTGCACATTATCCCTTAAAAAAATCTTTCAAATAAAACTTGAAAGCTTAAAGGGAAGAGCTCCAGGTGAGGCTTGAACTCACAACCTCGGCATTGCTCAACAAATACTGCCTTATAAGTACCGCGCGCTAACCGATTGCGCCACTGGAGCTTCGTGCTGGTGTCAGCTTACACTCGGTTTTCTTGTTTTCTCACTTGCAACCTTAACGCTCCTCTGTGGCACAGCGAAAATTGATGAAAAGGCTTCTTGCACATTAAGAAAGGTAGCTTGACCAAAGTTCGCTTGAAGCCTTTTCAGTCCACAAGCCAATTGTCTGTTTTTTCTTTCAAAATAGGCGTGTGGAAAGCTTTGTGATTCCCATGCAAGCTTGTAGAGCCATGCTTAAAGGGGTGGTTTTGGGACATGGATTTCGAGTGGAATTGATTCCTGGCTTAAAAAAAAACCTTGCCTACCGGCAGATGTCTTGCCAATGGCGTTACACTGGGCCGAAACGGTCACTTGCTCGATTGAGAGCACCCCAGATGGGACTTGAACCCACAATCCCTGGCTTAGGAGGCCAGTGCCTTATCCATTAGGCCACTGGGGCATGTGGTAGCAGCACTGGCTGGTTTTGGTGGCTGCAAACTAGGTTCAGAGAGCCCTCATTATGACTCTAGTTTGTTGCCCGACATACGAGATCGACTGATCGCTCTGGGCTAAAACAGTCAATTAGAAAAAAAAACAACCAAGCAAACACTACTTTTGGAATGTCTTTTGAAAAGAGCCCCAAAAATTGGACGTTCCTCTGGAAAATCACCTCTTTGGCACCTGCTTGATTTGCCTGGTTGACTTCTACTGGGAGTGCTACTGAGCATGTGCAAGACGTTTGCATACTAAGACTTCCTGGTTTTCAATAGACGCTTCAAGGTGAGCACGTCAAGGAGGCGCAGGTCTCATTTTCAAAGTCCAATAACCAAAGAACGCATGCAGCAAATACGTTTGGAGTCCAGGCAAAACGGACCCTAACGTGCACTAAAATATCAATCTGCAATTTGGGGGACTGGACTGAAGGACTCTTGTTTTCTCCCAGACTGAGCTTCCAATTGTGCTTCCTGTCACGGTGTCATAACTTGCACTCTGACAACAGTGCAAACACCACTCTTGTGATGCTCTTTTCAACTTCCTGTCCCAAGCCTGGAACCAGATGTGCAGCCTTCTCAAATTGTTATAAAAGCTTGCGGGGCCATTCGGACCAACTTCTCTGCTCCTCTTTATGTAAACATTTCTCCTCATCTTTGTTGTGCTTTATTAAAAACCTTCCCTGACCGGGAATCGAACCCGGGCCGCGGCGGTGAGAGCGCCGAATCCTAGCCACTAGACCACCAGGGAATCGCTGGCGAGTGCTCTGAAGCCATGAGCTCTCCCAGCAGTTCTTAACCGCGATCAGTCCTTCATTGAGCCGTGTTCACGTCTACTACTGATAAGGTGGGAGACAATATATCCTTGCACATTATCCCTTAAAAATCTTTCAAATAACTTCCACACCACAGATGTTGAGGCTCACTAAGTCTTTCATCCAGTGGCGGGGATTTTGGTCTCGTTTTAAAGATTAGCACCATTTATGCTTTTTGCCAAACTTTTGGCACCATGCCAAATGAGAGAGACTCCTTGAAGATTGTAAAATTCCTTGTTCCAATATTAATCTCTCAGGATTAAAACTTGAAATCAGATGCGCAGACTTTTCAACTTGTTAGAAAAGCTCGCGGGACCATTCGGACCAACTTCTCTGCTCCTCTCCATGTAAACATTTCTCCTCATCTTTGCTGTACTTTATTAAAAGCGTTCCCTGACCGGGAATCGAACCCGGGCCGCGGCGGTGAGAGCGCCGAATCCTAGCCACTAGACCACCAGGGAATCGCTGTCGGTTGGTTTAGGAACCATGAACTCTCCCAGCAGTTCTTAACCGCGGTCAGTGCTTCATTAAGCCGTGTTAACGTCTACTAATGAAAATATTGGAGAAAATATATTCCTGCACATTATCCCTTAAAAAAATCTTTCAAATAAAACTTGAAAGCTTAAAGGGAAGAGCTCCAGGTGAGGCTTGAACTCACAACCTCGGCATTGCTCAACAAATACTGCCTTATAAGTACCGCGCGCTAACCGATTGCGCCACTGGAGCTTCGTGCTGGTGTCAGCTTACACTCGGTTTTCTTGTTTTCTCACTTGCAACCTTAACGCTCCTCTGTGGCACAGCGAAAATTGATGAAAAGGCTTCTTGCACATTAAGAAAGGTAGCTTGACCAAAGTTCGCTTGAAGCCTTTTCAGTCCACAAGCCAATTGTCTGTTTTTTCTTTCAAAATAGGCGTGTGGAAAGCTTTGTGATTCCCATGCAAGCTTGTAGAGCCATGCTTAAAGGGGTGGTTTTGGGACATGGATTTCGAGTGGAATTGATTCCTGGCTTAAAAAAAAACCTTGCCTACCGGCAGATGTCTTGCCAATGGCGTTACACTGGGCCGAAACGGTCACTTGCTCGATTGAGAGCACCCCAGATGGGACTTGAACCCACAATCCCTGGCTTAGGAGGCCAGTGCCTTATCCATTAGGCCACTGGGGCATGTGGTAGCAGCACTGGCTGGTTTTGGTGGCTGCAAACTAGGTTCAGAGAGCCCTCATTATGACTCTAGTTTGTTGCCCGACATACGAGATCGACTGATCGCTCTGGGCTAAAACAGTCAATTAGAAAAAAAAACAACCAAGCAAACACTACTTTTGGAATGTCTTTTGAAAAGAGCCCCAAAAATTGGACGTTCCTCTGGAAAATCACCTCTTTGGCACCTGCTTGATTTGCCTGGTTGACTTCTACTGGGAGTGCTACTGAGCATGTGCAAGACGTTTGCATACTAAGACTTCCTGGTTTTCAATAGACGCTTCAAGGTGAGCACGTCAAGGAGGCGCAGGTCTCATTTTCAAAGTCCAATAACCAAAGAACGCATGCAGCAAATACGTTTGGAGTCCAGGCAAAACGGACCCTAACGTGCACTAAAATATCAATCTGCAATTTGGGGGACTGGACTGAAGGACTCTTGTTTTCTCCCAGACTGAGCTTCCAATTGTGCTTCCTGTCACGGTGTCATAACTTGCACTCTGACAACAGTGCAAACACCACTCTTGTGATGCTCTTTTCAACTTCCTGTCCCAAGCCTGGAACCAGATGTGCAGCCTTCTCAAATTGTTATAAAAGCTTGCGGGGCCATTCGGACCAACTTCTCTGCTCCTCTTTATGTAAACATTTCTCCTCATCTTTGTTGTGCTTTATTAAAAACCTTCCCTGACCGGGAATCGAACCCGGGCCGCGGCGGTGAGAGCGCCGAATCCTAGCCACTAGACCACCAGGGAATCGCTGGCGAGTGCTCTGAAGCCATGAGCTCTCCCAGCAGTTCTTAACCGCGATCAGTCCTTCATTGAGCCGTGTTCACGTCTACTACTGATAAGGTGGGAGACAATATATCCTTGCACATTATCCCTTAAAAATCTTTCAAATAACTTCCACACCACAGATGTTGAGGCTCACTAAGTCTTTCATCCAGTGGCGGGGATTTTGGTCTCGTTTTAAAGATTAGCACCATTTATGCTTTTTGCCAAACTTTTGGCACCATGCCAAATGAGAGAGACTCCTTGAAGATTGTAAAATTCCTTGTTCCAATATTAATCTCTCAGGATTAAAACTTGAAATCAGATGCGCAGACTTTTCAACTTGTTAGAAAAGCTCGCGGGACCATTCGGACCAACTTCTCTGCTCCTCTCCATGTAAACATTTCTCCTCATCTTTGCTGTACTTTATTAAAAACGTTCCCTGACCGGGAATCGAACCCGGGCCGCGGCGGTGAGAGCGCCGAATCCTAGCCACTAGACCACCAGGGAATCGCTGTCGGTTGGTTTAGGAACCATGAACTCTCCCAGCAGTTCTTAACCGCGGTCAGTGCTTCATTAAGCCGTGTTAACGTCTACTAATGAAAATATTGGAGAAAATATATTCCTGCACATTATCCCTTAAAAAAATCTTTCAAATAAAACTTGAAAGCTTAAAGGGAAGTGCTCCAGGTGAGGCTTGAACTCACAACCTCGGCATCGCTCAACAAATACTGCCTTATAAGTACCGCGTGCTAACCGATTGCGCCACTGGAGCTTCGTGCTGGTGTCAGCTTACACTCGGTTTTCTTGTTTTCTCACTTGCAACCTTAACGCTCCTCTGTGGCACAGCGAAAATTGATGAAAAGGCTTCTTGCACATTAAGAAAGGTAGCTTGACCAAAGTTCGCTTGAAGCCTTTTCAGTCCACAAGCCAATTGTCTGTTTTTTCTTTCAAAATAGGCGTGTGGAAAGCTTTGTGATTCCCATGCAAGCTTGTAGAGCCATGCTTAAAGGGGTGGTTTTGGGACATGGATTTCGAGTGGAATTGATTCCTGGCGTAAAAAAAAACCTTGCCTACCGTCAGATGTCTTGCCAATGGCGTTACACTGGGCCGAAACGGTCACTTGCTCGATTGAGAGCACCCCAGATGGGACTTGAACCCACAATCCCTGGCTTAGGAGGCCAGTGCCTTATCCATTAGGCCACTGGGGCATGTGGTAGCAGCACTGGCTGGTTTTGGTGGCTGCAAACTAGGTTCAGAGAGCCCTCATTATGACTCTAGTTTGTTGCCCGACATACGAGATCGACTGATCGCTCTGGGCTAAAACAGTCAATTAGAAAAAAAAACAACCAAGCAAACACTACTTTTGGAATGTCTTTTGAAAAGAGCCCCAAAAATTGGACGTTCCTCTGGAAAATCACCTCTTTGGCACCTGCTTGATTTGCCTGGTTGACTTCTACTGGGAGTGCTACTGAGCATGTGCAAGACGTTTGCATACTAAGACTTCCTGGTTTTCAATAGACGCTTCAAGGTGAGCACGTCAAGGAGGCGCAGGTCTCATTTTCAAAGTCCAATAACCAAAGAACGCATGCAGCAAATACGTTTGGAGTCCAGGCAAAACGGACCCTAACGTGCACTAAAATATCAATCTGCAATTTGGGGGACTGGACTGAAGGACTCTTGTTTTCTCCCAGACTGAGCTTCCAATTGTGCTTCCTGTCACGGTGTCATAACTTGCACTCTGACAACAGTGCAAACACCACTCTTGTGATGCTCTTTTCAACTTCCTGTCCCAAGCCTGGAACCAGATGTGCAGCCTTCTCAAATTGTTATAAAAGCTTGCGTGGCCATTCGGACCAACTTCTCTGCTCCTCTTTATGTAAACATTTCTCCTCATCTTTGTTGTGCTTTATTAAAAACCTTCCCTGACCGGGAATCGAACCCGGGCCGCGGCGGTGAGAGCGCCGAATCCTAGCCACTAGACCACCAGGGAATTGCTGGCGAGTGCTCTGAAGCCATGAGCTCTCCCAGCAGTTCTTAACCGCGATCAGTCCTTCATTGAGCCGTGTTCACGTCTACTACTGATAAGGTGGGAGACAATATATCCTTGCACATTATCCCTTAAAAATCTTTCAAATAACTTCCACACCACAGATGTTGAGGCTCACTAAGTCTTTCATCCAGTGGCGGGGATTTTGGTCTCGTTTTAAAGATTAGCACCATTTATGCTTTTTGCCAAACTTTTGGCACCATGCCAAATGAGAGAGACTCCTTGAAGATTGTAAAATTCCTTGTTCCAATATTAATCTCTCAGGATTAAAACTTGAAATCAGATGCGCAGACTTTTCAACTTGTTAGAAAAGCTCGCGGGACCATTCGGACCATCTTCTCTGCTCCTCTCCATGTAAACATTTCTCCTCATCTTTGCTGTACTTTATTAAAAACGTTCCCTGACCGGGAATCGAACCCGGGCCGCGGCGGTGAGAGCGCCGAATCCTAGCCACTAGACCACCAGGGAATCGCTGTCGGTTGGTTTAGGAACCATGAACTCTCCCAGCAGTTCTTAACCGCGGTCAGTGCTTCATTAAGCCGTGTTAACGTCTACTAATGAAAATATTGGAGAAAATATATTCCTGCACATTATCCCTTAAAAAAATCTTTCAAATAAAACTTGAAAGCTTAAAGGGAAGTGCTCCAGGTGAGGCTTGAACTCACAACCTCAGCATTGCTCAACAAATACTGCCTTATAAGTTCCACGTGCTAACCGATTGCGCCACTGGAGCTTCATGCTGGTGTCAGCTTACACTCGGTTTTCTTGTTTTCTCACTTGCAACCTTAACGCTCCTCTGTGGCACAGCGAAAATTGATGAAAAGGCTTCTTGCACATTAAGAAAGGTAGCTTGACCAAAGTTCGCTTGAAGCCTTTTCAGTCCACAAGCCAATTGTCTGTTTTTTCTTTCAAAATAGGCGTGTGGAAAGCTTTGTGATTCCCATGCAAGCTTGTACAGCCATGCTTAAAGGGGTGGTTTTGGGACATGGATTTCGAGTGGAATTGATTCCTGGCGTAAAAAAAAACCTCGCCTACCGTCAGATGTCTTGCCAATGGCGTTACACTGGGCCGAAACGGTCACTTGCTCGATTGAGAGCACCCCAGATGGGACTCGAACCCACAATCCCTGGCTTAGGAGGCCAGTGCCTTATCCATTAGGCCACTGGGGCATGTGGTAGCAGCACTGGCTGGTTTTGGTGGCTGCAAACTAGGTTCAGAGAGCCCTCATTATGACTCTAGTTTGTTGCCCGACATACGAGATCGACTGATCGCTCTGGGCTAAAACAGTCAATTAGAAAAAAAAACAACCAAGCAAACACTACTTTTGGAATGTCTTTTGAAAAGAGCCCCAAAAATTGGACGTTCCTCTGGAAAATCACCTCTTTGGCACCTGCTTGATTTGCCTGGTTGACTTCTACTGGGAGTGCTACTGAGCATGTGCAAGACGTTTGCATACTAAGACTTCCTGGTTTTCAATAGACGCTTCAAGGTGAGCACGTCAAGGAGGCGCAGGTCTCATTTTCAAAGTCCAATAACCAAAGAACGCATGCAGCAAATACGTTTGGAGTCCAGGCAAAACGGACCCTAACGTGCACTAAAATATCAATCTGCAATTTGGGGGACTGGACTGAAGGACTCTTGTTTTCTCCCAGACTGAGCTTCCAATTGTGCTTCCTGTCACGGTGTCATAACTTGCACTCTGACAACAGTGCAAACACCACTCTTGTGATGCTCTTTTCAACTTCCTGTCCCAAGCCTGGAACCAGATGTGCAGCCTTCTCAAATTGTTATAAAAGCTTGCGGGGCCATTCGGACCAACTTCTCTGCTCCTCTTTATGTAAACATTTCTCCTCATCTTTGTTGTGCTTTATTAAAAACCTTCCCTGACCGGGAATCGAACCCGGGCCGCAGCGGTGAGAGCGCCGAATCCTAGCCACTAGACCACCAGGGAATCGCTGGCGAGTGCTCTGAAGCCATGAGCTCTCCCAGCAGTTCTTAACCGCGATCAGTCCTTCATTGAGCCGTGTTCACGTCTACTACTGATAAGGTGGGAGACAATATATCCTTGCACATTATCCCTTAAAAATCTTTCAAATAACTTCCACACCACAGATGTTGAGGCTCACTAAGTCTTTCATCCAGTGGCGGGGATTTTGGTCTCGTTTTAAAGATTAGCACCATTTATGCTTTTTGCCAAACTTTTGGCACCATGCCAAATGAGAGAGACTCCTTGAAGATTGTAAAATTCCTTGTTCCAATATTAATCTCTCAGGATTAAAACTTGAAATCAGATGCGCAGACTTTTCAACTTGTTAGAAAAGCTCGCGGGACCATTCGGACCAACTTCTCTGCTCCTCTCCATGTAAACATTTCTCCTCATCTTTGCTGTACTTTATTAAAAACGTTCCCTGACCGGGAATCGAACCCGGGCCGCGGCGGTGAGAGCGCCGAATCCTAGCCACTAGACCACCAGGGAATCGCTGTCGGTTGGTTTAGGAACCATGAACTCTCCCAGCAGTTCTTAACCGCGGTCAGTGCTTCATTAAGCCGTGTTAACGTCTACTAATGAAAATATTGGAGAAAATATATTCCTGCACATTATCCCTTAAAAAAATCTTTCAAATAAAACTTGAAAGCTTAAAGGGAAGTGCTCCAGGTGAGGCTTGAACTCACAACCTCGGCATTGCTCAACAAATACTGCCTTATAAGTACCGCGCGCTAACCGATTGCGCCACTGGAGCTTCGTGCTGGTGTCAGCTTACACTCGGTTTTCTTGTTTTCTCACTTGCAACCTTAACGCTCCTCTGTGGCACAGCGAAAATTGATGAAAAGGCTTCTTGCACATTAAGAAAGGTAGCTTGACCAAAGTTCGCTTGAAGCCTTTTCAGTCCACAAGCCAATTGTCTGTTTTTTCTTTCAAAATAGGCGTGTGGAAAGCTTTGTGATTCCCATGCAAGCTTGTAGAGCCATGCTTAAAGGGGTGGTTTTGGGACATGGATTTCGAGTGGAATTGATTCCTGGCGTAAAAAAAAACCTTGCCTACCGGTAGATGTCTTGCCAAATGGCGTTACACTGGGCCGAAACGGTCACTTGCTCGATTGAGAGCACCCCAGATGGGACTTGAACCCACAATCCCTGGCTTAGGAGGCCAGTGCCTTATCCATTAGGCCACTGGGGCATGTGGTAGCAGCACTGGCTGGTTTTGGTGGCTGCAAACTAGGTTCAGAGAGCCCTCATTATGACTCTAGTTTGTTGCCCGACATACGAGATCGACTGATCGCTCTGGGCTAAAACAGTCAATTAGAAAAAAAAACAACCAAGCAAACACTACTTTTGGAATGTCTTTTGAAAAGAGCCCCAAAAATTGGACGTTCCTCTGGAAAATCACCTCTTTGGCACCTGCTTGATTTGCCTGGTTGACTTCTACTGGGAGTGCTACTGAGCATGTGCAAGACGTTTGCATACTAAGACTTCCTGGTTTTCAATAGACGCTTCAAGGTGAGCACGTCAAGGAGGCGCAGGTCTCATTTTCAAAGTCCAATAACCAAAGAACGCATGCAGCAAATACGTTTGGAGTCCAGGCAAAACGGACCCTAACGTGCACTAAAATATCAATCTGCAATTTGGGGGACTGGACTGAAGGACTCTTGTTTTCTCCCAGACTGAGCTTCCAATTGTGCTTCCTGTCACGGTGTCATAACTTGCACTCTGACAACAGTGCAAACACCACTCTTGTGATGCTCTTTTCAACTTCCTGTCCCAAGCCTGGAACCAGATGTGCAGCCTTCTCAAATTGTTATAAAAGCTTGCGGGGCCATTCGGACCAACTTCTCTGCTCCTCTTTATGTAAACATTTCTCCTCATCTTTGTTGTGCTTTATTAAAAACCTTCCCTGACCGGGAATCGAACCCAGGCCGCGGCGGTGAGAGCGCCGAATCCTAGCCACTAGACCACCAGGGAATCGCTGGCGAGTGCTCTGAAGCCATGAGCTCTCCCAGCAGTTCTTAACCGCGATCAGTCCTTCATTGAGCCGTGTTCACGTCTACTACTGATAAGGTGGGAGACAATATATCCTTGCACATTATCCCTTAAAAATCTTTCAAATAACTTCCACACCACAGATGTTGAGGCTCACTAAGTCTTTCATCCAGTGGCGGGGATTTTGGTCTCGTTTTAAAGATTAGCACCATTTATGCTTTTTGCCAAACTTTTGGCACCATGCCAAATGAGAGAGACTCCTTGAAGATTGTAAAATTCCTTGTTCCAATATTAATCTCTCAGGATTAAAACTTGAAATCAGATGCGCAGACTTTTCAACTTGTTAGAAAAGCTCGCGGGACCATTCGGACCAACTTCTCTGCTCCTCTCCATGTAAACATTTCTCCTCATCTTTGCTGTACTTTATTAAAAACGTTCCCTGACCGGGAATCGAACCCGGGCCGCGGCGGTGAGAGCGCCGAATCCTAGCCACTAGACCACCAGGGAATCGCTGTCGGTTGGTTTAGGAACCATGAACTCTCCCAGCAGTTCTTAACCGCGGTCAGTGCTTCATTAAGCCATGTTAACGTCTACTAATGAAAATATTGGAGAAAATATATTCCTGCACATTATCCCTTAAAAAAATCTTTCAAATAAAACTTGAAAGCTTAAAGGGAAGTGCTCCAGGTGAGGCTTGAACTCACAACCTCGGCATCGCTCAACAAATACTGCCTTATAAGTACCGCGCGCTAACCGATTGCGCCACTGGAGCTTCGTGCTGGTGTCAGCTTACACTCGGTTTTCTTGTTTTCTCACTTGCAACCTTAACGCTCCTCTGTGGCACAGCGAAAATTGATGAAAAGGCTTCTTGCACATTAAGAAAGGTAGCTTGACCAAAGTTCGCTTGAAGCCTTTTCAGTCCACAAGCCAATTGTCTGTTTTTTCTTTCAAAATAGGCGTGTGGAAAGCTTTGTGATTCCCATGCAAGCTTGTAGAGCCATGCTTAAAGGGGTGGTTTTGGGACATGGATTTCGAGTGGAATTGATTCCTGGCGTAAAAAAAAACCTTGCCTACCGGCAGATGTCTTGCCAATGGCGTTACACTGGGCCGAAACGGTCACTTGCTCGATTGAGAGCACCCCAGATGGGACTCAAACCCACAATCCCTGGCTTAGGAGGCCAGTGCCTTATCCATTAGGCCACTGGGGCATGTGGTAGCAGCACTGGCTGGTTTTGGTGGCTGCAAACTAGGTTCAGAGAGCCCTCATTATGACTCTAGTTTGTTGCCCGACATACGAGATCGACTGATCGCTCTGGGCTAAAACAGTCAATTAGAAAAAAAAACAACCAAGCAAACACTACTTTTGGAATGTCTTTTGAAAAGAGCCCCAAAAATTGGACGTTCCTCTGGAAAATCACCTCTTTGGCACCTGCTTGATTTGCCTGGTTGACTTCTACTGGGAGTGCTACTGAGCATGTGCAAGACGTTTGCATACTAAGACTTCCTGGTTTTCAATAGACGCTTCAAGGTGAGCACGTCAAGGAGGCGCAGGTCTCATTTTCAAAGTCCAATAACCAAAGAACGCATGCAGCAAATACGTTTGGAGTCCAGGCAAAACGGACCCTAACGTGCACTAAAATATCAATCTGCAATTTGGGGGACTGGACTGAAGCACTCTTGTTTTCTCCCAGACTGAGCTTCCAATTGTGCTTCCTGTCACGGTGTCATAACTTGCACTCTGACAACAGTGCAAACACCACTCTTGTGATGCTCTTTTCAACTTCCTGTCCCAAGCCTGGAACCAGATGTGCAGCCTTCTCAAATTGTTATAAAAGCTTGCGGGGCCATTCGGACCAACTTCTCTGCTCCTCTTTATGTAAACATTTCTCCTCATCTTTGTTGTGCTTTATTAAAAACCTTCCCTGACCGGGAATCGAACCCGGGCCGCGGCGGTGAGAGCGCCGAATCCTAGCCACTAGACCACCAGGGAATCGCTGGCGAGTGCTCTGAAGCCATGAGCTCTCCCAGCAGTTCTTAACCGCGATCAGTCCTTCATTGAGCCGTGTTCACGTCTACTACTGATAAGGTGGGAGACAATATATCCTTGCACATTATCCCTTAAAAATCTTTCAAATAACTTCCACACCACAGATGTTGAGGCTCACTAAGTCTTTCATCCAGTGGCGGGGATTTTGGTCTCGTTTTAAAGATTAGCACCATTTATGCTTTTTGCCAAACTTTTGGCACCATGCCAAATGAGAGAGACTCCTTGAAGATTGTAAAATTCCTTGTTCCAATATTAATCTCTCAGGATTAAAACTTGAAATCAGATGCGCAGACTTTTCAACTTGTTAGAAAAGCTCGCGGGACCATTCGGACCAACTTCTCTGCTCCTCTCCATGTAAACATTTCTCCTCATCTTTGCTGTACTTTATTAAAAACGTTCCCTGACCGGGAATCGAACCCGGGCCGCGGCGGTGAGAGCGCCGAATCCTAGCCACTAGACCACCAGGGAATCGCTGTCGGTTGGTTTAGGAACCATGAACTCTCCCAGCAGTTCTTAACCGCGGTCAGTGCTTCATTAAGCCGTGTTAACGTCTACTAATGAAAATATTGGAGAAAATATATTCCTGCACATTATCCCTTAAAAAAATCTTTCAAATAAAACTTGAAAGCTTAAAGGGCAGTGCTCCAGGTGAGGCTTGAACTCACAACCTCGGCATTGCTCAACAAATACTGCCTTATAAGCACCGCGCGCTAACCGATTGCGCCACTGGAGCTTCGTGCTGGTGTCAGCTTACACTCGGTTTTCTTGTTTTCTCACTTGCAACCTTAACGCTGTGGCACAGCGAAAATTGATGAAAAGGCTTCTTGCACATTAAGAAAGGTAGCTTGACCAAAGTTCGCTTGAAGCCTTTTCAGTCCACAAGCCAATTGTCTGTTTTTTCTTTCAAAATAGGCGTGTGGAAAGCTTTGTGATTCCCATGCAAGCTTGTAGAGCCATGCTTAAAGGGGTGGTTTTGGGACATGGATTTCGAGTGGAATTGATTCCTGGCGTAAAAAAAAACCTTGCCTACCGGTAGATGTCTTGCCAAATGGCGTTACACTGGGCCGAAACGGTCACTTGCTCGATTGAGAGCACCCCAGATGGGACTTGAACCCACAATCCCTGGCTTAGGAGGCCAGTGCCTTATCCATTAGGCCACTGGGGCATGTGGTAGCAGCACTGGCTGGTTTTGGTGGCTGCAAACTAGGTTCAGAGAGCCCTCATTATGACTCTAGTTTGTTGCCCGACATACGAGATCGACTGATCGCTCTGGGCTAAAACAGTCAATTAGAAAAAAAAACAACCAAGCAAACACTACTTTTGGAATGTCTTTTGAAAAGAGCCCCAAAAATTGGACGTTCCTCTGGAAAATCACCTCTTTGGCACCTGCTTGATTTGCCTGGTTGACTTCTACTGGGAGTGCTACTGAGCATGTGCAAGACGTTTGCATACTAAGACTTCCTGGTTTTCAATAGACGCTTCAAGGTGAGCACGTCAAGGAGGCGCAGGTCTCATTTTCAAAGTCCAATAACCAAAGAACGCATGCAGCAAATACGTTTGGAGTCCAGGCAAAACGGACCCTAACGTGCACTAAAATATCAATCTGCAATTTGGGGGACTGGACTGAAGGACTCTTGTTTTCTCCCAGACTGAGCTTCCAATTGTGCTTCCTGTCACGGTGTCATAACTTGCACTCTGACAACAGTGCAAACACCACTCTTGTGATGCTCTTTTCAACTTCCTGTCCCAAGCCTGGAACCAGATGTGCAGCCTTCTCAAATTGTTATAAAAGCTTGCGTGGCCATTCGGACCAACTTCTCTGCTCCTCTTTATGTAAACATTTCTCCTCATCTTTGTTGTGCTTTATTAAAAACCTTCCCTGACCGGGAATCGAACCCGGGCCACGGCGGTGAGAGCGCCGAATCCTAGCCACTAGACCACCAGGGAATCGCTGGCGAGTGCTCTGAAGCCATGAGCTCTCCCAGCAGTTCTTAACCGCGATCAGTCCTTCATTGAGCCGTGTTCACGTCTACTACTGATAAGGTGGGAGACAATATATCCTTGCACATTATCCCTTAAAAATCTTTCAAATAACTTCCACACCACAGATGTTGAGGCTCACTAAGTCTTTCATCCAGTGGCGGGGATTTTGGTCTCGTTTTAAAGATTAGCACCATTTATGCTTTTTGCCAAACTTTTGGCACCATGCCAAATGAGAGAGACTCCTTGAAGATTGTAAAATTCCTTGTTCCAATATTAATCTCTCAGGATTAAAACTTGAAATCAGATGCGCAGACTTTTCAACTTGTTAGAAAAGCTCGCGGGACCATTCGGACCAACTTCTCTGCTCCTCTCCATGTAAACATTTCTCCTCATCTTTGCTGTACTTTATTAAAAACGTTCCCTGACCGGGAATCGAACCCGGGCCGCGGCGGTGAGAGCGCCGAATCCTAGCCACTAGACCACCAGGGAATCGCTGTCGGTTGGTTTAGGAACCATGAACTCTCCCAGCAGTTCTTAACCGCGGTCAGTGCTTCATTAAGCCATGTTAACGTCTACTAATGAAAATATTGGAGAAAATATATTCCTGCACATTATCCCTTAAAAAAATCTTTCAAATAAAACTTGAAAGCTTAAAGGGAAGTGCTCCAGGTGAGGCTTGAACTCACAACCTCGGCATCGCTCAACAAATACTGCCTTATAAGTACCGCGCGCTAACCGATTGCGCCACTGGAGCTTCGTGCTGGTGTCAGCTTACACTCGGTTTTCTTGTTTTCTCACTTGCAACCTTAACGCTCCTCTGTGGCACAGCGAAAATTGATGAAAAGGCTTCTTGCACATTAAGAAAGGTAGCTTGACCAAAGTTCGCTTGAAGCCTTTTCAGTCCACAAGCCAATTGTCTGTTTTTTCTTTCAAAATAGGCGTGTGGAAAGCTTTGTGATTCCCATGCAAGCTTGTAGAGCCATGCTTAAAGGGGTGGTTTTGGGACATGGATTTCGAGTGGAATTGATTCCTGGCGTAAAAAAAAACCTTGCCTACCGGCAGATGTCTTGCCAATGGCGTTACACTGGGCCGAAACGGTCACTTGCTCGATTGAGAGCACCCCAGATGGGACTCAAACCCACAATCCCTGGCTTAGGAGGCCAGTGCCTTATCCATTAGGCCACTGGGGCATGTGGTAGCAGCACTGGCTGGTTTTGGTGGCTGCAAACTAGGTTCAGAGAGCCCTCATTATGACTCTAGTTTGTTGCCCGACATACGAGATCGACTGATCGCTCTGGGCTAAAACAGTCAATTAGAAAAAAAAACAACCAAGCAAACACTACTTTTGGAATGTCTTTTGAAAAGAGCCCCAAAAATTGGACGTTCCTCTGGAAAATCACCTCTTTGGCACCTGCTTGATTTGCCTGGTTGACTTCTACAGGGAGTGCTACTGAGCATGTGCAAGACGTTTGCATACTAAGACTTCCTGGTTTTCAATAGACGCTTCAAGGTGAGCACGTCAAGGAGGCGCAGGTCTCATTTTCAAAGTCCAATAACCAAAGAACGCATGCAGCAAATACGTTTGGAGTCCAGGCAAAACGGACCCTAACGTGCACTAAAATATCAATCTGCAATTTGGGGGACTGGACTGAAGGACTCTTGTTTTCTCCCAGACTGAGCTTCCAATTGTGCTTCCTGTCACGGTGTCATAACTTGCACTCTGACAACAGTGCAAACACCACTCTTGTGATGCTCTTTTCAACTTCCTGTCCCAAGCCTGGAACCAGATGTGCAGCCTTCTCAAATTGTTATAAAAGCTTGCGGGGCCATTCGGACCAACTTCTCTGCTCCTCTTTATGTAAACATTTCTCCTCATCTTTGTTGTGCTTTATTAAAAACCTTCCCCGACCGGGAATCGAACCCGGGCCGCGGCGGTGAGAGCGCCGAATCCTAGCCACTAGACCACCAGGGAATCGCTGGCGGGTGCTCTGAAGCCATGAGCTCTCCCAGCAGTTCTTAACCGCGATCAGTCCTTCATTGAGCCGTGTTCACGTCTACTACTGATAAGGTGGGAGACAATATATCCTTGCACATTATCCCTTAAAAATCTTTCAAATAACTTCCACACCACAGATGTTGAGGCTCACTAAGTCTTTCATCCAGTGGCGGGGATTTTGGTCTCGTTTTAAAGATTAGCACCATTTATGCTTTTTGCCAAACTTTTGGCACCATGCCAAATGAGAGAGACTCCTTGAAGATTGTAAAATTCCTTGTTCCAATATTAATCTCTCAGGATTAAAACTTGAAATCAGATGCGCAGACTTTTCAACTTGTTAGAAAAGCTCGCGGGACCATTCGGACCAACTTCTCTGCTCCTCTCCATGTAAACATTTCTCCTCATCTTTGCTGTACTTTATTAAAAACGTTCCCTGACCGGGAATCGAACCCGGGCCGCGGCGGTGAGAGCGCCGAATCCTAGCCACTAGACCACCAGGGAATCGCTGTTGGTTGCTTTAGGAACCATGAACTCTCCCAGCAGTTCTTAACCGCGGTCAGTGCTTCATTAAGCCGTGTTAACGTCTACTAATGAAAATATTGGAGAAAATATATTCCTGCACATTATCCCTTAAAAAAATCTTTCAAATAAAACTTGAAAGATTAAAGGGAAGTGCTCCAGGTGAGGCTTGAACTCACAACCTCGGCATTGCTCAACAAATACTGCCTTATAAGTACCGTGCGCTAACCGATTGCGCCACTGGAGCTTTGTGCTGGTGTCAGCTTACACTCGGTTTTCTTGTTTTCTCACTTGCAACCTTAACGCTCCTCTGTGGGACAGCGAAAATTGATGAAAAGGCTTCTTGCACATTAAGAAAGGTAGCTTGACCAAAGTTCGCTTGAAGCCTTTTCAGTCCACAAGCCAATTGTCTGTTTTTTCGTTCAAAATAGGCGTGTGGAAAGCTTTGTGATTCCCATGCAAGCTTGTAGAGCCATGCTTAAAGGGGTGGTTTTGGGACATGGATTTCGAGTGGAATTGATTCCTGGTGTAAAAAAAAACCTTGCCTACCGGCAGATGTCTTGCCAATGGTGTTATACTGGGCCGAAACGGTCACTTGCTCTATTGAGAGCACCCCAGATGGGACTCGAACCCACAATCCCTGGCTTAGGAGGCCAGTGCCTTATCCATTAGGCCACTGGGGCATGTGGTAGCAGCACTGGCTGGTTTTGGTGGCTGCAAACTAGGTTCAGAGAGCCCTCATTATGACTCTAGTTTGTTGCCCGACATACGAGATCGACTGATCGCTCTGGGCTAAAACAGTCAATTAGAAAAAAAAACAACCAAGCAAACACTACTTTTGGAATGTCTTTTGAAAAGAGCCCCAAAAATTGGACGTTCCTCTGGAAAATCACCTCTTTGGCACCTGCTTGATTTGCCTGGTTGACTTCTACTGGGAGTGCTACTGAGCATGTGCAAGACGTTTGCATACTAAGACTTCCTGGTTTTCAATAGACGCTTCAAGGTGAGCACGTCAAGGAGGCGCAGGTCTCATTTTCAAAGTCCAATAACCAAAGAACGCATGCAGCAAATACGTTTGGAGTCCAGGCAAAACGGACCCTAACGTGCACTAAAATATCAATCTGCAATTTGGGGGACTGGACTGAAGGACTCTTGTTTTCTCCCAGACTGAGCTTCCAATTGTGCTTCCTGTCACGGTGTCATAACTTGCACTCTGACAACAGTGCAAACACCACTCTTGTGATGCTCTTTTCAACTTCCTGTCCCAAGCCTGGAACCAGATGTGCAGCCTTCTCAAATTGTTATAAAAGCTTGCGGGGCCATTCGGACCAACTTCTCTGCTCCTCTTTATGTAAACATTTCTCCTCATCTTTGTTGTGCTTTATTAAAAACCTTCCCCGACCGGGAATCGAACCCGGGCCGCGGCGGTGAGAGCGCCGAATCCTAGCCACTAGACCACCAGGGAATCGCTGGCGCGTGCTCTGAAGCCATGAGCTCTCCCAGCAGTTCTTAACCGCGATCAGTCCTTCATTGAGCCGTGTTCACGTCTACTACTGATAAGGTGGGAGACAATATATCCTTGCACATTATCCCTTAAAAATCTTTCAAATAACTTCCACACCACAGATGTTGAGGCTCACTAAGTCTTTCATCCAGTGGCGGGGATTTTGGTCTCGTTTTAAAGATTAGCACCATTTATGCTTTTTGCCAAACTTTTGGCACCATGCCAAATGAGAGAGACTCCTTGAAGATTGTAAAATTCCTTGTTCCAATATTAATCTCTCAGGATTAAAACTTGAAATCAGATGCGCAGACTTTTCAACTTGTTAGAAAAGCTCGCGGGACCATTCGGACCAACTTCTCTGCTCCTCTCCATGTAAACATTTCTCCTCATCTTTGCTGTACTTTATTAAAAACGTTCCCTGACCGGGAATCGAACCCGGGCCGCGGCGGTGAGAGCGCCGAATCCTAGCCACTAGACCACCAGGGAATCGCTGTTGGTTGGTTTGGAACCATGAACTCTCCCAGCAGTTCTTAACCGCGGTCAGTGCTTCATTAAGCCGTGTTAACGTCTACTAATGAAAATATTGGAGAAAATATATTCCTGCACATTATCCCTTAAAAAAATCTTTCAAATAAAACTTGAAAGCTTAAAGGGAAGTGTTCCAGGTGAGGCTTGAACTCACAACCTCGGCATTGCTCAACAAATACTGCCTTATAAGTACCGCGCGCTAACCGATTGCGCCACTGGAGCTTCGTGCTGGTGTCAGCTTACACTCGGTTTTCTTGTTTTCTCACTTGCAACCTTAACGCTCCTCTGTGGGACAGCGAAAATTGATGAAAAGGCTTCTTGCACATTAAGAAAGGTAGCTTGACCAAAGTTCGCTTGAAGCCTTTTCAGTCCACAAGCCAATTGTCTGTTTTTTCTTTCAAAATAGGCGTGTGGAAAGCTTTGTGATTCCCATGCAAGCTTGTAGAGCCATGCTTAAAGGGGTGGTTTTGGGACATGGATTTCGAGTGGAATTGATTCCTGGCGTAAAAAAAAACCTTGCCTACCGGCAGATGTCTTGCCAATGGCGTTACACTGGGCCGAAACAGTCACTTGCTCGATTGAGAGCACCCCAGATGGGACTCGAACCCACAATCCCTGGCTTAGGAGGCCAGTGCCTTATCCATTAGGCCACTGGGGCATGTGGTAGCAGCAGTGGCTGGTTTTGGTGGCTGCAAACTAGGTTCAGAGAGCCCTCATTATGACTCTAGTTTGTTGCCCGACATACGAGATCGACTGATCGCTCTGGGCTAAAACAGTCAATTAGAAAAAAAAACAACCAAGCAAACACTACTTTTGGAATGTCTTTTGAAAAGAGCCCCAAAAATTGGACGTTCCTCTGGAAAATCACCTCTTTGGCACCTGCTTGATTTGCCTGGTTGACTTCTACTGGGAGTGCTACTGAGCATGTGCAAGACGTTTGCATACTAAGACTTCCTGGTTTTCAATAGACGCTTCAAGGTGAGCACGTCAAGGAGGCGCAGGTCTCATTTTCAAAGTCCAATAACCAAAGAACGCATGCAGCAAATACGTTTGGAGTCCAGGCAAAACGGACCCTAACGTGCACTAAAATATCAATCTGCAATTTGGGGAAACTGGACTGAAGGACTCTTGTTTTCTCCCAGACTGAGCTTCCAATTGTGCTTCCTGTCACGGTGTCATAACTTGCACTCTGACAACAGTGCAAACACCACTCTTGTGATGCTCTTTTCAACTTCCTGTCCCAAGCCTGGAACCAGATGTGCAGCCTTCTCAAATTGTTATAAAAGCTTGCGGGGCCATTCGGACCAACTTCTCTGCTCCTCTTTATGTAAACATTTCTCCTCATCTTTGTTGTGCTTTATTAAAAACCTTCCCTGACCGGGAATCGAACCCGGGCCGCGGCGGTGAGAGCGCCGAATCCTAGCCACTAGACCACCAGGGAATCGCTGGCGAGTGCTCTGAAGCCATGAGCTCTCCCAGCAGTTCTTAACCGCGATCAGTCCTTCATTAAGCCGTGTTCACGTCTACTACTGATAAGGTGGGAGACAATATATCCTTGCACATTATCCCTTAAAAATCTTTCAAATAACTTCCACACCACAGATGTTGAGGCTCACTAAGTCTTTCATCCAGTGGCGGGGATTTTGGTCTCATTTTAAAGATTAGCACCATTTATGCTTTTTGCCAAATGAGAGAGACTCCTTGAAGATTGTAAAATTCCTTGTTCCAATATTAATCTCTCAGGATTAAAACTTGAAATCAGATGCGCAGACTTTTCAACTTGTTAGAAAAGCTCGCGGGACCATTCGGACCAACTTCTCTGCTCCTCTCCATGTAAACATTTCTCCTCATCTTTACTGTACTTTATTAAAAGCGTTCCCTGACCGGGAATCAAACCCGGGCCGCGGCGGTGAGAGCGCCGAATCCTAGCCACTAGACCACCAGGGAATCACTGTTGGTTGGTTTGGAACCATGAACTCTCCCAGCAGTTCTTAACCGCGGTCAGTGCTTCATTAAGCCGTGTTAACGTCTACTAATGAAAATATTGGAGAAAATATATTCCTGCACATTATCCCTTAAAAAAATCTAACAAATAAAACTTGAAAGCTTAAAGGGAAGTGTTCCAGGTGAGGCTTGAACTCACAACCTCGGCATTGCTCAACAAATACTGCCTTATAAGTACCGCGCGCTAACCGATTGGGCCACTGGAGCTTTGTGCTGGTGTCAGCTTACACTCGGTTTTCTTGTTTTCTCACTTGCAACCTTAACGCTCCTCTGTGGGACAGCGAAAATTGATGAAAAGGCTTCTTGCACATTAAGAAAGGTAGCTTGACCAAAGTTCGCTTGAAGCCTTTTCAGTCCACAAGCCAATTGTCTGTTTTTTCTTTCAAAATAGGCGTGTGGAAAGCTTTGTGATTCCCATGCAAGCTTGTAGAGCCATGCTTAAAGGGGTGGTTTTGGGACATGGATTTCGAGTGGAATTGATTCCTGGCGTAAAAAAAAACCTTGCCTACCGGCAGATGTCTTGCCAATGGCGTTACACTGGGCCGAAACAGTCACTTGCTCGATTGAGAGCACCCCAGATGGGACTCGAACTCACAATCCTTGGCTTAGGAGGCCAGTGCCTTATCCATTAGGCCACTGGGGCATGTGGTAGCAGCACTGGCTGGTTTTGGTGGCTGCAAACTAGGTTCAGAGAGCCCTCATTATGACTCTAGTTTGTTGCCCGACATACGAGATCGACTGATCGCTCTGGGCTAAAACAGTCAATTAGAAAAAAAAACAACCAAGCAAACACTACTTTTGGAATGTCTTTTGAAAAGAGCCCCAAAAATTGGACGTTCCTCTGGAAAATCACCTCTTTGGCACCTGCTTGATTTGCCTGGTTGACTTCTACTGGGAGTGCTACTGAGCATGTGCAAGACGTTTGCATACTAAGACTTCCTGGTTTTCAATAGACGCTTCAAGGTGAGCACGTCAAGGAGGCGCAGGTCTCATTTTCAAAGTCCAATAACCAAAGAACGCATGCAGCTAATACGTTTGGAGTCCAGGCAAAACGGACCCATATCGTGCACTAAAATATCAATCTGCAATTTGGGGGACTGGACTGAAGGACTCTTGTTTTCTCCCAGACTGAGCTTCCAATTGTGCTTCCTGTCACGGTGTCATAACTTGCACTCTGACAACAGTGCAAACACCACTCTTGTGATGCTCTTTTCAACTTCCTGTCCCAAGCCTGGAACCAGATGTGCAGCCTTCTCAAATTGTTATAAAAGCTTGCGGGGCCATTCGGACCAACTTCTCTGCTCCTCTTTATGTAAACATTTCTCCTCATCTTTGTTGTGCTTTATTAAAAACCTTCCCTGACCGAGAATCGAACCCGGGCCGCGGCGGTGAGAGCGCCGAATCCTAACCACTAGACCACCAGGGAATCGCTGGCGAGTGCTCTGAAGCCATGAGCTCTCCCAGCAGTTCTTAACCGCGATCAGTCCTTCATTGAGCCGTGTTCACGTCTACTACTGATAAGGTGGGAGACAATATATCCTTGCACATTATCCCTTAAAAATCTTTCAAATAACTTCCACACCACAGATGTTGAGGCTCACTAAGTCTTTCATCCAGTGGCGGGGATTTTGGTCTCGTTTTAAAGATTAGCACCATTTATGCTTTTTGCCAAACTTTTGGCACCATGCCAAATGAGAGAGACTCCTTGAAGATTGTAAAATTCCTTGTTCCAATATTAATCTCTCAGGATTAAAACTTGAAATCAGATGCGCAGACTTTTCAACTTGTTAGAAAAGCTCGCGGGACCATTCGGACCAACTTCTCTGCTCCTCTCCATGTAAACATTTCTCCTCATCTTTGCTGTACTTTATTGAAAACGTTCCCTGACCGGGAATCGAACCCGGGCCGCGGAGGTGAGAGCGCCGAATCCTAGCCACTAGACCACCAGGGAATCGCTGTTGGTTGGTTTGGAACCATGAACTCTCCCAGCAGTTCTTAACCGCGGTCAGTGCTTCATTAAGCCGTGTTAACGTCTACTAATGAAAATATTGGAGAAAATATATTCCTGCACATTATCCCTTAAAAAAATCTTTCAAATAAAACTTGAAAGCTTAAAGGGAAGTGCTCCAGGTGAGGCTTGAACTCACAACCTCGGCATTGCTCAACAAATACTGCCTTATAAGTACTGCGCGCTAACCGATTGCACCACTGGAGCTTCGTGCTGGTGTCAGCTTACACTCGGTTTTCTTGTTTTCTCACTTACAACCTTAACGCTCCTCTGTGGGACAGCGAAAATTGATGAAAAGGCTTCTTGCACATTAAGAAAGGTAGCTTGACCAAAGTTCGCTTGAAGCCTTTTCAGTCCACAAGCCAATTGTCTGTTTTTTCTTTCAAAATAGGCGTGTGGAAAGCTTTGTGATTCCCATGCAAGCTTGTAGAGCCATGCTTAAAGGGGTGGTTTTGGGACATGGATTTCGAGTGGATTCCTGGCGTAAAAAAAAACCTTGCCTACCGGCAGATGTCTTGCCAATGGCGTTACACTGGGCCGAAACGGTCACTTGCTCGATTGAGAGCACCCCAGATGGGACTCGAACCCACAATCCCTGGCTTAGGAGGCCAGTGCCTTATCCATTAGGCCACTGGGGCATGTGGTAGCAGCACTGTCTGGTTTTGGTGGCTGCAAACTAGGTTCAGAGAGCCCTCATTATGACTCTAGTTTGTTGCCCGACATACGAGATCGACTGATCGCTCTGGGCTAAAACAGTCAATTAGAAAAAAAAACAACCAAGCAAACACTACTTTTGGAATGTCTTTTGAAAAGAGCCCCAAAAATTGGACGTTCCTCTGGAAAATCACCTCTTTGGCACCTGCTTGATTTGCCTGGTTGACTTCTACTGGGAGTGCTACTGAGCATGTGCAAGACGTTTGCATACTAAGACTTCCTGGTTTTCAATAGACGCTTCAAGGTGAGCACGTCAAGGAGGCGCAGGTCTCATTTTCAAAGTCCAATAACCAAAGAACGCATGCAGCAAATACGTTTGGAGTCCAGGCAAAACGGACCCTAACGTGCACTAAAATATCAATCTGCAATTTGGGGGACTGGACTGAAGGACTCTTGTTTTCTCCCAGACTGAGCTTCCAATTGTGCTTCCTGTCACGGTGTCATAACTTGCACTCTGACAACAGTGCAAACACCACTCTTGTGATGCTCTTTTCAACTTCCTGTCCCAAGCCTGGAACCAGATGTGCAGCCTTCTCAAATTGTTATAAAAGCTTGCGGGGCCATTCGGACCAACTTCTCTGCTCCTCTTTATGTAAACATTTCTCCTCATCTTTGTTGTGCTTTATTAAAAACCTTCCCTGACCGGGAATCGAACCCGGGCCGCGGCGGTGAGAGCGCCGAATCCTAGCCACTAGACCACCAGGGAATCGCTGGCAAGTGCTCTGAAGCCATGAGCTCTCCCAGCAGTTCTTAACCGCGATCAGTCCTTCATTGAGCCGTGTTCACGTCTACTACTGATAAGGTGGGAGACAATATATCCTTGCACATTATCCCTTAAAAATCTTTCAAATAACTTCCACACCACAGATGTTGAGGCTCACTAAGTCTTTCATCCAGTGGCGGGGATTTTGGTCTCGTTTTAAAGATTAGCACCATTTATGCTTTTTGCCAAACTTTTGGCACCATGCCAAATGAGAGAGACTCCTTGAAGATTGTAAAATTCCTTGTTCCAATATTAATCTCTCAGGATTAAAACTTGAAATCAGATGCGCAGACTTTTCAACTTGTTAGAAAAGCTCGCGGGACCATTCGGACCAACTTCTCTGCTCCTCTCCATGTAAACATTTCTCCTCATCTTTGCTGTACTTTATTAAAAACGTTCTCTGACCGGGAATCGAACCCGGGCCGCGGCGGTGAGAGCGCCGAATCCTAGCCACTAGACCACCAGGGAATCGCTGTTGGTTGGTTTGGAACCATGAACTCTCCCAGCAGTTCTTAACCGCGGTCAGTGCTTCATTAAGCCGTGTTAACGTCTACTAATGAAAATATTGGAGAAAATATATTCCTGCACATTATCCCTTAAAAAAATCTTTCAAATAAAACTTGAAAGCTTAAAGGGAAGTGTTCCAGGTGAGGCATGAACTCACAACCTCGGCATTGCTCAACAAATACTGCCTTATAAGTACCGCGCGCTAACCGATTGCGCCACTGGAGCTTCGCGCTGGTGTCAGCTTACACTCGGTTTTCTTGTTTTCTCACTTGCAACCTTAACGCTCCTCTGTGGGACAGCGAAAATTGATGAAAAGGCTTCTTGCACATTAAGAAAGGTAGCTTGACCAAAGTTCGCTTGAAGCCTTTTCAGTCCACAAGCCAATTGTCTGTTTTTTCTTTCAAAATAGGCGTGTGGAAAGCTTTGTGATTCCCATGCAAGCTTGTAGAGCCATGCTTAAAGGGGTGGTTTTGGGACATGGATTTCGAGTGGAATTGATTCCTGGCGTAAAAAAAAACCTTGCCTACCGGCAGATGTCTTGCCAATGGCGTTACACTGGGCCGAAACGGTCACTTGCTTGATTGAGAGCACCCCAGAAGGGACTCGAACCCACAATCCCTGGCTTAGGAGGCCAGTGCCTTATCCATTAGGCCACTGGGGCATGTGGTAGCAGCACTGGCTGGTTTTGGTGGCTGCAAACTAGGTTCAGAGAGCCCTCATTATGACTCTAGTTTGTTGCCCGACATACGAGATCGACTGATCGCTCTGGGCTAAAACAGTCAATTAGAAAAAAAAACAACCAAGCAAACACTACTTTTGGAATGTCTTTTGAAAAGAGCCCCAAAAATTGGACGTTCCTCTGGAAAATCACCTCTTTGGCACCTGCTTGATTTGCCTGGTTGACTTCTACTGGGAGTGCTACTGAGCATGTGCAAGACGTTTGCATACTAAGACTTCCTGGTTTTCAATAGACGCTTCAAGGTGAGCACGTCAAGGAGGCGCAGGTCTCATTTTCAAAGTCCAATAACCAAAGAACGCATGCAGCAAATACGTTTGGAGTCCAGGCAAAACGGACCCTAACGTGCACTAAAATATCAATCTGCAATTTGGGGGACTGGACTGAAGGACTCTTGTTTTCTCCCAGACTGAGCTTCCAATTGTGCTTCCTGTCACGGTGTCATAACTTGCACTCTGACAACAGTGCAAACACCACTCTTGTGATGCTCTTTTCAACTTCCTGTCCCAAGCCTGGAACCAGATGTGCAGCCTTCTCAAATTGTTATAAAAGCTTGCGGGGCCATTCGGACCAACTTCTCTGCTCCTCTTTATGTAAACATTTCTCCTCATCTTTGTTGTGCTTTATTAAAAACCTTCCCTGACCGGGAATCGAACCCGGGCCGCGGCGGTGAGAGCGGCGAATCCTAGCCACTAGACCACCAGGGAATCGCTGGCGAGTGCTCTGAAGCCATGAGCTCTCCCAGCAGTTCTTAACCGCGATCAGTCCTTCATTGAGCCGTGTTCACGTCTACTACTGATAAGGTGGGAGACAATATATCCTTGCACATTATCCCTTAAAAATCTTTCAAATAACTTCCACACCACAGATGTTGAGGCTCACTAAGTCTTTCATCCAGTGGCGGGGATTTTGGTCTCGTTTTAAAGATTAGCACCATTTATGCTTTTTGCCAAACTTTTGGCACCATGCCAAATGAGAGAGACTCCTTGAAGATTGTAAAATTCCTTGTTCCAATATTAATCTCTCAGGATTAAAACTTGAAATCAGATGCGCAGACTTTTCAACTTGTTAGAAAAGCTCGCGGGACCATTCGGACCAACTTCTCTGCTCCTCTCCATGTAAACATTTCTCCTCATCTTTGCTGTACTTTATTAAAAACGTTCCCTGACCGGGAATCGAACCCGGGCCGCGGCGGTGAGAGCGCCGAATCCTAGCCACTAGACCACCAGGGAATCGCTGTTGGTTGGTTTGGAACCATGAACTCTCCCAGCAGTTCTTAACCGCGGTCAGTGCTTCATTAAGCCGTGTTAACGTCTACTAATGAAAATATTGGAGAAAATATATTCCTGCACATTATCCCTTAAAAAAATCTTTCAAATAAAACTTGAAAGCTTAAAGGGAAGTGCTCCAGGGGAGGCTTGAACTCACAACCTCGGCATTGCTCAACAAATACCGCCTTATAAGTACCGCGCGCTAACCGATTGCGCCGCTGGAGCTTCGTGCTGGTGCCAGCTTACACTCGGTTTTCTTGTTTTCTCACTTGCAACCTTAACGCTCCTCTGTGGGACAGCGAAAATTGATGAAAAGGCTTCTTGCACATTAAGAAAGGTAGCTTGACCAAAGTTCGCTTGAAGCCTTTTCAGTCCACAAGCCAATTGTCTGTTTTTTCTTTCAAAATAGGCGTGTGGAAAGCTTTGTGATTCCCATGCAAGCTTGTAGAGCCATGCTTAAAGGGGTGGTTTTGGGACATGGATTTCGAGTGGAATTGATTCCTGGCGTAAAAAAAAACCTTGCCTACCGGCAGATGTCTTGCCAATGGCGTTACACTGGGCCGAAATGGTCACTTGCTCGATTGAGAGCACCCCAGATGGGACTTGAACCCACAATCCCTGGCTTAGGAGGCCAGTGCCTTATCCATTAGGCCACTGGGGCATGTGGTAGTAGCACTGGCTGGTTTTGGTGGCTGCAAACTAGGTTCAGAGAGCCCTCATTATGACTCTAGTTTGTTGCCCGACATACGAGATCGACTGATCGCTCTGGGCTAAAACAGTCAATTAGAAAAAAAAACAACCAAGCAAACACTACTTTTGGAATGTCTTTTGAAAAGAGCCCCAAAAATTGGACGTTCCTCTGGAAAATCACCTCTTTGGCACCTGCTTGATTTGCCTGGTTGACTTCTACTGGGAGTGCTACTGAGCATGTGCAAGACGTTTGCATACTAAGACTTCCTGGTTTTCAATAGACGCTTCAAGGTGAGCACGTCAAGGAGGCGCAGGTCTCATTTTCAAAGTCCAATAACCAAAGAACGCATGCAGCAAATACGTTTGGAGTCCAGGCAAAACGGACCCTAACGTGCACTAAAATATCAATCTGCAATTTGGGGGACTGGACTGAAGGACTCTTGTTTTCTCCCAGACTGAGCTTCCAATTGTGCTTCCTGTCACGGTGTCATAACTTGCACTCTGACAACAGTGCAAACACCACTCTTGTGATGCTCTTTTCAACTTCCTGTCCCAAGCCTGGAACCAGATGTGCAGCCTTCTCAAATTGTTATAAAAGCTTGCGGGGCCATTCGGACCAACTTCTCTGCTCCTCTTTATGTAAACATTTCTCCTCGTCTTTGTTGTGCTTTATTAAAAACCTTCCCTGACCGGGAATCGAACCCGGGCCGCGGCGGTGAGAGCGCCGAATCCTAGCCACTAGACCACCAGGGAATTGCTGGCGAGTGGACTGAAGCCATGAGCTCTCCCAGCAGTTCTTAACCGCGATCAGTCCTTCATTGAGCCGTGTTCACGTCTACTACTGATAAGGTGGGAGACAATATATCCTTGCACATTATCCCTTAAAAATCTTTCAGATAACTTCCACACCACAGATGTTGAGGCTCACTAAGTCTTTCATCCAGTGGCGGGGATTTTGGTCTCGTTTTAAAGATTAGCACCATTTATGCTTTTTGCCAAACTTTTGGCACCATGCCAAATGAGAGAGACTCCTTGAAGATTGTAAAATTCCTTGTTCCAATATTAATCTCTCAGGATTAAAACTTGAAATCAGATGCGCAGACTTTTCAACTTGTTAGAAAAGCTCGCGGGACCATTCGGACCAACTTCTCTGCTCCTCTCCATGTAAACATTTCTCCTCATCTTTGCTGTACTTTATTAAAAATGTTCCCTGACCGGGAATCGAACCCGGGCCGCGGCGGTGAGAGCGCCGAATCCTAGCCACTAGACCACCAGGGAATCGCTGTTGGTTGGTTTGGAACCATGAACTCTCCCAGCAGTTCTTAACCGCGGTCAGTGCTTCATTAAGCCGTGTTAACGTCTACTAATGAAAATATTGGAGAAAATATATTCCTGCACATTATCCCTTAAAAAAATCTTTCAAATAAAACTTGAAAGCTTAAAGGGAAGTGCTCCAGGTGAGGCTTGAACTCACAACCTCGGCATTGCTCAACAAATACTGCCTTATAAGTACCGCGCGCTAACCGATTGCGCCACTGGAGCTCCGTGCTGGTGTCAGCTTACACTCGGTTTTCTTGTTTTCTCACTTGCAACCTTAACGCTCCTCTGTGGGACAGCGAAAATTGATGAAAAGGCTTCTTGCACATTAAGAAAGGTAGCTTGACCAAAGTTCGCTTGAAGCCTTTTCAGTCCACAAGCCAATTGTCTGTTTTTTCTTTCAAAATAGGCGTGTGGAAAGCTTTGTGATTCCCATGCAAGCTTGTAGAGCCATGCTTAAAGGGGTGGTTTTGGGACATGGATTTCGAGTGGAATTGATTCCTGGCGTAAAAAAAAACCTTGCCTACCGGCAGATGTCTTGCCAATGGCGTTACACTGGGCCGAAACGGTCACTTGCTCGATTGAGAGCACCCCAGATGGGACTCGAACCCACAATCCCTGGCTTAGAAGGCCAGTGCCTTATCCATTAGGCCACTGGGGCATGTGGTAGTAGCACTGGCTGGTTTTGGTGGCTGCAAACTAGGTTCAGAGAGCCCTCATTATGACTCTAGTTTGTTGCCCGACATACGAGATCGACTGATCGCTCTGGGCTAAAACAGTCAATTAGAAAAAAAAACAACCAAGCAAACACTACTTTTGGAATGTCTTTTGAAAAGAGCCCCAAAAATTGGACGTTCCTCTGGAAAATCACCTCTTTGGCACCTGCTTGATTTGCCTGGTTGACTTCTACTGGGAGTGCTACTGAGCATGTGCAAGACGTTTGCATACTAAGACTTCCTGGTTTTCAATAGACGCTTCAAGGTGAGCACGTCAAGGAGGCGCAGGTCTCATTTTCAAAGTCCAATAACCAAAGAACGCATGCAGCAAATACGTTTGGAGTCCAGGCAAAACGGACCCTAACGTGCACTAAAATATCAATCTGCAATTTGGGGGACTGGACTGAAGGACTCTTGTTTTCTCCCAGACTGAGCTTCCAATTGTGCTTCCTGTCACGGTGTCATAACTTGCACTCTGACAACAGTGCAAACACCACTCTTGTGATGCTCTTTTCAACTTCCTGTCCCAAGCCTGGAACCAGATGTGCAGCCTTCTCAAATTGTTATAAAAGCTTGCGGGGCCATTCGGACCAACTTCTCTGCTCCTCTTTATGTAAACATTTCTCCTCATCTTTGTTGTGCTTTATTAAAAACCTTCCCTGACCGGGAATCGAACCTGGGCCGCGGCGGTGAGAGCGCCGAATCCTAGCCACTAGACCACCAGGGAACCGCTGGTGAGTGCTCTGAAGCCATGAGCTCTCCCAGCAGTTCTTAACCGCGATCAGTCCTTCATTGAGCCGTGTTCACGTCTACTACTGATAAGGTGGGAGACAATATATCCTTGCACATTATCCCTTAAAAATCTTTCAAATAACTTCCACACCACAGATGTTGAGGCTCACTAAGTCTTTCATCCAGTGGCGGGGATTTTGGTCTCGTTTTAAAGATTAGCACCATTTATGCTTTTTGCCAAACTTTTGGCACCATGCCAAATGAGAGAGACTCCTTGAAGATTGTAAAATTCCTTGTTCCAATATTAATCTCTCAGGATTAAAACTTGAAATCAGATGCGCAGACTTTTCAACTTGTTAGAAAAGCCCGCGGGACCATTCGGACCAACTTCTCTGCTCCTCTCCATGTAAACATTTCTCCTCATCTTTGCTGTACTTTATTAAAAACGTTCCCTGACCGGGAATCGAACCCGGGCCGCGGCGGCGAGAGCGCCGAATCCTAGCCACTAGACCACCAGGGAATCGCTGTTGGTTGGTTTGGAACCATGAACTCTCCCAGCAGTTCTTAACCGCGGTCAGTGCTTCATTAAGCCGTGTTAACGTCTACTAATGAAAATATTGGAGAAAATATATTCCTGCACATTATCCCTTAAAAAAATCTTTCAAATAAAACTTGAAAGCTTAAAGGGAAGCGCTCCAGGTGAGGCTTGAACTCACAACCTCGGCATTGCTCAACAAATACTGCCTTATAAGTACCGCGCGCTAACCGATTGCGCCACTGGAGCTTCGTGCTGGTGTCAGCTTACACTCGGTTTTCTTGTTTTCTCACTGGCAACCTTAACGCTCCTCTGTGGGACAGCGAAAATTGATGAAAAGGCTTCTTGCACATTAAGAAAGGTAGCTTGACCAAAGTTCGCTTGAAGCCTTTTCAGTCCACAAGCCAATTGTCTGTTTTTTCTTTCAAAATAGGCGTGTGGAAAGCTTTGTGATTCCCATGCAAGCTTGTAGAGCCATGCTTAAAGGGGTGGTTTTGGGACATGGATTTCGAGTGGAATTGATTCCTGGCGTAAAAAAAAACCTTGCCTAGCGGCAAATGTCTTGCCAATGGCGTTACACTGGGCCGAAACGGTCACTTGCTCGATTGAGAGCACCCCAGATGGGACTCGAACCCACAATCCCTGGCTTAGGAGGCCAGTGCCTTATCCATTAGGCCACTGGGGCATGTGGTAGCAGCACTGGCTGGTTTTGGTGGCTGCAAACTAGGTTCAGAGAGCCCTCATTATGACTCTAGTTTGTTGCCCGACATACGAGATCGACTGATCGCTCTGGGCTAAAACAGTCAATTAGAAAAAAAACCAACCAAGCAAACACTACTTTTGGAATGTCTTTTGAAAAGAGCCCCAAAAATTGGACGTTCCTCTGGAAAATCACCTCTTTGGCACCTGCTTGATTTGCCTGGTTGACTTCTACTGGGAGTGCTACTGAGCATGTGCAAGACGTTTGCATACTAAGACTTCCTGGTTTTCAATAGACGCTTCAAGGTGAGCACGTCAAGGAGGCGCAGGTCTCATTTTCAAAGTCCAATAACCAAAGAACGCATGCAGCAAATACGTTTGGAGTCCAGGCAAAACGGACCCTAACGTGCACTAAAATATCAATCTGCAATTTGGGGGACTGGACTGAAGGACTCTTGTTTTCTCCCAGACTGAGCTTCCAATTGTGCTTCCTGTCACGGTGTCATAACTTGCACTCTGACAACAGTGCAAACACCACTCTTGTGATGCTCTTTTCAACTTCCTGTCCCAAGCCTGGAACCAGATGTGCAGCCTTCTCAAATTGTTATAAAAGCTTGCGGGGCCATTCGGACCAACTTCTCTGCTCCTCTTTATGTAAACATTTCTCCTCATCTTTGTTGTGCTTTATTAAAAACCTTCCCTGACCGGGAATCGAACCCGGGCCGCGGCTTTGAGAGCGCCGAATCCTAGCCACTAGACCACCAGGGAATTGCTGGCGAGTGCTCTGAAGCCATGAGCTCTCCCAGCAGTTCTTAACCGCGATCAGTCCTTCATTGAGCCGTGTTCACGTCTACTACTGATAAGGTGGGAGACAATATATCCTTGCACATTATCCCTTAAAAATCTTTCAGATAACTTCCACACCACAGATGTTGAGGCTCACTAAGTCTTTCATCCAGTGGCGGGGATTTTGGTCTCGTTTTAAAGATTAGCACCATTTATGCTTTTTGCCAAACTTTTGGCACCATGCCAAATGAGAGAGATTCCTTGAAGATTGTAAAATTCCTTGTTCCAATATTAATCTCTCAGGATTAAAACTTGAAATCAGATGCGCAGACTTTTCAACTTGTTAGAAAAGCTCGCGGGACCATTCGGACCAACTTCTCTGCTCCTCTCCATGTAAACATTTCTCCTCATCTTTGCTGTACTTTATTAAAAACGTTCCCTGACCGGGAATCGAACCGGGGCCGCGGCGGTGAGAGCGCCGAATCCTAGCCACTAGACCACCAGGGAAACGCTGTTGGTTGGTTTGGAACCATGAACTCTCCCAGCAGTTCTTAACCGCGGTCAGTGCTTCATTAAGCCGTGTTAACGTCTACTAATGAAAATATTGGAGAAAATATATTCCTGCACATTATCCCTTAAAAAAATCTTTCAAATAAAACTTGAAAGCTTAAAGGGAAGTGCTCCAGGTGAGGCTTGAACTCACAACCTCGGCATTGCTCAACAAATACTGCCTTAAAAGTACCGCGCGCTAACCAATTGCGCCACTGGAGCTTCGTGCTGGTGTCAGCTTACACTCGGTTTTCTTGTTTTCTCACTTGCAACCTTAACGCTCCTCTGTGGGACAGCGAAAATTGATGAAAAGGCTTCTTGCACATTAAGAAAGGTAGCTTGACCAAAGTTCGCTTGAAGCCTTTTCAGTCCACAAGCCAATTGTCTGTTTTTTCTTTCAAAATAGGCGTGTGGAAAGCTTTGTGATTCCCATGCAAGCTTGTAGAGCCATGCTTAAAGGGGTGGTTTTGGGACATGGATTTCGAGTGGAATTGATTCCTGGCGTAAAAAAAACCTTGCCTACCGGCAGATGTCTTGCCAATGGCGTTACACTGGGCCGAAACGGTCACTTGCTTGATTGAGAGCACCCCAGATGGGACTCGAACCCACAATCCCTGTCTTAAGAGGCCAGTGCCTTATCCATTAGGCCACTGGGGCATGTGGTAGCAGCACTGGCTGGTTTTGGTGGCTGCAAACTAGGTTCAGAGAGCCCTCATTATGACTCTAGTTTGTTGCCCGACATACGAGATCGACTGATCGCTCTGGGCTAAAACAGTCAATTAGAAAAAAAAACAACCAAGCAAACACTACTTTTGGAATGTCTTTTGAAAAGAGCCCCAAAAATTGGACGTTCCTCTGGAAAATCACCTCTTTGGCACCTGCTTGATTTGCCTGGCTGACTTCTACTGGGAGTGCTACTGAGCATGTGCAAGACGTTTGCATACTAAGACTTCCTGGTTTTCAATAGATGCTTCAAGGTGAGCACGTCAAGGAGGCGCAGGTCTCATTTTCAAAGTCCAATAACCAAAGAACGCATGCAGCAAATACGTTTGGAGTCCAGGCAAAACGGACCCTAACGTGCACTAAAATATCAATCTGCAATTTGGGGGACTGGACTGAAGGACTCTTGTTTTCTCCCAGACTGAGCTTCCAATTGTGCTTCCTGTCACGGTGTCATAACTTGCACTCTGACAACAGTGCAAACACCACTCTTGTGATGCTCTTTTCAACTTCCTGTCCCAAGCCTGGAACCAGATGTGCAGCCTTCTCAAATTGTTATAAAAGCTTGCGGGGCCATTCGGACCAACTTCTCTGCTCCTCTTTATGTAAACATTTCTCCTCATCTTTGTTGTGCTTTATTAAAAACCTTCCCTGACCGGGAATCGAACCCGGGCCGCGGCGGTGAGAGCGCCGAATCCTAGCCACTAGACCACCAGGGAATCGCTGGCGAGTGCTCTGAAGCCATGAGCTCTCCCAGCAGTTCTTAACCGCGATCAGTCCTTCATTGAGCCGTGTTCACGTCTACTACTGATAAGGTGGGAGACAATATATCCTTGCACATTATCCCTTAAAAATCTTTCAAATAACTTCCACACCACAGATGTTGAGGCTCACTAAGTCTTTCATCCAGTGGCGGGGATTTTGGTCTCGTTTTAAAGATTAGCACCATTTATGCTTTTTGCCAAACTTTTGGCACCATGCCAAATGAGAGAGACTCCTTGAAGATTGTAAAATTCCTTGTTCCAATATTAATCTCTCAGGATTAAAACTTGAAATCAGATGCGCAGCCTTTTCAACTTGTTAGAAAAGCTCGCGGGACCATTCGGACCAACTTCTCTGCTCCTCTCCATGTAAACATTTCTCCTCATCTTTGCTGTACTCTATTAAAAACGTTCCCTGACCGGGAATCGAACCCGGGCCGCGGCGGTGAGAGCGCCGAATCCTAGCCACTAGACCACCAGAGAATCGCTGTTGGTTGGTTTGGAACAATGAACTCTCCCAGCAGTTCTTAACCGCGGTCAGTGCTTCATTAAGCCGTGTTAACGTCTACTAATGAAAATACTGGAGAAAATATATTCCTGCACATTATCCCTTAAAAAAATCTTTCAAATAAAACTCGAAAGCTTAAAGGGAAGTGCTCCAGGTGAGGCTTGAACTCACAACCTTGGCATTGCTCAACAAATACTGCCTTATAAGTACCGCGCGCTAACTGATTGCGCCACTGGAGCTTCGTGCTGTTGTCACCTTACACTCGGTTTTCTTGTTTTGTCACTTGCAAACTTAACGCTCCTCTGTGGGACAGCGAAAATTGATGAAAAGGCTTCTTGCACATTAAGAAAGGTAGCTTGACCAAAGATCGCTTGAAGCCTTTTCAGTCCACAAGCCAATTGTCTGTTCTTTCTTTCAAAATAGGCGTGTGGAAAGCTTTGTGATTCCCATGCAAGCTTGTAGAGCCATGCTTAAAGGGGTGGTTTTGGGACATGGATTTCGAGTGGAATTGATTCGTGGCGTGAAAAAATACCTTGCCTACCGGCAGATGTCTCGCCAATGGCGTTACACTGGGCCGAACCGGTCTCTTGCTTGGTTAAGAGCACCCCAGATGGGACTCGAACCCACAATCCCTGGCTTAGGAGGCCAGTGCCTTATCCATTAGGCCACTGGGGCATGTGGTAGCAGCACTGGCTGGTTTTGGTGGCTGCAAACTAGGTTCAGAGAGCCCTCATTATGACTCTAGTTTGTTGCCCGACATACGAGATCGACTGATCGCTCTGGGCTAAAACAGTCAATTAGAAAAAAAAACAACCAAGCAAACACTACTTTTGGAATGTCTTTTGAAAAGAGCCCCAAAAATTGGACGTTCCTCTGGAAAATCACCTCTTTGGCACCTGCTTGATTTGCCTGGTTGACTTCTACTGGGAGTGCTACTGAGCATGTGCAAGACGTTTGCATACTAAGACTTCCTGGTTTTCAATAGACGCTTCAAGGTGAGCACGTCAAGGAGACGCAGGTCTCATTTTCAAAGTTTAATAACCAAAGAACGCATGCAGCAAATACGTTTGGAGTCCAGGCAAAACGGACCCTAACGTGCACTAAAATATCAATCTGCAATTTGGGGGACTGGACTGAAGGACTCTTGTTTTCTCCCAGACTGAGCTTCCAATTGTGCTTCCTGTCACGGTGTCATAACTTGCACTCTGACAACAGTGCAAACACCACTCTTGTGATGCTCTTTTCAACTTCCTGTCCCAAGCCTGGAACCAGATGTGCAGCCTTCTCAAATTGTTATAAAAGCTTGCGGGGCCATTCGGACCAACTTCTCTGCTCCTCTTTATGTAAACATTTCTCCTCATCTTTGTTGTGCTTTATTAAAAACCTTCCCTGACCGGGAATCGAACCCGGGCCGCGGCGGTGAGAGCGCCGAATCCTAGCCACTAGACCACCAGGGAATCGCTGGCGAGTGCTCTGAAGCCATGAGCTCTCCCAGCAGTTCTTAACCGCGATCAGTCCTTCATTGAGCCGTGTTCACGTCTACTACTGATAAGGTGGGAGACAATATATCCTTGCACATTATCCCTTAAAAATCTTTCAAATAACTTCCACACCACAGATGTTGAGGCTCACTAAGTCTTTCATCCAGTGGCGGGGATTTTGGTCTCGTTTTAAAGATTAGCACCATTTATGCTTTTTGCCAAACTTTTGGCACCATGCCAAATGAGAGAGACTCCTTGAAGATTGTAAAATTCCTTGTTCCAATATTAATCTCTCAGGATTAAAACTTGAAATCAGATGCGCAGACTTTTCAACTTGTTAGAAAAGCTCGCGGGACCATTCGGACCAACTTCTCTGCTCCTCTCCATGTAAACATTTCTCCTCATCTTTGCTGTACTTTATTAAAAACGTTCCCTGACCGGGAATCGAACCCGGGACGCGGCGGTGAGAGCGCCGAATCCTAGCCACTAGACCACCAGAGAATCGCTGTTGGTTGGTTTGGAACCATGAACTCTCCCAGCAGTTCTTAACCGCGGTCAGTGCTTCATTAAGCCGTGTTGTCTACTAATGAAAATATTGGAGAAAATATATTCCTGCACATTATGCCTTAAAAAAATCTTTCAAATAAAACTTGAAAGCTTAAAGGGAAGTGCTCCAGGTGAGGCTTGAGCTCACAACCTCGGCATTGCTCAACAAATACTGCCTTATAAGTACCGCGCGCTAACCGATTGCACCACTGGAGCTTCGTGCTGGTGTCTGCTTACACTCGGTTTTCTTGTTTTCTCACTTGCAACCTTAACGCTCCTCTGTGGGACAGCGAAAATTGATGAAAAGGCTTCTTGCACATTAAGAAAGGTAGCTTGACCAAAGTTCGCTTGAAGCCTTTTCAGTCCACAAGCCAATTGTCTGTTTTTTCTTTCAAAATAGGCGTGTGGAAAGCTTTGTGATTCCCATGCAAGCTTGTAGAGCCATGCTTAAAGGGGTGGTTTTGGGACATGGATTTCGAGTGGAATTGATTCCTGGCGTAAAAAAAAACCTTGCCTACCGGCAGATGTCTTGCCAATGGCGTTACACTGGGCCGAAACGGTCACTTGCTCGATTGAGAGCACCCCAGATGGGACTCGAACCCACAATCCCTGGCTTAGGAGGCCAGTGCCTTATCCATTAGGCCACTGGGGCATGTGGTAGCACCACTGGCTGGTTTTGGTGGCTGCAAACTAGGTTCAGAGAGCCCTCATTATGACTCTAGTTTGTTGCCCGACATACGAGATCTACTGATCGCTCTGGGCTAAAACAGTCAATTAGAAAAAAAAACAACCAAGCAAACACTACTTTTGGAATGTCTTTTGAAAAGAGCCCCAAAAATTGGACGTTCCTCTGGAAAATCACCTCTTTGGCACCTGCTTGATTTGCCTGGTTGACTTCTACTGGGAGTGCTACTGAGCATGTGCAAGACGTTTGCATACTAAGACTTCCTGGTTTTCAATAGACGCTTCAAGGTGAGCACGTCAAGGAGGCGCAGGTCTCATTTTCAAAGTCCAATAACCAAAGAACGCATGCAGCAAATACGTTTGGAGTCCAGGCAAAACGGACCCTAACGTGCACTAAAATATCAATCTGCAATTTGGGGGACTGGACTGAAGGACTCTTGTTTTCTCCCAGACTGAGCTTCCAATTGTGCTTCCTGTCACGGTGTCATAACTTGCACTCTGACAACAGTGCAAACACCACTCTTGTGATGCTCTTTTCAACTTCCTGTCCCAAGCCTGGAACCAGATGTGCAGCCTTCTCAAATTGTTATAAAAGCTTGCGGGGCCATTCGGACCAACTTCTCTGCTCCTCTTTATGTAAACATTTCTCCTCATCTTTGTTGTGCTTTATTAAAAACCTTCCCTGACCGGGAATCGAACCTGGGCCGCGGCGGTGAGAGCGCCGAATCCTAGCCACTAGACCACCAGGGAACCGCTGGTGAGTGCTCTGAAGCCATGAGCTCTCCCAGCAGTTCTTAACCGCGATCAGTCCTTCATTGAGCCGTGTTCACGTCTACTACTGATAAGGTGGGAGACAATATATCCTTGCACATTATCCCTTAAAAATCTTTCAAATAACTTCCACACCACAGATGTTGAGGCTCACTAAGTCTTTCATCCAGTGGCGGGGATTTTGGTCTCGTTTTAAAGATTAGCACCATTTATGCTTTTTGCCAAACTTTTGGCACCATGCCAAATGAGAGAGACTCCTTGAAGATTGTAAAATTCCTTGTTCCAATATTAATCTCTCAGGATTAAAACTTGAAATCAGATGCGCAGACTTTTCAACTTGTTAGAAAAGCCCGCGGGACCATTCGGACCAACTTCTCTGCTCCTCTCCATGTAAACATTTCTCCTCATCTTTGCTGTACTTTATTAAAAACGTTCCCTGACCGGGAATCGAACCCGGGCCGCGGCGGCGAGAGCGCCGAATCCTAGCCACTAGACCACCAGGGAATCGCTGTTGGTTGGTTTGGAACCATGAACTCTCCCAGCAGTTCTTAACCGCGGTCAGTGCTTCATTAAGCCGTGTTAACGTCTACTAATGAAAATATTGGAGAAAATATATTCCTGCACATTATCCCTTAAAAAAATCTTTCAAATAAAACTTGAAAGCTTAAAGGGAAGCGCTCCAGGTGAGGCTTGAACTCACAACCTCGGCATTGCTCAACAAATACTGCCTTATAAGTACCGCGCGCTAACCGATTGCGCCACTGGAGCTTCGTGCTGGTGTCACCTTACACTCGGTTTTCTTGTTTTCTCACTGGCAACCTTAACGCTCCTCTGTGGGACAGCGAAAATTGATGAAAAGGCTTCTTGCACATTAAGAAAGGTAGCTTGACCAAAGTTCGCTTGAAGCCTTTTCAGTCCACAAGCCAATTGTCTGTTTTTTCTTTCAAAATAGGCGTGTGGAAAGCTTTGTGATTCCCATGCAAGCTTGTAGAGCCATGCTTAAAGGGGTGGTTTTGGGACATGGATTTCGAGTGGAATTGATTCCTGGCGTAAAAAAAAACCTTGCCTAGCGGCAAATGTCTTGCCAATGGCGTTACACTGGGCCGAAACGGTCACTTGCTCGATTGAGAGCACCCCAGATGGGACTCGAACCCACAATCCCTGGCTTAGGAGGCCAGTGCCTTATCCATTAGGCCACTGGGGCATGTGGTAGCAGCACTGGCTGGTTTTGGTGGCTGCAAACTAGGTTCAGAGAGCCCTCATTATGACTCTAGTTTGTTGCCCGACATACGAGATCGACTGATCGCTCTGGGCTAAAACAGTCAATTAGAAAAAAAACCAACCAAGCAAACACTACTTTTGGAATGTCTTTTGAAAAGAGCCCCAAAAATTGGACGTTCCTCTGGAAAATCACCTCTTTGGCACCTGCTTGATTTGCCTGGTTGACTTCTACTGGGAGTGCTACTGAGCATGTGCAAGACGTTTGCATACTAAGACTTCCTGGTTTTCAATAGACGCTTCAAGGTGAGCACGTCAAGGAGGCGCAGGTCTCATTTTCAAAGTCCAATAACCAAAGAACGCATGCAGCAAATACGTTTGGAGTCCAGGCAAAACGGACCCTAACGTGCACTAAAATATCAATCTGCAATTTGGGGGACTGGACTGAAGGACTCTTGTTTTCTCCCAGACTGAGCTTCCAATTGTGCTTCCTGTCACGGTGTCATAACTTGCACTCTGACAACAGTGCAAACACCACTCTTGTGATGCTCTTTTCAACTTCCTGTCCCAAGCCTGGAACCAGATGTGCAGCCTTCTCAAATTGTTATAAAAGCTTGCGGGGCCATTCGGACCAACTTCTCTGCTCCTCTTTATGTAAACATTTCTCCTCATCTTTGTTGTGCTTTATTAAAAACCTTCCCTGACCGGGAATCGAACCCGGGCCGCGGCTTTGAGAGCGCCGAATCCTAGCCACTAGACCACCAGGGAATTGCTGGCGAGTGCTCTGAAGCCATGAGCTCTCCCAGCAGTTCTTAACCGCGATCAGTCCTTCATTGAGCCGTGTTCACGTCTACTACTGATAAGGTGGGAGACAATATATCCTTGCACATTATCCCTTAAAAATCTTTCAGATAACTTCCACACCACAGATGTTGAGGCTCACTAAGTCTTTCATCCAGTGGCGGGGATTTTGGTCTCGTTTTAAAGATTAGCACCATTTATGCTTTTTGCCAAACTTTTGGCACCATGCCAAATGAGAGAGATTCCTTGAAGATTGTAAAATTCCTTGTTCCAATATTAATCTCTCAGGATTAAAACTTGAAATCAGATGCGCAGACTTTTCAACTTGTTAGAAAAGCTCGCGGGACCATTCGGACCAACTTCTCTGCTCCTCTCCATGTAAACATTTCTCCTCATCTTTGCTGTACTTTATTAAAAACGTTCCCTGACCGGGAATCGAACCCGGGCCGCGGCGGTGAGAGCGCTGAATCCTAGCCACTAGACCACCAGGGAAACGCTGTTGGTTGGTTTGGAACCATGAACTCTCCCAGCAGTTCTTAACCGCGGTCAGTGCTTCATTAAGCCGTGTTAACGTCTACTAATGAAAATATTGGAGAAAATATATTCCTGCACATTATCCCTTAAAAAAATCTTTCAAATAAAACTTGAAAGCTTAAAGGGAAGCGCTCCAGGTGAGGCTTGAACTCACAACCTCGGCATTGCTCAACAAATACTGCCTTAAAAGTACCGCGCGCTAACCAATTGCGCCACTGGAGCTTCATGCTGGTGTCAGCTTACACTCGGTTTTCTTGTTTTCTCACTTGCAACCTTAACGCTCCTCTGTGGGACAGCGAAAATTGATGAAAAGGCTTCTTGCACATTAAGAAAGGTAGCTTGACCAAAGTTCGCTTGAAGCCTTTTCAGTCCACAAGCCAATTGTCTGTTTTTTCTTTCAAAATAGGCGTGTGGAAAGCTTTGTGATTCCCATGCAAGCTTGTAGAGCCATGCTTAAAGGGGTGGTTTTGGGACATGGATTTCGAGTGGAATTGATTCCTGGCGTAAAAAAAACCTTGCCTACCGGCAGATGTCTTGCCAATGGCGTTACACTGGGCCGAAACGGTCACTTGCTTGATAGCACCCCAGATGGGACTCGAACCCACAATCCCTGTCTTAGGAGGCCAGTGCCTTATCCATTAGGCCACTGGGGCATGTGGTAGCAGCACTGGCTGGTTTTGGTGGCTGCAAACTAGGTTCAGAGAGCCCTCATTATGACTCTAGTTTGTTGCCCGACATACGAGATCGACTGATCGCTCTGGGCTAAAACAGTCAATTAGAAAAAAAAACAACCAAGCAAACACTACTTTTGGAATGTCTTTTGAAAAGAGCCCCAAAAATTGGACGTTCCTCTGGAAAATCACCTCTTTGGCACCTGCTTGATTTGCCTGGTTGACTTCTACTGGGAGTGCTACTGAGCATGTGCAAGACGTTTGCATACTAAGACTTCCTGGTTTTCAATAGACGCTTCAAGGTGAGCACGTCAAGGAGGCGCAGGTCTCATTTTCAAAGTCCAATAACCAAAGAACGCATGCAGCAAATACGTTTGGAGTCCAGGCAAAACGGACCCTAACGTGCACTAAAATATCAATCTGCAATTTGGGGGACTGGACTGAAGGACTCTTGTTTTCTCCCAGACTGAGCTTCCAATTGTGCTTCCTGTCACGGTGTCATAACTTGCACTCTGACAACAGTGCAAACACCACTCTTGTGATGCTCTTTTCAACTTCCTGTCCCAAGCCTGGAACCAGATGTGCAGCCTTCTCAAATTGTTATAAAAGCTTGCGGGGCCATTCGGACCAACTTCTCTGCTCCTCTTTATGTAAACATTTCTCCTCATCTTTGTTGTGCTTTATTAAAAACCTTCCCTGACCGGGAATCGAACCTGGGCCGCGGCGGTGAGAGCGCCGAATCCTAGCCACTAGACCACCAGGGAACCGCTGGTGAGTGCTCTGAAGCCATGAGCTCTCCCAGCAGTTCTTAACCGCGATCAGTCCTTCATTGAGCCGTGTTCACGTCTACTACTGATAAGGTGGGAGACAATATATCCTTGCACATTATCCCTTAAAAATCTTTCAAATAACTTCCACACCACAGATGTTGAGGCTCACTAAGTCTTTCATCCAGTGGCGGGGATTTTGGTCTCGTTTTAAAGATTAGCACCATTTATGCTTTTTGCCAAACTTTTGGCACCATGCCAAATGAGAGAGACTCCTTGAAGATTGTAAAATTCCTTGTTCCAATATTAATCTCTCAGGATTAAAACTTGAAATCAGATGCGCAGACTTTTCAACTTGTTAGAAAAGCCCGCGGGACCATTCGGACCAACTTCTCTGCTCCTCTCCATGTAAACATTTCTCCTCATCTTTGCTGTACTTTATTAAAAACGTTCCCTGACCGGGAATCGAACCCGGGCCGCGGCGGCGAGAGCGCCGAATCCTAGCCACTAGACCACCAGGGAATCGCTGTTGGTTGGTTTGGAACCATGAACTCTCCCAGCAGTTCTTAACCGCGGTCAGTGCTTCATTAAGCCGTGTTAACGTCTACTAATGAAAATATTGGAGAAAATATATTCCTGCACATTATCCCTTAAAAAAATCTTTCAAATAAAACTTGAAAGCTTAAAGGGAAGCGCTCCAGGTGAGGCTTGAACTCACAACCTCGGCATTGCTCAACAAATACTGCCTTATAAGTACCGCGCGCTAACCGATTGCGCCACTGGAGCTTCGTGCTGGTGTCAGCTTACACTCGGTTTTCTTGTTTTCTCACTGGCAACCTTAACGCTCCTCTGTGGGACAGCGAAAATTGATGAAAAGGCTTCTTGCACATTAAGAAAGGTAGCTTGACCAAAGTTCGCTTGAAGCCTTTTCAGTCCACAAGCCAATTGTCTGTTTTTTCTTTCAAAATAGGCGTGTGGAAAGCTTTGTGATTCCCATGCAAGCTTGTAGAGCCATGCTTAAAGGGGTGGTTTTGGGACATGGATTTCGAGTGGAATTGATTCCTGGCGTAAAAAAAAACCTTGCCTAGCGGCAAATGTCTTGCCAATGGCGTTACACTGGGCCGAAACGGTCACTTGCTCGATTGAGAGCACCCCAGATGGGACTCGAACCCACAATCCCTGGCTTAGGAGGCCAGTGCCTTATCCATTAGGCCACTGGGGCATGTGGTAGCAGCACTGGCTGGTTTTGGTGGCTGCAAACTAGGTTCAGAGAGCCCTCATTATGACTCTAGTTTGTTGCCCGACATACGAGATCGACTGATCGCTCTGGGCTAAAACAGTCAATTAGAAAAAAAACCAACCAAGCAAACACTACTTTTGGAATGTCTTTTGAAAAGAGCCCCAAAAATTGGACGTTCCTCTGGAAAATCACCTCTTTGGCACCTGCTTGATTTGCCTGGTTGACTTCTACTGGGAGTGCTACTGAGCATGTGCAAGACGTTTGCATACTAAGACTTCCTGGTTTTCAATAGACGCTTCAAGGTGAGCACGTCAAGGAGGCGCAGGTCTCATTTTCAAAGTCCAATAACCAAAGAACGCATGCAGCAAATACGTTTGGAGTCCAGGCAAAACGGACCCTAACGTGCACTAAAATATCAATCTGCAATTTGGGGGACTGGACTGAAGGACTCTTGTTTTCTCCCAGACTGAGCTTCCAATTGTGCTTCCTGTCACGGTGTCATAACTTGCACTCTGACAACAGTGCAAACACCACTCTTGTGATGCTCTTTTCAACTTCCTGTCCCAAGCCTGGAACCAGATGTGCAGCCTTCTCAAATTGTTATAAAAGCTTGCGGGGCCATTCGGACCAACTTCTCTGCTCCTCTTTATGTAAACATTTCTCCTCATCTTTGTTGTGCTTTATTAAAAACCTTCCCTGACCGGGAATCGAACCCGGGCCGCGGCTTTGAGAGCGCCGAATCCTAGCCACTAGACCACCAGGGAATTGCTGGCGAGTGCTCTGAAGCCATGAGCTCTCCCAGCAGTTCTTAACCGCGATCAGTCCTTCATTGAGCCGTGTTCACGTCTACTACTGATAAGGTGGGAGACAATATATCCTTGCACATTATCCCTTAAAAATCTTTCAGATAACTTCCACACCACAGATGTTGAGGCTCACTAAGTCTTTCATCCAGTGGCGGGGATTTTGGTCTCGTTTTAAAGATTAGCACCATTTATGCTTTTTGCCAAACTTTTGGCACCATGCCAAATGAGAGAGATTCCTTGAAGATTGTAAAATTCCTTGTTCCAATATTAATCTCTCAGGATTAAAACTTGAAATCAGATGCGCAGACTTTTCAACTTGTTAGAAAAGCTCGCGGGACCATTCGGACCAACTTCTCTGCTCCTCTCCATGTAAACATTTCTCCTCATCTTTGCTGTACTTTATTAAAAACGTTCCCTGACCGGGAATCGAACACGGGCCGCGGCGGTGAGAGCGCTGAATCCTAGCCACTAGACCACCAGGGAAACGCTGTTGGTTGGTTTGGAACCATGAACTCTCCCAGCAGTTCTTAACCGCGGTCAGGGCTTCATTAAGCCGTGTTAACGTCTACTAATGAAAATATTGGAGAAAATATATTCCTGCACATTATCCCTTAAAAAAATCTTTCAAATAAAACTTGAAAGCTTAAAGGGAAGTGCTCCAGGTGAGGCTTGAACTCACAACCTCGGCATTGCTCAACAAATACTGCCTTAAAAGTACCGCGCGCTAACCAATTGCGCCACTGGAGCTTCGTGCTGGTGTCAGCTTACACTCGGTTTTCTTGTTTTCTCACTTGCAACCTTAACGCTCCTCTGTGGGACAGCGAAAATTGATGAAAAGGCTTCTTGCACATTAAGAAAGGTAGCTTGACCAAAGTTCGCTTGAAGCCTTTTCAGTCCACAAGCCAATTGTCTGTTTTTTCTTTCAAAATAGGCGTGTGGAAAGCTTTGTGATTCCCATGCAAGCTTGTAGAGCCATGCTTAAAGGGGTGGTTTTGGGACATGGATTTCGAGTGGAATTGATTCCTGGCGTAAAAAAAACCTTGCCTACCGGCAGATGTCTTGCCAATGGCATTACACTGGGCCGAAACGGTCACTTGCTTGATTGAGAGCACCCCAGATGGGACTCGAACCCACAATCCCTGTCTTAAGAGGCCAGTGCCTTATCCATTAGGCCACTGGGGCATGTGGTAGCAGCACTGGCTGGTTTTGGTGGCTGCAAACTAGGTTCAGAGAGCCCTCATTATGACTCTAGTTTGTTGCCCGACATACGAGATCGACTGATCGCTCTGGGCTAAAACAGTCAATTAGAAAAAAAAACAACCAAGCAAACACTACTTTTGGAATGTCTTTTGAAAAGAGCCCCAAAAATTGGACGTTCCTCTGGAAAATCACCTCTTTGGCACCTGCTTGATTTGCCTGGCTGACTTCTACTGGGAGTGCTACTGAGCATGTGCAAGACGTTTGCATACTAAGACTTCCTGGTTTTCAATAGATGCTTCAAGGTGAGCACGTCAAGGAGGCGCAGGTCTCATTTTCAAAGTCCAATAACCAAAGAACGCATGCAGCAAATACGTTTGGAGTCCAGGCAAAACGGACCCTAACGTGCACTAAAATATCAATCTGCAATTTGGGGGACTGGACTGAAGGACTCTTGTTTTCTCCCAGACTGAGCTTCCAATTGTGCTTCCTGTCACGGTGTCATAACTTGCACTCTGACAACAGTGCAAACACCACTCTTGTGATGCTCTTTTCAACTTCCTGTCCCAAGCCTGGAACCAGATGTGCAGCCTTCTCAAATTGTTATAAAAGCTTGCGGGGCCATTCGGACCAACTTCTCTGCTCCTCTTTATGTAAACATTTCTCCTCATCTTTGTTGTGCTTTATTAAAAACCTTCCCTGACCGGGAATCGAACCCGGGCCGCGGCGGTGAGAGCGCCGAATCCTAGCCACTAGACCACCAGGGAATCGCTGGCGAGTGCTCTGAAGCCATGAGCTCTCCCAGCAGTTCTTAACCGCGATCAGTCCTTCATTGAGCCGTGTTCACGTCTACTACTGATAAGGTGGGAGACAATATATCCTTGCACATTATCCCTTAAAAATCTTTCAAATAACTTCCACACCACAGATGTTGAGGCTCACTAAGTCTTTCATCCAGTGGCGGGGATTTTGGTCTCGTTTTAAAGATTAGCACCATTTATGCTTTTTGCCAAACTTTTGGCACCATGCCAAATGAGAGAGACTCCTTGAAGATTGTAAAATTCCTTGTTCCAATATTAATCTCTCAGGATTAAAACTTGAAATCAGATGCGCAGCCTTTTCAACTTGTTAGAAAAGCTCGCGGGACCATTCGGACCAACTTCTCTGCTCCTCTCCATGTAAACATTTCTCCTCATCTTTGCTGTACTCTATTAAAAACGTTCCCTGACCGGGAATCGAACCCGGGCCGCGGCGGTGAGAGCGCCGAATCCTAGCCACTAGACCACCAGAGAATCGCTGTTGGTTGGTTTGGAACAATGAACTCTCCCAGCAGTTCTTAACCGCGGTCAGTGCTTCATTAAGCCGTGTTAACGTCTACTAATGAAAATACTGGAGAAAATATATTCCTGCACATTATCCCTTAAAAAAATCTTTCAAATAAAACTCGAAAGCTTAAAGGGAAGTGCTCCAGGTGAGGCTTGAACTCACAACCTCGGCATTGCTCAACAAATACTGCCTTATAAGTACCGCGCGCTAACTGATTGCGCCACTGGAGCTTCGTGCTGTTGTCACCTTACACTCGGTTTTCTTGTTTTGTCACTTGCAAACTTAACGCTCCTCTGTGGGACAGCGAAAATTGATGAAAAGGCTTCTTGCACATTAAGAAAGGTAGCTTGACCAAAGATCGCTTGAAGCCTTTTCAGTCCACAAGCCAATTGTCTGTTCTTTCTTTCAAAATAGGCGTGTGGAAAGCTTTGTGATTCCCATGCAAGCTTGTAGAGCCATGCTTAAAGGGGTGGTTTTGGGACATGGATTTCGAGTGGAATTGATTCGTGGCGTGAAAAAATACCTTGCCTACCGGCAGATGTCTCGCCAATGGCGTTACACTGGGCCGAACCGGTCTCTTGCTTGGTTAAGAGCACCCCAGATGGGACTCGAACCCACAATCCCTGGCTTAGGAGGCCAGTGCCTTATCCATTAGGCCACTGGGGCATGTGGTAGCAGCACTGGCTGGTTTTGGTGGCTGCAAACTAGGTTCAGAGAGCCCTCATTATGACTCTAGTTTGTTGCCCGACATACGAGATCGACTGATCGCTCTGGGCTAAAACAGTCAATTAGAAAAAAAAACAACCAAGCAAACACTACTTTTGGAATGTCTTTTGAAAAGAGCCCCAAAAATTGGACGTTCCTCTGGAAAATCACCTCTTTGGCACCTGCTTGATTTGCCTGGTTGACTTCTACTGGGAGTGCTACTGAGCATGTGCAAGACGTTTGCATACTAAGACTTCCTGGTTTTCAATAGACGCTTCAAGGTGAGCACGTCAAGGAGACGCAGGTCTCATTTTCAAAGTTTAATAACCAAAGAACGCATGCAGCAAATACGTTTGGAGTCCAGGCAAAACGGACCCTAACGTGCACTAAAATATCAATCTGCAATTTGGGGGACTGGACTGAAGGACTCTTGTTTTCTCCCAGACTGAGCTTCCAATTGTGCTTCCTGTCACGGTGTCATAACTTGCACTCTGACAACAGTGCAAACACCACTCTTGTGATGCTCTTTTCAACTTCCTGTCCCAAGCCTGGAACCAGATGTGCAGCCTTCTCAAATTGTTATAAAAGCTTGCGGGGCCATTCGGACCAACTTCTCTGCTCCTCTTTATGTAAACATTTCTCCTCATCTTTGTTGTGCTTTATTAAAAACCTTCCCTGACCGGGAATCGAACCCGGGCCGCGGCGGTGAGAGCGCCGAATCCTAGCCACTAGACCACCAGGGAATCGCTGGCGAGTGCTCTGAAGCCATGAGCTCTCCCAGCAGTTCTTAACCGCGATCAGTCCTTCATTGAGCCGTGTTCACGTCTACTACTGATAAGGTGGGAGACAATATATCCTTGCACATTATCCCTTAAAAATCTTTCAAATAACTTCCACACCACAGATGTTGAGGCTCACTAAGTCTTTCATCCAGTGGCGGGGATTTTGGTCTCGTTTTAAAGATTAGCACCATTTATGCTTTTTGCCAAACTTTTGGCACCATGCCAAATGAGAGAGACTCCTTGAAGATTGTAAAATTCCTTGTTCCAATATTAATCTCTCAGGATTAAAACTTGAAATCAGATGCGCAGACTTTTCAACTTGTTAGAAAAGCTCGCGGGACCATTCGGACCAACTTCTCTGCTCCTCTCCATGTAAACATTTCTCCTCATCTTTGCTGTACTTTATTAAAAACGTTCCCTGACCGGGAATCGAACCCGGGACGCGGCGGTGAGAGCGCCGAATCCTAGCCACTAGACCACCAGAGAATCGCTGTTGGTTGGTTTGGAACCATGAACTCTCCCAGCAGTTCTTAACCGCGGTCAGTGCTTCATTAAGCCGTGTTGTCTACTAATGAAAATATTGGAGAAAATATATTCCTGCACATTATGCCTTAAAAAAATCTTTCAAATAAAACTTGAAAGCTTAAAGGGAAGTGCTCCAGGTGAGGCTTGAGCTCACAACCTCGGCATTGCTCAACAAATACTGCCTTATAAGTACCGCGCGCTAACCGATTGCACCACTGGAGCTTCGTGCTGGTGTCTGCTTACACTCGGTTTTCTTGTTTTCTCACTTGCAACCTTAACGCTCCTCTGTGGGACAGCGAAAATTGATGAAAAGGCTTCTTGCACATTAAGAAAGGTAGCTTGACCAAAGTTCGCTTGAAGCCTTTTCAGTCCACAAGCCAATTGTCTGTTTTTTCTTTCAAAATAGGCGTGTGGAAAGCTTTGTGATTCCCATGCAAGCTTGTAGAGCCATGCTTAAAGGGGTGGTTTTGGGACATGGATTTCGAGTGGAATTGATTCCTGGCGTAAAAAAAACCTTGCCTACCGGCAGATGTCTTGCCAATGGCGTTACACTGGGCCGAAACGGCCACTTGCTCGATTGAGAGCACCCCAGATGGGACTCGAACCCACAATCCCTGGCTTAGGAGGCCAGTGCCTTATCCATTAGGCCACTGGGGCATGTGGTAGCACCACTGGCTGGTTTTGGTGGCTGCAAACTAGGTTCAGAGAGCCCTCATTATGACTCTAGTTTGTTGCCCGACATACGAGATCTACTGATCGCTCTGGGCTAAAACAGTCAATTAGAAAAAAAAACAACCAAGCAAACACTACTTTTGGAATGTCTTTTGAAAAGAGCCCCAAAAATTGGACGTTCCTCTGGAAAATCACCTCTTTGGCACCTGCTTGATTTGCCTGGTTGACTTCTACTGGGAGTGCTACTGAGCATGTGCAAGACGTTTGCATACTAAGACTTCCTGGTTTTCAATAGACGCTTCAAGGTGAGCACGTCAAGGAGGCGCAGGTCTCATTTTCAAAGTCCAATAACCAAAGAACGCATGCAGCAAATACGTTTGGAGTCCAGGCAAAACGGACCCTAACGTGCACTAAAATATCAATCTGCAATTTGGGGGACTGGACTGAAGGACTCTTGTTTTCTCCCAGACTGAGCTTCCAATTGTGCTTCCTGTCACGGTGTCATAACTTGCACTCTGACAACAGTGCAAACACCACTCTTGTGATGCTCTTTTCAACTTCCTGTCCCAAGCCTGGAACCAGATGTGCAGCCTTCTCAAATTGTTATAAAAGCTTGCGGGGCCATTCGGACCAACTTCTCTGCTCCTCTTTATGTAAACATTTCTCCTCATCTTTGTTGTGCTTTATTAAAAACCTTCCCTGACCGGGAATCGAACCTGGGCCGCGGCGGTGAGAGCGCCGAATCCTAGCCACTAGACCACCAGGGAACCGCTGGTGAGTGCTCTGAAGCCATGAGCTCTCCCAGCAGTTCTTAACCGCGATCAGTCCTTCATTGAGCCGTGTTCACGTCTACTACTGATAAGGTGGGAGACAATATATCCTTGCACATTATCCCTTAAAAATCTTTCAAATAACTTCCACACCACAGATGTTGAGGCTCACTAAGTCTTTCATCCAGTGGCGGGGATTTTGGTCTCGTTTTAAAGATTAGCACCATTTATGCTTTTTGCCAAACTTTTGGCACCATGCCAAATGAGAGAGACTCCTTGAAGATTGTAAAATTCCTTGTTCCAATATTAATCTCTCAGGATTAAAACTTGAAATCAGATGCGCAGACTTTTCAACTTGTTAGAAAAGCCCGCGGGACCATTCGGACCAACTTCTCTGCTCCTCTCCATGTAAACATTTCTCCTCATCTTTGCTGTACTTTATTAAAAACGTTCCCTGACCGGGAATCGAACCCGGGCCGCGGCGGCGAGAGCGCCGAATCCTAGCCACTAGACCACCAGGGAATCGCTGTTGGTTGGTTTGGAACCATGAACTCTCCCAGCAGTTCTTAACCGCGGTCAGTGCTTCATTAAGCCGTGTTAACGTCTACTAATGAAAATATTGGAGAAAATATATTCCTGCACATTATCCCTTAAAAAAATCTTTCAAATAAAACTTGAAAGCTTAAAGGGAAGCGCTCCAGGTGAGGCTTGAACTCACAACCTCGGCATTGCTCAACAAATACTGCCTTATAAGTACCGCGCGCTAACCGATTGCGCCACTGGAGCTTCGTGCTGGTGTCACCTTACACTCGGTTTTCTTGTTTTCTCACTGGCAACCTTAACGCTCCTCTGTGGGACAGCGAAAATTGATGAAAAGGCTTCTTGCACATTAAGAAAGGTAGCTTGACCAAAGTTCGCTTGAAGCCTTTTCAGTCCACAAGCCAATTGTCTGTTTTTTCTTTCAAAATAGGCGTGTGGAAAGCTTTGTGATTCCCATGCAAGCTTGTAGAGCCATGCTTAAAGGGGTGGTTTTGGGACATGGATTTCGAGTGGAATTGATTCCTGGCGTAAAAAAAAACCTTGCCTAGCGGCAAATGTCTTGCCAATGGCGTTACACTGGGCCGAAACGGTCACTTGCTCGATTGAGAGCACCCCAGATGGGACTCGAACCCACAATCCCTGGCTTAGGAGGCCAGTGCCTTATCCATTAGGCCACTGGGGCATGTGGTAGCAGCACTGGCTGGTTTTGGTGGCTGCAAACTAGGTTCAGAGAGCCCTCATTATGACTCTAGTTTGTTGCCCGACATACGAGATCGACTGATCGCTCTGGGCTAAAACAGTCAATTAGAAAAAAAACCAACCAAGCAAACACTACTTTTGGAATGTCTTTTGAAAAGAGCCCCAAAAATTGGACGTTCCTCTGGAAAATCACCTCTTTGGCACCTGCTTGATTTGCCTGGTTGACTTCTACTGGGAGTGCTACTGAGCATGTGCAAGACGTTTGCATACTAAGACTTCCTGGTTTTCAATAGACGCTTCAAGGTGAGCACGTCAAGGAGGCGCAGGTCTCATTTTCAAAGTCCAATAACCAAAGAACGCATGCAGCAAATACGTTTGGAGTCCAGGCAAAACGGACCCTAACGTGCACTAAAATATCAATCTGCAATTTGGGGGACTGGACTGAAGGACTCTTGTTTTCTCCCAGACTGAGCTTCCAATTGTGCTTCCTGTCACGGTGTCATAACTTGCACTCTGACAACAGTGCAAACACCACTCTTGTGATGCTCTTTTCAACTTCCTGTCCCAAGCCTGGAACCAGATGTGCAGCCTTCTCAAATTGTTATAAAAGCTTGCGGGGCCATTCGGACCAACTTCTCTGCTCCTCTTTATGTAAACATTTCTCCTCATCTTTGTTGTGCTTTATTAAAAACCTTCCCTGACCGGGAATCGAACCCGGGCCGCGGCTTTGAGAGCGCCGAATCCTAGCCACTAGACCACCAGGGAATTGCTGGCGAGTGCTCTGAAGCCATGAGCTCTCCCAGCAGTTCTTAACCGCGATCAGTCCTTCATTGAGCCGTGTTCACGTCTACTACTGATAAGGTGGGAGACAATATATCCTTGCACATTATCCCTTAAAAATCTTTCAGATAACTTCCACACCACAGATGTTGAGGCTCACTAAGTCTTTCATCCAGTGGCGGGGATTTTGGTCTCGTTTTAAAGATTAGCACCATTTATGCTTTTTGCCAAACTTTTGGCACCATGCCAAATGAGAGAGATTCCTTGAAGATTGTAAAATTCCTTGTTCCAATATTAATCTCTCAGGATTAAAACTTGAAATCAGATGCGCAGACTTTTCAACTTGTTAGAAAAGCTCGCGGGACCATTCGGACCAACTTCTCTGCTCCTCTCCATGTAAACATTTCTCCTCATCTTTGCTGTACTTTATTAAAAACGTTCCCTGACCGGGAATCGAACCCGGGCCGCGGCGGTGAGAGCGCTGAATCCTAGCCACTAGACCACCAGGGAAACGCTGTTGGTTGGTTTGGAACCATGAACTCTCCCAGCAGTTCTTAACCGCGGTCAGTGCTTCATTAAGCCGTGTTAACGTCTACTAATGAAAATATTGGAGAAAATATATTCCTGCACATTATCCCTTAAAAAAATCTTTCAAATAAAACTTGAAAGCTTAAAGGGAAGCGCTCCAGGTGAGGCTTGAACTCACAACCTCGGCATTGCTCAACAAATACTGCCTTAAAAGTACCGCGCGCTAACCAATTGCGCCACTGGAGCTTCGTGCTGGTGTCAGCTTACACTCGGTTTTCTTGTTTTCTCACTTGCAACCTTAACGCTCCTCTGTGGGACAGCGAAAATTGATGAAAAGGCTTCTTGCACATTAAGAAAGGTAGCTTGACCAAAGTTCGCTTGAAGCCTTTTCAGTCCACAAGCCAATTGTCTGTTTTTTCTTTCAAAATAGGCGTGTGGAAAGCTTTGTGATTCCCATGCAAGCTTGTAGAGCCATGCTTAAAGGGGTGGTTTTGGGACATGGATTTCGAGTGGAATTGATTCCTGGCGTAAAAAAAACCTTGCCTACCGGCAGATGTCTTGCCAATGGCGTTACACTGGGCCGAAACGGTCACTTGCTTGATAGCACCCCAGATGGGACTCGAACCCACAATCCCTGTCTTAGGAGGCCAGTGCCTTATCCATTAGGCCACTGGGGCATGTGGTAGCAGCACTGGCTGGTTTTGGTGGCTGCAAACTAGGTTCAGAGAGCCCTCATTATGACTCTAGTTTGTTGCCCGACATACGAGATCGACTGATCGCTCTGGGCTAAAACAGTCAATTAGAAAAAAAAACAACCAAGCAAACACTACTTTTGGAATGTCTTTTGAAAAGAGCCCCAAAAATTGGACGTTCCTCTGGAAAATCACCTCTTTGGCACCTGCTTGATTTGCCTGGCTGACTTCTACTGGGAGTGCTACTGAGCATGTGCAAGACGTTTGCATACTAAGACTTCCTGGTTTTCAATAGATGCTTCAAGGTGAGCACGTCAAGGAGGCGCAGGTCTCATTTTCAAAGTCCAATAACCAAAGAACGCATGCAGCAAATACGTTTGGAGTCCAGGCAAAACGGACCCTAACGTGCACTAAAATATCAATCTGCAATTTGGGGGACTGGACTGAAGGACTCTTGTTTTCTCCCAGACTGAGCTTCCAATTGTGCTTCCTGTCACGGTGTCATAACTTGCACTCTGACAACAGTGCAAACACCACTCTTGTGATGCTCTTTTCAACTTCCTGTCCCAAGCCTGGAACCAGATGTGCAGCCTTCTCAAATTGTTATAAAAGCTTGCGGGGCCATTCGGACCAACTTCTCTGCTCCTCTTTATGTAAACATTTCTCCTCATCTTTGTTGTGCTTTATTAAAAACCTTCCCTGACCGGGAATCGAACCCGGGCCGCGGCGGTGAGAGCGCCGAATCCTAGCCACTAGACCACCAGGGAATCGCTGGCGAGTGCTCTGAAGCCATGAGCTCTCCCAGCAGTTCTTAACCGCGATCAGTCCTTCATTGAGCCGTGTTCACGTCTACTACTGATAAGGTGGGAGACAATATATCCTTGCACATTATCCCTTAAAAATCTTTCAAATAACTTCCACACCACAGATGTTGAGGCTCACTAAGTCTTTCATCCAGTGGCGGGGATTTTGGTCTCGTTTTAAAGATTAGCACCATTTATGCTTTTTGCCAAACTTTTGGCACCATGCCAAATGAGAGAGACTCCTTGAAGATTGTAAAATTCCTTGTTCCAATATTAATCTCTCAGGATTAAAACTTGAAATCAGATGCGCAGCCTTTTCAACTTGTTAGAAAAGCTCGCGGGACCATTCGGACCAACTTCTCTGCTCCTCTCCATGTAAACATTTCTCCTCATCTTTGCTGTACTCTATTAAAAACGTTCCCTGACCGGGAATCGAACCCGGGCCGCGGCGGTGAGAGCGCCGAATCCTAGCCACTAGACCACCAGAGAATCGCTGTTGGTTGGTTTGGAACAATGAACTCTCCCAGCAGTTCTTAACCGCGGTCAGTGCTTCATTAAGCCGTGTTAACGTCTACTAATGAAAATACTGGAGAAAATATATTCCTGCACATTATCCCTTAAAAAAATCTTTCAAATAAAACTCGAAAGCTTAAAGGGAAGTGCTCCAGGTGAGGCTTGAACTCACAACCTCGGCATTGCTCAACAAATACTGCCTTATAAGTACCGCGCGCTAACTGATTGCGCCACTGGAGCTTCGTGCTGTTGTCACCTTACACTCGGTTTTCTTGTTTTGTCACTTGCAAACTTAACGCTCCTCTGTGGGACAGCGAAAATTGATGAAAAGGCTTCTTGCACATTAAGAAAGGTAGCTTGACCAAAGATCGCTTGAAGCCTTTTCAGTCCACAAGCCAATTGTCTGTTCTTTCTTTCAAAATAGGCGTGTGGAAAGCTTTGTGATTCCCATGCAAGCTTGTAGAGCCATGCTTAAAGGGGTGGTTTTGGGACATGGATTTCGAGTGGAATTGATTCGTGGCGTGAAAAAATACCTTGCCTACCGGCAGATGTCTCGCCAATGGCGTTACACTGGGCCGAACCGGTCTCTTGCTTGGTTAAGAGCACCCCAGATGGGACTCGAACCCACAATCCCTGGCTTAGGAGGCCAGTGCCTTATCCATTAGGCCACTGGGGCATGTGGTAGCAGCACTGGCTGGTTTTGGTGGCTGCAAACTAGGTTCAGAGAGCCCTCATTATGACTCTAGTTTGTTGCCCGACATACGAGATCGACTGATCGCTCTGGGCTAAAACAGTCAATTAGAAAAAAAAACAACCAAGCAAACACTACTTTTGGAATGTCTTTTGAAAAGAGCCCCAAAAATTGGACGTTCCTCTGGAAAATCACCTCTTTGGCACCTGCTTGATTTGCCTGGTTGACTTCTACTGGGAGTGCTACTGAGCATGTGCAAGACGTTTGCATACTAAGACTTCCTGGTTTTCAATAGACGCTTCAAGGTGAGCACGTCAAGGAGGCGCAGGTCTCATTTTCAAAGTCCAATAACCAAAGAACGCATGCAGCAAATACGTTTGGAGTCCAGGCAAAACGGACCCTAACGTGCACTAAAATATCAATCTGCAATTTGGGGGACTGGACTGAAGGACTCTTGTTTTCTCCCAGACTGAGCTTCCAATTGTGCTTCCTGTCACGGTGTCATAACTTGCACTCTGACAACAGTGCAAACACCACTCTTGTGATGCTCTTTTCAACTTCCTGTCCCAAGCCTGGAACCAGATGTGCAGCCTTCTCAAATTGTTATAAAAGCTTGCGGGGCCATTCGGACCAACTTCTCTGCTCCTCTTTATGTAAACATTTCTCCTCATCTTTGTTGTGCTTTATTAAAACCCTTCCCTGACCGGGAATCGAACCCGGGCCGCGGCGGTGAGAGCGCCGAATCCTAGCCACTAGACCACCAGGGAATCGCTGGCGAGTGCTCTGAAGCCATGAGCTCTCCCAGCAGTTCTTAACCGCGATCAGTCCTTCATTGAGCCGTGTTCACGTCTACTACTGATAAGGTGGGAGACAATATATCCTTGCACATTATCCCTTAAAAATCTTTCAAATAACTTCCACACCACAGATGTTGAGGCTCACTAAGTCTTTCATCCAGTGGCGGGGATTTTGGTCTCGTTTTAAAGATTAGCACCATTTATGCTTTTTGCCAAACTTTTGGCACCATGCCAAATGAGAGAGACTCCTTGAAGATTGTAAAATTCCTTGTTCCAATATTAATCTCTCAGGATTAAAACTTGAAATCAGATGCGCAGACTTTTCAACTTGTTAGAAAAGCTTGCGGGACCATTCGGATCAACTTCTCTGCTCCTCTCCATGTAAACATTTCTCCTCATCTTTGCTGTACTTTATTAATAACGTTCCCTGACCGGGAATCGAACCCGGGTCGCGGCGGTGAGAGCGCCGAATCCTAGCCACTAGACCACCAGGGAATCGCTGTTGGTTGGTTTGGAACCATGAACTCTCCCAGCAGTTCTTAACCGCGGTCAGTGCTTCATTAAGCCGTGTTAACGTCTACTAATGAAAATATTGGAGAAAATATATTCCTGCACATTATCCCTTAAAAAAATCTTTCAAATAAAACTTGAAAGCTTAAAGGGAAGTGCTCCAGGTGAGGCTTGAGCTCACAACCTCGGCATTGCTCAACAAATACTGCCTTATAAGTACCGCGCGCTAACCAATTGCGCCACTGGAGCTTTGTGCTGGTGTCAGCTTACACTCGGTTTTCTTGTTTTCTCACTTGCAACCTTAACGCTCCTCTGTGGGACAGCGAAAATTGATGAAAAGGCTTCTTGCACATTAAGAAAGGTAGCTTGACCAAAGTTCGCTTGAAGCCTTTTCAGTCCACAAGCCAATTGTCTGTTTTTTCTTTCAAAATAGGCGTGTGGAAAGCTTTGTGATTCCCATGCAAGCTTGTAGAGCCATGCTTAAAGGGGTGGTTTTGGGACATGGATTTCGAGTGGAATTGATTCCTGGCGTAAAAAAAACCTTGCCTACCGGCAGATGTCTTGCCAATGGCGTTACACTGGGCCGAAACGGTCACTTGCTCGATTGAGAGCACCCCAGATGGGACTCGAACCCACAATCCCTGGCTTAGGAGGCCAGCGCCTTATCCATTAGGCCACTGGGGCATGTGGTAGCAGCACTGGCTGGTTTTGGTGGCTGCAAACTAGGTTCAGAGAGCCCTCATTATGACTCTAGTTTGTTGCCCGACCTACGAGATCGACTGATCGCTCTGGGCTAAAACAGTCAATTAGAAAAAAAAACAACCAGGCAAACACTACTTTTGGAATGTCTTTTGAAAAGAGCCCCAAAAATTGGACGTTCCTCTGGAAAATCACCTCTTTGGCACCTGCTTGATTTGCCTGGTTGACTTCTACTGGGAGTGCTACTGAGCATGTGCAAGACGTTTGCATACTAAGACTTCCTGGTTTTCAATAGACGCTTCAAGGTGAGCACGTCAAGGAGGCGCAGGTCTCATTTTCAAAGTCCAATAACCAAAGAACGCATGCAGCAAATACGTTTGGAGTCCAGGCAAAACGGACCCTAACGTGCACTAAAATATCAATCTGCAATTTGGGGGACTGGACTGAAGGACTCTTGTTTTCTCCCAGACTGAGCTTCCAATTGTGCTTCCTGTCACGGTGTCATAACTTGCACTCTGACAACAGTGCAAACACCACTCTTGTGATGCTCTTTTCAACTTCCTGTCCCAAGCCTGGAACCAGATGTGCAGCCTTCTCAAATTGTTATAAAAGCTTGCGGGGCCATTCGGACCAACTTCTCTGCTCCTCTTTATGTAAACATTTCTCCTCATCTTTGTTGTGCTTTATTAAAAACCTTCCCTGACCGGGAATCGAACCCGGGCCGCGGCAGTGAGAGCGCCGAATCCTAGCCACTAGACCACCAGGGAATCGCTGGCAAGTGCTCTGAAGCCATGAGCTCTCCCAGCAGTTCTTAACCGCGATCAGTCCTTCATTGAGCCGTGTTCACGTCTACTACTGATAAGGTGGGAGACAATATATCCTTGCACATTATCCCTTAAAAATCTTTCAAATAACTTCCACACCACAGATGTTGAGGCTCACTAAGTCTTTCATCCAGTGGCGGGGATTTTGGTCTCGTTTTAAAGATTAGCACCATTTATGCTTTTTGCCAAACTTTTGGCACCATGCCAAATGAGAGAGACTCCTTGAAGATTGTAAAATTCCTTGTTCCAATATTAATCTCTCAGGATTAAAACTTGAAATCAGATGCGCAGACTTTTCAACTTGTTAGAAAAGCTCGCGGGACCATTCGGACCAACTTCTCTGCTCCTCTCCATGTAAACATTTCTCCTCATCTTTGCTGTACTTTATTAAAAACGTTCCCTGACCGGGAATCGAACCCGGGCCGCGGCGGTGAGAGCGCCGAACCCTAGCCACTAGACCACCAGGGAATCGCTGTTGGTTGGTTTGGAACCATGAACTCTCCCAGCAGTTCTTAACCGCGGTCAGTGCTTCATTAAGTCGTGTTAACGTCTACTAATGAAAATATTGGAGAAAATATATTCCTGCACATTATCCCTTAAAAAAATCTTTCAAATAAAACTTGAAAGCTTAAAGGGAAGTGCTCCAGGTGAGGCTTGAACTCACAACCTCGGCATTGCTCAACAAATACTGCCTTATAAGTACCGCGCGCTAACCGATTGCGCCACTGGAGCTTTGTGCTGGTGTCAGCTTACACTCGGTTTTCTTGTTTTCTCACTTGCAACCTTAACGCTCCTCTGTGGGACAGCGAAAATTGATGAAAAGGCTTCTTGCACATTAAGAAAGGTAGCTTGACCAAAGTTCGCTTGAAGCCTTTTCAGTCCACAAGCCAATTGTCTGTTTTTTCTTTCAAAATAGGCGTGTGGAAAGCTTTGTGATTCCCATGCAAGCTTGTAGAGCCATGCTTAAAGGGGTGGTTTTGGGACATGGATTTCGAGTGGAATTGATTCCTGGCGTAAAAAAAAACCTTGCCTACCGGCAGATGTCTTGCCAATGGCGTTACACTGGGCCGAAACGGTCACTTGCTCGATTGAGAGCACCCCAGATGGGACTCGAACCCACAATCCCTGGCTTAGGAGGCCAGTGCCTTATCCATTAGGCCACTGGGGCATGTGGTAGCAGCACTGGCTGGTTTTGGTGGCTGCAAACTAGGTTCAGAGAGCCCTCATTATGACTCTAGTTTGTTGCCCGACCTACGAGATCGACTGATCGCTCTGGGCTAAAACAGTCAATTAGAAAAAAAAACAACCAAGCAAACACTACTTTTGGAATGTCTTTTGAAAAGAGCCCCAAAAATTGGACGTTCCTCTGGAAAATCACCTCTTTGGCACCTGCTTGATTTGCCTGGTTGACTTCTACTGGGAGTGCTACTGAGCATGTGCAAGACGTTTGCATACTAAGACTTCCTGGTTTTCAATAGACGCTTCAAGGTGAGCACGTCAAGGAGGCGCAGGTCTCATTTTCAAAGTCCAATAACCAAAGAACGCATGCAGCAAATACGTTTGGAGTCCAGGCAAAACGGACCCTAACGTGCACTAAAATATCAATCTGCAATTTGGGGGACTGGACTGAAGGACTCTTGTTTTCTCCCAGACTGAGCTTCCAATTGTGCTTCCTGTCACGGTGTCATAACTTGCACTCTGACAACAGTGCAAACACCACTCTTGTGATGCTCTTTTCAACTTCCTGTCCCAAGCCTGGAACCAGATGTGCAGCCTTCTCAAATTGTTATAAAAGCTTGCGGGGCCATTCGGACCAACTTCTCTGCTCCTCTTTATGTAAACATTTCTCCTCATCTTTGTTGTGCTTTATTAAAACCCTTCCCTGACCGGGAATCGAACCCGGGCCGCGGCGGTGAGAGCGCCGAATCCTAGCCACTAGACCACCAGGGAATCGCTGGCGAGTGCTCTGAAGCCATGAGCTCTCCCAGCAGTTCTTAACCGCGATCAGTCCTTCATTGAGCCGTGTTCACGCCTACTACTGATAAGGTGGGAGACAATATATCCTTGCACATTATCCCTTAAAAATCTTTCAAATAACTTCCACACCACAGATGTTGAGGCTCACTAAGTCTTTCATCCAGTGGCGGGGATTTTGGTCTCGTTTTAAAGATTAGCACCATTTATGCTTTTTGCCAAACTTTTGGCACCATGCCAAATGAGAGAGACTCCTTGAAGATTGTAAAATTCCTTGTTCCAATATTAATCTCTCAGGATTAAAACTTGAAATCAGATGCGCAGACTTTTCAACTTGTTAGAAAAGCTCTCGGGACCATTCGGACCAACTTCTCTGCTCCTCTCCATGTAAACATTTCTCCTCATCTTTGCTGTACTTTATTAAAAACATTCCCTGACCGGGAATCGAACCTGGGCCGCGGCGGTGAGAGCGCCGAATCCTAGCCACTAGACCACCAGGGAATCGCTGTTGGTTGGTTTGGAACCATGAACTCTCCCAGCAGTTCTTAACCGCGGTCAGTGCTTCATTAAGCCGTGTTAACGTCTACTAATGAAAATATTGGAGAAAATATATTCCTGCACATTATCCCTTAAAAAAATCTTTCAAATAAAACTTGAAAGCTTAAAGGGAAGTGCTCCAGGTGAGGCTTGAACTCACAACCTCGGCATTGCTCAACAAATACTGCCTTATAAGTACCGCGCGCTAACCGATTGCGCCACTGGAGCTTTGTGCTGGTGTCAGCTTACACTCGGTTTTCTTGTTTTCTCACTTGCAACCTTAACGCTCCTCTGTGGGACAGCGAAAATTGATGAAAAGGCTTCTTGCACATTAAGAAAGGTAGCTTGACCAAAGTTCGCTTGAAGCCTTTTCAGTCCACAAGCCAATTGTCTGTTTTTTCTTTCAAAATAGGCGTGTGGAAAGCTTTGTGATTCCCATGCAAGCTTGTAGAGCCATGCTTAAAGGGGTGGTTTTGGGACATGGATTTCGAGTGGAATTGATTCCTGGCGTAAAAAAAAACCTTGCCTACCGGCAGAAGTCTTGCCAATGGCGTTACACTGGGCCGAAACGGTCACTTGCTCGATTGAGAGCACCCCAGATGGGACTCGAACCCACAATCCCTGGCTTAGGAGGCCAGTGGCTTATCCATTAGGCCACTTGGGCATGTGGTAGCAGCACTGGCTGGTTTTGGTGGCTGCAAACTAGGTTCAGAGAGCCCTCATTATGACTCTAGTTTGTTGCCCGACATACGAGATAGACTGATCGCTCTGGGCTAAAACAGTCAATTAGAAAAAAAAACAACCAAGCAAACACTACTTTTGGAATGTCTTTTGAAAAGAGCCCCAAAAATTGGACGTTCCTCTGGAAAATCACCTCTTTGGCACCTGCTTGATTTGCCTGGTTGACTTCTACTGGGAGTGCTACTGAGCATGTGCAAGACGTTTGCATACTAAGACTTCCTGGTTTTCAATAGACGCTTCAAGGTGAGCACGTCAAGGAGGCGCAGGTCTCATTTTCAAAGTCCAATAACCAAAGAACGCATGCAGCAAATACGTTTGGAGTCCAGGCAAAACGGACCCTAACGTGCACTAAAATATCAATCTGCAATTTGGGGGACTGGACTGAAGAACTCTTGTTTTCTCCCAGACTGAGCTTCCAATTGTGCTTCCTGTCACGGTGTCATAACTTGCACTCTGACAACAGTGCAAACACCACTCTTGTGATGCTCTTTTCAACTTCCTGTCCCAAGCCTGGAACCAGATGTGCAGCCTTCTCAAATTGTTATAAAAGCTTGCGGGGCCATTCGGACCAACTTCTCTGCTCCTCTTTATGTAAACATTTCTCCTCATCTTTGTTGTGCTTTATTAAAAACCTTCCCTGACCGGGAATCGAACCCGGGCCGCGGCGGTGAGAGCGCCGAATCCTAGCCACTAGACCACCAGGGAATCGCTGGCGAGTGCTCTGAAGCCATGAGCTCTCCCAGCAGTTCTTAACCGCGATCAGTCCTTCATTGAGCCGTGTTCACGTCTACTACTGATAAGGTGGGAGACAATATATCCTTGCACATTATCCCTTAAAAATCTTTCAAATAACTTCCACACCACAGATGTTGAGGCTCACTAAGTCTTTCATCCAGTGGCGGGGATTTTGGTCTCGTTTTAAAGATTAGCACCATTTATGCTTTTTGCCAAACTTTTGGCACCATGCCAAATGAGAGAGACTCCTTGAAGATTGTAAAATTCCTTGTTCCAATATTAATCTCTCAGGATTAAAACTTGAAATCAGATGCGCAGACTTTTCAACTTGTTAGAAAAGCTCGCGGGACCATTCGGACCAACTTCTCTGCTCCTCTCCATGTAAACATTTCTCCTCATCTTTGCTGTACTTTATTAAAAACGTTCCCTGACCGGGAATCGAACCCGGGCCGCGGCGGTGAGAGCTCCGAATCCTAGCCACTAGACCACCAGGGAATCGCTGTCGGTTGGTTTGGAACCATGAACTCTCCCAGCAGTTCTTAACCGCGGTCAGTGCTTCATTAAGCCGTGTTAACGTCTACTAATGAAAATATTGGAGAAAATATATTCCTGCACATTATCCCTTAAAAAATCTTTCAAATAAAACTTGAAAGCTTAAAGGGAAGTGCTCCAGGTGAGGCTTGAACTCACAACCTCGGCATTGCTCAACAAATACTGCCTTATAAGTACCGCACGCTAACCGATTGCGCCACTGGAGCTTTGTGCTTATGTCAGCTTACACTCGGTTTTCTTGTTTTCTCACTTGCAACCTTAACGCTCCTCTGTGGGACAGCGAAAATTGATGAAAAGGCTTCTTGCACATTAAGAAAGGTAGCTTGACCAAAGTTCGCTTGAAGCCTTTTCAGTCCACAAGCCAATTGTCTGTTTTTTCTTTCAAAATAGGCGTGTGGAAAGCTTTGTGATTCCCATGCAAGCTTGTAGAGCCATGCTTAAAGGGGTGGTTTTGGGACATGGATTTCGAGTGGAATTGATTCCTGGCGTAAAAAAAAACCTTGCCTACCGGCAGATGTCTTGCCAATGGCGTTACACTGGGCCGAAACGGTCACTTGCTCGTTTGAGAGCAACCTAGATGGGACTCGAACCCACAATCCCTGGCTTAGGAGGCCAGTGCCTTATCCATTAGGCCACTGGGGCATGTGGTAGCAGCACTGGCTGGTTTTGGTGGCTGCAAACTAGGTTCAGAGAGCCCTCATTATGACTCTAGTTTGTTGCCTGACCTACGAGATCGACTGATCGCTCTGGGCTAAAACAGTCAATTAGAAAAAAAAACAACCAAGCAAACACAACTTTTGGAATGTCTTTTGAAAAGAGCCCCAAAAATTGGACGTTCCTCTGGAAAATCACCTCTTTGGCACCTGCTTGATTTGCCTGGTTGACTTCTACTGGGAGTGCTACTGAGCATGTGCAAGACGTTTGCATACTAAGACTTCCTGGTTTTCAATAGACGCTTCAAGGTGAGCACGTCAAGGAGGCGCAGGTCTCATTTTCAAAGTCCAATAACCAAAGAACGCATGCAGCAAATACGTTTGGAGTCCAGGCAAAACGGACCCTAACGTGCACTAAAATATCAATCTGCAATTTGGGGGACTGGACTGAAGGACTCTTGTTTTCTCCCAGACTGAGCTTCCAATTGTGCTTCCTGTCACGGTGTCATAACTTGCACTCTGACAACAGTGCAAACACCACTCTTGTGATGCTCTTTTCAACTTCCTGTCCCAAGCCTGGAACCAGATGTGCAGCCTTCTCAAATTGTTATAAAAGCTTGCGGGGCCATTCGGACCAACTTCTCTGCTCCTCTTTATGTAAACATTTCTCCTCATCTTTGTTGTGCTTTATTAAAAACCTTCCCTGACCGGGAATCGAACCCGGGCCGCGGCGGTGAGAGCGCCGAATCCTAGCCACTAGACCACCAGGGAATCGCTGGCGAGTGCTCTGAAGCCATGAGCTCTCCCAGCAGTTCTTAACCGCGATCAGTCCTTCATTGAGCCGTGTTCACGTCTACTACTGATAAGGTGGGAGACAATATATCCTTGCACATTATCCCTTAAAAATCTTTCAAATAACTTCCACACCACAGATGTTGAGGCTCACTAAGTCTTTCATCCAGTGGCGGGGATTTTGGTCTCGTTTTAAAGATTAGCACCATTTATGCTTTTTGCCAAACTTTTGGCACCATGCCAAATGAGAGAGACTCCTTGAAGATTGTAAAATTCCTTGTTCCAATATTAATCTCTCAGGATTAAAACTTGAAATCAGATGCGCAGACTTTTCAACTTGTTAGAAAAGCTCGCGGGACCATTCGGACCAACTTCTCTGCTCCTCTCCATGTAAACATTTCTCCTCATCTTTGCTGTACTTTATTAAAAACGTTCCCTGACCGGGAATCGAACCCGGGCCGCGGCGGTGAGAGCGCCGAATCCTAGCCACTAGACCACCAGGGAATCGCTGTTGGTTGGTTTGGAACCATGAACTCTCCCAGCAGTTCTTAACCGCGGTCAGTGCTTCATTAAGCCGTGTTAACGTCTACTAATGAAAATATTGGAGAAAATATATTCCTGCACATTATCCCTTAAAAAAATCTTTCAAATAAAACTTGAAAGCTTAAAGGGAAGTGCTCCAGGTGAGGCTTGAACTCACAACCTCGGCATTGCTCAACAAATACTGCCTTATAAGTACCGCGCGCTAACCGATTGCGCCACTGGAGCTTTGTGCTTGTGTCAGCTTACACTCGGTTTTCTTGTTTTCTCACTTGCAACCTTAACGCTCCTCTGTGGCACAGCGAAAATTGATGAAAAGGCTTCTTGCACATTAAGAAAGGTAGCTTGACCAAAGTTCGCTTGAAGCCTTTTCAGTCCACAAGCCAATTGTCTGTTTTTTCTTTCAAAATAGGCGTGTGGAAAGCTTTGTGATTCCCATGCAAGCTTGTAGAGCCATGCTTAAAGGGGTGGTTTTGGGACATGGATTTCGAGTGGAATTGATTCCTGGCGTAAAAAAAAACCTTGCCTACCGGCAGATGTCTTGCCAATGGCGTTACACTGGGCCGAAACGGTCACTTGCTCGATTGAGAGCACCCCAGATGGGACTCGAACCCACAATCCCTGGCTTAGGAGGCCAGTGCCTTATCCATTAGGCCACTGGGGCATGTGGTAGCAGCACTGGCTGGTTTTGGTGGCTGCAAACTAGGTTCAGAGAGCCCTCATTATGACTCTAGTTTGTTGCCCGACATACGAGATCGACTGATCGCTCTGGGCTAAAACAGTCAATTAGAAAAAAAAACAACCAAGCAAACACTACTTTTGGAATGTCTTTTGAAAAGAGCCCCAAAAATTGGACGTTCCTCTGGAAAATCACCTCTTTGGCACCTGCTTGATTTGCCTGGTTGACTTCTACTGGGAGTGCTACTGAGCATGTGCAAGACGTTTGCATACTAAGACTTCCTGGTTTTCAATAGACGCTTCAAGGTGAGCACGTCAAGGAGGCGCAGGTCTCATTTTCAAAGTCCAATAACCAAAGAACGCATGCAGCAAATACGTTTGGAGTCCAGGCAAAACGGACCCTAACGTCCACTAAAATATCAATCTGCAATTTGGGGGACTGGACTGAAGGACTCTTGTTTTCTCCCAGACTGAGCTTCCAATTGTGCTTCCTGTCACGGTGTCATAACTTGCACTCTGACAACAGTGCAAACACCACTCTTGTGATGCTCTTTTCAACTTCCTGTCCCAAGCCTGGAACCAGATGTGCAGCCTTCTCAAATTGTTATAAAAGCTTGCGGGGCCATTCGGACCAACTTCTCTGCTCCTCTTTATGTAAACATTTCTCCTCATCTTTGTTGTGCTTTATTAAAAACCTTCCCTGACCGGGAATCGAACCCGGGCCGTGGCGGTGAGAGCGCCGAATCCTAGCCACTAGACCACCAGGGAATCGCTGGCGAGTGCTCTGAAGCCATGAGCTCTCCCAGCAGTTCTTAACCGCGATCAGTCCTTCATTGAGCCGTGTTCACGTCTACTACTGATAAGGTGGGAGACAATATATCCTTGCACATTATCCCTTAAAAATCTTTCAAATAACTTCCACACCACAGATGTTGAGGCTCACTAAGTCTTTCATCCAGTGGCGGGGATTTTGGTCTCGTTTTAAAGATTAGCACCATTTATGCTTTTTGCCAAACTTTTGGCACCATGCCAAATGAGAGAGACTCCTTGAAGATTGTAAAATTCCTTGTTCCAATATTAATCTCTCAGGATTAAAACTTGAAATCAGATGCGCAGACTTTTCAACTTGTTAGAAAAGCTCGCGGGACCATTCGGACCAACTTCTCTGCTCCTCTCCATGTAAACATTTCTCCTCATCTTTGCTGTACTTTATTAAAAACGTTCCCTGACCGGGAATCGAACCCGGGCCGCGGCGGTGAGAGCGCCGAATCCTAGCCACTAGACCACCAGGGAATCGCTGTTGGTTGGTTTGGAACCATGAACTCTCCCAGCAGTTCTTAACCGCGGTCAGTGCTTCATTAAGCCGTGTTAACGTCTACTAATGAAAATATTGGAGAAAATATATTCCTGCACATTATCCCTTAAAAAAATCTTTCAAATAAAACTTGAAAGCTTAAAGGGAAGTGCTCCAGGTGAGGCTTGAACTCACAACCTCGGCATTGCTCAACAAATACTGCCTTATAAGTACCGCGCGCTAACCGATTGCGCCACTGGAGCTTTGTGCTTGTGTCAGCTTACACTCGGTTTTCTTGTTTTCTCACTTGCAACCTTAACGCTCCTCTGTGGGACAGCGAAAATTGATGAAAAGGCTTCTTGCACATTAAGATAGGTAGCTTGACCAAAGTTCGCTTGAAGCCTTTTCAGTCCACAAGCCAATTGTCTGTTTTTTCTTTCAAAATAGGCGTGTGGAAAGCTTTGTGATTCCCATGCAAGCTTGTAGAGCCATGCTTAAAGGGGTGGTTTTGGGACATGGATTTCGAGTGGAATTGATTCCTGGCGTAAAAAAAAACCTTGCCTACCGGCAGATGTCTTGCCAATGGCGTTACACTGGGCCGAAACGGTCACTTGCTCGATTGAGAGCACCCCAGATGGGACTCGAACCCACAATCCCTGGCTTAGGAGGCCAGTGCCTTATCCATTAGGCCACTGGGGCATGTGGTAGCAGCACTGGCTGGTTTTGGTGGCTGCAAACTAGGTTCAGAGAGCCCTCATTATGACTCTAGTTTGTTGCCCGACCTACGAGATCGACTGATCGCTCTGGGCTAAAACAGTCAATTAGAAAAAAAAACAACCAAGCAAACACTACTTTTGGAATGTCTTTTGAAAAGAGCCCCAAAAATTGGACGTTCCTCTGGAAAATCACCTCTTTGGCACCTGCTTGATTTGCCTGGTTGACTTCTACTGGGAGTGCTACTGAGCATGTGCAAGACGTTTGCATACTAAGACTTCCTGGTTTTCAATAGACGCTTCAAGGTGAGCACGTCAAGGAGGCGCAGGTCTCATTTTCAAAGTCCAATAACCAAAGAACGCATGCAGCAAATACGTTTGGAGTCCAGGCAAAACGGACCCTAACGTGCACTAAAATATCAATCTGCAATTTGGGGGACTGGACTGAAGGACTCTTGTTTTCTCCCAGACTGAGCTTCCAATTGTGCTTCCTGTCACGGTGTCATAACTTGCACTCTGACAACAGTGCAAACACCACTCTTGTGATGCTCTTTTCAACTTCCTGTCCCAAGCCTGGAACCAGATGTGCAGCCTTCTCAAATTGTTATAAAAGCTTGCGGGGCCATTCGGACCAACTTCTCTGCTCCTCTTTATGTAAACATTTCTCCTCATCTTTGTTGTGCTTTATTAAAAACCTTCCCTGACCGGGAATCGAACCCGGGCCGCGGCGGTGAGAGCGCCGAATCCTAGCCACTAGACCACCAGGGAATCGCTGGCGAGTGCTCTGAAGCCATGAGCTCTCCCAGCAGTTCTTAACCGCGATCAGTCCTTCATTGAGCCGTGTTCACGTCTACTACTGATAAGGTGGGAGACAATATATCCTTGCACATTATCCCTTAAAAATCTTTCAAATAACTTCCACACCACAGATGTTGAGGCTCACTAAGTCTTTCATCCAGTGGCGGGGATTTTGGTCTCGTTTTAAAGATTAGCACCATTTATGCTTTTTGCCAAACTTTTGGCACCATGCCAAATGAGAGAGACTCCTTGAAGATTGTAAAATTCCTTGTTCTTGGTTCCCCACCCAATGCAAGAAAAATCTGTAAGACATCTACCATTTCTCCCTTTGAAAGGCTTTAATGGGAAATCGGTGTCTGTGTCCGTGTCCATTTCCATCTTGTATCATCAGCAAAAATGCATGGTTCCAAGTACAGATGTTTGAGGTACCCCCCTGGTAACAAGAGCTCACTCTGAATATACCCCATTTACTACAACCATCTGTTATCTACTATCTGTGACAGAGTCAAAAGCTTTACTGAAATCTAGATACCCAATGTCTGCTGCACCACCTTGATCAGTTATTTTAGTCAACCAATCAGGAAATTCAATAAGATTAGATGTCTGGTCTTCCTGAAGTAAACCCATGTTGTTTCTGAACTAGAAACCCATGTGACTCTAAATCCTAACCAATCCTATCCTTTAACATAGTTTCTATACATTTTTCATCTACTTATGTAAGACTCACCGGCCTGTAGTTCCCTGACTCCTCCCTGCGGCCTTTTTTGTGAATGGGCACAACGTTCGCTAATTTCCAATCTTCTGGGATGACTCCCGTCATCAATGACCGCTTAAATAAATCCATTAACCGTTTTGCTAGAACACCACTAAGCTCAATGAACAACTTTGGGTGTATCCCATTAGGCCCCATGTATGTGTATATTTCTGTGTATAAGTATGTATGTATGAATGTTTTTTATGTAGCATTAATTTTTACATACATTTGAGAACATCCACAATCTCACATAAATGCTTTAATGTACTTCCTCTTTAGCACCTGTCCTCACGATGACCTTCAAACCTGACATGGGCTACATTATATTGAAGGGTTTGCTATTTCAAGGGGTGCAATAGATCATTTTTCAGTAGATCAGGTTTAAATAGTTGGACTAAAATACATTTGGGAAAATATTTCTTCTTAAATCACTTGAGTATAATTAGCCATCTGGTCTCTTTGGAGCCGCTTCTTAAGCCAAAGGGAAACCTCTCGAGGATCCTTTAGGATATGGCAGTAGAGAATGGAAAAACTATAAAAAGCATAACATTAAAAGCCTGGAAGAATAGTCTGCTCAGAAAAGGTAACAACGTTCGTCGCAGCAGCCCAAGAACATATGGGGGAACCCAAGCACTTGGTAAGAGATATGTTCATTGATGACATTGGCATTTAGGTATAAGGAGAAGTAGGCTGAAGGATAAAGATACATATTACATATTAAGCAAATTTACAATTAACATAGTCTGAGTAGTGTTTTGCAGATTATTTGGACATATATGTGATGTGATTGTATGAATGGTGGAATTCATACATGTTTGGGTCATGGTAAGTCTACTATAACCTAAAGCCAGTGTTCTTTGCGAGAAGAAGAATGGGCATTCTTGGTGGGACAATTGAGTCCTACTTGCCATTATGGTCTATAGTTCTTATTTAATAATCACAATGTTAGATTAGTGACTAATCGATAGTCTTCTAAATCCTGAAAGACTAGAGATATATTTCAAAGGCTGAAAACATACTTAGGTTCCTCGCCCTTGTAAAGCTTGAAGTGATGTAACGTGAGTGGGATTTTAATTTTTGCTTTCATGACCATGTCCTAAAAAAAAACCCTGACATGGAAATAATAACAGATTTGCACTTGCTTTTCTTATAAATTATTTTACGCATGTTAACAAATTTTGTGTTTCAGAGATTAAATTTTTCATGCATTTATTTTCACATGAAAGTTGGGAGATCATAAGAATAAGACAACGGCCAACGACTTCTGGATTATTGGATCCGAGAACAGCAACAACTCTAAAGTCATGCTCTTTCTTTTGTTGCTAATATGTTATATTATAACGTTTTCTGCTAATTTCACCATCATATTACTGGTCATCGCATGTCACCACATCAGAGCTCCGATGTACTTCTTCCTCAGCCACCTGTCTTTTAACGACATTCTTCTCACCACGACCATTGAACCTGAAATGCTGCAGGTTATATTGAGAGAAGGAAGCTCTATTTCTCTGTCTGGATGCTTAACCCAATTCTACTTTCTTTCTGTATGTGTTGTTAATGAGTGTTTCCTCCTCACCGCGATGTCCTACGATCGATATTTGGCCATCTGTAACCCATTGCGTTATTCCTCCATCATGGACCTCAAACTTTGTACTCTGTTGGCAGCTTCATCTTGGGTAGGTGGGATGCTGTTGATGCTATCACATCTTATTCTTTTGCAGAAGATGACATTTTGTGGGTCCAATATAATTAACTATTTTTATTGTGACCTAGTCCCACTTCTCAAACTTTCCTGTTCAGACACATCAGCTAATGGAACTGTAAATGCCATCAACTCTATCCCCATATTATTTCTACCATTGATCTTTATCTCTGCAACTTATATAAACATTATTCTTGCCATCATGCGGATTTCTGCCCCAGATGGGAGAAGAAAGGCCTTCTCCACCTGCAGCTCCCATCTAACCGTGGTCTGTCTGTATTATGGCACTATAGTGCTCAATTATTTGGTTCCTTTTAAGGAGCAATACTTGGGGTTACAAAAAATGGTTTCTCTGTGTTACACCATTGTAGCCCCACTATTGAACCCCTTTATCTACAGCCTAAGGAATGAAGAGATTATAAGGGCAATAATGAAATTCATCTTTCAAAAAAATTATATAAAGTGATTTTTTTTTAATAAAAGTAGAACTTTGAAAGCGCAGCCCAGAGTATCATTTATCCAATAACCCGTATGTTTAAGCATTTCATAGCCTATGGATAATTACAAAATTATTTCCTATTTTAAATGGTACCATTTTAACTGAATGTGGACACAGAAAGGTTTGAGTTAAACACTTCTTTGTTGTAAATTCTCTAACAGACAAGTTGTCATTTAAGTTAAAGGGTTAATTAAAATGACAAAATGTGATATGCATTAACTTTTAACCCTTTGTGGTCCTATGTCGGAAATTTATCCGACAAAATATTTTACCGCTTGTGATCCACTGTCGGATTTCCTAGTGACCACTAGATGTCGCTATTATACCATAAATGGTGCAACAGTAAACGGAGGAAGAATTAGCCAGACTCTTAGAACAGAGTGATTCTGAATGTGAATTTAGTGATGATGATGAATGAATGAATGAGTGATGAATTCAAAAGAAGAATTCAGATTCAAGTGACACAGGAAATGAAAACTTCAGTGATGCAAATGAAAATGTTGTTGATGAAAATAAAAATGTTGAGGACCTACCTGCTGAAATTGTGCAAAAGAAAATAATGATTTTGAATAATAATGAAGTTAAACTATGTCTGGCACCCAAAGGATGCATGAGAGCTTGGCCATTGTTCAGCATTTTTGTAAATGCACCTGGATATTTTATCTGTAAATGCACCTGGATATTTTATCTGTAAATGCACCTGGATATTTTATTTTGAGACTGTGTTTTTCCCTTAGATCACCGCACTTTGGTAATGTGTACAATAAAAAGTTAAAAAGTTTGGTAGCAAAATAAAATAGTTGGTGTGCTTGGTATTTTTATTATTTGTGATTGGAATCTTTGATGGGCTATGATGGATTATTTTTCTTCGTTCTGTCAATTCTTTTTAATCTGACTTTTTTAACCCATTAAGAATGGAGGATATAATATTACAGCCCTACAAAACTTTTGTAAAGGCAGACGACATGATTAGGTCCTCTTCTGCTGTCACTGAGCATTGCTAAGTAGAGCCATGATCAGAGCCGACTTTACTCAGAAGTACTCCGACAGACCTGAATAATGCAGACAAATTTGAGGATTATGCACCTTTTTTTTTCTTATTTAATCTGTCTGCACTTATTCTAGAAACCCTGGAGTCATAGGCGTAAGGGGAACACGACCCTGCCAGCACTACAGGACGGTGCACATGGTATTAGGGCAGGAAAGGGTTTACCCAGCATGGGGGACCTCCTGGGTATGGGCAGTGCAAGGGTCAAGTCTATCAGAGTACTTCTGCAAAAGAGTGGAGTCACAGGGACAAGCTCTCCCCGTTCCTCCAATGCGGGAGTGCACCAGGGGACCTGGTTCACAGAGGCCCAGACAAAGAAAGAAGACGGGGGGAAGCATACCAAGACTGAAGAAAAAATACTGAAGAACAAGGAGACAGAGGGAGAAAAGTGGTGGGTTGGAGAAGGTAGGGAGACATTGAGAGTGAGTATGAGAGCCCGTGACATAGTGTTAGAGAGCATGAATAAGAAAGTGAGTGAGGGTGGGTGGGTGACAATGAATTTAATTTTTGAATAGAAAAAGGCCCTCCGAATGTCTTATGAGCCATAAAGGCAGTAAATGAAATTCATTATCTGAATATGAATGGACCAAAAAGTAAACACAAAATTTCTCCTAATTTTTTTAGCCCATCAGCAGAGGTCTACTGTCCAGGCTTTCCTTGATCTGGATATGGTTAGTAGAGGGGCTAAGACATGATCTGTGTCCATTGTGCAACATGTTTGCTTTGTAGACCTGTCAAGGAGCTGGATAGCCCGACCGACTACCTCTGCTGACTTCTGCTCCCTTAGCTTGGGACAACACCCTCTTTCACTCGCCGAGACTCAGCGTAGGGTATAAACAAAATGAAGACTGCTTTATTTTTCCCACACATGGCTGGATATAGCCAGCAAAGCACACATTAACATAAATCAAGATATTGAGATACAATGGGTACACAACCACCCCCTTAATCTGCTCCCCAGAGACAATAGGATCAGTACAATGGGGTCCCAACCTCCACTCTATTAATGGCCTAAATCTGTTCCAGGGTAAATGTCTGTAGTGGTGGAACATGGGGAGGAGGGGGACACACAGGAAAAATTAGTTGCAAAGCATCATCTGTGTTGGCGAAGTACAGTACCAATCCCAAACCAATATCAGCATTCCACAGTCCTCAGAGTCTCTAATATTTAGGACATACGGTAAAACCTGTACAAGGGGGGGAATCAGTAGAAACTGGCCCCCTGTACCTACACACCGAAGTCCTTACAAAGCCAGGGCCCATAGTCGTTAGGGAGGAGGCTGGCTCCCAGGCCTCTCCAGTGGCCCCAGTGATGGAGGGTTCCATCACAAGATCCATCCAAGCAAATGGTGTATTGTGCTGCCAATTGTACTCCTCTGTTACCACATTCTTTGGAAACCTCTCTCAGCTCACAGGCTTCTCCTAGACGCCATCTTGTCTCCTGGCCCAGAACACTTCTGTTCACTGTCTCAGCGGTGCTTCACCCATCAATCACGGGGTTCAAACCCGGAGAGTTCCCAGGTATGCACCAAGAAACTCTCAGATTAGTGAAACGTTTTGTGAGTGTTAGCATGTGACGGCAGGTTGCTGGAATTGAGTTTGGTCAACTGAGTAAACCCTTATCCCAATGGTCAAGAAAGCTCTGACAACATCTAAATAAGATGTAAATATATGTTTCCCGATTATAAAAAATGATGCAATTTTCTCTTTGGATGTTCTATACACAAGGGTCTTTCCTTGAAACTCTCTATAGAACACCCATCCCTCGTGTCCTTCTACGCAAATCTCTTCACAGTTACCTCGTCTAGAAAAAAAAATATATAAATATACTCACAGCGCAGAAACACAAACACAGACTAAATAAAATCTATTCAACATTTATCAGCAGGAGACAGGTAAGAGCATTACGTAAAAGGTGCATGTCTCTAATTTAAATTACATTCGTAAAGTAGGTATCAGCTCGTTTTTTTAATACGTGTGAAGTCATTTCAATAATCTTTTTGGGTTAATTTTGACATGTTTAACCCCTTAATGACAAAGCCCGTAGATGTACGGGCTCAAAATGCATTGTTTTCAATGGGTTTAGGGACCGTCCATTGTCCTTAAGGGGTTAATCATATTTATGCCGACATATTGATATTTATGTAACAGAAAGCTGGCAGTAACGTGTTCTAATTTACTATTGCTTTGCTTTCTCTTTGTATTAGGCGCCTATTTTGTGCTTTTTTCCTTTCAGATTTTATCACGGATCTTTTATTAACCAATGACCAAAAGTCGATTTTGTTTTTCATTTGACCGAACTCCGGCCATTCAGGATTTTCCAGATCATAATATGATAATAGATTTCCTTGAGCGTGGATCCTGCGTCTTGTATTTTTGTGGTTGTCACCGTGAGCTGAAGGGGAATGGAAAAAGAAGCAAATTCCTAGGTAATTGTTTTAATACTCATGCATTTATTTTTACATAAAAACATTTTGGAGAATGTTATGAACAAGACAACAATCGACGAATTCTGGATTCTGGGATTTCAAAACATCCACAATAGTAAAATCATGCTCTTTTTTTTGTTTCTAATAATTTATATTTTAACATTATCGGCTAATTTCACAATCATGTTACTGGTCCTCACATGTCGCCAAATCAACGCTCCGATGTACTTCTTCCTCAGCCACCTGTCTCTCAACGACATCCTTCTCTCCACCACCATCATACCTGAAATGCTCCACATTATATTGAAAGGGGGAAGTTCTATTTCTCTGTCTGGCTGCTTCACTCAGTTTTATTTTTTTTCAGTATCTGTTGCTAACGAATGTCTCCTCCTCACCATGATGTCCTACGACCGATATTTGGCCATCTGTAACCCATTGCGTTATTCCTCCATCATGGACCTCAAACTTTGTATTCTTCTTGCATCTTCATGTTGGGTGTGTGGGATACTTATCGCTTTACCACATATTGTTCTTTTCGACAAGATGACCTTTTGTGGGTCAAATATCATTAACCATTTTTATTGTGACCTGCTTCCACTTCTTAGGCTTTCTTGTTCAGACACATCAGCGAACGAAATAGTAAATGCTGTTAACTCTGTCCCAATGGCCTTTCTACCACTAGTGTTTATCTCTATAACTTATATAAACATCATTCTCGCCATCATACGGATCTCAAATTCCGATGGAAGACAAAAGGCCTTCTCCACCTGCAGCTCTCATCTCACCGTGGTCTGTATGTATTATGGGACCTTGTTGTTTAACTATTTGGTTCCACCTAAAGACCAATACTTAGGTTTCCATAAAATGGTTTCTGTGTGCTATACCGTCGTGACCCCGCTGTTGAACCCTCTTATATACAGTCTAAGGAACGAAGAGATTAAACGGACAGTAAGAAATATTATCTTTCAAAAAGTTCTATAAATTAACCCCTTAAGGGCAATGGGCGGTCCCTAAACCCATTAAAAACAATGCATTTTGAGCCCATACATGTACGGGCTTTGTCATTAAGGGGTGAAAAATGATTTCTGATGAACCGCTATGAAAGTTTAGCATAAACTAACGTCATGACATCAAGTATATAAAAGTACTAAATCCTGCATGTTTTAGTATGAGCAGCCATGCTTCTTTTCTCTAGTTTACTTAATAATAAGATTAAATTGCTAGCTTTTACAGTTATATTATTTACATAAGATTTAATCTGCTAATTATTCCTCTATCCAGAAACAGTCGGTATGATAGTCATGAAGGCCTAGAATGAAATATTTAATACATTTATGTGTGGGTTGTTTTTTTGGGGGGGGTTATGTACAAAGTTTAATACCTACCAAGCACACGTCGAATTGATGGATCCAGAAAATGGATATAATTTCCAAACTGAATAATGCCTTATCAAAGTAAATAAAGAGTAATGTCGTTAAAGTATCCATGTTCTCACTTCTTCTTTCTTCTCACTGCCCCTTTTTCCAAAGAAAGGGGTTTTTCACCCAATGAAAGCCAAATCTAGGGGTACCTGGTGGTAATGGGGACGTACCTAAGTGTAGTGCTTCAGTTTTGTTAATATTGATATTAAATTCTATTACTGTGCCCCATGTGTTTAACAACAGGAAGATTACGTTTTGGGGGGGTCAATTTGCAAATACTGTTATATTTTATGTCCCTAGATGAAAGCGATATTCAGAGCAAAGGGGCCAATGCTAGATTAAAAAGGAGTAGTGTCAAAGGGCACCCCTGGTGGACCCCTCTGGAATCCAATCCATGGAACTGGTTAGAACTGTTTTTGGGTGGGTGTATAGAAAATTCTGTCCAAAGAATCATATAATACCCTCGGATGACGTGGAAAAGATTTTTGTGATGTCATCACAGCCACTAGAGCCATGCAAATGCCTTTCATAGAGTGCCAGCCCCTCTTAAATCCCAATTGTTGGTAGGTTATTAATTCTGGGAAAATGAACTATTATTGTAGTCAAAATGCTTCCGCCTTGGTTTATAAGAGAGAGATTGGTTGGTAGGACTACACCCTTGTGTGGTCTTTATTTGAATTTGGTATTTCTATAGTTCTTGATTGGGTTAAGGATTGGGTTACTGGGATTGGGTTGATTGGGCATCATATGGGGGGAAAATATTTGGTAATATTCTGTCGGGAATCCATCTGGACTGGGAGCCCAGTCGTTGGAGATGGATTTGGTCGCCTGACTCACATCCTCCTCTGTTACGCTAGAGTTTAGAAGTTCCTTCTGATCATTATTTTTATACCCTAGGTCTTTGTCACCTTTATCTGCAGTATGTAGTGCTTTAAAGTAGTTAAAGTCTGAAGTTGAGGTTAGTGTGTCTCCTTTGTCCGGGACAATTTTATAAATATTATGTTTGGGGGGGGGAAGGTTTGACTGGATTGACCAGCAGTTTTCCTCCTTGATTTCCCCATGTAATTTTTTTTTGTATAATTGATTTAGGTCTATTTTGTTTTGTGGAGTTTATCCTTGAAAATTTTGTATTTTAGCAAAGGGTTTTTGCAATGCTCATGCAGTGAGTTGTATTTAGCGTAGGATGATTTGTGTTGTTTAGCTTTGCAATGATATATTAGTATCCCTTAGTAAAGCCCAAAGGATGAGGTGGTTGTCCAACTGCTCGTCTTGATAACTTGCCTAAGAGGTCTTAGGCATCTGGAAATCCCCATGGTCTACAGAAGTGTGATATAGATGCTAGTTCAAGAATGATTCGAACCGGGGCATACATATTGACCACACAAACCCTTTGGATATACACATTAAGCTCTTATATTAAATGCCTGCCATTAGGATTGACTATTGTATTGTATATTTCTTAAGGTAGTGATTTATTAAGGTTTTCTACATCTATAGACTTAGTTTTTCCATGAGCTGAGTAACAAGTTTGAATCCAATATTCTTTTAAAGTGGAGAGAGTTCCTGTCTTTCTTTGTGTGTCTTTGAGTGATGTAATATGGGGCCAATATGTTTCATTTTAACAATATTGCGGAAGTTCAGTCTTGCACCAAGGGTCTGCTAGTGCCTGCCCAAGCCTTACTATTGCTGCTGCTCTATTTCCTTCCTTACTCTGGGGTGGTCAATTCTTTTTTTTTTTCCAATATTGGGGGAAATCTGGTGTTGTGCAATATGCCTGGATGTGTCATTTTGCAAGTGACTGCCCTGTGCCCTGCCCTGCTTCGGCTCAATCTCCTTCCTTACCCTGAGGAATCAGTTCTTCAAATATTTTTTTTTCATTTTGGAGGGAAATTTATGTCCTGTAGCGTGGGGCTGGATGTGTGCATCTGCCAGTTTCTACCCAGTCCACTACTACTACTACTGCTGCCACCCAGGTCTTCATTTTTCGTTATTGTAACAGCAGTAAACTAGTGCATACATTGCATACAAGTAAACATTGCATGGTATCTTCATCTGCAAGCAATGGCTTCCTCCGTAACTCTGACCTCTGAGCCTGTCGCTTATTATTATTATCGGATACCTTCTCCTCAAGAGACATCAGCCGAGATTCAATGCTTGAGGGTAAAATCATTTAATAAGTTTAATGGGAAACACACTGGTATTTAAAACATTACAAGGGGGTAATTTACATACAAAACACACATAGTTCTCAATCAGGCCCTCTTTTGCACACGGCTCAGTATTTGCACTCAGCCCACCTCAGCCCAGTTCCGGGTCACTATGAAGTCTGTGGGGAAGATGGTAAACGTGAGAAGTTCCCTGACGTTTGGCTGAAACCAGTTTAAAATGGCTGGATATCACTTCTTGGGGCAAATACTGGCCATTGAGGTTTCTGTCCTGTAAGTCCTGCCGCAATGGGAAGTAAAACCACACATAAACCTCCTTCCTCAAACGCAGGTACCCCAAATCTGTGCCCGAGCTCCACAGTCTTTAGAGTCTCTGGTACTTGGGAAAATGTGGCACTCTATAGCCGAGGGAAGAAGTAGTCCCAACAGACCCCTTGTACCCACCTCCCCAAAAACAGAACCCCCTGCAAGGCCAGGGCCCATAGTCTGTAGGGAGGTTGCTGGCCCCCAGGCCCCTCCAGGAGCCCAGGGCACGGAGGCTTCCGTGACACTCTTACCTCTGTAAAGTAAAACTGACCTAACCCAAACAGTTGACTTCACAACTTTAAAATAATATTTCTATAGTAATACAAAAAAATAATCCAGCAAATAGAAACAAAGTCATTTTTCATGTTACATCTGTGTAAAATACTCATGGCTCTTTCAAGAGAGACGGTAACCGGTGAAAAACACACATTTTGGTAAAAGTTACAAAATGAAAAGGATCCCAGGGATCCCAGACTCTTAAAGATTTGAATCATAAGTAATTTGCACCTAGTGTGAAACTAGTATCAATTTTTGGTTGGAGATGGTTTTTAGCAAAGCTTCTTTAATCTCCTGATTCCTAAGACAATATACAGTTGGATTTAAAAATGGAGCCCCCATACTGTACAAAAGAGATATAACCTTATTGACTTTAAAAGATTGTCCTTCGGATGGGACCATGTAGACAGCCATTAGAGTCCCGTAGTATGTACTCACTACGATCAGGTGAGAGCTACAGGTGGAGGCGGCTTTCTCTTTACCACGAGATGCGGAAATTCTTGAAATTGTGGTAAAAATTGAGACATACGTGAACAGAATGAAAATGAAAGGGCATAGAATAATAAGAATGGACAAAGAAAAGTGTATGAGTCCAAATGTGGTCTGTTTGGAGCAAGACAATTCCAAGACGGGGGCAAGGTCACAAAAATAATGATCAATGACGAGGGGGCCACAAAACTTTAAACTTCCTACAAAGAAAGCAATGAATAGCATTATTATAAATGTGGCAATCCAAGCCCAAAGAGCCATTTGGATTTGAAGCTTAAGATTCATGATAGAAGAGTAATGTAATGGACGGCAGATGGCTAGATATTGGTCGTAGGACATCACCGTTAGAAGAAGACATTCTGTACCTGCTGAAATGCCACAAAAGTAAAGCTGTGTAATGCATCCTATTAGGGATATTGGGCTTCCTCCATTACTTATTACATGGAGCATGTTAGGGACTATGTCTGTGCTAAGCAGTATATCCGACAATGATAACTGAGTGAGGAAGAAATACATGGGAGATTTTAGACTCTGAACATTTGCCACCAATATAATAATCAGCAGGTTCCAGACTAACGTCAAAATATAGATCACGAGGCATAGACCAAATATCACAGGCTTGAACATTTGGAGGTTCTGGAATCCTAGAAGCATGAAATATGTATTTGTTGTTTGGTTCATTTCACAATTATCCTGTAAGAGATGGAAATAATTGGGTAAATATTATACAGTAGAACTTTCAAATAATTATTATTTACCACGCAGCATATAGAAATCAAGTGCAATATAATGGTTCTTTTATAGAAACATAGAATTTTATGGCAGATTGGATCGGCTTGCCTGTTCTGCGTGTTTTTCCTGCTGCAAAGACTTGAACCTTAATCAGTCATTGGGCTTGTCATAGTCAGGAGCCACATGCCAATCCCATACATGTCGGGATTCTCTTGATCTGCTTGACTCTGCAACCTCTTCTCAGTGAAGTAGGCATCCCTTACATTATGTCTAAGACTCTGACCTTCTACTTTTAGATCATGATCCCCACCTCTTTTTTAAATATACTTGAAATATACTTCCCTTGTATGTTGTGTTTAGTATAACGTCAGCCCTCACTGATATGAAGAGACTTTCAATTAACACCAGATCTGCATCAATTTACAACACATCTCTGTCATTCCTGTGAAATATGTTCATATTATGAGAACGACGCTCTACTAAGTTTGCTAACAATCCTATCATATGTCACAGCTTTACCTAATTGTACCTACTTACTTTGCAAGAGCAGGACCATCTTTTCCTTCCATAATACCTTAACTTGAGTTCATGTTACTTTTGTATACTGTCAACTTTAATGTCAATGGTAATTTTCTACTTTCCTTTTGTTTCCATAAGTTAATCAACATGGAATCAACTGGCACTCCATAGATAGATATGTAATACGAAATACGGGACACCCTTTGTCGCTCTCTGTCTTTCTGGATCCTCACCGGATGGTTTGCTGGTAGTATAGCAGGTTGTATACTGGATCTTCACCAGATGGTTTGGTTAGCATGTCATAATATTTCTTTGGTTTATCTCCCAGAAGATGTATGCAGACACTTTTTTCTCCACATGGTGTTCCACTTTTCTCTCTCAACTCGGTCTACAGGTCTAACCTACAAAAACACCATCAAATTGCGCAGAAAGCCATGTCATCATAGATGATGGAAAGTCCTATCCTCCACAGCACACTCTATGATCTGTAGTCTGTTTCTATGGTAACGGGAGGTATGAGCACTACCAGAGTTACAGTGGTTTAAGTTTACACAATAAACGTTTGCAGCTCTTTATACCCTTTGTCAGTATCAGCAAACCTCTGTCAGCACCCTAGGGAAGACTTTTCATAAATCACTATGGTAAGGACTCTTATGTGCAATTTTTTTTTAAAAAAAGTTCAAGGAGAGTTTTAGTCTTTTATTTTTTAAATGTTATTACTTTCAAGTAACTTTACTGAACCAAGAAAAAAGTTAATTTTCAAATATTTTTTAATAACTTTTTCAGTGTTGTTCATATCATGAAGTGTAACTTTCTCCAATGCCACCCAACAAGGGGTAAGCATAAAGTTACTGGTGTATGGGCGCAAAGGTTTGGCACTGTCCAGGTACCAAGAATCAGGACGGAAGCAGAAATACTAGTTAACACACCTTTATTAAAAACATTAATGGAAAAAAGCAAATATAAGCCAAAACAGGATCCAAAAACCTAAACATAAAATTGCTAATCATTGTAATAGTAGATGAAAAAAAATATAAGAGTAACACAACTGTACTATTAGCAGAATAGTAATATTGTAATTATTAGAGTTAGTAGAATAAATCGCAGTAGTAGAATTTACTAGTTGTACTAGTAGCATTAGGAGTGATATCGTAATAGTAATAATGGTAGTATTAGTAGTAGTGCTGTAAGTAGTAGACATAACTGGTGACGGTAATAATAGTAGAATTTGTAATAATAGTCATAATAGAATTAATGTTGACGGAAGTGGGAGTAGCAGTGACATATTTGATATGGTAACAGTAGGCGTAGTAGTAGCGTTACTATTACTAGTAATACTAATGGTAGTAGTAGTAAAATTAGCAGTGGTAACAGTAAAATAGTTGTAGTAGAATAAATTTTTATAGTCAAAGTAGTATTAATAGCTTCAAAGGATAGCAATTACATGACACGATAATCTCTGTACATTTTTCTTCATTTTTGAGGCAGGCACATTGTGAAGTGAAGGCCAGACTCACCGTAATAGAACCCAAAGACTTTCAATGCTGTCCTCATGGTCACAAAGAACCATTGTTTTGACGAAGACATAGAATGTCATGAACCAAGTAAGCATTGTGACTATTTTTAAGAATATCTTTCACAAGGTTTAATCAAGAACATCCAGCCCAAGTACGTTGCATTACATTTGTCACTGTTACAATCAAAAGAATGATTTAAAATCACACATAACAACAAACTGGTAGAAAAGGAGAAGAGTGTCTTGCTCTTCCGAGCTTACAATTTAGTCAGTAGCTAAGGGAGAAGTCAAACAATAGGAGAGGAATGCTTGGATGGGGATTAGTTGACAGGGTCTGGATTATCTGCAGAGGTCGTTGGTCCTTCAGGTGGCTTGATTATGATGATGGCTAAAAATTATAGGTGGAAAGGTGGGTTTTCAGAGAGGTCTTGAAAGTCGCGTAGAAGTGAACAGGGAAGGAAATTTCATAGAAAGGGTACAGCATAGGGGATGTACTTGGATAGGAAGGTAGAGGGGGTGCAGAGTTATTACGGGATCAGTAGTTCAGGGGTTGAGATGTTTGAATTTGATTCTGGAGGGAATGGTGAGCCAATGAAGTGGCCCTTTGTTTTACCTGCATGAAGATCATTAGTAAGTGAGTGCGGTTGAATGCCGTGGACAGAAACCAAATTGTAGAGAATCAAGCATAGAGTTGAAGACAGGAAATCACTTAATTGATTATAAGTTAGTCGTTCCAGCAGTTTGAATACTAACAGGAGAAGGGAAATGCCATAGGCTGACCCTTTGAGAACACTGTCTATTAGTCATATGTAGCTGCATTATAACCACTTGGACTCCACTTTCAGGTGTAGAAAAAACTGTAGACTGTCCGGCTAACGTTTCACCTTTTACCTGTGCCTTCCAGAAGCCTTGGCATGGACACTGTCTCCTTGTATGGACACTTTGCTTACCTTCCATTAAAAACATCAATGACATCACCAAACATTTACAAACATGCCTCAGACATTTCAATCATCAATGAAATTGGACATCAGAACCCCAGTTACAATCAGAGTTACAACTCCCTCCTGTACACCTATTTTATACCTGCATATGTGCAAGGGTTCTTCTAATATACTTACGCTAGCATTCAAAGCCATTTGAAGATGCTTTAATGGTCACTCTGTAGAAATTTTTTTTTGACCGAAATGAGTAGAGTCCATGACACACAATCCTTGCAAAGATTTGGTTCAAATTATTGTATATCCCATTTAGCCCTCTTTGTGCTCCAAATTAAAATAGTTTTTCTACCAAACACTAAACAAAGTCATCAAGGCTGGTGTCACGGTCAGGACTACTTGCCAAGCCGTGACTGTGTGGAGGGCATGGGCATGAAGGGGTTAATAGCACCAGGCCTCTGGATTTACTAGCTAGACCCCTTAACAGGGCATAAGTTACACCAAATTAACCCCCAAATCCTGCCTGTATCCCCCCAGGTAGTCTGCCACCACTCACGATTTTGATACCGGATTCGTGAGAAATCCGAATTAGAACCTTTATCTCTATATATATATCAACCCACCCCGGGCAAAGAACATATATATATATCCTGTAGAACCTAATAACAATATGGTAACGTGTTATACTCTCTTAGGGTTCGTGGATATCGATACTAGAGCCCAAAGACAGACTTGGATTATGAATATTTTAATAACAAAAAGACAAAGATTACACAGTGCCAGAATTACAAAATCAAGACATACAAAAGAAAAAAAAACAGGAAACAGTTCTTACAAACAAAGGGACTTAAACACAGGACCCTCACTCACTAGTTTCTCCAATAAGCAGGACCCTCACTCACAAGTTTCTCCAATAAGCCGGCCTGTGGGAACTCCTTAAGTCCAGATGGTTTCTTACGATGTTGTTCCGATCAGAGTATATCATGGAGTTCTGCTTTGAGGTCGCTGCATTGTCCCTAAATCAGACTTTTGCAAGCAAACGCCCCTCTGACCACATGACCGATTATATGACACCATCCCCAAGAATCGGGTCCCATCTTTGATGTGCCAATAAGTTATGGTGGGGTAAAGGTGATGGAAAACCCCCCACTTAAGATAGGAATGGAATTCCTATAACTAAGGATCCTTATCTGTTAGGCCATGAATCACCACAGGGGTCCTTTGGGAAGATGACACCTCTAGCCAGAACAGATACAGAGGGCATTCACAAAGAAACACATTAAATCAACCTCAGATTAACTCATTGAATGCTTAAACAAAGAAACTAACCACCTCTGCTGGGTTACCCTTCCATGCATCCACTACATTATATGAGTTAATCATGACAGCTGGTACTTCAGTATCGGGTTATGAGCTGTTCTGATGGTCCCAGGTACTCGGGAAACTTGAGGAAGCTGAGCCAACGTACTGAACATTAGGTGCAGCTGCCCTGGGGGAACAGCTCATGAAGCCAGGTTTTCTACAAAATATAAGTAGTAATTATTGAAATATTTTTCTTTTCTTTCTTCTTCTCATCTCATGCGAGATACCATCACTCAACAACACAGTAAGTAAAGATTTCACCAAGGCAACCTTAATCTCTTGATTCCTGAGACTATATATGATAGGGTTAAAAAATGGTGTTCCCAGGGTATAAAGGAGAGATATAACCTTATTTAAATTAAATGATTGACCTTTGGTGGGAACCATGTAAATTATTATTAGAGTCCCATAGTAGGTACTCACTACTGTCAAGTGAGAGCCGCAAGTGGAAAAGGTTTTCTGTTTCCCAACCCTGGAAGAAATTCCAAAGATGGTGATGAAAATAGAGATGTATGTGAAAATTATGAACGACAATGGGATGACAGCAAATATTATACCGCAGATAAAATAAGTAATGTCAACTGTGGTATGGTCTGAGCAAGACAGCTCCAGAATAGGTGCTATGTCACAGAAGTAGTGGTCAATAGCATGGAGGCCACAGAACTGTAAGTTACTTATAAAAAAAACAGTGAATGCCATTCCCATGAAGGCTACAAGCCAAGACCAAACGACCAGCTGGGATTGAAACCTTTGATCCATGATTGAGGAGTAATGGAGTGGACGACAGATGGCCAAATATCTGTCATAGGACATCGCTGTGAGAAGAAGACACTCGGCAGCTGCTGGAAAACAATATAAGGAAAACTGAATGATGCACCAAGTAACAGATATCGTGCTTCCTCCATTAATGATAAGATGGAGCAAATAAGGAACCGTGTTTGTGGTGAGCAGGATATCAGACAAGGATAACTGAGTGAGGAAGAAATACATGGGAGATTTCAGGCTTCGAACCTTTACTACCAACACGATAATCAGCAGGTTCCCGACCACGGCAAAGACGTAGATCAAAAGAATCGGAACAAACAGCACGGGGCTGGGAATCTGGAGGTCAAGAAAGCCTAAAATTCGGAATGTTGTTACTTTTGTTGTATTGACTTCAATTATAGCCTAAAACACAAAAAAAGGAATGTAGCATTTAGTACAAGTCCCTACAATTACCCACTTATTCCAAAAAATATTTAGAACATGCAATTTAATAAACTTTAGATAATATAATCTCATAATCAACTGTGAGCAACTCACCTTCCCAATCCAAATGTTTAGATAATTTATCGCAAAGGTTGTGTGATAGTAAATAAGTAGTGTTTACAATCTTTAGGATCAAATAATACTTCAGCATCTCTGGCTCGCAGTTATATCACACATATGCACACACATACACACCTATACACATACACACATATATTTTGTCAGTCATACTTACTATGTTATTTTCCCTGTATAGGTATTGCACTTACAGAACTGGATTAAATCATTGCCTTCTTAACCCCTTAATGACAAAGCCCGTACCTATTGCGGGCTCAAAAATGCACTGTTTTCAATGGGTTTAGGGACTGCCCATTGTCCTTAAGGGGTTAAAATAGGGTACACTCTCTAAAATATGCAGGGATACGCTCATATACATATAGAGCACATAACCATAAGCATACTGACACATATATACAAATACATTCTTTAGAACTGTCTCGGAGAGTGGTCTTTTTAACACTTCAAGCGCCAAAGTATAGCATAAGAGGAGCACTTTTCCAGTTCTAAAACTAGTATATCCGAAGTAGCTTTGCGCATATACACTTTCTCAGATATTGTGCTCATCCATTTATTTAAACACACAAAGGTATAATGATTTTATTTCTATAACAACAATAATAATAATAATAGTGGTAGTAAAAGTAGGAAACACAAAAAGCAATACAATACGGTATTTACTAAATCCTGCCATGTTAGTGTGCCTCGAGAGCTGGTATGAGGTCCACTGCACTATATTATGACAGTGGTGTATATAACTGAATATATAATGACATCACAGTGACCGGAAAGCATCCGTACCCAGGCACCACTAACCATGCCATGGCTTCTGGCAGCCCTTAGGTGCCTATGGGTACTAACTGAAAAGTCCCCCACAAAGTTAGTCGCTGACCATCTCTGAACAGTGGACACGGAAATGGCTACATCACCTACATTAGAATATAAAAGATCCACAAGAACATTAGAAGAAGACACGTTAGACCTCTAGTAAGCTTTCAAATCATTCCTAGTTATATCTCACTTCATATTCTCCTCTCTTATATAATGAAAACCTAAATGGGTTTCCAATTCTCATCAACAGGTATAAAAAGACATCGATAAACTTACCATCGCTTTGATCCATGCTCATATGACTCTGGATAGGACATGATAGTCAACGTAACAATGGAATCTTTTTGCTTTCATGTTCTCCATCGATCTTTATACCTTTTGTGAAAGTCACAGAAAAGGATGACATCACACCTGTGTACGGACACCAGGGACTCCATGGTACTAATTACATAAAACTTTTGTGATTCTTACAGTGAAGAAACTTTTCCAATTAGAAGAACAGAAAAGTGCTTCACAAAGTAATCATCAAAAAGTTTCATCAAATGCAAGTAGCTCCTTAGAGTGAGTTTTTTGAGGCTTAAGAAAACACCCCAACATTAATATCCAAACATATTCCATTAAAAGGGAATATACTTTATTATTATTATTAATAATACAAATTACACTTGTGCATTCGTATTCGGGCAAACATGAAAACGAACACGAAGGGTATTTTTTCGTTGTTCGAATGCTGAACATACGAACATGGCGGCGACAAAACGTACACGAAGACACACAACACAAAGAATTTTCATGTTCGTCTTCATTTACTAATATTCCTGGTCCCTTCCCCATCTAGCCTACCTTATCTACGCCCGCACAGACCTTTAACTCCTGACAGCGAACCTACGGATTTCAGCTCCCATTAACCCCTGCGATGCTGCATACATAACAGGAGTGGAAATCCGAAGGTCAGGACCTTTAACTCTTGTAGAGGGTAGAAAGGCCAAGTTCCCCGTCAGGAGTTAAAGGGGCGTGCAAGCCCTGCAGGCGACCAATAGACCAAGTTGCGGCACCAGGATTTTAAAAGTCTATTGGTCGCCTGCAGGGGCCTCAACCAATTGGTTGATGCCAGAGGAGGCCCCTACAGGTGACCAATAGACTCACTCACACGGCCCTTTAACTCCTGACAGTGCAACTTGGCCTGGGGAGACCATGGTCTCCCCGGTCCAAGAGTTAAAGGTTCGTACAAGTGACTCTATTGGTCGTTCGTACGGACCTTTAACTCCAGGATTTTAAAAGTCTGTACTAGCGACTCTATTGGTCGCCAGCAGGGGGCTCGTCTGCCATCAACCAATGAAGTACAGGTGCACTTCATTGGTTGATGGCAGAGGAGGCCCCTGCCGGTGAACAATAGAGTTGCTCGTACGGATATTTAAAATGCTGACGCCAAAGATGCTGAGTAGTGCGTATCCCGTTAACCCCGTATTAACCCCTTCTACAAAAAATAGCAAAAAAGGAAGAAAAAAAAACGAACACGAAGAATGTGCACGGATATTCGCCCGAAGCCGAACACAGGAATGGGCGAATATTCGTGGAATACGAAGATTTTTTTCCCCCTTGAAGAGTTGGCTGGCGCCCAAGTCTAATAAAAATAATAATAATACCTATGTTTTAATTATTTACATGGTAATTATTTACGATTTATATACAAGCTCCAAACAGTGATGTAATGTTTGCAAACAAAATTAAATGCCATGATGGCCATATGAGTGGGGGAGATGGGGTTATAGAGCATTTGCTTTTTTGATGTTTTTTTTCTTTATTTTTTTTTAACCATTTAAGGACCAGGGCTCTTTTACACTACATTACCCTATTCAGGGTACTGCAATCTGTTGCAGTAGGCATTAGATAAGTCCAATTGTGCAATCTTTGGAATCTAACCGGACACTAATACTTTATTAGCCTTGTTACCATCTTGTAATTTTTTTTAATTAGATAAGTCAATTAACCTAGCGGAATGTGCCTTTTGTATGGTTTTGTGAAAGTCGGCATCAACGGTGTTGAGGGTGGAATTATATATCTTCAAGTATAGCAGAAATACAGCGAAAATATCTAGATACCATATATAATTCCTCTAACACAGAATGGGATGCAGTATAAATACATACAAGTACTAAGTGAGACCCACACTGTGGTGCAAAAGGGAGCAAGGTTAACAACTACTAAAATCCAAGTGCTAAGTTTACCTGTGGGTCCATCAGCCTTGAATAACTTTAGATATATTAACCCCTTAAGGACAATGGGCGGTCCCTAAACCCATTGAAAACAATGCATTTTGAGCCCGTACATGTACAGGCTTTGTTATTAAGGGGTTAATAAAAACAGAACTCCAGGACCCTATATTAAGCCAAAATTAATATAATTAACCCTACGCCCTGAGTCATGGGAGGCTTACGATGAGGGCCTAAAACTGTTAACCTATGGGAAGCACAGGCCAAAGCATTCTAACATTTATTTGCTGATGTCATTGGTGGATGCATTTCAGCTTTCAAACACTGAAGGCCCCCTGGTGCTCAAGAGCAACCATTTTTCAATCTACTACTATCAGACAAAGATGATTTCATTTTATTTTTATTTTATTTTTTATTTGTATTTTTTTTAAAATTTTTTGTCCTTTTACAGATTTTTAAAACTATATTAATTTATTGGATGGATTTATTCCTTGTATTCAAAAAAAATTTGTGCTAGTAAAAATTGGCTTTAGTGAATAGACCCCAAAGTATTAAAGATAGACAGGGAGATGTTTGTAACTTCCTGGGGTTGTGAGGTGAATTTTGCGGGATGGATCTAAGTTCCAACTCCCATTTGGTAGTCACTGATTGTTCAAAGGTTAATAAAGCTTTGACTTTTCTACTTTCATACCCTTAAGTCATCTGCATTTGAGTTTATTTTTAAGAACCCTCAGGAGGTATCCATTCAGCAATAGAATTGACTCCAAGGAGACTAGAATGCTAAGTATACTCAAGCGGTTTTAGAAAAATATGCTTAGAATATTCATATTCATATTTTTTAGCATTAACCCTCAATTTCCCTTGACTATTATATTATGGTATGTGCAAAGACATAATGAAATATTGATAATGAGCTGATGTATGTATGGGATCAAAGATGACTTATAAAACTTGGCAACTGAGTATTATACCGAAGTAGCACGAGATAATATGTGACGAAAAATACACATAAACATACACAATAGTGTAATATTCAGTGAAAAACAATAGGTCACCAGGTCCTGAGTCCCAAGCTTAAATATAATGTAGATGGCTCCCTGCGAGGAGAAAACGTCTGGGTACATTAGTGTCAGTGTCTGTGTGCATGTGTATTAATCTCAGTGTCTGGCTATGTTTGAGTGTATGGATATGTTAAAGGTCAGTGTCTGGGTATCCATGTATGTTAGTGTGTTTGTGTGTGGTATGTATGAAAGCGTGTCTGTGTCAGGGTGTGGGTAAGCAGGTCAGGTAGGAGCCCAGTTGCAGGGGATACCAGAGGCTCAGTTTGTACCCCTTGATACATCATTACCAGAAGGAAGGTACAGACAGGCAAAATGAAACACAAAGAAGGCTGAATCTTAATATGACAAGGTCTGTATTGAGACGCTGGCGAGACAGGCAGGTACAGGTTACAGACATGACCAAATGGCCAGATGTTCAGCATGATAGCCCCTAGTCGGCACAAGATAATACACTGTAGCTGGGCTGTCGGGGCTCGCTCTCTGTCACACGGAGAAAGTCCACAGGGCACATGGCTGGAAGCCCTCAGACAGGGCACACGGCTGGACAAATGGCTAGAAGCCCTCAGACAGGGCACGTGGCTGAAAGCCCTCAGACAGGGCACACGGCTGGACAAATGGCTAGAAGCCCTCAGACAGGGCACGTGGGTGGAAGCCCTCAGACAGGGCACATGGCTGGACACACGACTGGAAGCCCACAGACAGGGCACATGGCTGGAAGCCCTCAGACAGGGCACATGGCTGGAAGCCCTCAGACAGGGCACATGGCTGGAAGCCCTCAGACAGGGCACATGGCTGGACACACAACTGGAAGCCCACAGACAGGACACACGGCTGGAAGCCCTCAGACAGGGCACACAGCTAGAAGCACTCAGACAGGGCACACGGCTGGACACACGGCAGGTAGCCCTCAGGCAGAGCAGACGTAGTCAGGCAGGCTAGGTCAGAACCAGAAGGATATCAAAGCCAAATCGAAATCCAGGAGGAGAATCAGAACAAGCCACACGGGCAGTGGAAGAGTTAAATCAGGAACCAAGGAATGAAGTCAGAAGCAAGCCATGCCACAATGGGTTAATCCAAAAAAAACCGCTGCTAGCAGGAGAGCAGGGTCTGGCAGATACACCACAATGCAAAGGCCCTGAATGGAGGAGTAAGCAGGCATTTAAGAGGAAGGGTTACACCCAAGTGAGCAAATGCAGCTGGTCAGGTCAATAGCATTCTGGCAGATGGCCTCTAGAGGCTACAGCGGATATAACACCTATACACAAATACAGAGTCCGGGCTAACAGGGTGGAATCCTGACAGTAATATTGTTTTTTTTTTCCAGAAGGTTTTCTCGTTTCGAATCCTTGGGGGGGGGGGGGGGGTTTAAAATGCCCTCTGGGAATGAAACGGGATTTAATGCAGAGACAGGGCTTGAGTCAATCATTCTCCATGTACCCATCAAAGTTAATTAAAATACCCAACTCACAAGCATTTCACTCTCCTGCATGCAAGTCTTTGTTGACTTGAGAGTTATTTCACTAAAGTACTAATGAGTTTGTAAACCTGGCATTCATGAATTTCCATGTTTCCACTTTTGTCCAACTTATGTGAGTTTGCCGCTCTGTATCCAATTCACAAACACTCACAGTTTAGTGATGAGACCCAAATGTGTAATAATGTGGAGTTGACTTGAGCACTGATTGTGACTTTGGATGAAGTCCATCTTTGTTTGGCATATATAACAGTTCTATTCTCAGCACAAACTCACTTGGGTCAAATTAACTTTATTGACATTTTAAAGTGGCGCAAAGCAAAAACACGGACAGTGTGGCTGGTTTTTAAAGATGAAACCTTTGCCTCATCAAAATGATGAAAATCACAAGCAAAGGATCAAGGAGAGGATTTTACTGAAAGGGAGTTCCTGCTGGGTTATGTCTGAGGAGATGCTGAAAAAAAATAGAAGATTGAAGTTAGCAGACGGAAGACAGAAGAGATTAAAACTTTCTCTTTACCGCAGCTCTTCATTTTCATTTATCCGTTCTCTTCTTTTCTATTTATCTCTCCTTTCTATCTCTCCCCTTTCTTTCTTTCTATTTCTATATGTCTATTTATCTACTCTCTACCGCTCTTTCTCTCTCCTCTTTATTTTTCCCCATTCTCTTTACCTCACTCTTTTCCATGTCTTTCCCTTTTCTGTTAATCTCTGCTTTTTATGTCTCTTCTTTATCTTTATCTCCCCCTTTTTATGATTCTCCCCCTTTTCTCATTCTTTTTTCAATTTATCTTTTTTATAATTTCAGTCTTTTTTCTCTCCTCCTTTCTCTTCCTTTTTTTCTTATGTCTCCCCTTTCTCTTTAACACTCCCTTTTCTCTCTATCTCTTCTCAATCTTTTGATCACGCTTCTCATTATCCCTTCTTCTCTTTCTCTGTATCTCTTTTCTCTCTCTTCTCTTTATCACACTGATTTCTTTTTATCCCTCTTTGTTCTTTTTATCTCCCCCTTTTTTTTTGCTTTTTTCCTTTTTCTCTAGCCCCTTTTCTTTCTCTTCCTCTTCTCCCCTTCTTTATTTCCCCCTTTTTCTTTTATACCTCCCTCTTTTCTTTGATCCCTCCTTTCTCGTTAATTCTCCTTTCTTCATTCTCTCATCTCTTCCATTTTTCTTTATCTCCGCTCCTATTTCACTTTATCTCTCCTTTTCCACATTATCTCCCCCATCTCATTATGTCTCATTGACTTCTCATTTTATTTCCTCTCCTATATCTATATCTCCTCCTCTTGGTCCCTCTTCTTTCTATATCTCTTCTCCTCTTTATATCTCTCTTCTTTCTCTTTATCTCTCCCCTTCTCCCTATCTCTCCTCTTACTCATTAAGTCTCCCCTTTCCCGTTATCTCTCACTACATTTTTGGTTAGATTTCATGTACATCTCTAACATAATCTTAATTTTCCAAATACTAGAATGCTTCTTGACAAAATGATACAATTTGCTACGTAGTACTTTTTGAAACCGTTCAGAAGGCGAATTCACATGTTCAGGATTTACCTGCATGCAACTTTTAAACATATAATTGTATTTGGCAACAATTCTCACTGAATTATGTGGAGGCTATGGTTTTGTTTTCTTTTGTTATGCTTAAACTCGTTACGAATTCTAGTTGTGGTTTTAAGTATTTGGAAGGCATTGCATTGCTTCATCACGGCAGTGGACAATCATTTTCTCATAAATAACAGAACTCAGGGAGGCTAGGAAGAGAGCCTGGATTTCCCCTTGGAGAATTCTCCATCCCACAGCTAGGGACTTTCACACAACTCTCTAGATCCCACTCTCCTTTCCTACTCTACATCCAAAATAGATTACATACTGACCCATATTCTTAAGGCCATGACTGAAAACATTGTTATTTCTGATCATGCTATCATCTGAATACAGTCCACTATGCCTACATTAATGGGTGGCCCTAGGCCATGGCGCTTGTCTACCCACTTTGCCACTAACAATGATGTCAAGATGTCAGTCCTTATTTTGAGATTGCTGCTTTAAGGGGTCATACCACTGCATACAACACAAGGATGTGGAAATGTTGGTTTCATAAGCTCTATTCTGCTCTTTCTAAGGCTCACTCACACACACGGACTCAGTCAAATAAAATACGTAGGTCAAACAAATTAATGGATACTTTCATTTTGGAAAGCTCCAACAGAGTTTGGATAGAACTAAGAGAACCTGGGCTGTGGAAGGATCAAGAAGAAGAAGACGTCACCAGACGCGCCATCATATTGAGTTCAAGTTAGGGAAAAATGACCGTGGAAGAAAACCACTTCAACGAGAGACATTCTGGATGAGAACTTTGTATTCAGTTTTTAAAACCCTGGTATTGCATACATTATTAGCCTCGGGTTTAAGCTGTATGTTTATATGCATGAAGTACTGTATGCATTGTCGGAGAACTTCCGAGTACTTCTCTACCTTGGGGTTCCAAATTGTATCCCGATCGACCAGTGAGAAATCAGACACACAGACAAGAGTGTTTGTAAAATAAGATTCCTGTTTATTATGACGCATTATGGATATATTTATATAATTAGACCAGAAATAACGCCCTATCCTAAACCAATCATAATACATAAAATAGTTCTATGCCCTTATTAGTAAACATATATATATACAACTAATAGCGAAGAAGATCAGGCCGACGTGTTTTTTTAAAAAAATGTAATTGTTTTTGGATTGGTTTTCGAAAGCTTCAGACACGGGGTCTCTTAAATCCAGTGACTTGGACTTCATCTGTTGACTTCAGTTGTAGCATTAACATAACAGCATTAATTACAGAGCATCATGCATTGAAATATATTTTTTTTATATTCTGAACCAATGAAGCCTTTTGTCAGGTTATCATTTTTCTGGGCGGCCAAAAACGCTGGCTTTTCGATAGATGGCTCTTCTTTCTGATGAATAAACCCGTCTCGGTCTTTCACGCCTCCCTTTCTTCCAAATCCATCTTTATATCAGCGTATAGAATTTTAAACTATGAAAAGAGATGGGTTGAGAGAGAGAGAGAGAGACAGACAGGCAGACATAGGCAGATTAACTAAATCTTGAGTTTATGGCTATTTTTTTTTAAATATTGTTTGATATCCTGATTCCTAAGACTATAAATAAATGGGTTTGCAAATGGGCAAAGCACTGTAAATAGAAGCGATGCAACCTTCTTCATATTAAAAGATTGCAGTTTAGAAGGCGCTAAGTAAACCATTGTTGCCGCCACATGGTAGGTACAAACTACGGTCAAATGCGAGCTGCAGGTGGAGAAGGCTTTCTGTCTCCCGATGCTGGAGGAGATTCCAAGAATGGAGATAAAGATGGAAACGTATGTAAAAATAATAAAGGAAAAAGGAACAAACACAGTGGGTATGGCCATGGCAAATTCTACAAGTTCAGCAACAGTATGCTGGGTACAAGACAATTGTAGAAGGGGAGCAAAATCGCAGAAATAATGGTCAATGATGTGACCACAGAACTGCAAAGAAGAAACCAGGGGGGCAACCATAAATGTTAATATAAATCCGAAAAGCCAAGAAAAAATAATGAATTGGAAACAGAGTCTAAAACCCATGATGGACGTGTAATGCAGCGGGCGACAGATGGCCAAATACCGGTCGTAGGACATCACCGCGAGAAGGAAAAACTCTGTGGCTTCCGAGATACAATAAACGTAAAACTGAGTGATGCAGCCAATTAATGATATTGTGCTTCCTCCATTGATTATAACATGGAGCATATTAGGGACTATGTTCGTGATTAGGAGGATATCACACGTTGATAACTGAGTGAGGAAGAAATACATGGGAGTTTTCAGACTCGGAAACTTGGCCACCAATATAATAATCAGCAGGTTCCCGACTAACGTCAAGATGTAGATCACAAGGAACAGAACAAACAGAACAGAATTCAAAGTCTGCGAAGTTTGAAAACCCAACAGCAGAATCACCAGCACTTTTGACTGATTTGTTTCAAGCATTTTTCAGAGCGAAGTATTTTCTGAAAAATTAAAAAAACAGATATTAAAAGCCGAAAAGATCGGGCACCATTCTGCTTGTCAAATGAAGTGTACTAGCCAAAATAATGCATTTTGAGCCGGTACATCATGTACCGGCTTTATCATTAAGGGGTTAAAGAATAATTATAACCGTGTAATCTATACATATTAGGATAGAGACCAAAAAAGAAAAGACTAAACATAGAGATAAGCTGGCTAACGTCTAATCACTCTATCACTCTAGAACCTTCTTCTGTGTGTTTGCCTGTGGTGTAGTCAGATATATGCAATATATTTCTATCTTTTTATTATATTTTTTGTTCATTTAATAATGTTTTAGTTGTTATTTATACAGGATATCCCTGACTTTTCTGATAGTTGCAGTGCTCTTTGTCTGAGTGTGTCTGAATACATCGGAACCAGAATAATTTGCTACAAAATAGAAGGTTCAGACACACTTTGTACATCGTATGATCCAATAATAGTAATAGTAACAATAGTAACAACAATAATAATAATAATAATAATAATCATTATTATGACATCATTGAAATTTGAATTGGTGGATTTTATTATTTTTTCATCATTTATATTTCTCAATTTTTTTTTAAAATAGGGTAATCATAATGTGTTTTGCCACATACAAATTTGAATTGGTGGAATACCACTTTTTCATAAATTGCATTTGTCAATTCCTTTTTTTAACCCCTTAACGACAATCCCCGTACATGTACGGGGTTGCCGTGCACCGTGTTAACGACAATGCCCGTACATGTACGGGCTGCCGTTAAATAGCTGCATCGCCACGATCGGCGGCTTTGCAGCATCCACGGAAGCCTCACAAGTGAGGCTGACCGTGGATCCGGGGAGGGCAGCCCTTGGCAGCCCTCCCCGGAAGAAAAATGGCCGCCGCCGCACCGATCATCAAAGATCGCGGCGGCGCCTGGCTAAAACTGCTTAGGAAGCGATCGGAATCGCTTCCTAAGCATAAACTGTGTTGCTGACATGCCTCAGTATCGAAAAATATTGGCATTACAAATGCCCATAGGGTGTCTAGTATTAAAAAATATATGAGTTTATGGGGTAAATTGAATTGGCCGGGTTCAAAGATGTCCCAAATATGGGACATGGGGCAGAATGACCAGATGTATAAATGGCAAAAAAATACACACCTCACAAAGGCGGCCTTTTACCTCCCAAATAACCCTACAAACCCATGCATGTGGGGTATCACTGCGCTCAGGAGATGTTACTGAACACATATTGGGGTGTTGTTTGACAGGGACATATACCAGGAGCGATAGATTTATACCTGAAGTACAACACGTGTGAAAAAAATACAAAAAAAATTTACTACCATAAAGTTTCACTAAGGGTGGTGGTAAAATTAGTGCATGGAAAGGGTTAAAATACCAGCATTTCAAATACCTTGGGGTGTCTAGTTTTTAAAAATATATGACTTGATGGGGTAAATTGCATTGGCCGGCTTCAAAGATACCTGAAATGGCACATGGGGGGAAGAATTACCAGATTTGGAAAAAAATGGTTTTGAAATAGCAAGACGCTACCTGTACTTATTGCCCCATAACGTGCAGAAAAAAGCAAAAAAACATAAAAACATTGGGTATTTCTAAACTCAGGACAAATAGTAGAATCTATTTAGCAGGTTTTTTCATTCGTTTTTGCAGATAAGTAAAAGTTTTCTGTTTAAAAAGTGAGAAAAAGTAATTTTTTAACAAAAAATCCCCATATTTTATCATTTTTTTTATAGTAAATTAGATGATATGATAAAATGAATGGTATCTAAAGAAAGCCCTGTTTGTCCTGGAAAAAACAATATATAATATGTGTGGGAGCACGAAACGAGAAAGAAGAAAATCACAGCTAAACAGTAACACTGAAAAACGTTAAAAGAGCCATATTGCCTATTGTCCTTAAGGGGTTAAAATAGAGTACTATTAAGCTATTAAAAATAAAGAAACAATAAGAAATATGTATTGTAAATAATAATCAAATACAAGGAGAACAAGAATAAATTATATTATAAGTGGTAATATTTATAATACAGATCTTTCGCTTTTTCCTTATTTTTAACAGCTCAATAACATAACCGAAAGAAGGAATCAACAAATCAAAACTATTAAAAAATAATACCCTACCAATTAAAAGTTACATTTGGCAAACTAAATTATTATCATTATTCATATTATTATTTTATATTAAAGATAAAACAATTCAAATGTACCCTGATTTTAACTGCTAAATAACTCCTAAATCACTCTATTTGAAAGAATAAATAAATAGAAATTGTGAAAAATATTAACCCAGCAATTCAAATTTATAGAAACTTAAATACCTAATTGACATAACCAGTTTTATCCTAAGTTACCCTAGAACAAGGCTGGGACTTTCTAAAACGAAATGGCATTTTCATCTTTCATGAAAAAAAAAAAAATATATTATAATTATGTGTGGCATAACAAAAAGTTATCTAGACACCTTTGAATTTTAGTTGCTCAGTCCTGCAGATTTAAAACGTCTGCAATTAACATTCCTGGGGCCGAGCTTCATTAAATTGGATATAATAATTTAATTTACATTAGTATTTAATGGAAAAAAATATAAAAATAGATAGCTTAAAAATGGAAAAAAAACAATACTTACTGGTAGACAGACTCCAAGCTGAGCAACCAAAACACAACCGTTTTATCATAAGATAACAGAAACTTGATAAACCTACCGACAAGTAACACGTGTGAGAAATCGAAGCAAGCAAACGGTCAGTAAATGCTTTAGAGGTCTTTATAGTGTGCAGAACACGTGACATCATTTCTGATGAAGTCAGGAAAGCCCAGGGAATATCAGGAAAGGCATCTGGGTATAGCTATAATGGGAATACACAGCCTGGTATGGCTTAACTCTTGCTCTACTGCATATGAGGCCAATAAATGTAATCTATACAACAATTATAGCAGAATATATGAGACATAATAATATATACAAAATTTTATATAAATAATTTTATACATGTGCAAAAAATCGATTTGGACAAAATGTTTGGTTCTTTTTAGCCCATTCATTTTCGAACAATGAATTCCTTTTCCTGCCCATTCGTTTCAGACAATACTCAGGGGCATTTTAAATTCAGAAACAAAATTAGTTATCTGATGCCAACATTCACTCACTCAATCTCTTACACTATCACTCACTCTGTCACACTTTCCTTCGCTCTCCCATCCATCTTCCTACCTTTTGCTTCGACCGCTTCCATGTGTCACAATTCTGCTTCTTTTCTAGCACCCTCTTCATCTTCTTGTCTTTCTATTTTTTTTCTCATCTTCATCTTGGTGGACATGAGCCCCTGGTTCGGGCTAAATGGTGGAGCTTCCGGGCACACCCTCTCCCCTGATCCTCCAATCTTTTTGCAGATGTTCACGGGAGGTTATCTGCGGGCAAAATGGTGAAGCTTCCAGGCACACTGTCAGGGCTCAGGTAAGCAGATCAGGTAGGATCCCAGTTGCAAGGGATATCAAAGGGTCAGTTTGTACCCCATGATGCATCATTACCAGGAGGAAGGCACAGACAGGCAAAATGAAATACACAGGAGGCTGAATCAAATAAGAGATGGCCTGTATTGAAGAAGCTGGCAAGACAGGTAAGTACAGGCTGTAGACACAACCAAGTAGGGCACATGGCTGTAAGTCCTCAGACATGTCACTGGACACACGGCAGGGCACTGGATATACGGCAAGGCACACGTAGTCAGGCAGGCTGGGTCAGAACCGGAAGGACGATATCAAATGCCTAATCAGAATCCAGAAGGAGAGTTAACACAAGCCAGGTCAACACGGGCAGTAAAAGAGCCAAATCAGGAACCAAGGAATGAAGTCAGAGGCAGGCCGGGCAAACCAAATCCGAACAGTGCTAGCAGGAGACCAGGGCCAGGTAACGTGGCTCAGCTGTCCCAAATAAATAAACTGGTGCTCCTGAGAGGGAAGGGTGACCACTAGTGGCTGCAGGTAGACATGTCAATGTATAAAATAGACTGGGTTCAGGCAGGCAGGGTAAAAACCTCACGCACACTATCTCCCCCAATCCTCTAATTAAGGGAGAGGTGTTTGTTTAGCCAGGAGATGATATATTTTAAGCATATCAACAGCATTAGGGGCTGACAATACTGGAATATTATTAAATAATATATTATTTAATAGGATATTAAATACTATGAATGGTCAAGTTCAGGGTAAAAGTGTGCTGTTAAGGTTCATGACACCTATAATCACTAAGAAGGAAGGAAAAAAGTCTAAATAATTGAAAACACTATTTTCATTATTGTATTCATTATTTGTCCCATCATGTAATGTATTTAGGCATAGTGGGAAACCGTCCATCACATTGAAGTGCGATTAAAAGTGATAAACACATTTCTGAAACAAAATTTGCCAAAGAATTCTAAAAATGGGATCCATATCAAAAAATAAATGCAAATAGTGTAACTTCAAATAGTGAATTATAATGTAGAATAATGATGTTTAAAAAATAACGGTAGACATGGAAGTTAACATTCCTAAACATAACACACAACTGTATCGAAATATGAAATATAATAGTTTAAAACATTAATCGAGATCAATACGATGATGATAAATCTAGAAGAAAATGATAAACAAAACCAATAGAGGGTGTTAGAAATTCTTTGTCTTAAATATCTAAACTTTTCCAGTGACCAAACAGCAATCAAGACCACAGCTTCCAAGTCTTCTTAAGTAGATTTATTTAGTAACAAAGTAATATACATACAGTACTGGTTGATGGAACAGATGGTGGTCGTAGGTACTGTAGGCTCAGTATTCTTGGTGAGATGAAGGTGAAAGGGAGGAGAAAGAAAGAGACCTTGCCCTTGGAGCCCTGAGTATTTATACCCTTTCCCTTCAGTTAGGGAATAAGTTCTTATTATATATAGGCAATATATGAATTTAAGGAATCCTATTGGTGCAGTCATAGGATACACTGGCATTCCACAGAAGACCCTCTAATAGCTACATTACGTGGTTAAGAACATATGTTCCTAGCACTCAAGTTGCATTCAAGCCTAAAGTGTGTTGAACAGAATAAAAGTATAACAATGATTTCTTACACAGGGTTAACAATGATAATCAGGGAAAAAAACAACTATGGAATCACAGAATTATAGACATGAGTAATGAAAAGTTTATTCTCTGGACTAGTCTGCTACCCTAAGGATATCATGTAATCTTATATGCAATTATACCTTTTTATTGGATTAACATACTTAAAAGTTTTCAAAAGTTTCCTGTGTTCCTCGGGTATTGCTTCAGACCTGAGAAAGAAAACTATTAAAAGCGTTTTTTTATAGTTTAAAAATAAGTGCAGAGTCAGAGCGCCAGGCTCTCGCGCTGCCTGGTTATTGTGAGTAGAGCTGTAGCTGGTTCCTTTCGTGCCCGAGGTAAGAATGGAATATTGCGCCCCCAGCTATTTTTTTTACAAAGGTTAATTTATTGACAATGCCCTCACAAACACCTGCCCATAAACACACACATATACTGCCATTACATACGACTGCCCTCACACACTGCTTTTACATACACACACATATACACATACAAGGGGTATACACACACCACCTTTACAAACACCTGCCATAAACACATATATACATACACTGCCCTTAGACACGTCTGTCCATTAACACACATATACCCATACACTGCCTTTACACACACATATATACATATACACACACCAGCTTACAAACATAGAAATACCTACACTGCTCTTACACACACCGGCCCATACACACAACTGCCCATACACACACACATTCTGCCCTTACACACACCAGCCTGCAAACACACACATATACATATATACATACACCACCTCTTACGTTTCTAATCTTCCATCCAGTTGTGGGAGTACAAGGTCTGTCATTTCAGACCTCTGCTTTATTGGTCCCTCATCACTATGCTATTTATACAGAGCACAGGAGTATGACATCCCAGTAACCAGACAAATTGCATGTAAAAAAGAAGCGTAAATAAAAAAAATCTAGGCCCCATATATATTTAACTAGCTGTTTTTCAACTTTCTTGCTCGCCTCCACATATAAGAGAAGTAGGGGATACCCAGAGGTCTATGCAGTGTCCTGTGCAGCTGGAAGGGGGGGCAGTGAAATATGCCTCCCCTAACGATTGGTATCCTTGTTCTGACACTACATATTTTAAAGGAGAAGACTGACAACTAGAGGGTCAGAGGCTTAGATAAATAACCTAAGTCTATTAAAGACCAATAAAAAGACCAAGTGACCAAATAAGGTTTTAGGTTCTTAAAGCAGGAAGAAATAGGTGGGGGAAAACACACTTTTTTTCTAAATCCTTCCTAAACTCCTCAGAATAAATTTGTTTAAATGTATTCTGATATCCCGATTCCTTAGGCTATATATAATTGGGTTAAAAAATGGGCATAGTACTGTATATAGAAGAGATAACACTTTATTTATATTAAATGATAGCCCTTGGGATGGAGCCATATAGACGATAATTACAGTCCCATAGTAGGCGCACACTACAGTCAAGTGAGAGCTGCAGGTGGAGAAGGCTTTCTGCCTCCCAAGGCTGGAGGAAATTCCAAGGATAGTGATAAAAATGGAAACATATGTAAAAATAATAAAGAAGAAAGGGACGGCTACGCAAGGTATGGTTAGGACAAAATCTATAAGTTCAATAAGAGGATGCTTTGTACATGACAGCTCTAGTAGGGGACCAAGATCACAGAAATAATGGTCAATAACATGACCACAGAACTGTAAAGCAGAAACATGAGCTGCAAGAATAAAAGCTACTATACATGCTAAAAGCCAGGAAGAAAGAATGAGTTGGAAATAGAGATTAAAACTCATGATAGACGTGTAATGCAGCGGGCGACAAATGGCCAAATACCGGTCGTAGGACATTGCTGAGAGAAGGAAACATTCTGTTGCTTCTGAAATAGCAAAAAAGCAAAACTGAGTGATGCAACCAATAAAGAATATAGTGCTTCCTCCATTAATTATAACATGGAGCATGTTGGGGGATATATTTGTGGTTATAAGGATATCACACAATGATAACTGAGTGAGGAAGAAATACATGGGCGATTGAAGACCCTGAAACTTGGCCACCAATATAATAATCATCAGGTTCCCGACTAACGTCAAGATGTAGATCACAAGGAACACAACAAATAGAACAGAGTTCAAACTCCTAGGGTTCTGGAAACCCAACAGCAGAAACCCCACCACTTTAGTCGCATTGACTTCAGACATATTTACAAATAAAAGAGGAAATGAGATACTAGATCTGATAGATTTTACAAAAATAATAATACTTGTCTCTAAAGCCGAGGCTTTTGTTCCTGGTATCTATGCAGCACCTTTTCCTTCTACAAATCTGTCCACAAAAATTAAAATTGCAAGAGGAGGTCAGTAGCTTATTGGCTGGTTTTACACAAATATGATGTTTACAAGCATTTTAGTATTTCATCATCGGAAAAAAAGCCTTAATAAAAACATTTCCCAAATAGGCTGTCCTCGGGTTATGTCGTTGGCTTTGTTCCTTCAAGTTTTAATTTTTTTTTTTTAAATAGTGAACCAAATTCTTCACTTAGAGACATGAGACATATCCATAAATTATAAAGATCCTGCAAAAAAACATACATTCGTCAAAACGAGAAAAAAAAAAAACAGAGGGGGAAGTTATTAGTCAACCGATATTAAGTCCAATAACATTATAAGTCTATAATGAACAGGTCACTAAAAATTTGATTTATTTGTATAATCAAACTAACATAATTTAACTTAAATGTAAAATATCTATACAAATAGAAAAGAAAGTCATAGTTGCACAAGAATGTGTAAATATTGTTTTTGTAACCAGAAAAATTGGATGTTCAACATCGCATGTTCGGTCTCTATAATACAATGCATCATTCTGCACACAGTTTATTTTTTAACCCCTTAATGCCAGTTGTCATGCAGGAGTGGATGGGGAGGGGTATTAATGGCCACAATGCCTCCTATATTAACTTTCTATCCTATACATGGTATAGAGGCCGACCCCTGCTTGCGCCATAAAGTTTCAGGGGAGCCCTTTTTAGATATTCATTCTCTTTAATATGTTGAATTAAGGGAGTCATGTGATTAATTTATTAATAAAATATGCAGGTCGACTATCTGGATAGAGATATGTAGAAGTTTTCTCTGTAGTTTTAATTTATAAAATGAGATAGAAAGGGGTGAATGGAATTTAAAGGGTTAAGGAGCTTTGCAATTACAAGAAGATTTATTTACAAAATTTTTTTCAAAAATCCAATTTTTAGGGTACAAAGAAAACCCAACAATACACAGTAAATGTGTGAAGAATATTAAAAATAGAGAGTTATTTGTTTGTCTATTAACTTTTTATCGTCGCATTTAAAAGATAAAAAAACGGTAATCTTACCAGTCTGGTGTTTCCTGATATATCGCCGTATAAGAGGAAGAAATAAGCGACTTCATAAATAAAGATATTAGTTGGGGATATTATTTTCTGAGACCCCGCGCTGTTTCTGTAGCAGGATTTCAGAGCAATAAACAGACAATAACTGCTTCAGAGGCCTTTATACCGTGCAGAGAAGCATGACATCATATCTGTACAAAAACACTAAGGGACGAGTATCACACAGAGAATTCCTGGGAGTAAAGCCCCAGTGCGTCTTAACATTATAATTGCGTTTTTCAAATTAAATCTTCAGGGTTTTCTATCAAACCACAGGGTATTTTGGAAAAAGATAATTTAATGTGAGCTCAATTTAACCTAAAATGATAAAATAAAAAAACAAAAAAACTTTTGTGAGAATGAGAGAAAAGAATGGTCAGAGTAAATGCGTGGAAAGGTTCTGAAAAACAAACAAAAACAGAACAAGGATATGGGAAAGACCAGATAGCGGGGGGCAGATTTACAAGAGGCAGAAAAGAGCGTTCATAGAGCATCCCTTACTTGTTGTTTATATATTTACCGGCACTACGCAGCATGAACACAATGCCTGTTTTACTGGGTGTTGTAGGGGCCCAAGTAGGTCCCACTTGGTTCCTGGCGGCATGACTTGTGAGAGGTTAGAAGATACTTTTGTAATCACTTGTTGAAGTCAGTAAGAGTAAAAGCTCCATGACCATGACTCATTGCTTGTGAGGAAAAGACAAAGCTCAGAGATAGTGTCAGGATCCTCCAGCTAGAAGCCTGTCGTAACGGTGTAAGCAGGGTCATGGATCCAAGTGTATGACGTTGACTGTGCATGTATCAGTAGCTTTTCAACGCCCTGATATCACCCCAATATATTCAAGACTCCAGAATATTACCCCTTTAGTGGATAGAATCTTCCTCTAACGCATATCAGAGCAGCAACACTTGCTAAGAAAGAGCATTTCTGATTGCATGACCATAACCTGTTTAGAGATTCCTTCATGCACTATCTTGTCAGGTGAATACTTGGCTATGTTTGGCATTCAGTTAACTAATAACTTGTAGGCACTTTTATTGGAACAAAGACTTGCTTTGCATTACAGCCTCCCTCGATTTGTCTTCAGAAACCAAACGCGAGACAAATTGTCCTGCACAAAGAAAGTCAAGATTTTGGCCTCATCAGTGGGATCCTTCTAGGCACAAATGATGAAGGGGGTCAACTTCTGGGCTCAACTTTTCTCTTGGAGTTGACACCAAGAGATCTACAAAAATTGAAGTTATATACCAAAAACTTTAAAACAGGTAAACCAGGAACAGACTTGGCCACTTAATGATAGCCTGGTGTATGGTGTGTCCCTGCTCAGAAGCATCTGACGTTTTGGTTCACTTGTGCCATTAAATAGGAAATCTCTATCAACATATCAGTCTGACCCTGCCAACAGGAGGAGTCCAGAATTGAAATGTGAGACAAATGTCCTTTGCACAAGAGAACCAACAACAATGTACCTTTTGGCCTTCTTTGGCCTTGTTAGTGGGGTACATTGGTATGCCTCTTGACACAAGGGATAAAGGAGTCGATAAAAGGAGTCGACAACTAGTCTCATTTTTGTAGTTGAGGCCGGACTCCAGGAGATCATTGAACAGTTGTGGACATTGAGAGGGGCACTTATACTAACACACATACAGACACACATATCAAGACACACACCCTAACACGCACACATCCAAACATGCACGCTAACACACCAAAACAACTAGACATTCAACACTAACACACAACCACTCACACTAACATGCTAAAAGACACATGTTCACACACTAACATACCTACCCACACATTTACTAACATACCCAAAGACACATGTTCAAGCACTAAAGTACTCACAGACACACTCGCAAAATACCCATACACTCACTACCATACCCAGAAACACACTATTCACTAACATACCCACACACACTAACATACCCAGGCACATATGCTAACATACTCAAAGAAAGACATGTTCATACGCAGTAAAATGCACACACACAGCCTAAAATACCCGGACACACTAACATAGCCAAAGACACGTGTTTGCACACTAAAATACCCCCACACGCTAACATACCAAGACAAAACACACACTAACATTCCCAGACACACACATACACACACCCTAAAATAACCAGACAGAAGTTCACACATACCTACATACACCTTCACTGATATACTCAGACATATTCACATACTATCATACACAGACATGCACACTAACATATACAAAGACACATATTCACATGCTAAAATACCAACACACACACTAATATACCCACACACACACACGTTAACATACACACACACTAACACACCCACACACACACACATACCTAGACAGACATACATCCCACGTGCACACATACACCCCCTGTATTCTTTCTTTGTCCACGTCTCTGCTTTTTGCTCCGGGCGGCCTACTTAACGGAGTGGATAGAGAGTGAAGCAGCCAACAAAAGAAGATAGAAGAAAGAAGACAGAAGAACAAGAAGAGGGAACTAGAGGAGAAGTGGTCGACAAAGAAGGTAGGGAGACAATGAGAGAGAGCATGAGAAAGTGTGAGAAAGTGTTTGAGAGAGCATGAACAAGAGTGGGTGAGTGAAAAAAACCCAAAAAGACGAATCGCAAACAAAAATCCAGCGCTCTGCTTCGTTATCGTTTGTTTCATTGGGATATTTCTTTGTTTTCGACGTTCGTAAGACACATTTAGTTAAAATTAAAATTCTTACGAGTTTAACCCCTTAAGGACAATGGGTGGTCCCTAACAATGCATTTTGAGCCCGTACATGGACGGGCTTTGTCATTAAGGGGTTAAACGCACAAGTCTAGTTCGTATAGCAGGAAAGATAAAAACACTCGTTTTCTGGGCTTTTTCCTAAATCCTTAAGCGAGTCAAAATATTTTCTTAAGGTGTATTTTCCATTTATCATTCCTAAAACTTCTTTATATCCCTCGTGGGGCTACACATTGAGTAACTTCTTCAACCTGACTAAACTGGGTTACTGTCCTTACTTGGACTTGGGTGAAAAACCACGGTTGGATGAGGGTCAGTTGGGATATTGTTTCCATGTTCTTGTGCTGTTTTACTATGTTTTTATTTTATGGAATTTGCAAGATTAGTATGAGGAAAGGTAATATTTAAGCTCTTTTTTTTTTTACAGAGTAAGTATGACTACAGCACTGTGGCTCTATTGTTATCATCCTATGTTCTACATGCACTTTGTATAAGGCTAGATGTAATATGTTGTTACCGGTTTCTTCTTATTTTCTTCTTTTTTTTCTTTCCTCTGTCTCGACATATTCCAATTTTCTTTTACCCTTTCCTTTTTGATAGTTTTAGCAAGTCTTTTAGGCCTGGATCATATTTTAGCAGTTTTATGAGCATTCAGTGAGACTACAGACTATTCTTTTTTGCTCCCCATCAAATGTTCATTCAAAAACCTGCATCACATCAGGAATAATGCAGATTTTGAGAATTCTAATGGAGGAGGCCACAACATCCATGGAAATTTCCATAAACAGTGAAGCCATAAAGCAGCTTTAAGCTCAACTAAGCCCTAACTATAGACTATCAAATACATGACTGGAGGAGGGCCTACCTGGCAGCCCCCCTTTTCCCCTCCTCCCATAACCACAATAACAGACGTGCACCAAATGTCATTTTAACAATTGAGTTTATTTATTTATTGCTTACCAATGTCAATAAAAGTCAGATATGGATTAATTTGTCCACAGTGCAATCCAACTTGCATCTCCGCACCGTGACACTAACAAAATTAAAGTGTCAAGGGTTAAGTACCATTAACCCTTTGTAAACTTTACACCAATGTGTTGGGCGCTTAACGAACGCCCCTTTTAACAATTAACCAACCACCATCAAGCTGAAACAGTAACCAGTGAAACAGTCAATGAATAACACCAGCTGGCATAGGCGTGTAAACCGTATCCCTGCTGTGACTGACGGCGTCCCTTGCCCGTCAGCCCATGGCACCAATGGGAATCTCAAGGGCCCCTAGCCCAAGGAGTGTCTTGCACTTAAGCCTGAAGGCTTGTGCACCACGAGGTGTGCTTGTATGCATTATAAGACTTTTCCTCTGCATCTTAACTCACTTTTTGGTTATATGTCTAGCACTCACTGAAAGAAAACTGTCCTGTGAAAAAGTATTTGCCCCTTCTCGGTTTTTTCTATTTTTGCTGATTTGTCAAACTTAAATGTTTCAGAACAAGATGAGTAAACACAAAATGCACCTTTTAAGTGATCATTTTATTTATTGAATTGAGTAAATCAAAAGCCATATCATCCATGTGCAAAAGTAATCCCCCCCCCCCAAACCTAATAACTGGTTGTAAAGTGCAAAAGAAAGTGCTCGGCGCTAAAATGTGAATTTAATATCAATTTTGTGCTCACTACTTGTCCCACTTTACACTAAAAGTACAAAAAAAGAAGGAATAAAGAAGAAGCACTGTAAATTAGTGAAAAAATGTGCAGATTAACACAAATATGTGCAATGTGGAAAAAATTTATATATAACATTTAGTGGAAAAATAAACCTTAATTATACTTAAATGTAATCATGCAGTGAAATATGTTCTTAAACTCTTGCTTATAGAGTTTGACCGATGATCATGTCTCTTGAAAAAATATACAGCTAAAAACATTACCCTTCCTGTATCAAACTCTACTGCGGCACTCAAACAGGGAATACAAATTAACCCCTTAATGACAAAGCCTGTACATGTACAGGCTCAAAATGCATTGTTTTCAATGGGTTTAGGGACCGCCCATTGTCCTTAAGGGGTTAATTGTTAGCTTTTAAAGATAGAGACCATTGATTACAGACTTACAATTACATTTTTTTCCACATTGAGTTGAAACCCCATTTGGCTTCACATATCAAATGCTTTCTAGAAGATATACCACTCTGCCTCTGCCACTATGTCATTTTTGCCTCCAGAAAGCCCTTATACCCCCATATGCCACTCGTACCGTCCCACAACTTACCAGTGCATCCCTAGACTTTTCCCGAGAGGGTTGTAGATATGTGGAACAGTCTTTCAGTAGAAAGAGTGCTGAGACAGAAGTTCATGTAGCGAGTGGATTTACATATCAATGGGATAGGTGTAAGGCTCCTAAATTTAAGACAAGGCTGAGGGCAGCATGAAGCTTGAGGTTTCCACAACAGAAAAAGATAAATGGCCTTTTTTAAATCCTTAGGCTACTGAAAACAAATTTCTTAAAGTGTATCCTGATATCCTTGTTCCTAAGACTATATATCACTGGGTTTATAAATGGGCATAGAACTGTATACAGAACAGATAGTGCTTTATTTACATTAAACCATTCCCCATGGGAAGGAGCAAGATAGACTATAATTAATGTCCCGTAGTAGACACAAACTACAGTCAGGTGAGAGCTGCAGGTAGAGAAGGCTTTCTGCCTCCCGGCGCTGGAGGAAATTCCAAGGATAGTGATAAAAATAGAAAGATATGTAAAAATAATAAAGAAGAAAGGGGCAGCTACAAAGGGAATGCCTAAGAGGAAATCTGTAAGCTCGGCAAGTGTATGCTTTGTACATGAGAGCTCTAGGAGGGGAAGAAAATCACAGAAAAAATGGTCAATGACATGCCCACAGAACTGTAAAGCAGAAACTTGAGGGGCAAGAACTAATGTTATAATACATGCTAAAACCCAGGAAAGTAGAATGAGTTGGAAACAGAGCCTAAAACTCATGATGGACGTGTAATGCAGCGGGCGGCAAATGGCCAAATACCGGTCGTAGGACATCATTGTGAGAAGGAAACATTCTGTGGCTTCTGAAAAACAAAAAAAGTAAAACTGAGTGATGCAGCCAGTAAGAGATATCGTGCTTCCTCCATTAATTATAACATAGAGCGTGTTGGGGGCTATATTGGTGGTCAGAAGGAGATCGCACACCGATAACTGAGTGAGGAAGAAATACATGGGAGATTTCAGCCTCGGAAACTTGGCCACCAATATAATAATCAGCAGGTTCCCGAATAACGTCAAGATGTAGATCACAAGGAACAGAACAAATAGAACAGACTTCAAACTCTGTAAGTTCTGAAAACCCAACAGCAGAATTTCCACCACTTCTGTCTGATTCACTTCAAACATATTTACAAATGAAAGAGGCAATGAGATATTAGATCTGATAGATCTCACAAAAATAGTAACACTTCCGCTAACTTAATGATGCACCATTTTTGTTAAGATTTCGGGTAATACAGCCAGTAAGAGATATTATGCCCCCTTCATTAATTATAACATGGAGCAGGTTGGGGGATATATTTGTGGTCAGCAGGATATCGCACACCGATAACTGAGTGAGGAAGAAATACATGGGAGATTTCAGCCTCTGAAACTTTGCCACCAACATAAAATGATTCCGGGTAAACTTATTTCCACTTTCACGTGGGAGACGTGTATTTATGGCTTCATCATAAGTTTAGTTCTTCCAATTCATTTCAAAAATGAAGAGACACTTAATGGAAATTTTTCTTTTTTTTAAAAAAAAAAAGTAGTATTTCAACAATTTCATTTCACGTTGGGATTTTCCAAACGCCCAGAAATCATATAAAACTTTTTGAAAAAGTATTAAAATGTATTAGTGAGGAAAAGCTACTGATCGATCAGTGTTATGTACAGTAACATTTTGTTTATGCTATGTAATATACGTAGCCTTAATTGAGTCAAGCAAAATATAACCTTACGTAAATCACAAACATCCCCATAATACAAATCCATGGTTCATAGAGTTTTAAAGGGTTAAATATTAAAGTAGGGACGTTGACGTCCTTGAAGAGGTTAGATGTTGAGTGTTCATCCACTCCTTGATACCAAGATGAGCTTCTGAGAAGTTGAAATCAGCAAACCATCTTCGTCCAGGTCAGATGAATTTGTTCTTAGCTGATCAACCCAATTTTTTCTTTAAAAAAAAAAATTTAAAAAAAATGTATTGTTGGTTTGTTTTCTAAAAAGAGAGTGTGAGATTTTAACATACATAGAAGTACTTCTTACGCATCTTTAATATCTGTTACATTTAGCTGTTTCAAAAACAGGTAAAAAAAATGAAATGGACGTAACAAAAAATAAAAACGAAAACAAGAAAAAAAACCCACAAATTAGTACGTAAAATAAAAATTCCATAATAGAAACCACTGGCCATGTGAGTTACGTCATGACTGAATAGATTATAAATCGCATTATGAAATCGCTTTATTATTCATAAAGATGCAAACATTGTGGAGGTTTAAACTTGGACGAAAAACAAAACTAAAGCTCCTGTCTGTTCATTCAGGATTTATTCAGAATTGACTAAATAAAAAATTATGCAGGTCAAGTATCTGGAAGAAGATACCTAAAAAAAACATATTGCTGAATATGCATTAAGCTGGTTTTTAAACCAAATGTTTTCAGTGATGACTTTATAGATACAGAATATTTTATTTTCAAAAATATCCAAAAAGCAATCTACCTATTACTATAGTTTAAAATGTATAAACCGTGATAAATATGAACTCAAATGAATTTAAAGAGTTATAAAGCTTTGTAATTACGTGAAGGTTTATTTACAAAATTAAGATTTTTTATTATTTTTTTTTTAGAAATTCTAACAATACACAAATAGATTTGATCACCACACTAAAAATATAAATAATTGGTAAACTTACCAGTCTATAGCATGAATGGTTGATTACGTTGAGGCAAAGTTGGGAATATTTTCCATAAGACTCTACACTGATTCTGTAGCAGAGGTAGAGAACAATAACCAGACGATAACTGCTTCAGAGCTCTTTATATCGTGTAAAGAAGCACGGCGTGCTTTCTGTATAAGGACACGGGGGATGGGTAACGCATAGAGAACTCCAGGGACTACCACAGCTATAACGGGACTGCACATCCCACGGCGTAGTGACTGAAGTTCATTGGAGTTTTTTTGATTGATGAAACTTTTTTCAACTTATGCTCAATTTTACAAAAAATTGTGAAAAATGAAGAAAATATATAATTCCCAACATTTCAAAATGTGAAAGAGGGACAGTTTTTTTTTTTTATCGCTCTTGCGGAACTCACCGATACAAGCAATTGCACTTTACAATGTCGCGCTCGCGTCGCCACTTAAAAGACGCTTTGTTTTTGTCAGCGTAGTCATGAATATTAAAAATAACCAACACATTGAATTTCACCAAACCAATTTACTAAAACAAAATATTTAAATTAATCTAATACAACAGCAAATGCAGATCAGCCTTAACACTGGTACCAATCCATGCTGCTTATGCTGAAAATAATTCTCAGCAACATGCATTATCATATATCAGAGCCCCAGCCAGGTAATATCACACAGTAACATGCATTATCATATATCAGAGCCCCAGCCAGGTAATATCACACAGTAACATGCATTATCATATATCAGAGCCCCAGCCAGGTAATATCACACAGTAACATGCATTATCTATATCAGAGCCCCAGCAAGATAATATCACGCAGTAACATGCATTATCATATATCAGAGCCCCAGCCAGATAATATCACGCAGTAACATGCATTATCATATACCAGAGCCCCAGACAGGTAATATCACACAGTAACATGCATTATCATATATCAGAGCCCCAGCCAGATAATATCACGCAGTAACATGCATTATCATATATCAGAGCCCCAGCCAGGTAATATCACACAGTAACATGCATTATCATATATCACAGCCCCAGCCAGGTAATATCACACAGTAACATGCATTATCATATATCAGAGCCCCAGCCAGGTAATATCACACAGTAACATGCATTATCGTATATCAGAGCCCCAGCCAGGTAATATCACACAGTAACATGCATTATCATATACCAGAGCCCCAGCCAGGTAATATCACACAGTAACATGCATTATCTATATCAGAGCCCCAGCCAGATAATATCACACAGTAACATGCATTATCATATATCAGAGCCCCAGCCAGATAATATCACGCAGTAACATGCATTATCATATACCAGAGCCCCAGCCAGGTAATATTACGCAGTAACATGCATTATCATATATCAGAGCCCCAGCCAGGTAATATCACGCAGTAACATGCATTATCATATACCAGAGCCCCAGCCAGGTAATATTACGCAGTAACATGCATTATCTATCACACAGTAACATGCATTATCTATATCCGAGCCACAGCCAGGTAATATTACACAGTAACATACATAATATATATCAGAGCCCCAGCCAGGTAATAAGCCAGGTAATATCACACAGTAACATACATTATCTATATCAGAGCCCCAGCCAGATAATATCACACAGTAACATGCATTATCATATATCAGAGCCCCAGCCAGGTAAGATCACACAGTAACATGCATTATCATATATCAGAGCCCCAGCCAGGTAATATCACACTGTAACATGCATTATCATATATCAGAGCTCCAGCCAGGTAATATCACACTGTAACATGCATTATCATATATCAGAGCTCCAGCCAGGTAATATCACACTGTAACATGCATTATCATATATCAGAGCTCCAGCCAGGTAATATCACACAGTAACATGCATTATCATATATCAGAGCCCCAGCCAGGTAATATCACACTGTAACATGCATTATCATATATCAGAGCTCCAGCCAGGTAATATCACACTGTAACATGCATTATCATATATCAGCGCTCCAGCCAGGTAATATCACACAGTAACATGCATTATCATATATCAGAGCCCCAGCCAGGTAATATCACGCAGTAACATGCATTATCATATATCAGAGCCCCAGCCAGGTAATATTACGCAGTAACATGCATTATCTATCACACAGTAACATGCATTATCTATATCAGAGCCCCAGCCAGGTAATATCACACAGTAACATTCATTAGCATATATCAGAGCCCCAGACAGGTAATATCACGCAGTAACATGCATTATCATATATCAGAGCCCCAGCCAGGTAATATCACGCAGTAACATGCATTATCATATATCAGAGCCCCAGCCAGGTAATATTACGCAGTAACATGCATTATCTATCACACAGTAACATGCATTATCTATATCAGAGCCCCAGCCAGGTAATATCACACAGTAACATGCATTATCTATATCAGAGCCCCAGCCAGATAATATCACGCAGTAACATGCATTATCATATATCAGAGCCCCAGCCAGGTAATATTACGCAGTAACATGCATTATCTATCACACAGTAACATGCATTATCTATATCCGAGCCACAGCCAGGTAATATTACACAGTAACATACATAATATATATCAGAGCCCCAGCCAGGTAATAAGCCAGGTAATATCACACAGTAACATACATTATCTATATCAGAGCCCCAGCCAGATAATATCACACAGTAACATGCATTATCATATATCAGAGCCCCAGCCATGTAATATCACACAGTAACATTCATTAGCATATATCTGAGCCCCAGCCAGGTAATATCACACAGTAACATGCATTATCATATATCAGAGCCCCATCCAGGTAATATCACACCGTAACATGCGTTATCTATATCAGAACACCCACAGTACCTGATTGCAACAACAAAACTTTCCAAAGCACCACTTTGCACCAAGGTTGCACACACAAGCCTTCCAAACACCTAGATTGCCCATCCAGGAAATGCCCCAGCCAGCACCCAGATAGCACGCCCATGCTGGCTGAGCATCATGGGAAATGCAGTTGATAAAGCTGCAGATGTTAGCTGTGAATAAAAATTCCCATGATGCTCAGCCAGCCAGGTGTCCACCATGATGCTGGCTAAGCATCATTGGAATAGTAGTCCACAGCAGAAGAGATTTTTTTTTATATATATAATTACAGAAAATTCAAATGTTAGCCTCCCTCCCATACTTTTTTAAAATTATATTAATCCCTTGATTTATCATGTAATGGCCCCAGCTGCCCTCAGTGACCCCACAACCTTGTGTATTGTGTCAGGCCTCTAATGTTTTCATGCCCCCTGCCAGTCCCCCTTTATGTGATACCCCTAACCCCCTTGTGTGTTGCCCAAAGCCAGCCCCCCATTGTGTATTTATACCACCAGCCAGCCCCCTTTTAGTATAAATTTAAGTGATGCCCCTAGCCAGCCCCCCTTGTGTATTAATGCCCCCACAACCTTGTGTCACTTGCCTTCCCCCACTGTGTATGTATGCCCCCAGCCTGCAGCCCCTTTAGTCTTGATTTATAAAATGCCCCAGCCTTTTCCCTGTTGTGTATTATTACCCCCATCACTTTGAGCCCCCCAGCCAGCTACTTTTTTCCTGACTTTCCCACCTGCTGCACGGGACTGACTGCCACAACTCTATTGACTCTGTGAGCCCGCTCCCTCCAGCATCGTACAGCCTCTTCCAGGCGGCAGGACGAAGAGTCTCACTGAAGCAGAAGCAGCACGGCACACACAAGCCGTCTGCTTCTGCAGTTGCTTTGCTCCGGAGAATCGTGACAGAGGTAAGACAGGCGGGACAGGGGGACAGAGCCCCAAGATCGGCACTGTCCCTCCCACTCAGGGGCAGTTGAGGGCCCACTCAGAACAGACACTGATACCCAAAAACTCACATCTCGACAGGCTCTGCCACACCAACACCCAAACACACACACCAGGACAGGCTTTGTAACACCGACATTCAAACACACACACCAGGACAGGCTCTGCCACATTGACACCCAAACACACACCAGGACAGGCTTTGCCACACAGACACCCAAACACATATACCAGGACAGGCTTTGCCACACAGACACCCAAACACATATACCAGGACAGGCTCTGCCACCCAAACACACACACATCACGAAAGGCCCTGCCACACAGAAACACTCAAACACACCAGAACCTAGCAAAGTTACTAATCCCGCCCCACACCTTTTGCCTATTATGATAAGGAGCATTTAAAATATATAAAATAACCTTGGGTGCAGATCCCACCCCCTGCTCACCACCCCTGTCATGAGATAATCAATTAAAATAAATTTAAAAAAATACCCCAATACCTAAGTCCCCATGGCAGGAAGCATAAAGTCCATCCATAGGATGCTACCTTCAAACAAAAAAAGTCCATCCAACAGTTTACATTCAGCTCTGGCGTCTCAATATAAATTAAAAAAAAAACACCAGACAAAACAGGATTTGGTGATTTGTTGCCTCTAACAAAAAAAGGTATTTATTGTTCACTTGTATGGATTTACTTTGCATGTTATCATATTATTTTTCTGTCTTGCCCAAAGACAACTGCCCCACGGAAGGCAGACAACATACGTCGGCTTACTTCTAGTATGGGTAATAAAACACTTTTTATAAAGTTTTTCTTATAATCAGAGTTTGAAAGGTTTATTATGTCTTTTCAGTCATAACGCCATGAAGGTTCTTATGGTGGGTAATCCATCTACCAGCAGCACCTCCATTCATCTTTTACTTTGACACACGTCCTACAATGTGTATATACTTTATATCAAAGACTCAAAAGATAAAACAGAAATATCTAGTTTCGAACTTAAACGTATATAAATCAGTACACATGAATAAAACTAAAATGAAATAGTAAAAGTAAAAAAGACTAATAAAGGCAACTTTCCTTGATACAATAAGTATTGTCAACAAATTCTTCTCAGGGTATTAATTACTTTTTTCAAATGTATTTTGATATCTTTATTCCTCAGACTGTATAAAATTGGGTTACAAAAGGGCCCTACCACTGTAAGTAAAAGAGATAATAGTTTATTAAGGTTAAACGATTGCTCTTTGGAGGTGGCGACATAAACTGTTATTAGAGTCCCGTAGTAGGCACAAACTACACTCAGGTGAGAGCTGCAGGTGGAGAAGGCTTTCTGCCTCCCGATGCTGGAAGAGATTCCAAGGATGGTGACAAAAATGGAAATATAAGTAAAAAGAATAAAAAAGAAAGGGACGGTTAGGAAGGGCATGCTCATGACAAAATCGACAAGTTCAGTAACAGTATGTTTCATACACGACAACTCTAAGAGCGGAGCAAAATCACAGAAATAATGGTCAATTACATGACCACAGAACTGTAAAGCAGAAACCAAAGGGACAATGATAGATGTTATAATACACGCTAAGAGCCAAGAAAAAAGAATTAGTTGGAAATAGAGTTTAAATCCCATGATGGACGTGTAATGCAGTGGACGGCAAATGGCCAAATACCGGTCATAGGACATCATCGTGAGAAGAAGACACTCAGTACCTTCTGGAACAGAATAAAAGAAAAACTGAGTGATGCAGCCAGTCAAAGATATTCTGCTACCTCCATTAACTAAAACATGGAGCATGTTGGGGACTATGATGGTGGATACAAGGATATCGCATACTGATAACTGAGTGAGGAAGAAATACATGGGCGATTGCAGACTCGGAAACTTTGCCACCAATATAATAATCAGCAGATTCCCGACTAACGTCAAGATGTAGATCACAAGGAACAGAACAAACAGAACCGGAGTCCAGACAGGTGGATTTCTAAAACCTAACAGCAGAACATACATCACATTACTCTGGTTTATTACATTCATATTTTTAATTAAAACGACAAAAAAAAATTGATCTGACAAACTTTTTAAAAATATTATTAAAGGATCTAAAATTTTCCACAGAGTTTTCTAGTGCTACTAATGACTCAGCATTTTACCAATACAGACCTTTTAACTTCTATGGAAGATATTGAAACACTTTTTTTTTATATATAAAATTTGATGGTTGGAGGTAGGAAATGTATTCCACTGTTTTATGATAGTCCTGGAGCTTCAAGAACTAACATCGGCCATAAACCAGTTTGTTCTCAAAATGTTCTGAAAACAAGTAGTAAACCAAGTGCTCCGAGTTGTGGTTCTTCAAGATTCTGTGATAAGAGACATCTGGTCTTTATATATAACCTGCAAAATATATAGCACTAAAATGAATTAACCAACATATTACTTTGGGAAGCAACATTTACGTACCACAGGAGGTTGAGATCAGCGAGCGCTTCTGTGTTATCAACCCGCATAATTTGAACCGAACGTTATTGGAAACATTTGTACTAATCTCCTGTTTACAAGCATTCAGTGTTTAAACATGGAAAACATAGAAGATGTCACACGTAAAATTGTAAGCTATGTTGAAGTATACAGACCCTATAAATATCTTATATCTTGACTAAAGATAATGTTTCAATAACATGTAAGGATTGAATAAAAAACTCAGGAAGACATATTGATACAATTATGGAATTCCAGAATATAAACAATTTATAACGCTATGCACATCGAGCTAAATACATATATAATTTTACATATTTTATTTTAAGCAGAGATAGGTGAGCTGACAAGAAAGCCATCAGCAATGTATTTTGTGTATTGAAAATAGACCATCATAGAATAAATAAGGTAAAAAAAAAATCAATAAATAGCCATTGAATAAATCAATTTAGGTATAATTCATTTGGTCGCATCAAAACAGGCTAAATACTTAACTAGGACATTCAGAGCACAATCTATAAGCAAAAATCATCAATTGTATATAATCTAAAATAGAGATGAGATGAATGATGAATTCCGTATGAATGGTTATTTTGAAAAAAACAGGAACCGGAAAATCTTACCTCTTTTATATCAGAGTGGGAGATTAAATGATGTTTTCATCAGATTGAGGTGAAGTTGGAAGTATTTTCTGGCAGGACCCCACGCTGCTTGCGTAGCAGAGGTACAGTGCGGTAAACAGACAATAACAGGTGTCCTTATACTGTGTAAAAACCATGACATCATCTGTGTACAAGAACACTAGGGATGGGTATTATACAGAGAATTCCAGGGACGAATTCCAGGGAGCCTGAATGCAGCTACTAATGGGATTACATATCCATGTACATAATAACCATTTTCACATTGTATTTCCTTAACCATTTTGTGGTTTTCAAATTTGATCTATGCCTGAGAAGTGAGCCCTGCTCCTGCAACCCTGTAGACTACTAGGAGCTTAAGTGTAAGGGACTGCTTGAGCAAAGATGACTTGATTGTAATGTGGAGGAGTCAGAGGTTAACTCAACTGACTGGACTTTACTGGGGACATGTGCCCTTGCATGCTAACACACCAAAAAAATCTACTTGCACGTTCATGCAGGAGGCGCAGGAGGTATAAGAGTTGAATAACGACTTGCATACCCTCACCTGAAATATACAAAATTCAGTCCTAAAAATATTAAAAGGATGGTTTCCTCTATCTGGCAGGCTCATAAAAGAATACTGCATAATAATGTATTTTGTGAATGCTGCCCCTCTGTTTTCCTTACCTGCATTGCTGCAGCTAGGGAGTTCTAGAGAGTTCAAGAGAGTGTGGAGAAAGGCCCTTCATGTCAGCGGCTGTGAGAATAGGCCTCAATAACTGAATAGTTGGGCTGAATAAGAGAGTCCTTTTTGAAGAAGCCCCCTTTGCATTACAGCTAGCATCTGAAAGTGAAGTGCTGTGAACCGTATAAAGTTTGTCTACATAAAACATCCTACACTAAGAAGTTATGTGGTCAATTGAGTTTTGGGTTAAATAAAATGACCAAATTCAGCTTCAGTTGCATGCCCCCGCATACTGAGATGGGCAAAACAACTGGGAGATTCACTAATCTGGGAGTTGTTTCCAAGGACATGCTATTGTCTGTAACATTTTAGAGTTCGCAAATTTCAATGAGAACTCACATGTCCTCGCCTGAAACTTTAAAATGTAAAAATTAAATGTGAAAAAAATCCTCAACTAAATAAAAACTAACAAGGGTGGCGTGATGTTTACCCTTTCCCTTCTACCCCGGACCAAAGTGGGGTTAGGGTAATAAAAGAACATGGGGCAGTAGTTTATTGTCCTACACCTCTTCCCAAACCCGCTAATGGGAAAAGGGTATTAAATAATAAGAAAAAACTTTATAAGAGATGTGACCTCCAAGCTGTGCCACCATTTAACCCCTATCTCATGGGAGGGTGAATGGGATTAAAAATGAAAATTTCCCCCCATAACCCCCATTTGCTCCCATAAACTCACATTTTTTGCCTCACAACATGCACTTTATTGAATAGACCCGTTCTTCATACCTAAATGACTTATCAACACAGCAAAGACCTTTAGAAAAAGGTAGAGCATTTGTGAGGCTAGGCAGTAATGTTGGACAAAAAGGCCCGGCTCGCAATCTCTGTTCTAGTTCATCCCAAAGATGTTAGATGGGGTTGAGGTCAGGGCTTTGTGCGGGGTAAGTCAAGTTCTTCCACACTCATTCAATGGACCCAATCTGCTGCTGGAGTTCAGTATTCTGAAGTATGCAGCCCTACCATCCACAGAGGCGCCATTCATTTGGACAGTGTGTCAGATGGCCAACTCACGCCTGAATATAAGTTTTGTATTTTTTTTGATGCTGATGGACCTAAGAATCAAATTGACTTCTGTCTTCGATTGGATTCATATCATGACATTTGTTGGTTAGCCTAAGTGAAATGCTACCACTAAAATGAAAGCAGACGTTCAGTGCCAGTCTTTCCAATCTTTAATTTGTTACACAATCAGTGCTTGTAGTGAAAAAGAAAACTGTGTTGCATCATTGCTGCTATTACTGTTTTAGAATGCGTCAATACAAAGCCAAGGCATGCAGTCTAATGTTGCTTCCTAAGGTGTGTTGGCTATAAGTTGGCGATAAAGTAGACCTGAGGAGCTGTGGTGTAGAATAGTGATGCTGTACTGTTGATTAGTGTATTTATTGATAAGGTCATTTTTTTAATTTATTTTTATTTTGTTTATTTTTTTTAGATCTGGAGTAGGCCAATGTTGATGAGGTCATTTAAAGTGTAATCAGCAGGGAGTTATACCTCGTCTATGCAATAAAGTTTTTCCAAGAAATGAAATGTTCTAACATCTCTAAAGATATATCTTACATATCAACAAAAACATATCAATTCTATATTGGAAAAACATAATGTTCATGGATATAATCTTTAATTATGGGGAAACAGCTTATTGATCCAAGGAGAAATCTGACTGCCATTTTGGGGTCAAGAAAGAATTTTTTCCCTGGTTAGTGCAAAATTGGAAAGAGTCAAACTGGGGGGTTTTTGCCTCCAACAGCAACAAATAAACAGATATAGGAAAGGCTGAACTTGATGGACGCCGGTCTTTTTTCAGCCTATATAACTGTGTAAATAAGTAACTATATCACGCTAACTCCAATACACTCTTCTACTGATTTAAACCTATATATAACAATTGAGTTTGTTATTGTTCAACAAAATATTATTTTAGGGCGAAAATAAGAAAAGCAGAAACTGGCCTCAGAGAGATATTACTATACAATCCATATATCTAACATACCTATTTTACTGCTCTAAATCCAAGTTCCTTTGTCCCGTGTTTAAATGAAATGTAATGCATGAGTTCTAAACATGGAAGGTGGTCAAAGACCCTTTCATTTTTCTTCACTTTTTAATTTATATATTGTTAGCAATTTGCTCAATATGAAAGATAATGCACTTGGATTGACATAGCTGAACCAATGTTTTTAAATATAAGGACAAATAATGAAGTCATATTGGTCTACACAGCAAGGAGTTGGGTGGTTGACCATAAATACAACTTACTACAATCGGCAATTTAAAATGAATTTTTGAAAATGTATTTTGATCTCTTCATTTCTAAGACTGTATATAATTGGGTTAGAAAATGGCCCTACCACTGTAAATAAAAGAGATAGTACTTTATTTATATTAAATGGTTGCCCTTTGGAGGGGGCAACATAAACTGATATTAGAGTCCCATAGTAGGTACACACAATAGTCAGGTGAGAGCTGCAGGTGGAGAAGGCTTTCTGCCTCCCGGTGCTGGAGGAAATTCCAAGAATGGTGATACAAATTGAAATGTATGTGAAAATAATAAAGAAGAAAGGGAAGACTACAAAGGGTATGGCAAAGATAAAGTCTACAAGTTCAGCAAGTGTATGCGTTGTACATGACAACTCTAGGAGAGGAAAGAAATCACAAAAATAATGGTCAATAGCATGACTACAAAACTGCAAAACAGAAATCAAAGTTACAATGATAGATACAGTTATACTTGTTGAAAGCCAAGAAGAAAGAACGAGTTGGAAACACAGCCTAACAGTCATGATGGACGTGTAATGCAGGGGGCGACAAATGGCCAAATACCGGTCAAAGGACATCATCGTGAGAAGAAGACACTCTGTACCTTCTATAACAGAAAAAAAGTAAAACTGAGAGATGCAGCCAGTTAAAGATATTCTGCTTCCTCCATTAATGATAACATGGAGCAGGTTGGGGACTGTTATGGTGATAATCAGGATATCGCTCAATGATAACTGAGTGAGGAAGAAATACATGGGAGATTGCAGCCTCGGAAACTTGGCCACCAATATAATAATCAGCAGGTTCCCGACTAACGTCAAGATGTAGATCCCAAGGAACAGAACAAACAGAACCGGAGTCAAAATCTGGGGATTCTGCAAACCTAACAGCAGAATCTCCCTCACTTCAGTTTGGTTGATTTCATACATACTTCAGTGGACGGAACCATAAAATATTTGAATCCGGTAGATTTGTCTTCGAAAGTTAGATGTTTCTTTCTAATTTTCTAGTGGCCATTAATTATGCAGACCCTTATTATGTTAACCTTGTCTGAAGGGGAAAACAGTTGCAAGTATTGATGATGCGAAACCTTAGTAGTAGCGGCAGCTGTAAGCCAGGTTGTTCTTAGAATGTTCTGGAAGAAGAAGTAAACAAAGTAGACAAACTGTGGCGCCTGGAGATGTCCAGTCTTCCAATTTAACCTGAAAACATAGAACTAAAATATATTAGCCAATATGTTACTTTAGGTAGGACTGTTACCTGCCAACCACCAGTTATGTGCAATAGATATACCATAAATCAGACAAAATACAAGAAAGCTAAGGAAAAGATACTCTCCTTATAAACTCTCCTCCAATCCCCAAAAATATGTGTCTAACAATACAGAGAAAGCCATCTTCTGCTCCTAGGGCCTCCACAGGGCTCAAAAATATATGTATGTAGAAAGGAAGGAAGAAAGAAACAAAGGCATGGCACTGTATAGGTTAAAAATATTAATAAAAGGCAAATATAAACATATCTGGGGGTATTTTAAGACGCTCTCTACATCAAACAGCAACTTTAAAATCAATTAAGGTAGGGTCATTAAGTAGAGCCTAACAACTGCACGTACCTTGTCATATGAGATGTCGTATTTGAGTGTTCTGGGATGATGTCATTTTGAATGTTTTTGGTGATGTCATCAGTGCTGGTGGTATAAAACCCCTGAAATGTAAACGGCAAAGAATATTGTCCTCTTTCACTTTGTTATTTATTTATTTTTTTCTCAATTAATTTTTATTGAAATAAGTAACTTTTAAGAGAGGAATACAGAAAAAAAGGGGGAAAAAAGGGAGGGGTTCAGCTACTTACAATAGTTAATGTACATTTTTCATATATACTGCAGTACATCCACATGAGAGTATAATGAGATGTACAATCTTAATATATCACAATTGAACTTAGAAAATGACACAATACACTTCTCTTTTTCCTAAGTAGAGTCCCATTCTGACCTAAATTTGCTAGGAAGCTTCGTAAAAATTAGTTTTTTATGAAGTTGGAATATTTCTTTCTTTTCTCTGCAATTGCGTTTAGTTTTCTTTAATGCAATTCACATTGTGTTGATTTTTCTTGATCCCTTTTTTATAATTTGTCTAAATTAAATCATAAAAAGTGATAGAAACTCCGACCTTGGAACGAAGTGTTACAGACCTGCGTTATTAACACAGAGATTGAGTTGGAAGCTACCTATAAAAAGACCAGCATTTTAGGGCACAGATAAAGCTAATGATATAAGAACATATAGAAATAGAAACAATGCAGAAATAAATGTAGGAAAAAATAAATAAATATATATTTTAACTCACCAATTCATTCAGGTATACCAGAGAAGAAGATGAAATAATGTTTTCGTAAAGTTGAGGCAAAGTTGGAAATATTTTTGGGTAGGAGCACACGCTGCTTCTATAGCACCGAGCAATGACCAGTCAGTAAATGCTTCCGAGGACTTTATAGCGTGTAAAAAGCATGACATCATCTCGATACAGGAACACTAGGGACGGGTATTGCACAGAGGATTCCAGGGAAGGAACGCAGCTGCTCACCGTCTTAATCGTTTTCACACTGTAGTAAATTATATTCATCATATAAGTTATTTTGACATTAAATCCATTAAGTGGATGAAAGGGGCCCCCGATCTTATAAGTTTGCAATTTATTAGGGGGTTAATAAACTGCTTGGGCAAGGATGACTTGGTTGTAGTGTGGGCCATTGTCCTGGAGACGATGGGGAGAAATGATGGGTCCCTTTTTAGAATATCAGTGATTGGTATTATGAGGATTAGACTATACTCAGGTCACATGGTGAACTTGTATATTCACTAAGATATCTATATAGTTGACCCCTTAGTAACTTGACATATAAAAAAGACTATGTCTGAGCTGAATTTGATTAGAGAACAAAGACAGAACTGATTCAAAATATTTAATCTGAGTATAAAATAGGTCACAGCGCTGTTATACAAACATACATATAAAAAGAGACATAGACATAAATGCAAGTACATAAACAGTGTAAAATAAACGGGATAAAACAGCATGTCACATCATCATTTCTTGGAGCATTGGTGTTGGCTCTTTGAAGGTAACCACCTTCCCCGCCCCCAAGACCGTCTTTTTTCTGTCACCTGAGCAAAGGGAAGGGAGTAGGCAGTTCAGCAGATTGACATCCAGAAGGTGGCTCCTATCTGCTCAACTTTTGCCTGGGATCACATAATACTGAATATGACACTCGTTGAGCTTGGTATAATTATGACATCAGCATCATCATAATTCTCTGGTCCTAGTGATCATTTCCAGACAAGATGGCAAAAGAAAACTGTTGCATGTAAGCAAGCAAGCATGGCTGTGTACTTGTGTATGTGTGTGAGCATGAATGGGTACTTGTGTGTGTGTGAGAGCATGGATGTGTGCTTGGGTGCTTGTGTGAGGCTATGGATGTGTAATTGTGTTAGTGTGTATGTGTGAGCATTGATGTGTAACTGTGTGTATGTGGTGAGCATGGACATGTACTTGTGTGTGTGTAACGTTTCACCATGCGCTGGCTGGACTTGTTTATACTTTGCGTTATTCATTTCACGTTTCCAGCCACTAGTGGCCGCCCTTGCCACTCAGAACCACTCTGACTCATTATCAGGTCCAGCTGCAGTTGATTCCATCATCAAGATAGCCTTCATAAACCTGCCCAGCCCTGCAGTCTGGCCCTTGACATTAACGTTTAAGGACCACATGCTTTGCTTCCTGATTTGTTCCTGCTTTGTTTCCTGATTTATTCCTGAGTTGCGGCCAGCGCCCCACTAAGTGGACTCCCAAGTCGAGTGCCCTGCAAGTGGGCTTCCAGCCGTGTGCCCTGCAAGTGGGCTTCCAGCCGTGTGCCCTGCAAGTGGGCTTCCAGCCGTGTGCCCTGCAAGTGGGCTTCCTGCCGTGTGCCCTGCAAGTGGGCTTCCTGCCGTGTGCCCTGCAAGTGGGCTTCCTGCCGTGTGCCCTGCAAGTGGGCTTCCTGCCGTGTGTGCCCCAACCAGAGGGCTTCCTGTCAAGTGACTTTCTTTGTATATATTGTTGTACCACCATATACAATACAACTCCTAATCCTGATCTTCTGTCTGTGGTTTATTCCTGTGCCTGTCTGTAACAACCCCAGGCCATCATGCATTGTGGGGTACAGACAGAGCCCCTCGTATCCCCTGCACCTGGGCTCCTAATAGACCTGCTCACCAAAAAAGAAATACAGAGAAGGCAAGAGAAAGACCTGTGCTTTTATTGCGGAGGGACTGGCCACAGGATAACATATTGTCCGCACAGACCAGTCAAGCCGTCCGCAACCCACATCGAGAAACCCCATGCCCAGGAACCTGCATATGACGCCAGCAATGTCACAAAGCAGGAGCATTCCCTGTCGCGACCACAGACGGGTAATGCAGAGGTTAACCAGTCCTCAGCACCTGAGAATCCTACGCCCTCCATCGTAATGTCAGATGACCTCCAGACCTTGTCTGACGCCCCCCGAGTGGTCTGATATGGACAGTGTGTCATCTGAGGCGGATGCAACAGACACATCAATGGATATGAACCCCCCCGGCTGTTTGTGCGGTCAGGAACACCACTCCTACCACTCACAGGAGTAGGAAAAGGACACTCCAAACCGCACGACACTCCCTAGGGGCTCCTGGCAACGTCCTTGCATCAGATCGAAAGATCGTACACCGAACAGAACTGATGCAGTATGAACAACGTCTCCGTGACCAAAGGTCCAGTAAACGTTCCTCCTTTCCACCTGCAACCCAGCCCTGTCTTGGTGCTGTTCAACACCGATCGGAGGAAATCCGTGCACAGGGCAAATACCTAACCCCTGGTAACTTCAGGAGTGGATGTAGGACAAGACAAGCACTTACCGGGACCCTCGCATCTGTGTATCCAGTAGCTGAAGTCTATCCAGCCCAACTCAGCACAACAGAACCCCTACCATCAGATCCCGTTGTGACTTCCAATGGAAACGTGATATGTCGTGCAGACCTGGAAGGGTTTGAGAAAGCGCTACGTGCGAGAAAGAAGTCTCACCGCAGATGGTGAGACCACAGGTCTGTGAGCATCCGGAGGCTGCTCCTTGCGGTGGGGGTATGTAACGTTTCACCATGCGCTGGCTGGATTTGTTTATACTTTGCGTTATTCATTTCATGTTTCCAGCCACTAGTGGCCGCCCTTGCCACTCAGAACCACTCTGACTCATTATCAGGACCAGCTGCAGTTGATTCCATCATCAAGACAGCCTTCATAAACCTGCCCAGCCCTGCAGTCTGGGCCTTGACATTAACGTTTGAGGACCACATGCTTTGCTTCCTGATTTGTTCCTGCTTTGTTTCCTGATTTATTCCTGAGTTGCGGCCAGTGCCCCACTAAGTGGACTCCCAAGTCGAGTGCCCTGCAAGTGGGCTTCCAGCCGTGTGCCCTGCAAGTGGGCTTCCAGCCGTGTGCCCTGCAAGTGGGCTTCCAGCCGTGTGCCCTGCAAGTGGGCTTCCTGCCGTGTGCCCTGCAAGTGGGCTTCCTGCCGTGTGCCCTGCAAGTGGGCTTCCTGCCGTGTGCCCTGCAAGTGGGCTTCCTGCCGTGTGTGCCCCAACCAGAGGGCTTCCTGTCAAGTGACTTTCTTTGTATATATTGTTGTACCACCATTTACAATACAACTCCTAATCCTGATCTTCTGTCTGTGGTTTATTCCTGTGCCTGTCTGTAACAACCCCAGGCCATCATGCATTGTGGGGTACAGACAGAGCCCCTCGTATCCCCTGCACCTGGGCTCCTAATAGACCTGCTCCCCCGGTTCGTGACAGTGTGTGAGCATGGATGTGTACTTTTGTGTGTGTGAGCATGGATGTGTACTTGTATGTTTAAGCATGGATGTGTACTTCTGTGTATGAGCATGGATGTGTAATTGTGTGTGTGAGCATGGATGTGTAAGTAGGGTGAGATGGAATATGTGTTAGTGAGTATGAGTAAGTGTATGTAATGTGTGTGTTTATATATGTTTTATGTTAGAAGGAGAGGGGCAAAAGAGGCACGAACTAGCTGTTAAAGTTGGGAGGCCCGGGGAAATTTTCGCATCAGGGGCCGGTGGTTTTGTTATGTCCCTGCCTGTGTCCATTGTCTCCACCCCCTCATTGAGATGTAGCCAAGATGTCTGGTCCTTCACCCTTCCACAGGTAACATCTTCCTGTCAAAGGTGACAATACCCATTATCAAGATTTATATTGGGCTCTGACTTCAAAGAGAAAGGTGTGAACAAATATTAATGAACAAAGCCATACAGCCAAATCTCTTAACCCATGCTGTGCCAAGCTCAAGTTAACTCATGCAGTGGCATGACACACTTCTTCTCTTGTCTCTTCTTGCTCTTCTTTCTTCATCTGTTCTTCCCAAAAAAGCTCCTTTAACCAGACCTTCCACAACAATTGCCCCGATTGGTGGAATACGGGAGAGACTGTCCCCACGTGGTGCACCATGGATCTTCTCTGTTGCAGAAGTACTCAAAGAGGACAGTCAACTAATCATAATTATTACAGTACGGAAACTTTGTGCATTTAAGATGAAATAGCTTTACATGAAGTTTCATGTTCTGACATATTTCATGTCGCCAATTTCATTTTTCCAGAATTAACTGGCCCTACTGGCCTTTATACACTTAAATATTTTATGGCAATATTAGCCCTTAACATAAAAGTATAAAATTTTTTTACAATTGCTTACAATTCTAGACAGGATATTTTACTTGACAATATTACAGATTGGTAAAATAATGTACCTCTACCTGCTCCAGGGGGTATTACACCATTTCATAAAACTCACAGGGAAATGATGACATAAATTGCTTATTAGAACACTAGAGACCAGGATTGTATAGGGAGTTGCACTGAACCTCCTTGATTGCAAAAAATAGATTCAAGAAAAAATATACTATATGTATTTCATAATTTGTTATTATTTTATCTGTTAGCATTTTCCTCATTCATATTAGAGTTAAAATATCCAACATACTTGATTTGAATAATGTTGAAAAAGCTGTCACCTAGGTTATTTAAAAAAAAATAATTGAATAGAATCCATTTTTTAAAAAAAATATATGAGATGCTCTCCTAAAACAGGCAGCCACTTCATAGCCTGTCCTACTGTGCGCAATTGCTTAGGAACATCTCAAATATCAGCTTTCTTACAGAAATAAATCTCCATATACATATCTGTCTGATCTCACCAAAAAGGGCAGTCCAGATCCAAAAGCTCTTCTGTACAAGGAAACCAACATCCTCAGACATATGTTTGGTCCTTCGTTGGCCTCATCAGTGGGGTACGGTTGGTATCCCTCTAGGCACAATAAAGCAAGCATCTCATCCTCCTTGTTTATGACATTTCACCTTTCATAAATCACTTGGGGTTCACCAAGTGTAAAGCTGAGTCCAGACGTGGACCTCCTTGCTCTCTTGTGCCTAGGGGAATATCAACCTTATCTCACTGAATAGGCTAATGAAGGCAGAAATGTACCACTGGGTTTACCTCCAAAGAGCAAAGTTATAGAAAACAAATCCATGGACTGGTGCTTCCAAACCATCCAGTTATATCTTAAAATTCAGTTACTTCTGATAGGACCCATACTAATTAATGGCCTTAGTAATCAAAACCATCTGATAGCTTCTAATGAAAATAGTTTCTCCTACCCTCATCCAAGGGATTATCGCCATTGTTGGTTTTTAGAGCTTTCTCTTATCCAGTCTATGGAGCTTAGGTAGCCAGTCAGTTACAGAAGACAAGAACAAATAGGCATCGCAAGGGGAAACTTGATATATCACATATCTCCTATAGGCCAAATGTGTTAATCATTCCAAACTAAATAATAAAGGGGGTATGAAAGGAGCAAGATGTGCAGAACATTATGAAGCCTGACAGTTTACTATGCATCATGAAAGCACACAATCTAAGTCCTAGGCCAGTCCTGGGATTGATACAGAGAAGAAGATCTTACTCCTACACTCCATTGCACAAGTTAAATTTGAGGTGAAAGGTGATCATTGTTAACCTTATCTGCATATGTGGAAGCACCAAAAGATTTCCAAAGGGGAAAAACAAGCCTTTTGATTTGTCTAGTGGGATTTCCATCATCTTTACCCCACCATAACCGTTGTTATGTATATTTCTGGTGCTTCTCCAAGTTTCAAACATTAAGCCAGTATCAGAGTCCCATAAAAAAAACAGTTGTCCGTGAGTATGATCTGGCCATGAGCTTTGTCTCTAGTCTGCAGTACAGCGGACATTTGCTCTCGAGGGATCCATGTATACAGTGGATATGGAGGTGAAAGGTAATCTTTGTTTACCTTATTTGCATGTGCCTACCCAGAATCCCTTGGGGTTGTGACATCACCGTAAGATTTCTGAAGTAAAGACAGGGCTTCTGTCTTGTCTGGTGGGTGTGGATTAGTGTTTAATAATGCTTTACTACTAACCTTAGGTAGAAAAGCTACTTGTTAACAAGACTTCATAGAACTCAAATTCATCGAAATTTTAACAAAATTTGCCAATGTTGTTAATTCATACAAACGTCCGAGAACAAGGAGAGACCCACAATGGAACAAACTAAAACAAAGGAGAGAGCTCAGAATTTTTGTTTGCATTTCATTGTTTTTCTTCTCACTCGCTTTCACTCATGCTCTCTCACACGCTCTCTCACGTTCTTTCAAAATCTCTCTCACACTTTCTCTCATGCTCTCTTAATGTCTCCGTCACTTTTTAAAAAAACTTCCTTATCCTCATATTCTTCAGCGCCACTTCTTGTCTTGCCTTTTCTCATTCTTCTGTCTTCAGAATTCTTTCTTCTGTCTTCTTTCTTGGTCCGCTTCTCCCCACTATCCACTCTGTTAACCAGGCCTCCTGAAGCGCTCATACAAATGGACAGATCCTCAACACACATCTTCTCTCCCAATTGGAGTACCGTATTTGCTCGATTATAAGACAAGGTTTTTTCCAGAGCAAATGTTCTGAAAAATACCCCTCGTCTTATAATCGAGGTCGTCTTATAATCAGATAATAATGATAATAATTATAATACCCCTAACCAGAGTGGCATATAGGGGTATAAGGCATATCATGGGGCAGAGGGGCATATAGGGGGTTAAAAGGCATATCATGGGGCACAGTGGCATATAGGAGGGTATAAGACATTTCTGGAGGCAGAGTGGCATATAGAGGGTTAAAAAGCACATCATGGGGCAGAGTGGCAAATAGGGGGGTATAAGGCATTTCTGGGGGCAGGGTGGCAAGCCTGGGGGCAGATGTGCATAACGGGGGGGCAGGTTGGCAAATAAAAGGAAATAAAAAATATATATTTTTCTCAATCAAATTTAATAAATGCTAAGAAAAAATAGTTTACATAAATTAATATTTACTAGTAAAACTTTTTTCCTATAGGGTATCCTAAATTAATATTTTGAGTTTGGGGGGGGTCGTCTTATAATCAGGGTCGTCTTATAAGACAAGATGAAAATTTAAGTAAAAATAGTTGTCAATTATGTCAATAATTTTTCAAGTAAGAATATATAGCCGCTAATTAAAGGCATTTATATTTATCAGCCATTAAAGATATCTTTTGTGACTATAAAATAAAATGGATAAATATAAATATTTATAAGCTTCAAGATTTATTTCAATGCTAAAAAAGCTACATTCAATTATTTAGAAGACACAGCTGTCCTACCTTGAAAGTCTCTGTAGAGACATCAATTCCCTGGTGTCCTTCTACAGAGAGTGTGTCAGATCTCCTGGATGTATAGAAAAATGTATAAATATCCTTAAAGCAATTGCAGAGACAGTTATGTCAAAGAGATTCTGTGAGCAGAAACCATTCAAGATCATCAAACAAGATTTTGAAAGGTCCGATCATAATTCCATTTTCGATATTGTCCCATGGTTTAAAAACTCTTGAAATGAGAATCCTTTTTTTGGGTGATCAAGTGGAACAACAGAGGTAATTGAAATATTTTTCTGCTTTCTCTTATTGGTTATGGCAATAAATATTGATACATTTCATGGACATGTAATATTAGTAAATGTATTGAGCAAATATCCCAGATCATTTGTTAAAGATACCTAATAGAGGTAGCGATCTGACCAAAATGGTCATTGGTTATATATGGATGGATTATAGTGATTTTTTTACTTGTGGGATAATGATATATGTAAATTAAATCACCAGCATTTGAATAAAATGGATAGAAGTAATCTGAACTGAGATGTGGGTAGAGGCATCAGAGAAAGGTGGAAGAAGGGAGAGGAAAACCTTAATAAGTCATTGGTCATGTCTTGGATTCAGGAGCCATATGCCTATCCCATGCATGTTAACATTCCCTCGTTGTATTGGCCTCTACCACTTCTAATGGGAGGCTGTTCCATATATGTCCCATCCTCTCAAGTAAACCATCTAAGCTTCTGACATTTTAGTTTAAGGTTATGGTCTCTTGTTCTAACATATCTCCTTCGTGGAAATACACATCCCTCCTCTTCTTTGTTTAATGGGAAAACCATGGTTTGTTACTAACTGATATAGCTAAGCTGTGGTTAAATAGCATAAACCCATGGTCCCATCCCTCAAACAATCCCAGAATTATGTTCCTCTCCTCCTATTGACCCCCTACATGTCATACAAACCAGTACTGTCTAAGGTCGTGTAGATAATATGCCATCAAATCAACTACATTAGATACACTTAGCTCCATGGTAAGCAATACAGACATGTTAGGATAAGATAGGACTTAAAAAGATTGGGGTATGTGGTGGGCTACCAAACTATTTAACATGATGGGATTCCCGATACATATTTTAAATAGCATTAGCCATTTGTATTCCATATTTTGCTGTATGCATTTATTAATCATTGAAATAGCACCTTGATATCCAGTTTTCAATATATATCCATCAGAGTAAAACTCAAAGAAACAGGGTATGAATAAGTTAATTATAAAATTTAAATATACTTTATTTGAATAATATATTAAAACTATTAAGTCTTGTGATGTTTTTTTCTACTGTTAGGAAATGTTTCCAGCCAACCAGACGAAAGTGAGAGAATTCCTGCTTTTGGGCTTTCGTAATCCTCAGAATGTTAATGCGGTGCTCTCTCTACTATTCCTTACAATCTATATATTAACATTATTTGGAAACCTGCTGATTATTGTATTGGTGGCAAATGTCCAACATCTAAAAAACCCCATGTATTTCTTCATCACTCAGTTATCCTTGTGTGACATCCTTCTGACCTCAAACACCGTCCCCAACATGCTCCGTATTTTAATTAACGGAGGAAGCACAATATCTTTTATCAGCTGCATTGCACAACTTTATTTCCATGGGATTTCAATAACTACTGAATGTCTTCTTCTCATGGTGATGTCCTATGACCGGTATTTAGCCATCTGCCGCCCTTTACATTACACCTCTATCATGGATCTCAAGCTACAATTCCAACTTGTTGTTCTGTGTTGGATTGAATCATTTCTTATAGTATTGCCCATTGTCGTTCTAACAATGAATTTAGAATTCTGCGGCCCCCAAATAATTGACCATTATTTCTGTGACCTTGTCCCACTTTTGGCACTTTCTTGCTCAGACTATACAATTGTTGAAATTGTAGATTTTGCCCTAGGTGTGCCTACTGTTCTTGTTCCTTTCTTCTTCATTCTTTTCACGTACATGTATATTTTTACCACTACGTTTGGAATTTCCTCCTCCTCGGGTTTAAGGAAAGTCTTCTCCACCTGCAGCTCTCACTTGATAGTGGTGAGTACGTTCTATGGGACTCTAACAATGGTTTACTTGTTCCCTTCTGAAGGACAATCATCAAATCATAATAAGATCATGTCTCTTCTTTATTCAGTTGGAGCCCCTTTTCTTAACCCAATAATATATAGTCTTAGGAATCAGGAGATTAAAAGAACTCTGCTTCAATATATTTCCAAATGCTCAAACAGAAATTAAAAAAAATAAAAGTACACTCATATTTAAGTGGATTTTTTTACAAAATATGACTAGGAAAAAAGAAAGAATAAATTGTAAAATAAGCAGAAACAATTTACTAATCTAGAACTAGAGATCACTGAAATTACTTTGATTTTTTTTCTTCTTTTACTTCATTAGATGTTTGTTGGTTTGCCTTGATCTGATTAGGCTCAAGCTGGTCAATTATTCAACAATGGCTCCACTCAACCTTTATGTATATCTGATCAAAAAGAGATTATGTGAACTGGGAAGTGAATAGTATGATTTTAGTATAACCTGCATTTCTTTGTCTAGGTTTAGATGGTTCATTGAATCAAGCCCAAGTCCACACGGGACAAACAAATAAGAAACAAATATGTTAGCATTTATCGTATTGTGTGATAATAAGGCTTAATAAACATAATTATAATATGATGAATTAATTAAAATATATTCAAGAACACAAATATGTGTTTCCTGTGTGATGTAAGGGTATGTTTATATAAGTAAAGGAGAAGGTACCCAATGAATTTTGTTCCTACCTTTTTGGTTCAGATGAGATCCGGAAGGCTTTTTTATTATTTTGAAAGGGAATTAATTGTCTCCCACTCACTCTCATTAACTCTTACTCACTCTTTCTCAGTGTCTGTCTGCCTACCTTCACCAACAATCACTTTTCTCCTTCTCTACTTCTTTCCTTCTCGAGATGCCTGTGGTGTGCATAGAGACTCTGCCTTATTGCAGAAGTACTTGGAAGAGACCAGAATGATAATAATAATAATAATAATAATACCACTGGACAGCTCAGGGTCCAAAGATGTTATGATCCAAAAAGCGACGTGATCCGTCATTGGGACTCTGAGCAACAGTGTCAAAAACTTCCCCGGGAATAGTCCTAGTTCCATAGCCGCATGGACTTACTCCAGCTCACTATACAGGGCCGAAGAGAGCCATACCCATTATTTTCAATTGCGCCACACAAAGGGAAAAAGGGGACACATTTTCACTTAGACCACCCATACCATATATAACTAATATAATAATTTTTTGGTCAAAATCCACCTGTATTGTGTCAATATCTAATAGCCTCATCAGTATGTTTATATATCACATTATGTATGTATGGTGTTTCTTTTTATTATAAAATTATTGTGTACTGTGTCAACATCTAGTTGTTTCATCAAAATCCAAACAGTATGTTACATATTTGATGAGGAATATTTTTGAAGTTTTAGGCAAGGGCATGTGATGTCACATTGAACTCTTTTTTCCTTTCATGCCATGACTTGTTACTCATAAAATGTATGTTAATGTTCAGAAATGAAAATGAACGTTATCACACAAAGGCTGGAGTTGAGCTTTGTCAGCTGAGTTAAACCTTAACTTGACTGACCCCTCAAATTCATAGTGAATAGACTGAAAATGCTTTAAGACTTAACATTTTAGCCACTTTGATTATTATGACCTTGGTGAAAGCATGAAAGCCCTCTTCCACTTTTGGTTTTTATTTTTTCTCTCTTTGTCACCTATTTTTTTTCTTTCAGAAATCTCACATATTTTCCTATATATTAGTTGTAACTTTTGAAAATACTGTGTATTAGTAATGACTGGCTGTCAATTTCAACAAAACTAAAACAAAGGTTCATTCTTTTTTCAAAAGATGACAATTAAACTTAAATTATTTGTCACCATTGTCAACCATCTCATTTTTGTGTAAGAATATATAGCCACTACATAAAAGTACATGAAAGTATCTGCTATTTTACCTAAAAACTATTTGATATTCAACATATTTTGTGTGATTTGCAAAGCAACTATCGAGCTCAACAAAGAATTGTAACTATTTATGAGCTTCAATAGTTAATATTTTTTGTTTTCTACATTTGGTTATTTAGAAAGGTCAGAGGCAGGTAGCAATCAACAAAAAAAGAGTCAAGCAGAAGTTGGCAACAGGAATGAAATATTATAATGGAACAGGAACGCTAGGAAGAGTTTACAGCAAAAACATGGAAGCTCACATTGATCGTACATGCCCTCATCTGAAACTTGTAAAATGTAATCATGCAGGTACTTGTACTCCCTCGCAAACATCATGCAGATTGGAGAAGCTGTGCATTGTTTCTAAAGTGTTAGCATCTGAGGACATTCAACTGAAATAAAGTCAGGTCAGTCATGGTAACTCTTAAGGTGACTGACCACTCGCCTTCTTTTTGGATAAACCCAAGAGACATTTCAGAAGGAGATTTCAATTGAGCTTCAGATTCTTCTCTACACATTGCACTGCAGTCCATATCCATTATACCTGTCACACATCGCGCAACTCACCTGTCCACCCCCGATCACTATACACCCTATCTCCCCGGCAACCAGGGACACCGGGGGAAATGAGTCGGCAGGAGGGCCAGCCCCCACGCTCAGCGTTCCATGCAGCGTGATTTTGGCTGGACATGGAATGGCACAGGTGATGAGTGGGAATTTGGGGAGGATGAGAGGAGAAGAGGCCAGGCCAAGGTCCAGAGATAAGTGAAGCTCAACATGGAACTAGTTGTCTTTTTTTGGGGGGCAGGGGGAATTATTTCAGGTCTGAAGGGACACAAACTGATATAAAGGCCCTGTCCCCCACAGTAAAAAAAATCTTGATTCCTCCTTCTGGTTCATTTGTCAGCAGTGAGTGGGGCTGATGAAGGTTTGCCTTAAACAGAGGTATGCAAATGTGGAAGCGGGTAGGGGCTTCAGTTGTAGCCTCAGGTTCTTGGCAAGCCTGACAGAGGGTTTGGTGGCTGCTAGTATCTCATCCATAGATCTGGGGCTAAAGCCACCTTTCATATATCTCTTGAGAGGATCTCAGATGTTTCACTTCTTTTACCAGTAAGGAGGAGGATGATCGTGATGAATATCCATTGGAGGGTGCCAGGTTAAGGGGCTTCATGCTCTCAAATGCAGATAAGCTGGTTCTGATAAAAAAAACATTCAACACTACAAGCAAGGGCTCTTCAGAGTATAGATCAGCAATTATACAGAAAGTTAGAAGAATGTAGTCAAAGCAGTTGCCAAAACGTCAAGAGGTCCAAGAATAGATGAATGGTTTTAGGTGGAAAAAAACCACCTGAATTGACACCACACACTGTTTAATCTGTTTTAGTTTTGCAGCAGATACAAGACATCAGTTTCAATATAACATGAGAATACAATGGGGTTTATTTACTAAATCTCAAGTCTATCAAGCGATGAGTAACTTATCTCACTTATCTCACGTTGTATGCATCTGCATGCTACAACTCATATCATTCACTCATTCATGCTAATGTTGGTTGTGAGTGACTTTGAGTGCCTGTGGCATTAAAACACTCATGAAAGTAACTCACTTCAATTATAGTCAGCGGAGAATGTTTTGCTACAATATATTTTATAGAGAGCGCTGATTGTAAGTGCTAGGTATGCCACAAGGTGGCCATATTTATGGACCTCCCACGGACACTCTGTTGTTTCCGTTTCCTCGCTGTAGCTGTTTTTGTCGCAATACATCTTAGGTTTTCTAAAAAGTTTACTTTCAGAGAAGTATTTGCCGACATTTGTTTGTTCCTGAAATAGAACTTAACTTACGATAAACCATTATCCTTATAGAGTTCTCCCGATACACAAGGGCTCTTCCTTAATTCTCTCAATGCAACAGCTACTGTATCCCTCGTGTCTTTATACATAATGCATGTCATAGTTCTATGTGTGTCGAAAAAATGTATAAATACAGATAGATGTTGACTATATTCAAGTCGATTATATTATAAGTTGTGATAGCAGATGTCACGCATGATTACTTTTTGGTTCATTTTGAAAGATCCTGCTTTTAGAAGCAAATCTCAAAGGTAATCGGATGTTTTCATTGTTGATTATGAATTCAGAATACAAGCCCGTAACGTTTATGCTTTTTTTAGCTAATTTTATATATTTTTTTTACAAATTTGTAATTTGTACAATGTTGTTTCTTGTAAATTGTAAATTTCATGAATTTAAATAAAATATTTGCAAAATAAAAAAAATGACTTGTAATGTACTTTTAAGAGAAAATCTTAAGAAAAGTATGCTGTTCTTCTAAAACAATATTTGAAGTATTTTATGCCATTAATATGGTTATTTTATTTGTATTTATATTGCTTTTACATTATTTACAGGATGAAATTGTCATGAATACAACTGATTAAAAAATGATATTATGAATAATTCTTTTAATTATATAAAAATTATACAACACACACTGGGGCGCATCGAGTAGTCATAATTTCCAATACGGAGGAAAATAAGAACATGAGAAATGGTACAATACCATGCCAAAAAAAAGTTATATATGATACATTTTGCTACTTATTGTATGCCCTCCATACTGTATTGTTCGTGTTTACAGATTTTCATAAAATAATGTGAATTTAAAAAAAAAATGTAGTCGAAAAGACAAAAGATATACAGATAAAAGATCTATTTCCCATTTTTTCCACCAAAAGGTACTAACGCAAACAGTCTTTCCTGTTCCAGGAGATGCTACCAGACAACCGGACAAAAATGACAGAGATTCTGCTTCTGGGATTTCAGAACCCTCGGATTTTTAACCAGATGTTATTCGCTATATTCCTTGTTTTCTACATTTTGATAATGTTCAGCAACCTGACGATCATTTTACTGGTGGCAAAGGTTAAAAGCCTGCATACTCCCATGTATTTCTTCCTCACTCAGTTATCATTGTCCGATATCCTGCTCACAACCAATATAGTCCCAAACATGCTCCACGTTATAATGAAAGGAGGAAGCACCATAACGTTCCCTGGCTGCATCACACAGCTTTACTTCCATGGCATTTCCATTGCTGCCGAGTGTCTTCTTCTCACTGTGATGTCCTACGACCGATATTTGGCCATCTGTGACCCATTGCATTATACCTCCATCATGGAGCTCAGGCGTCAGGTCCTGCTAATTATGTTGTGTTGGCTTTCTGCTTTTCACTTAATGTTCCCCATTATTTTCCTCGTAGCTAACTTACACTTTTGTGGACCCCCCAAAATTGATCACTTCTTCTGTGATCTTGCTCCTCTTCTCGAGTTGTCCTGCTCAGATCGTACTATTGTTGAACGTGTAGACATAGCCTTAGGAATACCTTCTGTCGTTCTGCCTTTTTTCTTCATTCTGTTCACGTATACCTATATTTTCTTCACGATTCTTGGGATTTCCTCCAGCACCGGGAGGCAGAAAGCCTTCTCCACCTGCAGCTCTCACCTGACCGTAGTGTGCACCTACTATGGGACGCTAATAATAATTTATATGTTTCCTTCTTCTAAGAGACAATTATCTATTGGAAATAAGCTCATATCTCTGCTATATTCAGTGGGAACACCATTTCTCAACCCAGTTATATACAGTCTTAGGAACCAGGAGATTAAGACGGCTCTGCTTAAAGGTTTTCCACGTAGTTTCAAAATAACTTAAACATTTTAAGATATATGACACAGAAAAGGGAAACGTTAACAAATGAGTAGCAATTAAGGGATACATTTAAATTGTGCTAATGAATAAGAGGGTAGCCTACTTGTAAACTGCTTCTTTCATTTGTCCATGTTATAATTTTCAAAACAGACATTAATAGTTAAAATATAGATATTTGTCAGGCAGTTTAAGAAAGCCATTTAATATGATTTAATATGTTACATGATATGTATTCATATAGCTCAAGCAGATTCTGTAACACTCATGCAATAGGGTGCCATTGTAGGGTAAATAAAACATTAACAAATTAATAGTCGTTAACATACTGAGAAGGAGAACCATCAAACTATTTGGTAGCTGAGGACAAGGTTGTATCCTTCTCAGAATAGATGTTTTTTTTTACTGAATGTTTGAAATTAGAATAGGAGGGAGAACGTCTGATGGAACGAGGAAGGGAATTCCAGCATGTGAGAAGAGATGATATTGGTAGAGGAGATACACTGGAGTCATTGGAGGAACGAAGAGGGCCGTTGGAGGTGTATTTGCATATGGGGGTGCAGAGTTGTTGAAGGCTCTTTAGATAAGAGTCAGAAAGGACTGATTTGGGAGATGTTCCTCAGATGAAGGTAGGAGTATTTACTCCTCTCAGCACTCTGCAGAGACGCTTGGTCCTCCTTTCCATAATCGAGCACCTCAACCTATTTAACAGGGTAGAGTGTCAGTGGAACAGCTAAGTCTCAGCAAAGAAACATTTTGGTAAGACAAACTTTATAAAAGGGATATATATGGTAGCTTAACTATGTTTGTTTATCAAAGCTACAGTATTTATAGTTTTCATTTTTTTTAATTAGTTTGTTTGTATAGTTTAAAAGCAATGGGATGTTTTGCATCAGGCTACCTAAGATATTTGGCAAAGGGTGCCTCAAAGATTATGTCATTAATTTCATATCATGAAGTTATTTATTCTCTGCTGTCCAACCCTGACAAAGACTGCCTGAACAACATCCATCAGCTAAGCAGTAGATAAGAGACAATTTAACGAGAAGGCATCATCATTGAGAACCAAAGAATAGGAAGATGGCCGTTTCAATGGTATTTGGTAGTTTTCAACTGTGCTAATAATTCATGCCGGTTTAATTGATTAAACCAAGATGCCCCAAAAATATATATTTTTTATACAAAAAGCTTTGTCTCATAAGTGACGCAATTACGTTAACCGTTTAACAGTCTTGGGAGGTAGTTTTAAGTAAAATGGTCTACTCTAGTATTTTGACATTTCAAGTACACATGAGATCAGCCTGTCTAACAACAACAACATTTCAGCAGGAGCAAGAATCACTAGCTATGATACATACATTATCACCCCAGTACAACTACCATCCATTTTACAATCCAACGTAATTCAATGTAGTACCTTGCACATCACCGGATGGAAGGGGTTAAACCGCTAAGGTTCACTTCCTCCTTGCCCTTGTGTTGTTTCTGGCTGTGTTTCTGATTACCTGTGCAGAACCTGGCTTTCCCTGACGTCTCTCCCGGCTCCTGATTCTTGGCTTGATCCTGACAGCACGGATCTCGGTATTCCGGAATCTGGCATGTCTGAGTGCTCGCCTTGGTTCCTGATCCCGGCTTGTCTTTTGGTATAACTATTTGGCTTTGTTTGCTTGGTTATTAGAATAAAGATGTTTTGCACTTTACATTTTATGTTTATCTGGTTCCTGGTCCCTAACATTATACTAGGTCCATGAACCCAGAAGACGCAGGCAATCTACCATTTTTACCAGGTCTGACCAGGTAGACCAGCACATGAACCAGTTTGCATTAGCCCTCCAGACCTTCTTGCTCAGTACTGCGCATCTGGCTCCACCATCTTTGCTACTCACGGTGCAGGCTGCCCCTATACTGTAACTACTAACGATTCTGCTCCATCTGCCATAGGTGACTCCAATGATGCTAGAGGCATGACTGAGTTTGCCCCACTTCCCGAGCATTATGGGGCAACCTTAAACAGTGCAGTGGTTTCCTGACCCAGGTCAGTATCTATCTGGCGGTGCTATCTCAGGCCTCTCTATCTGATAGGAGTAAGGTGTGCTTCATGATCTCCTTACTCTAAAAAAGGGCCTTGGCATGGGCTAATCACCTTTGGGAGATGCAGAAGCCTTTAACACACACTTATGCAGAGTTTATTATGTCTTTTAAAAGGGTATTTGATGTGCCTGCTCGCGCCACTTCGGCTGCCAAATGACTAATATTTATTCGGCAGGGTACAAGGACGGTTTCAGATAACACCATTGAATTTTGTACCCTTGACACTTGGTTGGAGTAATGAGGCTCTCATGGTTGCTTTCTCTAAAGTGTTATAGCCTTATGATAATATATAGATTATAATTTCTTCATGATTAATGCAATAAATAATTATCAATTAGGATTTAACCCCTTAATGACAAAGCCCGTACATGTGCGGGCTCAAAATGCATTGTTTTCAATAGGTTTAGGGACCGCCCATTGTCCTTAAGGGGTTAATGTACTCACCCTTTCATTTTTAATGTTGTAAGTATATTGGTAGATATCAGACAGCTATGAAGTACGATGGTTAACTGTCTACATTTGCTTTTAATATAAAGTACGTGTCCACTCATGGTAAACAACTTTGAGTAACATAGTCAAGGTCATGACTGAGGTAGCGCCACTGCGTCGCCCTCTTTTACCCCCCCAAATAAATACACAAACACAAAGTAAATAATATAATGTTTTATTATAGTCAACTATGGAAAAATAAGGCCACGGTGCAGGCCGCTTTACGCCTTCCACACCGTGACACAGATATAAATAACTTTATTCATAGTAAAATGAACTTTATTTGTAAACACGATATAACATAGTATATAATATAGCGATGCACGTGCCGCACCACCCGACTTACTTATGACACGTGCAAGCCTTAAAACTAACAATTGTAAACCAAATATAAAGGCTACAAATCGTAACCCTAAATTGTAAACAACGACTGTAAACTACCGACCCGGCTGGCACAGGCGTAAAACCGTAAAAACCGTAGAGACCACCGGCGTCCCCTGCACGGCAGCCATTGTCACGGCTAGGATTCACCAAGGCACAAGCACAAGGAGTGTCCTGCACTTAGGCCGAGGGCCTGTGCACCACGGGTCAAACCACACCTAAGGTGGTTAACCCTTGCTCTATGCCAGCTTGATAACCAACCGCCAAGGAACAAAAAAGAGGGGTGGGAGGGAGGGAAAGCTTTCCAGGTCAATTGAAAAAGTGACCTAAACGGGGTGGGCTCCCATATATATAGTGACCCCCACCCCTAAGCACAGTAGGATGATGCCCACCTATCATTGTCAGCTCAGGGCCGTCAATCAACATTGACTGACAGCCCCCAAGCATGACTCAGCAGATTTTTCTGCAAAACAGGAAACGGGAGGGGGAGAGGGCTGCCTGACGTCCCCTCAGTCATGCCCCCCTCTTGCTCCATGCTCTCGCCTGGGGCTTTCTTACCGTGTGGCGATGCCAACTTTTGGTTAAGACAAAGGGTATATAAGATATAAAAGTGAAATTGTGAGTTTGAGGCGGGCGAAATACTTTTCTTACTGAGAGACTCTATCCCACAGGTATGTTGCAACTTATTCTCTTTATTGGCAAATATTATACTTAGTTTTATATACTCTGCTTTATAGATACATTTTTGGGCTCCGTGGGGGACAGGTCTTAAGTGGTGTCATGGCATAGTCACCCAACTGTTCCAAGACACACCTAATGAAAGTACTAAATGTTCCGAGATGCATTCGATAAGGGCCAGGCTGGTAAGCTCCCACTTTACCATCAATAAGATTGCACCATTGAGCTGCAATGAGGTTAGGTCTATCCTCTATCTGTCACAGAGAATAAGGCCATGGAGGAGTATGTCTCTCGTGTGCTGACTCGGGGGGTTCATCCGTAAGTCCTACTTTCCTGCTGGTGCGGATACTTCTTTGTGAAGAAAAGGAGCAGAAAACTGAGACCCTGTATTGATTACAGTAGACTTAACTGCATCACGGTTAAAAATGCCTACACGATTCCGCTTATTACCAAGCTATTTGAGCGCTTGAGTCCAAGATGTTTACTAAGCTCGACCTACGAGGGGCATATCATTTGGTAAGGATAAAGGAGCAGGGCCGGGCCAAGGCAAAATGCCACTCCCCCCCATTATCTACCCCCCCCCGGTACTTACCTTTCAGCAGTCCTGTTCGGTCTCGGTACCGGCTTGTAATGCTGAGCGCCGGAACAGGGAGACTCACCGCAGAGGAGAGAGAGAGGGGCGCCGAGCGGGTACTGACAGCTTGGTAAGCGAAAACCACTCGGCGCCCCTTTCTCTCTCTTTCGCTTTAAAAAAAAAACAAAAAAAAAGGGCTTGGGGCGGCAAAGTACCGCCCCTTCAAAAGTGCCGCCTGGAGCGGTTGCCCCACTCGGCTCCATTGTCGGGCCGGCCCTATAAAGGAGGGCCACAAATTGAAAACTGCATTTAACACCAGGAGCAGGCATTATGAATACCTTGTTATGCCCTTTGATCTCTGCAATGCTCCCAAGGTTTGCAAGCAATTCATACATTATGTCCTCCAGGACATGCTCCAACAATGCAGGGTGGTATACCTAGACCTTTTGGTATATGCTCCTGGATCACAATTTGGCTTTGTGTGTTTGGTTATAATAAAGGTGTTTTGCACTTTATGTTTTGTGTCCGTCTGCTTCCTGGTCCCTTACAATTAGCCCCCAATATTATAAAAAAGAAGAATTGAGTAAGGCAGGGCATTGAATCACAGAGGCAGGTACTAGCAGACAGACACAGAAATGATTTTCCCAATATTAGAAAAAAAACAAGAATTGACCGCCTCAGAGTAAGGAATGAGATAGAGATGCAGTGGCTGTAGTAAGGCATGTGGCCTGGACAGGCATTTGCAGATAGGCACATGGAGCCCCTTGGCATAGGACTGAATTTTCCTCAATATTCTAAAAGAAATAAAAAAAACAAGAATTGTCCACCCTAGAGGAAGGCAAGGAGGTAGAGCAGCAGTAGTAACACATATGGCCCGGGCAGGCACTGGCCTATAGGCACTTGTAGCCCCTTGGTACAGTATTGCACTTCCCCAAAATAAAAAAATAAAAAAGAATTAAGAGCAAAAGTAATTATAACCATCTAAATAAAATTACAAGAAAACTTTTCTGTTTCTCTAAATGATGCAATTACTTTATTAAATAAATTGTGTTTTCTTCCTTCTACCTGCCCCCAGTGGCCTTTCGCAGTAATCACACCATGGTTCCCATATGTATTTCTAAAGGATATAAACATCTTCAAAGCAGGCATTGGCTGTTTAATAAATTTGCATTACATGCAGAGAACACGTACGTTCATCAGAAAAACAAGTCATGGGTATTATTCTATAGGAAAAAAAACTTGAATTTTGAAACCTTGAATTTTACAATATAATTTTTTACAATATAATAGAACACCCCAGGTAATATGAAGAATATTCTGGGTTTTTTTTTGTTTTTTTTGGTTAATTGCTTGATGATTGATTTATTGAAAATGTATTACGAAACATTGATTTTGTAAATATAAAGAATAGATCTTGTGCCAAGGAACTTTCAGAAAATGTTAACATCTGAAGAACAAAAAAAAAAGGTGGTAGGTAAAAAGGAGTTGCGACATTACTCCGGGCACCCTTGTCATATTCATGCATAGTGCTTAATAATTAGGAAAACTGAAAAGTGAGGGGGGTAATTAACAAATCCCTGTGTATTCTTACAGCATATGAAATCAAATCTGTTAATATGATATAGTATATGCAACAATCTAAACATATTTAAATTTACTTGTGGATTTAATGTGAAATCTCCAGAATCACTTCCAGGGATTATTGTATAAAAGAAAATGTAAAAGGTGACCTTTTTTTTTTTTTCTTTTTTTGGAGGGGGGGTCTTGCAGGATTAAATGATAACCCTTGCTGCCTGCAGATAAAGGTTTCATTTTTTTTAAATAGTATTAAATGTTCAAATAGTGAATTAATAATTTTCTCTCCATTTATTATTATTTTGTCTCGGTTTAATTTGACAAAATTGTATTTACTTTCAACGTATCATGTACAGAGATAAAAATGATAAAACCGATTAAAATAATCATGTAACACCACTTCAAGCGTGTCAGTCCCTTATACATTGATACATTAAATAGTAAGAAAAAAAGGAAAATAAACAATGAAAAAAGGAAAGAAAGAGAAAAAGGTGTTTAATATATTAACAGGCTGCAGTCCCAGTAGAAGTCACATATTCATAGCTTATCATCAACACTGTTGATAATCTTTAGAAAGTAAGGCAAATAAAATAACAATGAAAATTAACCCAGGAGTAAGTTTAAAATTATATTTTTTCCCCTGATAAATAAAACGAACCTGTTCTAATGCCCAGTATATTGACATTTTCTATCCATATGTAGTTAAAAGGCCCTCTAAATCTGATTTTTTCATCTTTCCTTTCTCTTTTGTATATGTTCCTCATTATTTCTTTAATATTTAGATTAATCACCAATATATTAAAGGCCTTGTAGCCCCTGAGGAAGTCAGGACAGCCAATGAAATGAACAGGGCAATAGTTCTTGTGCAGACTTGGGTCCAGAGTATTTACAGTTGTGTGACAAAAACAAGTACCTCCTCTTTGAATTCTATGGTTTTACATATCAGGACATAATAACAATCATCTGTTCCTTAGCAGGTCTACTTCAATACAACCTCAGATGAACAACACACGACATATTCCACTGTGCCATGATTTATTCAACAAAAATAAAGCCAAAATGGAGAAGCCATCTGTGAAAAACAGTAAACCTTATGATTTATTTCTTTTAAAACCATCTTTAGCAGCAGCAACTTGAAGTAATCGTTTTCTGTATGACTTTATCAGTCTCTCACATCGTTGTGGAGGAATTTTGGCCCACTTACAACATTCTTTACAACGTTGCTTTAGTTCATTGAGGTTTGCAGCGGTTTGTTTATGCACAGCTCTCTTAAGGTCCCGCCACAACATTTCAATCGTGTTCATTATTTTCTTTTTCAGTCATTCTGTTGTTGATTTGTTGGTGTGCTTGAGATCATTGTTCTGTGGCATGACCCAATTCCGGCCAAGCTTTAGCTGTTGGACAAATGGCCTCACATTTGACTCTAGAATACTTTGGTATACAGAAGAGTTCATGGTCGACTCAATGACTGCAAGGTTCCCAGGTCCTGTTGCTGCTTTTCCATTTTGGCTTTATTTTTGTTTAATAAATCATGACACAGTGTAATATTTCATGTTTTGTAATTCATCTGAGGTTGTATTTACCTAATGTATAGACCTGCTAAGGAAAAGATGATTGTTAGTATGTCCTAATATGTAAAACCATAGACTTCAAAGAGAGTGTACTTTCTTTTTCACACGACCGTACCTGCAGAACCACCTGGGAGACTGGTAAGAGAAGTCAACAGTCAAAAGTTTACATTCTGAACCGGTTACCCATTTGCTGTTAGATGTGTTTGCACTTGAGCTGGTTCTCAGTGCTTTTATTATTTTATTCAAAATAAATGTATACTTTTTACTTTTAGATATACAGTGCTATATTTCTCTCTTCTTCTCTATACATACACCCTGGAATTTTGAGGAGAGTGTGTACCTCCAATAGATGGTGTCTACCCTCCGGTGGTTAGAGGAGTCCTCGCAGAGTGTCACAGAATAATATAATATATTTTAAGGAAGACTGATTGTCCCTGAGAATCACAGTTTTTGACAATGTCCCTGCTTTACGAAAATGTTCCCCCTTAACCAGACCAGAGTGGTGGTGTTTAAGCTTTTGGGATTTCGAAATCCACAGATTTTTACCATATTTCTATTTCTTCTGTTCCTTGTGATCTACATCTTGACGTTAGTCGGGAACCTGATGATTATTATATTGGTGGCAAAGGTTCAGAGTCTGAGAACTCCTATGTATTTCTTTCTCACTCAGTTATCGACATCTGACATTCTGCTCACCACAAATATAACCCCTAACACCCTACACGTTATAATTAACGGAGGAAGCCCGATATCCGTTACTGGATGCATCACACAGTTTTACTTTCATGGCGTTTCAACTGGTGTTGAATGTTTTCTTCTCACTGTGATGTCCTTCGATAGATATTTAGCCATCTGCCGCCCATTGCATTATACCTCTGTTATGCATCTCAGGCTCCAACTCCAACTTGTCATTTTTTGTTGGCTTTCAGCTTTTTTTGTAATGTTACCCATCATTTTCCTAATGAACAATTTGCAGTTTTGTGGTCCCCACATGATTGACCATTATTTCTGTGATCTCGCACCCGTGGTGGAACTGTCGTGTTCAGATTCGACCATTCTGAAACTGGTAGATTTTGCTTTAGGAATTCCTTCTGCTGTTTTCCCTTTTTTCTTTATTATTTTTACATGTCTTTATTTTTATAACAATCATTGGAATTTCCAGCACCACCGGGAGAAAGAAAGCCTTCTCCACCTGCAGCTCACATTTGGTTGTAGTCATCACGTACTACGGAACTCTGATAATGATTTACCTGTTTCCTTCGAAGGGACAAACATCTAATAATAAGATAACATCTCTTCTATATACAATGGGAACTTCTTTTCTCAATCCAATTATATACAGTTTTAGGAATCAAGAGATTAAGAAGAATCTGCTGAAATATATCACAAATATCCTTAGAAGAAATTAAGGGACAATGTCGGCTAAGATGATTCATTCAACATGATTAATTACCTGTTCCTCCAATACACATTACATTGCATTTATTTGTATGGTATCAGCAGATTCCATAGCGCTTTTTTAATAGAGAATGGTGAAAATATTTCCACTGACAGCAGTGTTCAGGCTTAATTGGAGCGGCGGAAGGTGTAAGAGGCACCAATGACACTAGGTAGTAGCGAGTTGCCAAAATCCAGAGGTTAAGAAAGAAAATGAGTTAGGCGATCATAGGTTCGGCGTTCCAGCAGTTTAGAGGCAAGGGTTAGATGGGTAACAGGAGATCAGAGTTTATTTTAAAAGAGGATAGGAATACTTCAGTGAAAAGAGAGAGGTTGAGGTGATGGGTTAGGGTAGGTATCAGGACATGGCAGAGGGACAGTAGGAGTGAGGTGGGAGAACAATGTTGTTAGGTGGGAGGTAGAACAGGTTGAATGGTGTCAAGGGATCATCAGTAGAATTAACACAGCAGTACTTCTAATATGTATCTTTTTCTGCTCCCCATCAGTCCAAATAAAGTTAGGAACCAAGGCAATAGGGTATGGCACCATGACTTTGTAGCAACGTACTAAGTGAAGAGAGACTTGTACCACCGGAAATAAAGATCTAACTGCTTTCCTGGCAAAGCTGCATCCTCTATGACTAGAATAAAGAGGATACTTATTTTTGTGTGAAGTTGTCCCTGTTTAAAGTAGGAATTTAGTTCATTGTAGACTGATGAAGAAATATGCCAAATTATAAAAAGTAGCTTGTTTCCACAACTGGATTTCCACTGATTGGCCCGTTTATAGGCCGCACTTTTTCCCCATAATTTTAATCTTTAAAGTGGGGCTGCGGCCTATAATCGGGGTTTAGCATGTTTACCTTCTCCAGGGTGTCTGGAAGACCGGATCAGAAGACTGCTTTCGGTAGTGCGGTCCGGCAAAAATGCAGTCCCCCGGCGACGCGAGCAAAAACTTTAGTTCCGCCCTGATTCTTGATTCTCAACGTTGATGTAGATGAGGCAGACTGGTGCAGGAAGTGGAGGTCACATCTGCTGCATCTACATCAACGCTGCAAAACTAAAGTAAGGAGTAAGGAGGGTGGGAGCCTCCTACCATACATTAAATGTTAAAAAAAAATATATATATATATATATATATATATATATATATGTTTTTCTTTTAAATAGCACCAACCTATAAGGGTGCGGCCTATAATTGGGTGCAGCCAGTGTTCCCTCTAAGCTGTGCGCTTGTGCGCGCGCACATAGCTTTTTTAGAGAGCGCACATGTCCAAAAATTGTGCGCACAACAGTTTTTCCCAAAAAAAGAAAAAAATAATAATTTTTTTGAAACTTTATGCGGCGCGGACATTGTGCGCACAAAATTTTTGCTCTGTGAAACTTTTTGCACAAGATAAATTTTCTGCGCACGCCAACTAAGAAAAATTAGATGGAACATTGGGTGCAGCCTATATTTCAGCCAATACGGGTATATGTTACACACTCCTGGACACAGTTTCAATATTTCAGCCAGCCTTAATTTTGTTAATTGACATTAAAAGATGAAGATATGTAGAGCAAAATAAGAGAATACAACCAAGTAGTTGTCAGACAGTAACATTAAATTATCACAGTAAAATTAAATTATGTTTAGTATTCACAAAAAATAGGTCAAGTAGTCTTTCAAGTTAAAGGTTGACCAAACTACATGCACTTGCATGCTTACACTTGCAAAGCGACTCTGTAAGAAATGTTTTTCATGCTTTTATTCTTACCTATACATATATACACCTTAGGCCTGCATGCAACCTGAGTGCTAGGAACACATGTTCTCAAACATGTGATGTAGCTATTAGAGGGTCTTCTGTGAAATGCCAGTGTATCCTTTGACTATTCCTAAAATTCACATATTGCTATAGATATTTAAGACAAAGGAATATCTAACAAACTCATGTGTTTGAGTCTATTTACTATGAAGTCAAGTGGTCAGTCGAGTGAAGGTTTATCAAGACTGACCACATTCAACTTTAGTTGCATGCTTGCGCATGTCAACACCCACGACTTGTGAAGTTGTGACGTTACGGGCTAGGGCATGCATGTTGAATGTAAACTTGCATGTGCTTAACTGAAATTAGCAACCTGTTGCTATATTAACCCCTTAAGGACCAATGACATGCCAGAAATGTCACAAAAAAAACCATACAGTTAAGGGCCAATGACGCGCCTGGCAAGTCATGGGGTTAAATGAGCTCAGAACTCAAACGGTGGTGCTGCAATGCCTTAATATTGATACAGTAACTTGGAGTACCATACACAAAAGCAGTATAAGCACAACAGAACTGTTAAAACAGCCAGAGTGCCATGTTCCTAGCTACCTTACCTCCATCAACCACAGGGAGATATGAGTCCCACTGGGCTCCTAAGCCTGAAAAGGATTATCTTGTCAACATCAAAGATGGTAGGTGCAACCTTGCTCTGGAAATACACCCACTATATGTAGCACAGCATTCCCCTATGCTGCCATACTCAGGTTGCCAAAGGGGGGGGGGGCGGCCTAGCTCCCACCCTGATACCTATATATAGCCACACCTCCTTCCCTTTATTGTTTAGCCATTAAACTACCTTCAGTGTATTTGTTTCCTGAAATCCCTGTTTGCATCTATTTTATTTGTACTCTGATCTCCAGCTGTCATGATTCCACCCTGCTACCCCGGACCATGCATGATTATTTTGCTGTAATGTCCAGTTGCTACCACTAGTGGCCACCCTCCCCCGTACCCGAGCCCGTACCCGTACCCAAGCCCGTGCCTGTACCTGAGCCCGTGCCCGTCTGCCCTGCCAGTGGGCCTCCGTACCCGTCCGCCCTGCCAGTGGGCCTCCGTACCCGTCCACCCTGCCAGTGGGCATCCTGCCTAGAGACTTACTGCCTGTACTTGCTGTTCCTATCACCTTCATTAATACAGTACCTTTCCAAGTATTCTGCCTGTGCTGTGTTTCATTGCGCCTGTCTGTACCATCCCACTAACCGTCATGCATCGTGGGGTACAGACAGAAACCCTTGTATCCCCTGCGACTGGGCTCCTACCCGACCTGCTTACCAGGGTCATGACACCAGCCTGCTTCCGCCTCCCTTTTTGTACTATGCCTTTGCATTTATTGCCCTCCAGCTGCTTGGAACAGTGTTTTTGTTTGCACGTGTGTACTGCTATCTCTGCTGCTTCTATTCTCCGAATTGAAAAGCCCTTTTGAAGAAAAAAATAATAAACAAATACATAATTGCTTTCTCTCCGTGTTACATGGGCTTTTTTTAATAGTTGTTGTTGTATTTTATATTATGTAAAGTTGTGTTAGACTTGTGCATTCATAATCGTATGAATTGCAAATGTACTGAATTTTTGTAAATTCGGTGTTTAGTATGAAGTCCTGAAAACAACAAAAATGAAGCAAAATTGCTCCGAATTTTTGTCTGAAATTCGTGGGCCCGCATTCATTCATACTCTCTCACACACTCACTATCTCACATCTTTGTTCTCAAAACCATGAACTATGGGTCCCCAAAACCTAAGCATCTGGAGGAGGGAAAGTAACTTGGAGGGTACTTGCCCCACAATACCTCCTTTCAAGGGGTATATTTTCAGGGAATAAATAACCTCTTTCCCTATTTTGTGAGCACCTGCAGTTTACTGAATGAACCCCAAAAAAGTCCCATTCCTCTCATAACAAGCTTAAGGATTTTAGCCATAATAAAGCTTATTATTTTATTTTTTGGGAACAAAGTAATTATAAACAAGTAATTCAAATTCCATTATTCTGGATTCTGCAAAACTTCTTTTTCTGAATAATAATACAAATTGTTTCTTTATGATCCCTATAGATTTCCTGCCCCTAGTGGCCTTTTACAGAAATGACATCATGGTTCCTGTGTGTATTTATAAAGGATATAAAAATCTTTAAAGCCGTTATTGTCTGCTTCATACACCTGCATTCTGAGCGGAGAAAACAATTCATTTTCAGGTCATTATATTTTTATAGCAATAGGAACCTTGGATTTTGGAACCTTGAATCTTACTTTTTGAAGACATAATAGATCCTCCCGGCTAATATGAAGAATATTTTGCTTTTCATATTTAATTTGTTGATGATTGATTTATGAAGCATTGATTATAGAGAATATATGTTTTCTAAGGAAATCTCAGAAAATGTGACGGGAGGCATCTGTTAAAAATAGGTAGGTAACAAGGAATGGTGGGATTAGTCCAGGCACCCTGGAATCTATACTCTCATCAATCTCACTGTGGTGATGGGATCTGGCAGTAGATGAAATTAAATTAATTTGTCTGTTATTAAAATGTAATATATGCAACAATCTTAACATTTAAGTTATTTGTGGATGTAACCCCTTAATGACAAAGCCCGTACATGTACAGGCTCAAAATGCATTGTTTTCAATGGGTTTAGGGACCGCCCATTGTCCTTAAGGGGTTAAAGTAAACTCTCCAGAATCACTTCCAGGAATAATTTTCTAAAATAAAATGCAGCAGGTAATCCAATTTTAGGGATTTTGCAGCATTACTTTACCGACTTTTCATCAATTTCCTATGTATTCTAGATGCAGAAAAATATAATGATTTAGTAAATTGGAACTCTTGCAACATGGGCTGTTTGTAGACTCCTCCAACACAAAGCTTAATTTTATGTAATTAAGTATTTAAATAGTTAAAAAAAATCAAGTTAGAACAATAATTGATGGTTAACTTTCTCTACACTTTCACTAATTGTCTTCTGCAATTTTTCATATTTTACTTTTTTTTTTTTTTAAATAAAAATCATAAAGTGAGAAAAAAATGTATCTCCCTATAATCTACAGAAAGATAATTTGGTATCAAAATCAGTGGCATATGTTATCACAGTTAATAGAATTGACATAAAAATAATACTTTTTCTGAATAATTCTACACGGTACAAGGTTATCTATATCTTGATAAAATTAACCTGTTCTAATAGTAAACGTACAATATCAACATTTTCTGTTCTTTATTGAAATTGTCTTTAAAAATGTTATAGTGAAATTGATTGTGATTTGCTATAGTCCTCTTTAATTGCATTTATATATATTATATATTTATATATCACATTATTAGTTTTCTGCAATGGTTTTCTAAGTTATATTATTTTTAACTTGCATATTTTTATTATAATACGAATAATATAATTTTATTTAAATAAAATGTATTTAACACGTTTCTTTAATTATGTTGTCGGAGCATTCGTACAATTTTCTGTCTGTTTTAATGGAGGTCAACATGGAGGAGACAAGTCACTTCATAGCATAGGCCCTTATAGAACTGAAGATGGTTGAAGAACGGAATGAAAGTATCTCACTAGCTTAAGTTAAGTAATTTTAAGTAATTTTTAAGTATTAACAATACATCCGACAAAATATTTCACCATTTGTGGTCCAATATCGGTTTTACTAGTTGACCGCTAGGTGTCGCTGCAGGGGACCTGGATCCTCCCCTCTGGCAGATGGTGCCTGCACTTCTGCTGGGGCTTCTGTGACGGAGTGCTGTTGTCATTTGACCTTCCGGTGCTCCACCATAGATGACCTGGCGGAAGTACCGTCCAGCAGCAGCGGAGGTTTTCTACGCGCATCGCTCAGACGTTCACCTGCTGCCAGAGAGGAGGATCCCCCGCAGTGCTGCAGGAGACCTGGAACCTCCGCTCGCGCAGCAGGTCATCGTCTGCGCCATATAGTAATAGTAAAGACTAATTTAAAATATTGATGATCTCAGATAAATTTTTTAGTGATGTTATTGGTTTGTAGTACGATTGACCCAAAAATCAGTAACATAAAAATGTAAAAAATAAATACTACTCATAAGTAATATAAGCCTTTTCTAAACCAGACTATTACCCAACAGGTTTTTGGAGCAAACGATATCTATTGAATTATATTGCGAATTTCCCTGCAACAAGAACATGGTCCTCGTAAACCAGACACAAGTAACGGAATTCATGCTTTTAGGATTTCGGAACCACAGTATTTTGACCGTGGTTCTTTTTGTTCTGTTTCTTTTGATCTACATCTTGACATTAGTCTGGAACTTGATGATTATTATATTGGTGGCAAAGGTTCAGAGTCTGAAATCCCCCATGTATTTCTTCCTCGCTCAGTTATCATTGTCAGACATTCTCCTCACCACAAATATAGCCCCTAATACCCTTCATGTTGTAATTAACGAAGGAAGCACAATATCTGTAACTGAATGCATCTCACAGCTTTACTTTCACGGGGTTTCAACTGTTTCTGAATGTTTTCTTCTCTCTGTGATGTCCTATGACCGATATTTAGCCATCTGCCGCCCATTGCATTATACCTCTATTATGGATCTCAGGCTTCAACTACAACTAGTTAGTTTTTGTTGGCTTTCAGCATTACTTATAACATTGCCCATTGTTTTCCTAATGTACAATTTACAGTTTTGTGGTCCCCATATAATTGACCATTATTTCTGTGATCTTGAACCCATGCTGGAACTGTCATGTTCAGATGCTACCATTGTGAAACTTGTAGATGTTGCCTTAGGAGCACCTTTTCTTCTTTTACCTTTTTTCTTTATTCTTTTCACATACGTCTATATCTTTATCGCCATCATTGGAATTTCCAGCACCATCGGGAGACAGAAAGCCTTCTCCACCTGTAGCTCTCACTTGATCGTGGTGATCATGTACTATGGGACTCTGATAATGATTTACTTGGTTCCTTCTAATGGTCAGACACCTAACCATAATAAGGTAATATCTCTTCTATATACAATGGGGACCTCATTCCTTAATCCAATTATATACAGTTTGAGGAATCAGGATATAAAGAATAATCTGCTGAAATATATTACAAATACTTTTAAGAAGAATTAAAAGCACAATGTTCGCTATTTTCTCTGGAGAAGGACTAGGACAAGGTGAGATTTTAACCTTCCTTAAATGCATATTCAATGGTCTTCAGGGATTATCATTGCTAGCATTGACACAACAGTAGCCGTATGATATCTGCTCCTCATTAGTTTAATAATGTTGGAAACAAAACATTGACAAATGTTCAAAAACCTGGAACCTGTACTGGATGCCTACTACGGAGTACCCCTCTGCATACTGGACCCTCCAACATCAGGCCACTCGCGGGTCATGACAAGCTTCATGGAAGCAGGCAAAAAATGACGGCTTTTCATGGAAACGTTGGCTGTTGCCATTATAAATATTTCTTTCAGCTGTAATTTTGTTCATTGACATTAAATAAAGCCAATACGTTTTCATACAGTAACATCAGAATATGAAAGAAAACAGGACCAATTTATATATGAGCTGGCACTTAAAAGTGAAATAGATAATAAATAATAGGCAATTTAGGTGATAAATTAGGTAATAAATGATGAACACATTATTGATCTAAAATAGATGTCTTTCTAGAACGGCTCTAGTTCTCTGGGTCAACACTCAAAATTCTTGACACGCCCCTTCATTTCCTATTAAATTAGGTGTTTCCTGTGATGTCAGTGGGACTGCCTACCGACGCCAGCTGGACCTCCTGTTGATGTCAGTGGGCAGTCCTGGCCATGTCCCACAAGGGAAGACTGTGGGTAGCCAGAGCTCAGAAGTTCCTAGGTATGGTTATCAGGCTACCATCTGGTTCTACAAAACACCTGGTTTTATCCGCTTGTTGAGAAACTAATCAACTAACAGCTTAACTACTGTCCTCCCACCTACCATCTTCTTACTGTTCAGTCATTCTGTACACATGTCTAGTAATATGTAGTTTATACTGCAATACAGTTTTGTCCTCGGATCCTCCTCAAACATCTAAAAAATTTACTTCCAACTCCTTCTTGAATGTAAGCTCATTTGAGCAGGGCCCTCATCTCCAGTTACCATCCAATTAGTTATGTAATATGTTACGAGTTATGTCCTATAACCCATTATACAGTACTGCAGAATATGATGGCCTCCATAAAACCAATAAATAATTCCAAAAATGTGTCATTGCATGCACTCCTGTAACACTTAAGTATCTTATTAACGCATTAATTGTGGCATTGTAAAGCGCGTGACTCTTATCACATTAGATTTAACCACTTTTTTGTGAACAGTCCTTATTGCATTTAAGTAATAAGATAAAAATGATTTGGAGGAGAAGACCAAAGATCCGCCTGTCATTTGTATATAGTGAGGAGTAATGGATTCACTGGGTCCATGAAAATAAAAGGGAAGATTTATTATTATTTTTTTATTACAGTAGGTAGTGTTTTCGCTTAAGGTGCTTTGACTGACCTCATCCGTTACTACCTGGTGAGGGCTTAGAGGTATAGAGGTAAGTAGTTGGGGGGCATAGATGTACTTTCAACCCTGCCATCCTGCCATGTACCGAATGGGGCATTAAGCTCATCTGAGTCAATACCTCCCAGTGTGTATTACATGGGGCCCAACAATTGCCCCCTCTGTGTATAGTGGGATTGGGGTAATTAAATAACCCTTCAAAAGATATATGTTTCTTTTCCACCATAATGAAGACACAGACCCACCCAATCCTTGACCCTCCTTACCCGCTATCATGTCAGTAGTGGGATAGGGGGTTAAAGTCTCAATATTGCCCCCATGGGGGAGGGGAGTTAACCATAAGTAAAATCCCTTTAGCAGAGGCACACACTCTTACCTGTGCCCACCTGATGATGGGGAAAAAAAAACTGAATATATAAGACTACACTAGGAAAACAATTTTTACTAGTAAATATTCACATGTAAACTTTTTTTTTTCATATTTAATACAAACTATGATTGAGAAACATGTTGTTATTTGCCAATGTGCCCCCTGATGCCACTCTGCCCTCCCAGACATGTCCCCCATGCTTCAGACTCCCTGGTGTCTAGTGGTAGCAGCCGGTGAACATACAAATGATGTGTGTAGACAACGTCTGCTGCTGCCTGGTACTTCCCCTGTAGAGGAGGATCCAGGTCCCCTGCAGCACTGCAGGGGATCTGGATCTTAGTCAGACCTCTATTTGAGGTCAGATTGCAAGACTACCTTGAATATAAGAGCATTTGCTCTGGGGGAAAAAAAAAACTCTTCTTATATTCAAGCAAATATGGTAAATATACATTCAAATTAATATTATAAAACAAATAGTTTTAAGTTGAAGACAGTAGGCAATTTTTTTTCTTTGCTGCTATTGGAAGTAGTTAAATGAAAAAAAATCAGGTAAAACAGTTTGACAGTTAAATACCGTATTTGCTTGATTATAAGACGAGGTTTTTTTCAGAGCAAATGCTCTGAAAAATACCCCTCGTCTAATAATCGAGGTCGTCTTCTAATGTCCGCTGGGGCCATGCTACTTACCGGGCTTTGGTCGCGAGCAGCAGGAGAATAGGAAGCTAGAAGAGTGTCACATAACTCTGCCTCCCCCCTCCTTCCTCTGGGGCGGGGCCAGAGAAGTTGCACTCACAGCCAGGCCCCTGCAGAAGTCTTCGAGTGAGAGATCTGCAGTTCAGGTAAGGGGGTGGGGGGTTTGAGTGTGTGTGTGTGTGTGTGTAATTAATGGAATGAATGAGTAGTTAAAGGTTTGTGAATGATTGTGTGTTAGTATGGATGTGTAAGGGTGGTGGTAGCATGGCATAGGGAGGCTGTACTCACACTCCTATCATCCTCAGGTTCCAGCATGTACTGGCTGCCTTGGCTTGATAGGAGTGTGATTGCTGTTAGCAGTTATATATATATATATATATATACACACACATCCAGAAATGCCTTTTAACCCCCTATATGCCACTCTGCCCCATGATATGCCTTTTAACCCCCTATATGCCACTCTGGCATATAGGGGATTAAAAGGCATATCATGGGGCAGAGTGGCATATAGGAGGGTATAAGACATTTCTGGAGGCAGAGTGGCATATAGAGGGTTAAAAGGCAAATCATGGGGCAGAGTGGCAAATAGGGGGTATAAGGCATTTCTGGGGGCAGAGTTGCAACCCTGGGGGCAGATGTGCATACTGGGGGGGCAGGATGGCAAATAAAAAAAATATATTTTTCTCAATCATAGCTTGTATTAAATATGAAAATATTGTTTACATGAATTAATATTTACTAGTAAAACTTGTTTTCCTATAGGGTAGTCTTATATTCAGGCTTTTTGTTTTTTTCCTAAATTAATATTTAGATTTTGGGGGGTCGTCTTATAATCAGGGTCGTCTTATAATCGAGCAAATACGGTAATCTTCAATGAACCAATAACATTATAACAGAGCATATATAAGCCCCTAAACATTGAAATCCTCTTTCTTTGGCTGGTCCAATGATGGCCAAAATCATGTTGAACTGGATAAGTAAATCAAACCAAAAGCAGAAATGGAAAAAAAAAACCCACAATCCAGGACAAATGACATCAATCAACCTCTTGCCTTGAAGGGGATGTGATATTCCTAACCTATGAAAAATAGGGAGGGTTAGTGAAATATTCTCAGGGAGGGATATTGGATTTTGTCTTTAATAAAATCCTTATATTGCGCCATGACGCTAGCATGAAGGAGGCTCCATATTATGCACGTTTAAGAGATATATATTAACCCCTTAACGACCTTTGCCAGTTCAAAAAATTAAATAAGCTTAGAAAGTGATCAACGATCACTTTCTTCGCTAAAACGGCGTTACTGTAATGCCTCGATGTCGAGGCATTCAGCAAGGCCGAGATTGGCATCGGGGGCCATGTCTGGCCCCTCCCCGGGGCGTCAACAGCCGCCATACATTGTATGGCAGCGGACGCCCGTTTTAAAAGCGTTTAGGAGGCGATCAACGATCGCCTCCTAAGCTTAAATGGTGTCGCTGGAATGCCTCGATCAGGAGGCATCCAGCGACACCAAACACTTACCTCTGGATGGGCTGTGACCGCTCCGGAGAGTGGTCACAGCCGCAGCTGCCGGTGATCTTCGCCATCAGCAAGCAAGAAAAAATGGAAAAAAAAAAAATGTGCTAACATTTAAAAATAATTATGCAGTGATGTCATCACTAGATGAACCATCCAGTACCAGCAAAATGTGTAAAAAAAATATAAAAAAAAGTATTAAAAAAAAAAGTTTATTATTTTGAGCAAGTGCTAAAATTTCTCAAAAATCTCAACAAAGAGTTAAAATAAAAGCACTTCAAATACCCAAGGGGTGTCTAATATAAAAGAAAAATGGCTGATGGGGTAAATTGGAGTGGCCGAGCTCAAAGATAGGGCATAGGTACAGACTGACCAAAATGGAGAAAAAAAGCACACTTCCCAAATGTGGCATTTTAAATCTCAAACAACACGACAAACCCATGCATGTCGGGTATCACTGCACTCAGGAGATGTTCCTGAACACACATTGGGGTGTTGTTTAACAGTGACATATACCAGAACCTGTATATCTATAACTAAAGTACAATTTGTGTGAAAAAAAAATAAAAAAAATTACTATTACAAAGTTTGCCAAAGTGTGGTTGTATAACTGTTGCATGGAAAGGGTTAAAATAACAGCATTTGAAATACCCTGGGGTGTCTAGTTTTCAAAAATATATGGTTTGAATGGGTTAAATTGAGTTAACCGGCTTCAAAGATATTCCAAAGAGGAGATGGAGGCAGACTGACCAGATTTGTTAAAAAAGGTTTGGAAATCATAAAACGCTGCTTGTACTTATTGCCCTATAACTTACAAAAAACAGCAAAAAAACATAAAAACATTGGGTATTTCTAAACTCAGGACAAGTAGTAGAATCTATTTAGCTAGTTTTTTTACTTGCTTTTTTAGGTGAGTAAAAGATTTTTCAAATAAAAGTCATAAAATGTTTTTTTTTTCAATTTTTCACCATGTTTTTTTTTTATTTTTTTTTATAGTAAATAAGATGATACGATCAAAATAACGGTATCTGAAGAAAGGCCATCTTGTCCTGAAAAAAACAATATATAACTTATGTGGGTACACTAAATGGGTGAGGAGAAAATTACAGCTGAACACAAGCACCACAAAAGTATTAAAACAGCCTCGGTCCCACGGGGTACAAAAAGAAAAAACGAGCCCGGTCCTTAAGGGGTTAATCAATGTGAAACAGATTTAACCCTTAAGGACAATGGGCAGTCCCAAAACCCATTGAAAAGTATGCATTTTGAGCCCGTACATGTACAGGCTTTGTCTTTAAGGGGTTAAAACTCTAAAGGTATTTTCTCTAGATCTGCTGCCCTATGAACCGATTCATCCGGATCATTAAAAAGAATCAGTTTAAAAGAACGATTTGTTTATGGACCGGACATCGCTAGTTCAGATTTAGCTTCACAGAAGGAGGAGGATAGAACAATAACAAATGGGATTTATATTTGTTGCGATAGGAAGGAAGGAGACATATGGACTGTGGGGACATTGTTAAGAGGAAAGGGAGATAAAATGTGTTTGAAGAGCAGGGGTAAAGAGATGAAAAGTAAAAACATAATGAGGATTGGCATGAGTGGGACAAAAGATTAAGTGGTTTACTTGCTGATTACAAGTTGATGTTGACACTCTTGCAATTTTAACCACTGTAACACTTAGCTGTCCATTTGGAATGAAGCCACATTTCCAACTAAGGCCTAGGAATTTATAGATAGGATGATTGCATATAGGATGTTTCACATCTTGTCTTAACAATTGCAATTAGCCTAGACAGGAGTGCACCAAAGTTAACCCAATAAACCAACAGGGTACATAGACAGGCAGGATAGAGACATACTAGGTGCAAACAAGGAGTTAAGGCAGGAGAAAATGGGTTCAGAGTGGATCAGATGCAATTTGTGATAATTATACCAGGTGAAAACAAGGGGTTAAAGCAGTAGATGAAGGGTTCGGTGTGGATCAGATGCCATCTATGATAATTATACCGCCTGAAAACAGGGGGTTAAACAAATAAATGAAGGGTTTAGCGTAGATCAGATGCAACATGTCATAATGATATGTACAGATGAAGATATGGTGGTGATTAATGATTTCCAGATGAGTAATTTGAGGAAAGCATGGAGACGATGGATGGATGGATGGATTTCCCAGAGTAACCCTTATTAGGCTGTCCACTCATAAAGAGCCGTCTTGGGATGAGGCCACTGTAGCTCATCACCAGTGCTTAATACTTCAGCATCTTAGCCCTGCCTCATAATGCTGGAGGTGATGTATTTCCTTTTCCTGCCACTGCAGAGGTTTATGGGTAAGGGAAGGCCATTTTTTTTTTTATTTATTTATTATTTTTATTAAATGAGCTGGGAAGAGAGCACCTGGTCTCAATCTCTCCTCTTATGGAAGCATCAGCGGTTTGCAGTCTGGCTTCCTTACATATGACATTTCACACTTGTTAACATGCTTTGTCAACTGTATTTTTGTAATGGTGTATTACAGGGGTGTCCAACATGCGGCCAGCGGGCCAAATGCGGCCCACGTGAGATCGGCAGCCAAGATCACAAGCTCTGCTGCTTATTTGTGGGGGGGTCTATTCACTGCTCCAGTTCCGCTTCCTCTGTGGGGAGAACGAGGGAGGCCGTGCCCCCTGCTGAAGGCTGTGAGCGGCATCGATAGCTGTAGTGAAGGTAAGGTGGTGGGGGAGGTTGTTTGAATGAGTACGCCTGTGAGGGAATGAATCTGAATGAATTAATTTGTGTGTGTGTGTGTGATAGCATGGATGTGTAAGTGCTGGAACCTAGGCATGATGTGACTGTGATTGCTGTTAGCAATCACACTCCTATCATGCCAAGTCAGCCAGTACATGCTGAAACCTGGCTAGCTGCCCCCTTGTGTATTGATGCTACCAGCAGTATGGGGTCTGCACTTACAGCCACCCTGTACTAGCGTGTACTGGCTGACTTGGAATGATAGGAGTGTGATTGCTAACAGCTACCAGCAATCTAACAGCAATCACAGTCCCATCATGCCTAGGTTCCAGCATTTACTGGTTGTCTGGGTATAAAAAGAGTGTGTTTGCTGTTAGCAATCACACTCCTATCATGCCAAGTCAGCCAGTATATGCTGAAACCTGGCTAGCTGCCCCCCTTGTGTATTGATGCTGCCAGCAGTATGGGGTCTGCACTTACAGTCACCCTGTACCAGCATGTACTGGCTGACTTGGGATGATAGGAGTGTGATTGCTAACAGCAATCTGCTAGCAGCAATCACAGTTTCATCGTGCCTAGGTTCCAGCATTTACTGGTTGCCTGGGTATAAAAAGAGTGTGTTTGCTGTTAGCAATCACACTCCTATCATGCCAAGTCATATTGTTGATTTTTTTTTTATCCAACTGTGGTGTGTTACTTTTAATAAAAGTGTGGTTAACCCTAAAATTGGACAAAAAATACAATGCCCAGCCAACCAGTACATGCTGGAATCTGGGTATGCCTGAGATTGCTGTTAACAATCATAATATATAATTTTTTTGTACAATTTTGGTGTGTGACTTACCGTATTTGCTCGATTATAAGACGACCCCCCAAAATCTAAATATTAATTTAGGAAAAAAACAAAAATCCTGAATATAAGACTACCCTATAGGAAAAAAAGTTTAACTAGTAAATATTAATTCATGTAAACAATATTTTCATATTTAATAAAAGCTATGATTGAGAAAAATCAAAAAAGGTCGAGGCATTCAGCAGCGCTTTTTGACGTTTAAAGACGTGCCGGTCCTGGCACGTCAATTGTCGTAAAGCACATGCTTTTCCGTGTCGTGCCAGGACCGGCAATTGTCGTTAAGGGGTTAAAGGCCATATTTTCTCACAGTGAAAAATGAGTGCGGCCCTCGCACTTATACAATTCTGATGAAGTGGCCCACTGTAGAAAAAACTTGGATGCCCCTGGTGTATTATCTTTATGTATTCTGTATTCTTACAGTTTGCATCATTCTGTTAGTTTAACCCCATTCCCTATGGCTGGTTAATAAAGCTACAGACTTCAACCTAATCTCATTTATGGACTTGTAGGAGGGTGTTAAGCTGCCTGTCGAGCTCCACATAGACCCCGGGGGTACGTGTAGTGGAGACAGGACACAAGTAGATGTTCAAAAAAGTACGCCTCGCCACTTTGAAAGGTAAATGATGAACTGACTATTAACTGCTGGGTTGTCTTTAACATGGGGCAAAAGGGGCAGCGGCCCTGGGCCCAGGCATTCCTAGGGGCCAGTAGCAGCACCTACGGTTGCAGGGGTTGCAACTGTGACCGGCCGGCCACGCCTAGGGGTCCTGGATGACCCCCTGTGATCACTTCCATACATGCTTATCTCTGCATTGCGAGCAACCTCTCTGTGCTGCCCAGGAGAAGCACCCTGCTGCATTCCTGCTTCCCCTGGGTTGTAAAAGAGATCTTCACGCAGTGTGTGACCAACGTGGAGGTAAGCGTGCAAGCACCACTGAGAAATCTACAGTTGAGATAGGGGGGGGGGCAAGAGATGGCAAGTTCTACGCGTCCAGTCTTGGTGCTGGGCAGGTCCTGTGGATGCAATCAAGCGATGCTTAATCAGGTCGTATATGTGCAATCTGGGTGCCAGGGCTGTTCTTTGGAGTCTTCAACCTGTAATCAATGCCTGTAATTAAGGGTTTCCATGCATTATGAATTAATACCTGCAAATGCAGGGTTTGTATGTCTTGTTCAGTTGATTTATACCTGCAAAGGGAGGAAATAAAAGTTGTGGTACAGTGAAGGAGGGGACAAAGAGACTCTGGGGTGATGTCTGGGAATGGGGCAACTGAGGCTGGCCCGCACAGGGTGGCTGAACACCTAAAGCCGGCCCTGATCACGACTTGCACTCCGTTTCAGGTTGCTCGCCGGACCTGCACCCTTCATTTGCTGTGTGATCTGCATAGTATTGTGTGCCACCCCTACCCCCGCGTGTGTGTGGGGGAGACTGCACTGACTCTGACATTCACCTCCTACTCTGTAGAGTCAGTGCGGGAAGTATATTTGCTGCTTCTGCTTACACTTCCACATCTTCTTGTTCTTCATCTTCTTCTCGCTTATCTTTTATCTTTTTTATCTTATTCTTCGTCCACATCTCCGCGGACATAACCTCGCGCAAACGTATGCCCAAATTTCAGCTCTTTTGGTGACGTCTTTTCCCCTGACTGGAGGATCTGGGAAGGGAATGTCAATGGAGGAGCCGCCATTTTGCCCCAAGGCGAACTTCTGCCAACATTTCACAGTAAGTGCCACCATATTGGTGGAAGTTCACGCCAGATTATGTCCGTGGAGATGCAGATGAAGATGTGAAAATGGACAGCAGAGAAGGAAGGGAAAACTTTAGAGAGAGTGCGAGTGAACGGGCCCATGAAATTCTGAGCTTTTTGCTTCTTTACATATGCTTCGTGTAGGTGGGGTGTGTGGCTTCGTATGAATCACCAAATTTGCCATCATTTGTATGTATCTGAACGCACAAGTCTAATAGCTAATTAAATAGATAAATAATAAAAATGCATTTTAATATTGTATTAAATAGATTAACTTTTTTTTCACGTGCAGGTGGAAAAAGTCCTGCATGGAAGCATAATATAGCAGAAGAACATAGGAAAAATCTGAAAGTTTGTTCTCTGCAGCACATATCAAAGTGCCGACGGAGAGACCTACATGGAAAAAAAATCATCTGATCGCATTGATGTAGCAGATTGTTTTATTGGAAAACACTTTCCGCATATAGATGGTTTGCAGAGCATTGAAGTGAAAGCTGAAGTAATTAATGGCGAGCCAGTTGGGTCCCCAACAATTGATTTCATGCACATACATGTTCATGGCAGTCGCTGGGTTACATTAAGCAACATTTTATGTTCTAAAGAGAATGTTACTGGTCTGGATTCTGATGACATTTTGCTGATAACTTGGATGATGAGAATATGAACAATGACCTCAAAAGAACTCACAATGTAGAGAAACAATCAAATTTGAATGGTTGTTTAGCAATTACTGTGGCATTCAAGTGAGATCAGTTAAGATAACACATTACAGCATGTTTCAAGGATCGACTAATAACACCGTCCCCAACTGAAAGGAGGAGAGAGGCAACAGACCTGGAAATTGCCATGTATGGCACGTGTAGGATAGTCTACGGTTCAGCGCTCATCGCGTTCAAAATGGTATCCTTAAAGATGTCAAAATAGACCTGAAATTGCAAGAAAAAAGGAAAGCTGTGTATGGAAATACAAAACGTGCACACAATCCCAGCCATGAATTCATGTTAATTGAAAACACCCCATACTTTATTCCAGGGGTATGTGTGTTTGTCACGGTCGTGCGGAAGCTTACCAGGTATCTAGGGGGTTAATGCTGCTGGGAAAGCATTTCGTGGGACTCGTGGCAGGAGGTTTCCTGGCAGGTGGAGCTGGGAACCTCAGGTCTGGGTTTAGGGCATCCCGGTATATCCTTCGCCGTGTGGTACCTGGATAACTTGGTAAGCTTGGGGTGGTTTTTGTTACATTAAATGGTTAAATTATTTGTAATTTTTTTTGGTTTCATTGTGTTGGTCATCAACCTGTTAATGCACCTATTTTTGGTCATTTTGGCATCGGCTAGTGTTAAAATAAAAACGGCTGTGGCCTCTTCTAACCCAACCCTGATTGTTGTGTGTATATATTGGGGGGGTTGTGTTTCTGGGGAGGCCTAGCACAGGAGTCGAGGCTGCTGCAGTTATGTGTTTATTTTGTGTGTTTCCTACTTTCCTATTTTTATTATTATTAATTTGTATTTTGTATTCACCTACTTCGTCAAAAACTTAAGGGTATTTTATTCCCAAATCAAACTGTAACAATTGCCAGGGAAAGGGATAAAATTCGAGGGATTTGAGATTTTTACCGATGAGTGCCATGGATTGGTGAAGGCATTGCCCACTGATCACAAAAATAGAACATTTGTGTTGATTTTCCATTTTGTCTCTTAAATGGGCAATGGGATACATTTATAAAATGCTCACAATGAGATTTCAATGCATTTAAGGTGGAACAAGGAGGCATCGTATTGTCTAAAGCTAGTCACGGCCATACTGGTGTGTGTGTATATATATATATAGATATATACACACAAACTAGCTGTAGCCATGACAAATTTAAATTGCCTGATCTTAAAGGCTTTACATTTTTACATTTCCTGTGGATTTAAACTTTTATATCTCCACAGTAAAATCTCCTCACCATATTGTAAGCTATTGGATGTGGGGTATACACAGTGTAATATATTCTAGCGGGGGATGGGTGTGAGGTGTACGCAGTGTAAATATGTCGGTCTAATGGGGTAATTTTGTAGAAATGATTGCTGAAATGATTTGCTGGCAATGGGCTGATATTTGAAGTTTTATCCATATTGTTAATAAAATTATATAATTATGTAGGGAGATATATGTGTCAGAACTCATCATTCTTAAACTATACATTTTTAAGTAAAACTCCCTTATAATTATAGGTTTTAGATGATCTTTGTTAAAAACAAATGTTGTTGCAGTTATTATACCCCTAATGCTAATCTGACACAAAACGTGTCTGAGGGCAGGACCACTGATTTGGCCATCTTGCCGCTCTGGTGAACAGTCACTCAGGAAGAGAAGCCTCTTACTCTTTGGCCGCTTCCTTCAGCTACTGGGGCTGCTTAATTCCTGGGAAACTCCACTGATGGTATTTCCGTCTCCCTCCAGGTCTGCACCTGTCAGGATCAATGCTCCCGATAGGCCTCATGCAACCTCAGGCCTTGCACAGCTTTAGCCCTGCAGCATGGTCCTCCTTCCTCTCTTTTTTTTTCCTCTCTCCCCCAACATGGAGTCTCTCTCTCTCTGATGGATTTGGGTCACCTGACCTCAGCTCAGAAGTTGCCCAGGCCACACCCTTCGCTGCCCACCACTGCCCACAGTCCAAGTGATGCAGCATACAGTATCTGAGTGGCTGAGGGTGACGTGTGTTGCTGCATTAAATGGAAAATAAAACCCATGATATGCAATGCACAGAAACATATTTGTAACACAGGGGGTGCTACATTAATATGATTGGTTAATGATGATCTACTTGTGATGGGAATGGCCTGTACCCCAACTGGGTACACCCATCAGACATTGCTTCCTTCTGCCCATAGTCACCAGGAATACACGGCTTGGATCATCAGTGTTGACGACAGCAGGAAATAGAACCTCTCAGGAACCTCGGTGGCGCCGTAACATAGCAATACAGTGCTGACGAGTACCTAACACATTAATACACATTAATACACATTTCTTCACAACCCAGATAATCAGCCCATTGTCAGCAGGCAAAAGGCTAGCCATCAGTCCCCTCCAAAAACCTGTCCACTTATAGCTATTGTTACTGTATTGTTGTATAAAAATCAGTATGTAAATGGGCATCCAGAGCTGGGGGCAAGTGGAAATTCAAAGAGGTTGACAAAAAAGCTTTTATTTATGTCTGTGCAGTCCCTGCTGTCAGAGTGGTTTGGTCGCTCTAGCTGGTCTCCTCCCCCTCACACTAGGGGAACTGCTTCTTCATAGACACAGAGTCCCCACCTGGGCAGAGACACAGTTTGCAGCCTGCAGACACAAGGTAGTTTTTTTCCAAACATGTATTGCAGCCAAGGTTAGTTAATACATCAGCTCTAATGACCTCTGCCAGCCTGGTACTTTAGGCATCATGGGAAAGTGAGTACAGTTGGAGTGTCAAAGGTTAGTTTTTAAATAAGTATGGATTGGCACTGCAACTTCTGAGGAATGGTCATCTCAAGAGTCTTATCCATTTAGTTGGCTGAACATCATGACAGATGTAATAACAGCACTTCGAGTGCCAAATGTTACCACAACAAACTGCAAAACTACCAAGTGTCATATTTTGGCTCTAAGAAATACTTTGAAATACCTCAGAATGCTACACAACACTAACTTTCCTTGACTGCAGCTTCCATGAAGTTGAGCCACAAATAGTAGGACTGGTAGCTGTTAACTGATTGGACTTGGGGGGCCCAAGCGTGTCCCTTCTAGATGAGGGGTCGTACTGAGAAGAGATAAAGTGAAACAAATTGAAAGGAAGAGCCCCCTCAATCCTGCAAACATACTTCTACCAAGGGCCCTTCTATCAATACGGGCCAACATGTTTGGGAGATTTGTATTTACATTGAGACATCATCTGCATCATACAGTATAAAAGAGAGAAATAAGAATACAATGTATTCTTCACACCAGATGTTATTGGGTTTCATTTCATTATTGGAACAGCAAGTGGACCAATGGTGAGGATCTTATGGCTTGTATTGACAACCATGCACCTTAAGAGGAAGAGCACTCAGCCTCAGATCTCTATTAAAATTCATGTGAGACTTACCGAAAGGGGAAAATACGTTACATGTTTGTTAGAAATGAAGGAGTTAACACTCAGAGCTATACAGTGATACGTGTGTATAGGAATGCTGGATGAGGCAAATAGAGCAGCCAATGATGAGTGGAAGTAGATAACCTCAGGTCAAAGGAGAAACAGCAGCATCAAGGACCACCAAGGAGTCTCTCAATCAGTATCCATTCGGGTCAGAAGGGCAGAAGCAAACAAAGAAAGTCAGAACGGATACAAAGTTAGCAAACAGAAATCAATCATTATCAGAAGTAGGAATTTGTGCCCCCCAAGAGCTTAAGTGGACTTCCAGCTAACATCCCCCTAACTGCAAGTAACACATTTTCATGGCTGAACCACTCTTATCAACTTGAAAACAGCTGTGTTATATTTTGACGGCTGACCTTATTTTACTTGATATAGTTGACCTAATAGTCTACAACATCACTGATATAGTTGGAAATAAAAGACAATCCATTGGGTTTCATCAAAAAGTTCCAGTGTGATACCGCATGTTACCTAACAAACGAGGACACAGGAGGTGCAAAAAAGGTGTTTATATATATATTTTTTTAATTTTAGGATATAATGCTTTTTGTGTGTTTACCCTGCAAAACTGTCGCCTGTATGGGCTACATGTGCTATTTCTGAGTAAGTGCATTTATTGGATTCATTTGATATGGAGACAAGTATTTAGTGAGAATTTGTATTTAAAAGAACTAACAGGGCTGCTCTTATTGAAATATTATTATTATTTAAGCTTCTGTGCATTCGTGATCATGGGATCATTTTTTGGGGTTTTCTACTTATTTTATTTCATGAAAGATACATTTCCTTAGTGCCCGTGTAATCTCTTTATTTCTTAGGCTGTATATTAAGGGGTTTAGCAGTGGGGTCACAATAGTATAACAGACAGAAATCATTTTTTGTAACCCTGAGTATTGTCCTTCAGATGGAACCAGATAATTAAACACCAACGTCCAATAATACACACAGACCACGGTCAGGTGGGAGCTGCAAGTGGAGAAGGCTTTTTGTCTACCAGCCGAGGCAGAGATCCGGAGGATGGCGGCAATGATGTTCGCATACGTCACAGAGATAACAATTAATGGTAGGAATAATATAGGGACAGAGTTGATCACACTTATAGTTTCTATAGCTGATGTGTCTGAGCAAGAAAGACTGAGAAGTGGAGGAAGGTCACAATAAAAATGGTTTATTGTATTTGTTCCACAAAATAGCACCTTGTGCAGGAGAATAATCTGTGGTAAAGGAATAAGTATCCCACATACCCAACATGAAGATGCAAGAAAAATACAAAGTTTAAGGTCCATCATGGAGGAATAACGCAATGGGTTACAGATGGCCAAATATCGATCGTAGGACATCGCAGTGAGGAGTAAACATTCATTAGCGGTGGCAATAGAGAAAAAGTAGAATTGGGTGAAGCAGCCATCTTGGGTTATAGAAGTTCCTTCTCTCAATATAATCTGCAGCATTTCAGGTTCGATGGTTGTGGAGAGAAGGATGTCGTTGAGAGACAGGTGGCTGAGGAAGAAGTACATCGGAGCGTTGATGTGGTGACATGCGATGACCAGTGATATGATTGTGAAATTAGCAGATAATGTTATAATATAAATTATTAGAAACAAAAGAAAAGGTAAGAGTTTAACGTTGTGAATATTCTCAAATCCAAGAATCCAGAAATCCTGAATTATTGTTCTGTTCTTAAAATCCTGCATGTGATGCATGATAAAATAATTCTCTGAATGTGTTTCAGAACTAGAAAAGAAGCCATAGAAGTGTGACTATTATTATTATTATTATCTTTTATTTATATAGTGCCAACAATTTACGCAGCTTTTAATACAATACATACATTCAAGGGGTATAACAAGACGAGAATTGACAGACTAAGACAAACCGATACATTAGGTGGAGAGGCTCAGCTTGCAAGTTTACAATCTTGAGGGAATGTGGTGACAAACATAAGGCACAGGGTAAGGGTGAATGGTAGTGTGGGGTTGTATCCGTTACAGGGAAGTTATGGTGCAGCAGCTCTGAAGAAGTGAGTTTTCAGATGTTTCTTGAATGTTAAGAGGGAGGGTGAAAGCTGAAGGTTCGGTGGAAGTAGATTCCAGAGATATGGGGCAGCCCAAGTGATATCTTTAGATGAGAAAAGGAAGAGGTGATATTTTATTTATTAAAGGACGCTAGTGAATCAAAGCTTGGATTGAACACTTACTGCAGAGTATTTAGAGATTAGTTGATCATCTAACATTTTGAACATTTTAACATTTTTTTCTCATCACAATAAAAATTTGAAAAGAGAAAACCCATCTATTCTTAATGTAAATTGTTAGCATCGGACTGCGCATTCTAAGCATGGAAGACATAGAGAAAGACAAACTCTTACCGTGTCCATAACGTTCTCTCGGTGTTCTTGCAATATTTGTCTAGGTTGATAACAATCTGCCTTTTATAGATTTTTTTTCTTTCTACTACGAGCCTCAGTAATCCTCAAGTGATCTCCAAACAAAACAAACTAATTATTCCAAATAGACTAGATCGCTAATTATCTTCAAGTTGTTTTACAAAAAAAACAAAAAAACGTTTTTAACGTGTTTCGGATTTGTAAATAAAAAATACACTATTGGAACTAGTCAATAGTTTCAACCAGATGTGTTAATAAAAAGCTAAAATAGTCCTTGTGTTGAATTTAAAATCTTATCTTTTGTCTCATTTCTGACTCAACTCCCTAAAACTCTGTAAACTTGCAAGATGCAGGTCCTCAACATATTTTTGCTTTTACACAGTTTGCTTATTTATATCATTGATTTATTTGATAGTACTATGAGCTGTGAGCTGTGATGGCAATATGTAATAATAATAATGCAAGTAAAAATAGCAGCCATTATTTTTATTGTCTTCAATCATTTCAAAAGACAACCATTACTTCACTCCTAATTTTAACAATGCATTCTGGCCGAGGCAAACTTTTTGGCAGGTCCAAGAGGCAGCAATGTAGATCCAGTGGTCGGCCAAGGAAACTTATTACAGCAGTTGAAACACACATCTTGCTTACTTTTTATCATAATTGGAAGATGTCCATCAGTACCATCAGCTAAACGTTGGCAGAAAACAGTTGGACACTGGTAAACACATCTACTGGCTGGAGACGTCTGGACAGAATTTGTTTTCATGGAAGGTAAAAAGCAATATGTCACGGAACTGGGTCCATACAGACGACTCAGGAGCGGCCAAAGATGGTGTTCAGGAGTTATTGCGCAGTAGCGGAGTTGGACAGGGCCTGGTGCAGGGCGACTGCACTCTCCTGGGTGGGCATCTAGGGTTGTGTGACCACACACCAGGGTCCTGACATAGCAGCGGATGTTGTCCAGAACAAAGCAGAACTTGGTGATATCCTGCAGGCACCCTGGAGCAGGCATGAGACATCGCACTAGAATCATGTGCAAGATGCTGCAGACTGGGATTATGGACGCTAAGCACAGTACAGGAGAAACATAGCGAGCAAGGGGACAGAGCGAGCAAGGGACAGGGAGACTGAGCAAGAAACATAACCAGACAAGACATACATGGTACAGGACACAACAAAGGACAGGGAGCAAGGAACACAAGGATTGGAGTGAGGAGCTGAGACGCTTTAAGCAAGGATAGGCTATCTTAACTGGCACATGGGGAGAGGAGACAGGGACCGAGATCCTCAGCTGATTCAGGGAAAAGAGGGCAAAGGTACATAAGAGACAGACACACATGAATGCAGGAACTAGCCTAAGACTATAAAATAACAATTGGAGATTCCGCCACATCATATGGCCATAGTATGCTTAGCCCACCATTTTTCTGTACCCAGTGGCCTTTCACAGAAATTCATGTGTATTTATTTAGGCTCTAAAAATCCTTAAAGCATGAATTTTGGGAATTTATGAATATTTATTGATTTATTTCTTTTTGACATGGAGGAGAGAGAGGGGCGCCGAGCGGTTGCTAGGCGCCCCTCTCTATCCTCCGTGTAAAAAAAAAAAAGTGACGAGGCTGCCGTGGATCCAGGACATGTGGTCACCCTAGCCTGTGGCACCCCCCCTGCTAACTCCATCGCGGTGCCGGCATGTCATGCTGAGCGCCGAAATATGACGTCATATTTCGGCACTCAGCAGTGAAGCAGCGCAGCGGCAGAGCAGGAAGCAGTGTCAGAGCAGGAAGACGGAGGCGTCATGCTCCCACCGCAGGACTTCTGAATGGTAAGTCCAAAATCTTTAACTACAAGGGGGGAGAATGTAGATAGTGGGGAGGGAGAGAGAGGGGGGTAGATAGTGGGGAGGGAGAGGGGGGTAGATAGTGGGGAGGGAGGGAGAGATGGGTAGATAGTGGGGAGGGAGGGAGAGGGGGTAGATACTGGGGAGGGAGAGGGGGGTAGATAGTGAGGAGGGAGGGAGAGGGGGTAGATAGTGAGGAGGGAGGGGGTAGATAGTGAGGAGGGAGGGGGTAGATAGTGAGGAGGGAGGGAGAGGGGGTAGATAGTGAGGAGGGAGGGAGAGGGGGGTAGATAGTGAAAAGGGGTAGAAAAGGGGAAAGGTAGATAGTGAGAATGAGTGAGAGAATGAATTAATGTGTGGATGAATTGTCTGAATGATGGAGATAATTAATGAGTTTGTGAGAATGCATTAATGAATGTGTAAATTTGTGTGAATGAGAGAGAATAAATGATTGTGTGAAATAATTATGTTAATGAAAGTGTATATATGTATATATATATATATATATATATATGTATATATATATATATATATATGTATATATATATATATATATATATATATATATATATATATATATGTATATATATATATATATACACTTTCATTAACATAATTATATATATATATATACATAATTGCTAACAGCAATCACACTCCTATCATGCCAAGTCAGCTAGTACATGCTGGAATCTGGGTATGCCTGGGCATGATAGGAGTGTGATTGCTGTTAACAATTTTCGGTTTCAGTCCAGAATTTTCGTTTTGGTGCATCCCTAAGCCAGACAATGAAGTGGTAGGCCTACACCACATCAATGTTGGGTTAGTATATAGTGATAGGAGTTATGCTGAACTATTATCAGTGTCTGGCTCAATGTATAGTGATAGGGATTACGCTGTACCACCGTCAATGTCTGCCTCAGTATATAGTGTTAGGTGTTATGCTGTACCCCCGTCAATGTCGGCCTCAGTATATAGTGATATGTGTTATGCTGTACCCCCATCAATGTCTGCCTCAGTATATAGTGATTGGTGTAATGCTGTACCACTGTCAATGTCTGCCTCAGTATATAATAATAACAGTAATGCTGTACCACCTTCAATGTCTGCGCCAGTATATAACGATAGAAGCTATGCAGTTTTAAAGTGTGTGTGTGTGGGGGGGGTGCCACATACAGGATCCACCCCAGATGCCAAATACTCTAGGTACGCCCCTGCAGTGACATGTACCAGGAGCTGTAAATTCACACCTGAAGCACAAATTTTGACAAAGGCTGGTGGTAAAACGAATACACGGAAAAAATACTAGCATTTGAAATACCCTGGGGTGTCTAGTTTTCAAAAATATATGGTTTGATGGGATGAATTGAATTAGCCCTATTGGGACATGGGGGCAGTAGGACCAGATGTTAAAGTTCCAAGTTGAAAAATGTGCACTTCCCAAAGGTGGCATTTTAAATCCTAAACAACCCGACACTGCACTCGGGAGATGTTGCTGAACACATATTAGGATCTTGTTTGAAAGTGACGTATACCAGGAGCTGTAAATCCATACCTGAAGCGCATTTTTTATGATAAGAAAACCCAAAATAAATTACTACCACAAAGTTTGACAAAGGCTGGTGGTAGAATTAGTGCATGGAAATGGTTAAAATACTAGCATTTGAAATACCTTAAGGTGTCTAGTTTTCAATAATATATAATTTGATGGGGTAAATTGCATTGGCCAGCTTTAAAGATACCCAAAATAGCACATGGGGCAGAATGACCAGATTTAGAAAAAAAATTGCTTTTGAAATAGCAAAACGCTACTTGTACTTATTGCCTAACAACTTGCAGAAAAAAGCAAAAACAAACATAAAAACATTGGGTATTTTTAAACTCAGGATGAATAGTAGAATCTATTTAGCTGTTTTTTTATTAGCTTTTTTGAATGAGTAAAACATTTTTCAAATAAAAGTGAGAAAAGGTTTTTTCTTTTAAATTTTTTAACCATATTTTATTATTTGTTGTATAGGAAATTAGATAATATGATCAAAAATGGTGAATCGGAAGAAAGCCTTTCTTGTCCTGAAAAAAAACCAATATATGTGGGTTCACTAAATGGGTGAGGAGAAAATTACATCTAAAGACGAGCGCCGCAAAAGTGTTAAAACAGCTTCGGTCCCAAAGGGTACAAAAGGTAAAAAAAAAACCAGCCTGGTCTTTAAGTGGTTAAAGTATCTGACTAATTTTTTGCATAGTGTTATCACACAAAGTAAAATGGCTGCCAAGGTGTTTTAACCAAATTGAATGATGGGGAAGGGACCAGGGAGATTAGTAGACGAAGACGAACTCGAAGATTCTTCGTGTTGTGTGTCTTCATCACCATATACGTTTTGCCGCCGCCATGTTAGAATGTTTGTTATTCGGGCTGGCCAATGAAAATGCACCCTCCGTGTTTGTTTTCATGTTCGCCCGAATATGAATGCACAAGTCTACTGGTTATTGTATTGGTGGCAAAGGTTCAGAGTCTGAAATCACCCATGTATTTCTTCCTCACTCAGTTATCAATGTCGGATATTCTGATCACCTCAAATATAACCCCTAACACCCTTCATGTTATAATTAACAAAGGAAGCACAATATCTGTAACTGGATGCATCAGCTTTACTTCCATTGCGTTTCAACTGCTGCTGAATGTTTTCTTCTCATTTTGACATTGTCACATTGCATTATATCTCTGTTATGGATCTCAAGCTTCAACTTCAACTAATTATTTTATGGTGGTTTTCAGCATTTCTTATAACATTACCCATCATTTTCCTAATCTACAAGGTACAGTTTTGTGGTCCTCATATGATGACCATTATTTCTGTGATATTGCACCCGTGTTAGAACTGTCATGTTGAGATCCTACCTTTTTGTTATAAATAGAGGAGTAAGCCCACTTTTGTAGAGGAATGCTGGATGAGGCAAATGGAGCAGCCAATGATGAGTGGAAGTAGATAACTTCATGTCAAAGGAGAAATACAGCGTCAAGGACCACCAATGAGTATCTCAGTATTCAGTTTGGGTCAGAAGAGCACAAGCAAACAAGGCAAGTCGGAACTAAAACAAACGGTAATCAATCACCGTGATCTCTAGGTGTGGAGATGAGTTTAACTCAAAGCCAACAACCTGGTAAAGTTCCTTGAAGAGATATCTCATTAAATACACCTTTTTCTGAGATTCTGTCCCAATATCCCATTAACCTTATGAAGTCCAAATGATTACTCAACCCAAATGAAGTAGGACATGATAGTTTAAACCAGAGTAGACATCTGGGATTCTGGGAAGACACACTAATAGGTAGGATTTTTTGTCCTACTAATTTACTTAATTTTTGTCCCCAAGAGCTAGTTGGACTAACTAACATTCCATTAGCTGCAAGTAGCATATTTTCAAGGCTGAAACACTCTTATCAACTTGAAAACAGCAGCTGTGTCAGGTTTTGACGGCTGACGTTATTTTACTTGACTTTTCAATATTCTGTTAATTGACTTAATCATCTACAACATCACTGGTATAGTAGGAAATAAAAGATATGTTGAGTTTCATAAAAAAAATCCAGTGTAATAACTGTGATATCGTATGTTACCTCATAACGAGGAGGTACAAAAAAGGTGCTATAGTTGTGATAATATGAATTTTATGCATCATTTTTTATTCTTTTTATAATCTTAGGATATAATACCCATTTTGTATATCTACCCTGCAGAACTTGCGCCTATATGGGCTACATGTGCTATTTCCGAGTACAATGCCATTTATTGGAGTCATTTGACATGGAGACAAGTATTTAGTGAGTATTTGAAAAACTACCAGGGCTGCTCATATTTAAATCTATTAATGAAGCTCCCTGGCATTCATGATAGCGAGGAGTCATTTTTGAGGTTTTCTACTACAAAGATACATTATTTTCATTTTATTTTGTTTCATGAAAGATACATTTCATTAGTGCCCTTGTAATCTCTTTATTTCTTAGACTGTATATTAAGGGGTTTAGCAGTGGGGTCACAATAGTGTAACAGACAGAAATCATTTTTTGTAACCCTAGGAATTGTCCTTCAGATGGAACCAGATAATTAAACACTATGGTCCCATAAAACATACAGACCACGGTCAGGTGGGAGCTGCAGGTGGAGAACGCTTTTTGTCTACCAGCCGAGGCAGAGATCCGGAGGATGGCGACAATGATGTTCGCATACGTCACAGAGATAACAATTAATGGTAGAAATACGATTGGGATAGAGTTGATTGCACTTATAGTTTCTATAGCTGATGTGTCTGAACAAGAAAGACTGATAAGTGGAAGAAAGTCACAATAAAAATGGTTAATTCTATTTGACGCACAAAATGTCATCTTCTGCAAAATAACGACATGTGGTAAGGAAATAATTATTCCAGAAACCCAACATGAAGATGTAAGAAGAGTACAAAGTTTGAGGTCCATGATGGAGGAATAACGCAATGGGTTACAGATGGCCAAATATCGATCGTAGGACATCGCAGTGAGGAGCAAACACTCATTAGAGGTGGAAACTGAAAAAAAGTAGAATTGGGTGAAGCAGCCAGCTTGGGTTATAGAACTTCCTTCTCTCAATATAATCTGCAGCATTTCAGGTTCAATGGTTGTGGAGATAAGGATGTCGTTGAAAGACAGGTGGCTGAGGAAGAAGTACATCGGAGCGTTGATGTGGGGACTTGTGATGACCAGTGATATGATGGTGAAATTAGCAGATAATGTTAAAAGATAAATTATTAGAAACAAAAGAAAAGGTAATGTTTTAATGTTGTGAATATTCTCAAATCCAATAATCCAGAAATCCTGGATTATTGTTCTGTTCTTAAAATCCTGCAGGTGATGCATGATAAGATAACTCTCTGAATGTGTTTCAGACCTAGAAAAGAAGCCATAGAAGTGTGACTATTATTATTATTATTATCTTTTATTTATATAGTGCCAACAATGCAGCGCTTAATACAATACATACATTCAAGGGGTATGACAAGATGAGAATTGACAGACTAAGACAAACCGATACATTGGGTGGAGAGGCTCAGCTTGCAAGTTTACAATCTTGAGGGAATGGGGTGACAGAGTAAGGGTGAATGGTAGTGTGGGGTTGTATCAGTTACGGGGAAGTTATGGTGCAGCAGCTCTGAAGAAGTGAGTTTTGAGATGTTTCTTGAATGTTAAGAGGGAGGGTGAAAGCTGAAGGTTCGGTGGAAGTAGATTCAAGAGATTTGGGGTGGCCCGAGTGAAATCTTGTAGATGGGAAAAGGAAGAGGTGATATTGTATTTATTAAAGGACGCTAGTGAATCAGAGCTTGGATTTTTTTTCACATCACAATGAAAATTTGAAAAGAGAAAATCCATCTATGCTTAATGTAAATTGTAAGCATCGGACTGTGCATTCTAAGCATGGAAGACATAGAGAAAGACAAACTCTTACCGTGTCCATAACGTTCTCTCTGTGTTCTTGCAATATTTGTCTAGGTTGATAACAAACTGCCTTTTATAGATTTTTTTTCTTTCTACTACGAGCCTCAGGAATCCTCAAGTGATCTCCAAACAAAACAAACAAATTATTCCAAATAGACTAGATCGCTAATTATCTTCAAGTTGTTTTACAAAAAAAAACAAAAAACGTTTTTAACGTGTTTTGGATTTGTAAATAAAAAATACACTAGTGGAACTAGTCAATAGTTTCAACCAGATGTGTTAATAAAAAGCTAAAATAGTCCTTGTGTTGAATTGAAAATCTTATCTTTTGTCTCATTTCTGACTCAACTCCCTAAAACTCTGTAAACTTCCAAGAAACAGGTCCTCAACATATTTTTGCTTATACACAGTTTGCTTATTTATATCATTGATTTATTTGATAGTACTATGAGCTGTGAGCTGTGATGGCAATATGTAATAATAGTAATGCAAGTAAAAATAGCAGCCATTATTTTTATTGTCTTCAATCATTTTAAAAGACAACCATTACTTCACTCTTAATTTTAACAATGCATTTTGGCCGAGGCAAACTTGTTGGCAGGTCCAAGAGGCAGCAGTGTAGATCCAGTGGTCGGCCAAGGAAACTTATTACAGCAGTTGAAACACACATCTTGCTTACTTTTTATCATAATTGGAAGATGTCCATCAGTGCCATCAGCTAAGCATTGGCAGAAAACAGTTGGACACTGGTAAACACATCAACTGGCTGGAGACGTCTGGACAGAATTTGTTTTCATGGAAGGTAAAAAGCAATATGTCACGGAACTGGGTCCATACAGATCACTGTAATGACCCAGGAGCGGCCAAAGATGGTGTTCAGGAGTTATTGCGCAGTAGCAGAGTTGGACAGGGCCTGGTGCAGGGCAACTGCACTCTCCTGGGTGGGCATCTAGGGTTGTGTGACCACACACCAGGGTCCTGACATAGCAGCGGATGTTGTCCAGAACAAAGCAGAACTTGGTGATATCCTGCAGGCACCCTGGAGCAGGCATGAGACATCGCACTAGAATCATGTGCAAGATGCTGCAGGCTGGGATTATGGAAGCTAAGCACATTACAGGAGAAACATAGCGAGCAAGGGGACAGGGCGAGCAAGGGACAGGGAGACTGAGCAAGAAACATAACCAGACAAGACATACATGGTACAGTGAGGAGGGAGGGAGAGGGGGTAGATAGGAGGGAGGGAGAGGGGGTAGATAGTGAGGAGGGCGGGAGAGGGGATAGATAGTGAGGAGGGAGGGGGTAGATAGTGAGAAGGGAGAGAGGGGGTAGATAGTGAGAAGGGAGGGAGAGGGGGATAGATAGTGAGAAGGGCGGGAGAGGGGGGTAGATAGTGAGAAGGGGTAGAAAAGGGGGAAAGGTAGATAGTGAGAATGAGTGAGAGAATGAATGAATGTGTGGATGAATTGTCTGAATGAGGGAGATAATTAATGAGTTTGTGAGAATGCATTAATGAATGTGTAAATTTGTGTGAATGAGAGAATAAATGATTGTGTGAATTATGTTAATGAAAGTGTGAATAAGTGAGTGACTGTTAAAGTGTTGGTGTGTATGATAGATGTATAATTGATGTAGAGCAGGATGTTTGAGCCTTGGGGACCAAGATGACACAGGCAGGGTGTTTATGGGACAAAGCTGGCACAGGCCGGGCTGTTTGGGGACAAAGTTGACTCATGCTGGGCTGTTTGGGGACAAAGATGGAAAATACTGTGTGTGTAATCTGGGTGCTGGTCAGGTTCTATGTGGGCAGTGTGGAGTCCAGAGCTGGCTTTGGGTTGTGCAACCTATCATCTATGCCTGTAGTTTTATCTCTTGCTATGTTTCCATACATTATTATTGTATACCTGCAAATACGGGATTTGTATGTCTGATTCTATGCCTCCAGTGCTGAGTTCACATGTGAACAATAATAATAACAATATATATATATATATATATATATATATATATATATATATATATATATATATATATATATATATAATTGCTAACAGCAATCACACTCCTATCATGCCAAGTCAGCTAGTACATGCTGGAATCTGGGTATGCCTGGGCATGATAGGAGTGTGATTGCTGTTAACAATTATATATATATATATATATATATATATATATTAATATTGTTGGTGATTTTTTTGTCCTATTTTGCTGTGTTACTTACTTTAAATAAAAGTGTGAGATTTTTTGTTTATGGTGGGGGGTCATATTTGGTTTCGAACAGGTAAATGCTGGATTTTCAGTTTCAGTCCAGAATTATCGTTTTGGTGCATCCCTAAGCCAGACATTGAAGTGGTAGGCCTACACCACATCAATGTTTGGGTTAGTATATAGTGGTGGAAGTTATGCTGAACTATTATCAGTGTCTGGCTCAATGTATAGTGATAGGGATTACGCTGTACCACCGTCAATGTCTGCATCAGTATATAGTGTTAGGTGTTATGCTGTACCCCCGTCAATGTTGACCTCAGTATATAGTGTTAGGTGTTATGCTGTACCCCCGTCAATGTTGACCTCAGTATATAGTGTTAGGTGTTATGCTGTACCCCCATCAATGTCTGCGCCAGTATATAACGATAGAAGCTATCCAGTTTTAAAGTGTTAATGTGTGTGTGGGGGGGTGCCACATACAGGATCCGCCCCAGGTGCCAAATACTCTAGATATGCCCCTGCAGTGACATGTACCAGGAGCTGTAAATTCACACCTGAAGCACAAATTTTGACAAAGGCTGGTGGTAAAACGAATACATGGAAAGAGTTAAAATACTAGCATTTGAAATACCCTGGGGTGTCTAGTTTTCAAAAATATATGGTTTGATGGGATGAATTGAATTAGCCCTATTAGGACATGGGGGCAGTAGGACCAGATGTTAAAGTTCCAAGTTGAAAAATGTGCACTTCCCAAATGTGGCATTTTAAATCCTAAACAACCCGACACTGCACTCGGGAGATGTTGCTGAACACATATTAGGATCTTGTTTGAAAGTGACGTATACCAGGAGCTGTAAATCCATACCTGAAGCACATTTTTTATGATAAGAAAACCCAAAATAAATTACCACCACAAAGTTTGACAAAGGCTGGTGGTAGAATTAGCGCATGGAAATGGTTAAAATACTAGCATTCGAAATACCTTAAGGTGTCTAGTTTTCAATAATATATAATTTGATGGGGTAAATTGCATTGGCCAGCTTTAAAGATACCCAAAATAGCACATGGGGCAGAATGACCAGATTTAGAAAAAAAATTGCTTTTGAAATAACAAAACGCTACTTGTACTTATTGCCTAACAACTTGCAGAAAAAAGCAAAAACAAGCATAAAAACATTGGGTATTTTTAAACTCAGGATGAATAGTAGAATCTATTTAGCTGTTTTTTTATTAGCTTTTTTGAATGAGTAAAACATTTTTCAAATAAAAGTGAGAAAAGGTTTTTTTCTTAAAATTTTTTAACCATATTTTATTATTTGTTGTATAGGAAATTAGATAATATGATCAAAAATGGTGAATCGGAAGAAAGCCTTTCTTGATCTGAAAAAAAACCAATATATGTGGGTTCACTAAATGGGTGAGGAGAAAATTATATCTAAAGACGAGCGCCGCAAAAGTGTTAAAACAGCCTCTGTCCCAAAGGGTACAAAAGGTAAAAAAAAAACAGCCTGGTCTTAAAGGGGTTAAAGTATCTGACTAATTTTTTGCATAGTGTTATCAAACAAAGCAAAATGGCTGCCAAGGTGTTTTGACCAAATTGAATGATGGGGAAGGGACCAGGGAGATTAGTAGACGAAGACGAACTCGAAGATTCTTCGTGTTGTGTGTCTTCATCACCATATACGTTTTGCCGCCGCCATGTTAGAATGTTTGTTATTCGGGCTGGCCAATGAAAATGCACCCTCCGTGTTTGTTTTCATGTTCGCCCGAATATGAATGCACAAGTCTACTGGTTATTGTATTGGTGGCAAAGGTTCAGAGTCTGAAATCACCCATGTATTTCTTCCTCACTCAGTTATCAATGTCGGATATTCTGATCACCTCAAATATAACCCCTAACACCCTTCATGTTATAATTAACAAAGGAAGCACAATATCTGTAACTGGATGCATCAGCTTTACTTCCATTGCGTTTCAACTGCTGCTGAATGTTTTCTTCTCATTTTGACATTGTCACATTGCATTATATCTCTGTTATGGATCTCAAGCTTCAACTTCAACTAATTATTTTATGGTGGTTTTCAGCATTTCTTATAACATTACCCATCATTTTCCTAATCTACAAGGTACAGTTTTGTGGTCCTCATATGATGACCATTATTTCTGTGATATTGCACCCGTGTTAGAACTGTCATGTTGAGATCCTACCTTTTTGTTATAAATAGAGGAGTAAGCCCACTTTTGTAGAGGAATGCTGGATGAGGCAAATGGAGCAGCCAATGATGAGTGGAAGTAGATAACTTCATGTCAAAGGAGAAATACAGCGTCAAGGACCACCAATGAGTATCTCAGTATTCAGTTTGGGTCAGAAGAGCACAAGCAAACAAGGCAAGTCGGAACTAAAACAAACGGTAATCAATCACCGTGATCTCTAGGTGTGGAGATGAGTTTAACTCAAAGCCAACAACCTGGTAAAGTTCCTTGAAGAGATATCTCATTAAATACACCTTTTTCTGAGATTCTGTCCCAATATCCCATTAACCTTATGAAGTCCAAATGATTACTCAACCCAAATGAAGTAGGACATGATAGTTTAAACCAGAGTAGACATCTGGGATTCTGGGAAGACACACTAATAGGTAGGATTTTTTGTCCTACTAATTTACTTAATTTTTGTCCCCAAGAGCTAGTTGGACTAACTAACATTCCATTAGCTGCAAGTAGCATATTTTCAAGGCTGAAACACTCTTATCAACTTGAAAACAGCAGCTGTGTCAGGTTTTGACGGCTGACGTTATTTTACTTGACTTTTCAATATTCTGTTAATTGACTTAATCGTCTACAACATCACTGGTATAGTAGGAAATAAAAGATATGTTGAGTTTCATAAAAAAAATCCAGTGTAATAACTGTGATATCGTATGTTACCTCATAACGAGGAGGTACAAAAAAGGTGCTATAGTTGTGATAATATGAATTTTATGCATCATTTTTTATTCTTTTTATAATCTTAGGATATAATACCCATTTTGTATATCTACCCTGCAGAACTTGCGCCTATATGGGCTACATGTGCTATTTCCGAGTACAATGCCATTTATTGGAGTCATTTGACATGGAGACAAGTATTTAGTGAGTATTTGAAAAACTACCAGGGCTGCTCATATTTAAATCTATTAATGAAGCTCCCTGGCATTCATGATAGCGAGGAGTCATTTTTGAGGTTTTCTACTACAAAGATACATTATTTTCATTTTATTTTGTTTCATGAAAGATACATTTCATTAGTGCCCTTGTAATCTCTTTATTTCTTAGACTGTATATTAAGGGGTTTAGCAGTGGGGTCACAATAGTGTAACAGACAGAAATCATTTTTTGTAACCCTAGGAATTGTCCTTCAGATGGAACCAGATAATTAAACACTATGGTCCCATAAAACATACAGACCACGGTCAGGTGGGAGCTGCAGGTGGAGAACGCTTTTTGTCTACCAGCCGAGGCAGAGATCCGGAGGATGGCGACAATGATGTTCGCATACGTCACAGAGATAACAATTAATGGTAGAAATACGATTGGGATAGAGTTGATTGCACTTATAGTTTCTATAGCTGATGTGTCTGAACAAGAAAGACTGATAAGTGGAAGAAAGTCACAATAAAAATGGTTAATTCTATTTGACGCACAAAATGTCATCTTCTGCAAAATAACGACATGTGGTAAGGAAATAATTATTCCAGAAACCCAACATGAAGATGTAAGAAGAGTACAAAGTTTGAGGTCCATGATGGAGGAATAACGCAATGGGTTACAGATGGCCAAATATCGATCGTAGGACATCGCAGTGAGGAGCAAACACTCATTAGAGGTGGAAACTGAAAAAAAGTAGAATTGGGTGAAGCAGCCAGCTTGGGTTATAGAACTTCCTTCTCTCAATATAATCTGCAGCATTTCAGGTTCAATGGTTGTGGAGATAAGGATGTCGTTGAAAGACAGGTGGCTGAGGAAGAAGTACATCGGAGCGTTGATGTGGGGACTTGTGATGACCAGTGATATGATGGTGAAATTAGCAGATAATGTTAAAAGATAAATTATTAGAAACAAAAGAAAAGGTAATGTTTTAATGTTGTGAATATTCTCAAATCCAATAATCCAGAAATCCTGGATTATTGTTCTGTTCTTAAAATCCTGCAGGTGATGCATGATAAGATAACTCTCTGAATGTGTTTCAGACCTAGAAAAGAAGCCATAGAAGTGTGACTATTATTATTATTATTATCTTTTATTTATATAGTGCCAACAATGCAGCGCTTAATACAATACATACATTCAAGGGGTATGACAAGATGAGAATTGACAGACTAAGACAAACCGATACATTGGGTGGAGAGGCTCAGCTTGCAAGTTTACAATCTTGAGGGAATGGGGTGACAGAGTAAGGGTGAATGGTAGTGTGGGGTTGTATCAGTTACGGGGAAGTTATGGTGCAGCAGCTCTGAAGAAGTGAGTTTTGAGATGTTTCTTGAATGTTAAGAGGGAGGGTGAAAGCTGAAGGTTCGGTGGAAGTAGATTCAAGAGATTTGGGGTGGCCCGAGTGAAATCTTGTAGATGGGAAAAGGAAGAGGTGATATTGTATTTATTAAAGGACGCTAGTGAATCAGAGCTTGGATTTTTTTTCACATCACAATGAAAATTTGAAAAGAGAAAATCCATCTATGCTTAATGTAAATTGTAAGCATCGGACTGTGCATTCTAAGCATGGAAGACATAGAGAAAGACAAACTCTTACCGTGTCCATAACGTTCTCTCTGTGTTCTTGCAATATTTGTCTAGGTTGATAACAAACTGCCTTTTATAGATTTTTTTTCTTTCTACTACGAGCCTCAGGAATCCTCAAGTGATCTCCAAACAAAACAAACAAATTATTCCAAATAGACTAGATCGCTAATTATCTTCAAGTTGTTTTACAAAAAAAAACAAAAAACGTTTTTAACGTGTTTTGGATTTGTAAATAAAAAATACACTAGTGGAACTAGTCAATAGTTTCAACCAGATGTGTTAATAAAAAGCTAAAATAGTCCTTGTGTTGAATTGAAAATCTTATCTTTTGTCTCATTTCTGACTCAACTCCCTAAAACTCTGTAAACTTCCAAGAAACAGGTCCTCAACATATTTTTGCTTATACACAGTTTGCTTATTTATATCATTGATTTATTTGATAGTACTATGAGCTGTGAGCTGTGATGGCAATATGTAATAATAGTAATGCAAGTAAAAATAGCAGCCATTATTTTTATTGTCTTCAATCATTTTAAAAGACAACCATTACTTCACTCTTAATTTTAACAATGCATTTTGGCCGAGGCAAACTTGTTGGCAGGTCCAAGAGGCAGCAGTGTAGATCCAGTGGTCGGCCAAGGAAACTTATTACAGCAGTTGAAACACACATCTTGCTTACTTTTTATCATAATTGGAAGATGTCCATCAGTGCCATCAGCTAAGCATTGGCAGAAAACAGTTGGACACTGGTAAACACATCAACTGGCTGGAGACGTCTGGACAGAATTTGTTTTCATGGAAGGTAAAAAGCAATATGTCACGGAACTGGGTCCATACAGATCACTGTAATGACCCAGGAGCGGCCAAAGATGGTGTTCAGGAGTTATTGCGCAGTAGCAGAGTTGGACAGGGCCTGGTGCAGGGCAACTGCACTCTCCTGGGTGGGCATCTAGGGTTGTGTGACCACACACCAGGGTCCTGACATAGCAGCGGATGTTGTCCAGAACAAAGCAGAACTTGGTGATATCCTGCAGGCACCCTGGAGCAGGCATGAGACATCGCACTAGAATCATGTGCAAGATGCTGCAGGCTGGGATTATGGAAGCTAAGCACATTACAGGAGAAACATAGCGAGCAAGGGGACAGGGCGAGCAAGGGACAGGGAGACTGAGCAAGAAACATAACCAGACAAGACATACATGGTACAGTGAGGAGGGAGGGAGAGGGGGTAGATAGGAGGGAGGGAGAGGGGGTAGATAGTGAGGAGGGCGGGAGAGGGGATAGATAGTGAGGAGGGAGGGGGTAGATAGTGAGAAGGGAGAGAGGGGGTAGATAGTGAGAAGGGAGGGAGAGGGGGATAGATAGTGAGAAGGGCGGGAGAGGGGGGTAGATAGTGAGAAGGGGTAGAAAAGGGGGAAAGGTAGATAGTGAGAATGAGTGAGAGAATGAATGAATGTGTGGATGAATTGTCTGAATGAGGGAGATAATTAATGAGTTTGTGAGAATGCATTAATGAATGTGTAAATTTGTGTGAATGAGAGAATAAATGATTGTGTGAATTATGTTAATGAAAGTGTGAATAAGTGAGTGACTGTTAAAGTGTTGGTGTGTATGATAGATGTATAATTGATGTAGAGCAGGATGTTTGAGCCTTGGGGACCAAGATGACACAGGCAGGGTGTTTATGGGACAAAGCTGGCACAGGCCGGGCTGTTTGGGGACAAAGTTGACTCATGCTGGGCTGTTTGGGGACAAAGATGGAAAATACTGTGTGTGTAATCTGGGTGCTGGTCAGGTTCTATGTGGGCAGTGTGGAGTCCAGAGCTGGCTTTGGGTTGTGCAACCTATCATCTATGCCTGTAGTTTTATCTCTTGCTATGTTTCCATACATTATTATTGTATACCTGCAAATACGGGATTTGTATGTCTGATTCTATGCCTCCAGTGCTGAGTTCACATGTGAACAATAATAATAACAATATATATATATATATATATATATATATATATATATATATAATTGCTAACAGCAATCACACTCCTATCATGCCAAGTCAGCTAGTACATGCTGGAATCTGGGTATGCCTGGGCATGATAGGAGTGTGATTGCTGTTAACAATTATATATATATATATATATATATATATTAATATTGTTGGTGATTTTTTTGTCCTATTTTGCTGTGTTACTTACTTTAAATAAAAGTGTGAGATTTTTTGTTTATGGTGGGGGGTCATATTTGGTTTCGAACAGGTAAATGCTGGATTTTCAGTTTCAGTCCAGAATTATCGTTTTGGTGCATCCCTAAGCCAGACATTGAAGTGGTAGGCCTACACCACATCAATGTTTGGGTTAGTATATAGTGGTGGAAGTTATGCTGAACTATTATCAGTGTCTGGCTCAATGTATAGTGATAGGGATTACGCTGTACCACCGTCAATGTCTGCATCAGTATATAGTGTTAGGTGTTATGCTGTACCCCCGTCAATGTTGACCTCAGTATATAGTGTTAGGTGTTATGCTGTACCCCCGTCAATGTTGACCTCAGTATATAGTGTTAGGTGTTATGCTGTACCCCCATCAATGTCTGCGCCAGTATATAACGATAGAAGCTATCCAGTTTTAAAGTGTTAATGTGTGTGTGGGGGGGTGCCACATACAGGATCCGCCCCAGGTGCCAAATACTCTAGATATGCCCCTGCAGTGACATGTACCAGGAGCTGTAAATTCACACCTGAAGCACAAATTTTGACAAAGGCTGGTGGTAAAACGAATACATGGAAAGAGTTAAAATACTAGCATTTGAAATACCCTGGGGTGTCTAGTTTTCAAAAATATATGGTTTGATGGGATGAATTGAATTAGCCCTATTAGGACATGGGGGCAGTAGGACCAGATGTTAAAGTTCCAAGTTGAAAAATGTGCACTTCCCAAATGTGGCATTTTAAATCCTAAACAACCCGACACTGCACTCGGGAGATGTTGCTGAACACATATTAGGATCTTGTTTGAAAGTGACGTATACCAGGAGCTGTAAATCCATACCTGAAGCACATTTTTTATGATAAGAAAACCCAAAATAAATTACCACCACAAAGTTTGACAAAGGCTGGTGGTAGAATTAGCGCATGGAAATGGTTAAAATACTAGCATTCGAAATACCTTAAGGTGTCTAGTTTTCAATAATATATAATTTGATGGGGTAAATTGCATTGGCCAGCTTTAAAGATACCCAAAATAGCACATGGGGCAGAATGACCAGATTTAGAAAAAAAATTGCTTTTGAAATAACAAAACGCTACTTGTACTTATTGCCTAACAACTTGCAGAAAAAAGCAAAAACAAGCATAAAAACATTGGGTATTTTTAAACTCAGGATGAATAGTAGAATCTATTTAGCTGTTTTTTTATTAGCTTTTTTGAATGAGTAAAACA